>NC_044314.2:29585450-30789643 GCF_007474595.2 Lynx canadensis | reverse complement strand
GGAAGTTGGCTAATCTAAAAAGTGGTACATGTTTTTGAAGCCCAAAAGGGGGTAGAGTGAGATAAGTGTGTAAGCAACAGTAGCAAACCATGAGAGTCTTTATTCTTAAATTTTTATTTTTCACCCTAATCACGATTGACAATATTGGGGATTGTTAAGAAGAGCAAATTTATGTTTTAAAGATATTTGTGGAATCTGTGTAAAAAGCAACTGGATGAGTTAGTCTAAATTGGAAATGGAAGTAGCTTAGAATAAGAAGGCAGCAGAGGTTATGGAAAGATGGGGATAGGTTCAAGATAGTTTCAGGAGGTAGCAACAACAGACTTTGGTGAGTGATTAATATAGGACAAGTTGAGACAGGTATCAAGGATTCCTGTTGGGCTTTGGCGTGAGATCCTGGTGGATAAAGGAGCTTACCATGATGAATAATCCTGAAGGAAGTCTACTAAGCATCATCAGTTATTAGTTAAAGTTGGGGCATGTTTAGTTTTATCTGCCTTGGAGCTATCTAAATGTACAAAGTTAAGTGGTCTGTCAATAATATTTATTTTCATCTCAGGTAAGAGTACAAGACTTCAGATATTTAAACCTTTAGTCAATCCTATAAGACCTTTGAAGACCTGATCCCTGACAAATCTTTACCTCCCTCCTGCCACTCTGCACATTATGTCATTTATTTCATCTTCAGGACTTCTGGTTCAGAAATGCCCCATCTCAGTCACATGCTGTATTTTTTTGTTTTGGTGCCAGTATTTTTTGTTCTTCTGGGAATGTCTATTTTTCCTTCCTCTTCACTTGCCTAATTCCTATGCACCCTTCAAAACTCAATACAGAAAACATTTGCTCTACACGTATTCTGTACCCCTTCTAGTTGGGTGAGATGTTCCTATATTGTCCTTCTTCTGCACCTTGTGTTTTTCTCTTTCATAAACTCATTGATGATCTTGTTTGCTGATTTATCTTCTCCACCTAATTGGGAGTGTTTTGAAAGCACAGATTGTGTTTTTATCTCTATGTATAGAGTGTGTAACATCATACCTGACACCTAATATGTACTAAATAGATATATGAGTTTTACATATATTTACAGGGGCGCCTGGGTGGCTCCTGTAAACAGGCTTGCAGAGAAAGGAGGCTAAAACAATAGTCTTTGAGGACAGGGAGAGATAATTATGAATATGACTTGATCAAAGTTATGACATTCCATAATGAAGAGTGAACACAAATCCTTCACGGTTCAGAGTTTTCCATCCAATATTAAATGTTATATTGAGAGCAATCTTTTTGATACTACATCTTTTTCCATCTGCATAATTTGCCAAGCAAAGTTACCTATTTTTCTATGCTCACATTTGCCTTCATTTGATTATGAATAAAAGCATGAACAGAAACACTTCTCAACATATAAAGACATTAATAAACAGTAATTTGGACTAAATATACAGTCCACAAATGAGAACCTGATATTTACAACGTTGGATTGGAGGAAAGTAACACCATATTATATTTCAGAAAAAAACAACAACCTGATATCTAATGGATAATAAATTAAAATTACATGCAATAACATTTTTAATTTTGAGCAAGTTACAATAAAATTTAAAGGACACAGCAAAACAAACTGTTCTAGGTCATTCTCTCAAATATCTCAAGCTTTTGAAAAATCCAGACTTCTCTGAAAAGTCTCCTCAATGGATTTGAATTCTAGAATGGATAGCAGGAATGTCTTGGTTTTTAAAACACATCAAAAACTGTGATCCTAATCACAGTGAATACAACTTTAAGAGGGGTCACTGAACTTTCTCTCCATTCTTTCAAAATCCTTCAGCACTTTGCTTCTTTCTTATAGTAATAACTGACTTCATAGATGGCTTAAATATCTGTGTATTTGTCTTAATTTCTATTGTTGAGTTGAAAAGTCCTTGAGGGCTTGAACTGTGCTATATTAAACTTTTATTTCTAGAGGACCAGCAGATTGCTTGGCAAAGAGTAGGCATTTAAATTTTTTGCTAATTTAATTGTAAGCAATGGTTATCTCTAATGACTTATTGCTAATTAAAAATAGCATGTGGGGCGCCTGGGTGGCGCAGTCGGTTAAGCGTCCGACTTCAGCCAGGTCACGATCTCATGGTCCGTGAGTTCGAGCCCCGCGTCGGGCTCTGGGCTGATGGCTCAGAGCCTGGAGCCTGTTTCCGATTCTGTGTCTCCCTCTCTCTCTGCCCCTCCCCCATTCACGCTCTGTCTCTCTCTGTCCCAAAAATAAATAAACGTTGAAAAAAAAAAAATAGCATGTGTATTTATTACAAAGGGTTGAACATCAAGACTTTGGTCAAAATATTTCTTCTTATTATTCCATAATTACTTTATTATGGGAAAATCAAACTGTACTTAATGCCTAATGCTTAGAGATACTCATTTTAAAGATTAAATTAAAGCTTCAATTTATCCACATTTGGCACCTAATTAAATTAAATTAAATTAAGAAACTTAATTTAATTTTTGAGAGGTCTTCTTATGAAAGAATAGAATCAATACCTTTCAATATCCCTTTCATAGTATCTTCAGTGGATTTGCAGATGCTAGACCCACTGGTTACTGACATTGAAAATGTTCAGTTAATAAGGAAAGCAATTACTCCTTCGGCTAGATCATTGGTACCAGATAATATCCTTCATTCTTGTCAGTAATAAAGGAAACCTAAACTTTCAGAATTGATGTAGATTTGAGAGAAAAATAATTTTAAGATAAATATAAGGGAGAGAATAAAATTATGCAAATCCTTCAAACATTTCAGAGAAAAATTCTCCAAAACCTCAGTCAGTAGGATGACAAACAGATCTGCACAGAATGGAAAAGGTATTCATTTCCTACATAAATTGTGAAATAAGTATCCTTGATAGGCATATTCTTCTCTAATTTGTATGATTTTCAAAATGCACTAATACAAATTTCCTCTTGAGGGGTTATTATGTCAGCCAGCCTGAGTTATAGTTATGTAGCTTGAGCAGATGAAAGGTGAATTATTGGCACCTTTACCTTCTTCAAACAGGATACCAATGGAAAATTATTAACCAATATTTTCATTAGAGAAGACAGGAAATGAAATGATGGGAAAATTGAATTGATAGTAATAAAGTGCTCTGTGTCTCCACTTTCAAAATTCTTCCTCTAAAGCTATTTTATTTATAGCCAGATAAAGGTATGATTTTAGATGTCTGTTAATACATAATGTCCAGTTATCTTAATTTCAAATGATGGATGTACTTCATAGAAATCTAAAGAAATCATCATTATCTTCTCATTTCTTCCCCTTGAAAGAACCATTTATAATTTATTCACACATACTGCCCTAATCAAGCCATTAGATGAAAGGCTGGTGAGCAAAGGTAGCTTTTGCAAACACCAATGCATATAAAGCTTAAACAATGATGAAAAGTAATGAACAACAGAGTGAATTTGTGATTTAATAAATGATATACTGTACTGTTGGATTTTCCAACAGGATAAAAGATTCAGAGCTTTTGCCTAGAGATTTCTCCTCTTCTGTAATTCATGGTGTGTTAGGCAAAGTCACCAGCATTCCAGAATCAAGATGTTTGGAAAATGGATTTAGAGGATTGCTTCTAAAACTTTACAAAGTGATTACTGTCTCTTCAGAAACAAAAATCAACTCCTTGAGGAAGTATTTTCTGATTAATAATGTATAAATTTCCTGCACTGAAATCTTACTAATCAGTTCAACTGATGAAGTCTTGCTGAATTGTAGAACATTTAGAAACAAGTACATTTTATTCATTTCAGTAGTAGTATTTAGGCAAATGTCCTATATCCTATCACATATAGGATAACATTTTTTTAAACACAGTAGGACCTTGAATTGAAATTGCCTGATGAGCAAAATAGGAATTAGAGGATCATACCCATTGGAAGTGAGGATAGGTGATAATCAGACAAAGGGAAGAAAGAGGATAAGTGATGAGATGTGTAGTCCAGGCAACCTGGCAACCATGAGGGGTCCAGAACTATGTGTTTTCCTCTCCCATGAATTAACACTTTGATGTGTTTTCAGTGCTAGTGTATTAGTGCCATTAGCACTATGGCAGACTCTGCGAATTTTCAACCGATCCTTTAGAGTAAGCTCTTTGCAGGAGTAAAGCAGTTTTAAAGACATCTTTTCTGCTCTGATTGAGGGAGAAAACTTGTTCCCAATTACAATCTTCTTATACTTAGTATGATAAAAAAAAAAAAAGAAAAATGGACAGGAAAAATGAAACATGGCTGGATTTTTGGCTCTAACAATATTTTGATTCTTTGGGTCTCAGTTTCCCCACCTACAAGATGAGAATGGTGAATAAAATTATATCTATACCTAAAGTACTTTCCAAATGAACAATTAACATGGTTAAGTAATTGTGCAATACAAGATCTAGACACTGATAAAGTAGGCAAATGACCACATAAGCATACAGTAACATCACTTATCTTATCCAAAGCAGAGCTTTTCAAATGCAGGTAGATATCTGTTAGTGGATTCTGAAATCAACTTAATGTACTCCAGCCATCGTTTATCAGGATAAAGACGGAGAACAAACTGAGGGTTGCTTGAAGGGAGGCAGGTGGGGGGAAGGACTACATGAGTGATGGGCATTAAGAAGGGCATTTGTTTGAATGAGTGCTGTATGTAAGTGTGTATTGTATGTAAGTGATGAATCACTGAGTTCCACTCCAGAAACCAATACTACACTGTATGTTAACTAACCTGAATTTAAATAAATAAGTTAAAAAGAAAAAAAAAATAGAATAGAATGGAAAATACAAGAGTGCATATCAAGAAGTAAGGACAAATATCGTTTCTCAAAGTCTGTATTGTGGGACCTTAAGTATTCTGTATTTATGTGTATGTGTACTGGGTCAAAGTGTAAAACATATTTCTTATTGTCTATAGACATCAACAATCTTTGTCAGCCACTTATATAGTGTCTCTTTATTTGGGGTAAAGGAGAAAAGAGGCTTATACTCACCAATAGTGGGGTCATGATAATCAGGAAACTGATGACTAATAAACTGCATTGTCATTGCTGAAAAAAAATAAATGCAATTTAATAAAAACTCACCAGCTCATCAATAAATTATTCACCAATGTAGTTCATCAGTCTTTTTTTATTTAATAAAATTTTATTTTCCAAAAATATCAGTCTTTTAATAAGATCTAGTCAGTGACTTATTTCTCTGAGTGACCGAGTGAGTGACTAGTTTAATTATGCAACATGAACCACCAAATGATAGGGAAAGTTCTAGAGGAGAAAAAATGTGTCTAAAGGGAAAATAATGCCAGAAACTTCTCTCTGGAATAAATATGTCTAAATTGTAAGTGTATTTTAATGAAAAATTGCCTTGTGGTAAAAACAAGAAGGATATTGACATAATGAGAATATAAAGTAGCTGTAAGGGCCTTTTTGGCTTGCTCTGGTGTAACAGTTGGTATTAGTTGGGAAGCTCTTTTCATTGCAGGTCTGGTGTGTGCTCTGGGACTTATCTTCCTCATTGTTAAGATAAGGAGATAATCTCTGAAGTCTCTATTAGTTATAAAGGTACATGATTGTATGAATTTTTATCCTTAGCCAGCTTTTTAATTAAAATTATTTGTCACTTTTATTTTGCCTAATCCATGCTATTTAGGTCCTTTTATTAATTTTCATTACTTTCTGGGGTATTTCCTCCAAATTCTCCACAGTCTTTTCAAATCAATAATTTTATAAAATATTTATACTGTTTCTATTATAGCTTCTTCATGTAAATTTTCATTATTAGTAGACAAATTCAATGCTGAAGTAAAGCAACAAACTTGGAAAAGGAATTAGTATATAGTTATCTTCCTTTTCTCTTATGTGTTCTCTCTTAGTCTGTGTTTGTGTGTGTGTGTGTGTGTGTGTGTGTGTGTGCATGTGCGTGCGTGTGTGTGTGTGTGTGTGTGTGTGTGTTTGCGCATGTGACAAAGACTCTCTCCTTGATCAAACTTTAGTTAGCCTCCCCTGAGTCTTCCTCTCAAGGAAACCC
This sequence comes from Lynx canadensis, assembly GCF_007474595.2. Taxonomy (NCBI): domain Eukaryota; kingdom Metazoa; phylum Chordata; class Mammalia; order Carnivora; family Felidae; genus Lynx; species Lynx canadensis. The sequence continues at coordinate 30,783,586 of NC_044314.2, read as the reverse complement.
TGACCTAGGTTCCTGTCCCTGCTAGACCAGCATAGCTCAGTGATAGCAAGAAAGCTGCTAAATCATGTTGGTGAGAATGTCCTACGCTTGATACCGAATCCCCCTGGCCTGTCTTCAGCAAGAATCCTTTTAGGTCTATTTGGCAAGAATTCCCCTATTTCTGATATCTCCTGTTAATAATTTTCCACCAATGCTTGTCCCCACTCCTTGCCTATAAATTCTCATTTTCCCTTGTATTTACAATTGAGTCCAGTTTTTTAATGAGTTCTCTTTTCCCCTTCTGCAATAGTTCCTGAATAAAATCTATTTTTACCATTTTACTGTCCAGCTCTGGTTTCCTTTAACAATGTGTTCATGCTTCAGCAAATGTTTGGAACAGGGAAGACAGTTAAATTCAACAAACTTGTATAAGACATTAGTCTAAACTCAGTTTGAAATGCAAAGAAACAGAACCTGACCCAGTGAAGAAGAATTTCTGTTTACACTTTAATAGTGTTTACTTCCTGTCTTCGAATTGACAAAGGAAGTCTCCATATGAAAATATTACTCAATGTGACAGTTTAGGGCAAATTTTTGAAATGCAAATGAACATTTCTTACAGATAGCTTTAGGACTTAGGATATTTCAAGTAAGCAAACTGAAAGCAACATGTTTATTAAGTAGATATCAGGGGGAATTTGGAAAACATTTTCATGAGTTTTAAAAAGAGCAGTCTCCTCTATCTATTACCACCTGTGGGTTTATTCCCAGCTAGAGCACAAAGGTCAGAGGCCTGGCCTCCCAGTGAACACTTGGCTTGGCTAGTCAATCAACTAAATTTCAAAGATAGTTCAGACTTGTTAAAGTTAGAACTAAAATGAGGAGATTCTCACTCCACTCTACTCAAAGCAGAGAGATATACAACTCTATACAGTGTGACAAGAGCATCATCCATCTTATGATAATTATTTAGACCAAAATCTTGAAAATGTCTTTGGATATATTCCCTTTCATATCCTCCATCTAGTCTCCATGAATTTTTATTTTATTTCCAAAATATCTGTCCAGTATGTCTTCTTTCTGATATTATTCTAGTTCAAAATCTTATATCTTAAATCCCTATTGCCATAGACTTAAAATTGACTCTCATAGCTATTTTATTTATCTTCCATTAAACCTTCCACAAAGACACCGGAGTCATTTAAAAAAAAAAATCCTGCTACTCATATGTCAGCAACTGCTAAGATAAAAACCATGCTAGCATATGTGGTCCTTCATGTGCCCATCATACCTCTCCAGGCTTGACTTCCAGTACTGCCCAAACAGCTTCTCCGTGTTCTCAGACTTATGGAAGAAAGGATTTTCCACCTATGAGGATACCTTTGTCCTATGGCATAGCATGGCCTTCACCTTCTCTCTCATTTTTATATCATACTAACAAAAATTCTACTTGACTAAACCTTCATCAGGCTCCTCTGAACCCTCCTCTCAACCAGGCTGTGACCTTCAGGCTTCCATGCTCATCTCTGCTTTGCCAAGTTTTAGCAAGAATCCTACAAAGTCATTTTAGAGGGAATTCTCCACACTTGATATCTGGTCACCCTTGGTAACTGATCAAATTCCTCATCCCCCATGATTACTTTGGCCTACCTTCAACAAGAATCCTATTAAGTTTATTTAACCAGAATCCTCCTTACCCTCTTAGTGATTTTCTATCCACTGACTCCCAACTCACTCCTTGGCTATACATTCCCACTTGTCCTTCCTGTATTCAGAATTGAGCCCAGTTCTGTACTGAGGGAAGCCTTTTTCCCCTATTGTAATAGTTCCTGAATGAAATCCATCTTTACCACTTTACTGTCCAGCTCTGCTTTTCTTTGACAATGTTAATATCTCCACTCAACTGTCATACCACTCAATCAACACATTTAAACTCTTCATTGACCAGGTACCAATACATGATAGCCATGGAAGTTCCTAAGAAGCATTAGAAAGCACTGTGTATAGTTAGGGGCTAAGTTAATTTCTATAAACCTAGGAAAGAATTTTGAAGGTGAAGTTTGAAACAACTGTAAGGAAGAATATGTAAGCATTTTAAGAACTGATAGATATATTAGATACTAGACTTGAGATTCACAAAGCCAGTGTCAGAAATAAATGAATCAGTCAAAGATTTACCTTTTACACTTATTTATAAGAATACCTAGCATATATTTAGATGATGGAGTTTGTGCTTTAATGGAAACCTGCTGCTTATTGTATAATTGAAAAAGCCCTTCAATTCTCAAATCCTCTGACCTACCACTGAGACAGAACCAAAGAAGAGAGAGCCAGCTGAGCTTTGTTCCAGAACGTCAAAAGATAATTTTAGAAAGATTGATTTGTAAAAGTTTCTTTTGTGTTTTACAAAGTGGATGCTTGATGGGATATCTAAGAGCCATTTCCCTTTGTGGAGATAATATGTAAAACAAACAATTTTTGAAAAATCTCTCCTAAATACATGTCAGATTCAATGTTGAAATAAGTAATCTGCTAAACATCTATCAATTGTCCTGGGACCTAAATTTTATTTATTTTATGATACACAGGTTTACATCCTCAAAATCAGGGGATTCTATTTTCTTTTGCCATACAGTCATTCTGTCAGAAACTCAAAAATAGCCCCTCCTTTTTCTTTAGAGATTTATTGTATTGCCTTTATAATATCTTAATACATTGTTTTTCAAGTATCTAATGAAAATGAAGGTCTATGTCTTCTTCCCAAAGTATACATTCCTATAAACATATGTATACAATATTAAGAGATATGTGGGGATCATTAGGTCCTAAGTAAAAACATTTGTCCTAGCAAATACCCACATAGGTCAGAAATCAGTCTTTTGCTTAAAAAGAGGACATCCATAAAAACTATGATTTAACTTTCCTCTATTTATTCCGTGCATATTTATCTTTTCAAGTTTTCTAACTCTACTGGGGACAGTTTTAGGAAACCGTATTATCCTAAGAACTTACCCATCTAGGTTTTCAGTCTTTTCAGAGAAATGTGCCTTGTGATGTTTTAAATTTTGATTGTATCATTAGCTATTTCCTTCTCATAATTTTTTGTTTGCTTAAATTAGTTACTAGTTTGTCTATTTTGTTGATTTTTTCAAAGACTTTTAATTTTTATTTCATAATGATTACTATTATTAATAATAGTATCCACTGACTTTCTTTTATTTCCTTTGCTGCTTTTTATTATTTTCCTGGTTGTATTTCTCTGGTTTACTTTTTTGTTAAGTCAGTTCATTTATTTTTATCATTTTAATTTTTGTTGGTAATTTTTTGTAGATATGAATTATCCATTATCTCAGTTTTCTATCTATCAATAGTTTGATATTATTTTTCAGAAATTTAAGATTTATATTTGTATTTTTCCTTTCACCTAGGAGTCAATAAATAGAAAGCTCTTTTCAGTAAAAGCTGGAAGAGATTTTTTGCTTATTTTATTTTTAATTTTAACTTTATTGCCTTATGATCAGAGAGTATTATTTCTAATAACTCTATGTAACTTGCTGCTGTTTTTGGCATCTTAATATATAATTAATGTGTTTAGTAAAATAAAGTATATTGATAAGAAAGTAGTATTTGATATATGCATCAGTAAGATTTACTTTATTATTTTTAACTGTTTTATAACCTTATATTTTGTCTACTGATCTGTCTCGTGTTGATAACGGTGTATATTTCACACATTATACATAACTATTGTTTATTCAGTGTATAAATATTGTGACTGTAATATTTTCATTGTGGTTTATGGCTTTTATTATTAAAAAGTATCTTTCCTCATCTCATTTGGTATTTTTTGTCTTTTTCATCTGATATCAAGATTGTAATCACTGCTTTATTTTTATTTTTATTTGCTTAGTCTTTCTTTGCCAATTATTTTCCTTTTGTCATTTTAAATTATTGTATGTTAGGCAGGTCTATTGTATACTACATAGGGTTGGATATTGTTTAATAGCCAATTTGAAAATTGTTTTCTTTTAATAGGTAAGTTTATTTTATTCACACTTACCTATTCTTATTTTTCCTCCATGTCTTTTCATGGCTTGATAGCTCATTTCATTTCAGCACAAAGTACTATTCCATTGTCTGGATATACCACAGTTTACTTATTTACTCACCTCCTGAAGGACATCTTGGTTGCTTCTAAATTTTGGCAATTATGAAAAAAGCTATAAATATCTGTTTGTAGGTTTTTATGTGGCTATAAGTTCTCAACTCCTTTGGGTAGATACCAAGGAGTATGATTGCTGGCTACGTTTATATCAGATATGTTTAGTTTTGTTAGAAACTGCTAAACTGTCTTCCAAAGTGCTTGTACCAGTTTGCATTCCCACCGAAAATGAATATAAGTTAATTTATTTGAAACTTAGTTCCCCATCTTTGCCAGCATTTGGTATTGTCAGTATTCTTGATTTCAACCATTCTATTAGGTATATAGTGGTGTTTCATTTCCATTCATATTTCTCTGGTGACATATCATGTGACACATCTTTTTGTATGTTTATTTGCCATATATGTTTTTTCTTCAGCAAGTATCTGGCAAGGTCTTTGGCCATTTTTAAATCATGTTGTTTGTTTTCTTGTCGTTGAGCTTTATGAGTTCTTTGTATATTTTGGATAACAGTCTTTTATCAGCAGTGTCTTTTGGAAATAGTTTCTCCTAGTCTGTGACTTATCTTCTAATTAATTCTCTTGATACTGTCTTTGGCAGAGCAGAAGTTTTTAATTTTAATAAAGTCCAGCTTATTATTTTTTTCATTGATTATGTAAAGATGTTGTAAAGACATTACCATACCCAAGATCCTCTACATTTTCTCTTATGTTATCTTCTAGAAGTTTATCTAGAAGTTATCTTCCAGGTTTGCATTTTACATTTAGACCTATGACTCATTCTGAGTTAATTTTTTTGACCTGTTATAAGGTCTATGTCAAGAATCTTTTCTCCCCCCCCCCCACCATGGGATTGTCCAGTTTTTTTCCCCACACCATTTGTTAAAGAGACTATCTTTCCTCCATTATATTGTCTTTACTCCTTTGTCAAAGATCAGTTGGCTATATTTATGGGGCTATGAGCCTGAGGTGTAGGTCAGGAAAGAAAGGAAATGGATTTTGGTGAACACATAGGAGTCTCTGGCATACAGGGGAAAAGACTGTCAGAAAGAAATGTGAAAATGTCAAATGAAGAAAAATAAAATGTCACTTTCCCCTCCCCAAAAGAATAATCATTCCCTGAAAAACTAGGGTCTTATGTTACTGTTTTTCTTACTAATTTCCATGAGGGATAGTTCAATATTTTTCTAAATAAAGCATCTTTTAATTTTTGCTGAACACTTCAAGGAATTATTACAAAAAACATACTTGTTTAAATTTTTGTAAGTTGAAGTAATCTACATAGTGGAAGTCTACATAATTTGATAATGTAGATTAAAAAAAATTAATTCTCTAGCTGGGAGTATATCTGAAATGATGGGTAAAGTGTTACTTTGTTGTTTGTTGTTTTTTTTTTTTTCAGATGAACTCTGTGACCATCATGAAAAATCTGGACAGGAAATAGTGGTGGGAGGTTTGTCATGCTCATACACATAAGCACTTCTCCTTAAGTCAGTCTGACTATCACTGGCTTAGGAATACAAAGAAAGAACAGAGTACATACAGGTAGAGAAGACATTTAAAGACCAAAAAGTTGAGTCATCCACTGTAATCTTTAAAAAAGTAATCAGGGATAGAAATAAAGAATATTTGGTGGACTCATACTCTTTTTCATATCTAAAATTATTACAGTTAGTGGATGACCTTTATTAGCAAACAAGATACTTCCCCTCCCCCTCCATTGAAATGGACATTTACTTAATACTAAGTTACAGATCAGGAAATACCTAATGGATTTTGTATCAAAGAACATTTTCCATTGCTAGTGGCATCCATTAACATACGTTATGTAAATGTAGTGCTTGCCTGAACTTTATAAAACATTCATTTAATACATATGATAAATAATAGGCAATTGCATCTTTGATGTTCATACAAAGTAGTGGTGAGAGATTAAATACAATCTTTTTTTTAAAAAAACAAACCCATTTTGATTGGACTCCTCTTTTGCATGCATATGTTCTTTATTTAAATTTCCATTTTATTATTCAGATATTCCAATAATTTATTATTTCACTTTAAAGTTAAATTTAAATCAACGCTTTCTTGTTTTGCATAATTCAGTATTAAGCCATCAAATTTACCTACACAAAAAATCTGACAATATTATATATCACCTTGCTTGGAATGTCAATGGTATTTGCCCTGAGGCAGAGACTATCAGTTATGAAAAAGAAAATTTATAGAAAGAAAGGAAAAATTTTCTACAATTTTTTTAATAGATTAAAATACTGCATAAAATTACACTACTTTATTATTACTCTCCTCAGCTCCCCCACCCCCAAAGGAGTTTAATATTTATGGAAAGTACTGAGCTGAAACACTTTGGAGAATAATACAATCTAATTACACAAAGATAGAAGTTGACAAGTCATTGCTTTCCCTTTGGGACGTTAAGCCCTGTCAGTGGAGTAGGAAAGATGATGGGAATCTGGTCACTAAGATGTACTTCCACTTCTCTTTTGTTTTTTTTGTGGTGTCTTAATAAAATTACTTAATCTCTCTATGTCATTTTTCTTAGCAAAATGAGGGGAAGAGAAAAGACAACTAAAAAATGCATCTGGATCAAGCATTTTGCAATCCCTCTTTGTTCATCCTGCCTTCCCCACCATCATCTGTTCTTCCTCCATTTAAGATCTCGTTCTGTTGTCTCTATTCTAGTTCTTTCTTTTATTTAGTCATTCTGTTCCAGCCATACTGACTTCTTGGGAGTTTTTCAAACCATTCCAGCTGTGATCCTTTCCAGGGAAGTCTTTGCTGGTGCTATTTACTTTGCTTGAATGCTCTATACCTAGATAAATGCTTTGCTTGCCTGTATCAGATTATGATTCACATGTGACCTCCTTTGAAAGGTGTTCTCACACCAGTGAATTTAAATCAAAATCCATTCCTCCTCACTAGAACTCCCTATGCTCCCTTCTTGATATTCATTCATTCATTCTATTAACACTATTAGGTTCAAGACACTGCTTTATATAATGTGTCATACCCTACTTTGGGTGCTTTGGGCACAGCACTGAAGAAAATGGACCCCTGCCCTTTAGGGTCTTAGATTCTAGAAGGGGGGAATTGGAAAGGGATAAAATGCCACACACTCGCATATATATCAATGGTATGTTAGATGGTGACAAATACTACTATGGAGAAAAATAAAATTATTATAGGATCATTATTAAAATATAAAGATATATTACATTAAGATGGACTTCTGTGGGAAAAAATTAATGGATATACAATTTCCAAGAAGAAGAGGAACAAGGTCACATTTTTCACTATTCGAGAACTTGTTCATTTAGTTTTTTTTTTTTTTTCAAAGTTTATTTATTTTTGGGACAGAGAGAGACAGAGCATGAACGGGGGAGGGGCAGAGAGAGAGGGAGACACAGAATTGGAAACAGGCTCCAGGCTCTGAGCCATCAGCCCAGAGCCCGACGCGGGGCTCGAACTCACGGACCGCGAGATCGTGACCTGGCTGAAGTCGGACGCTTAACCGACTGCGCCACCCAGGCGCCCCTCATTTAGTTTTTAAAAGGAAAATGTCTTTTATGACTCGATATATTTATGAGAAATATATCATTATTTAAAACATCATTATTTAAAATAAGCTGAGAATTGTATCCTTTAAAACAATTTAAATTTATGATGAAATTTTTAAATATCAATCTAAAAATGTACAAGTTGGGAGGCACCTGGGTGGCTCAGTTGGTTGAGCATCCAACTCCTAATTTCAGCTTAGGTCATGATCCCAGAGTTGTGGGATCACACCCCACATTGGGACTTAAGATTCCCTCTTTCTCCTTCTGTCCTTCTTCCTTGCTTGTCCTCTCTATCTCTCTTAAAAAAATATAAATAAATTAGTTAAATACATAAAAGTGTACAAGTTGGGTACCTAATCTTTCAAAATCCCTTTAAGGAATAATTTAACAAAAATGTTTTAAAATCTATGCATTAACTTGACCAGGGTCACAGATCTATCACAGAATCAAGTTGGTTGGGCCATAGTACTCACTCCAAAGTCAGTCACTTTCCATTATGCTAATTGCTCCTTATTAATTCCCTTCTCTTAACTGAAAACCTGTGCTTTCTCATGAGCAGCTCGTTTGCTGAATAAAATCATGGATATGTGAGAAATCTTTATATTTTTGAATGAATAAATAAGTGAATAAGTCTAAAATTGTCTCGTAACTTATACTAAAACTCAGGTAAAAATGGTTGATAGTTCTCTTATTTTTCCACCAGCGTTCACAGTTACAAACATTTTCTAAAATGCATTGACTCTAGGGGTCAGAAACAGCCTGGTGAAAAGACATAGCATGGGGATATTTCCCAAGGTGGGCAGGGCACCCTCCTGATTACCTTGAGAGCGATAAGGTGGCTCTCAACCTGTAATGCTCCCAAACAGGAATAACGGGATCTTTTTAAGGTCAAGGTGATGGGGAAGTATTAACAATAGCAGTATAAGAGGGTCTTTATCAAAGACATTCAAAGATTCCTCCTTACTTCTTTGCAGCTTTTAATAATGAAGAGTTTAAAATGTTTTTTTTTAATTTATTTATTTATTATGAGAAAGAGAGAGTGAGAGTTCGAGCAGGGGAGGGGCAGAGAAAGAGGAAGAGAGAGAGAATCCTGAGCAGCCTCCACATTGTCAGTTCAGTGCAGAGACTGAAACTACAAACTGTGAGGTCATGACCTGAATCAAAACCAAGAGTCAGAGGCTTAACTGACTGAGCCACCCAGGCGCCCTGTAACTTAATAATTTTTCACTTAGTTATAAAACATTTATTGCAGGTCTGGTATTTTTCCCTGTTCCCATACATCTGTGGATATAGGATAAGGATTGTTGAGAGGGAAGGGCTTGAGATCTGAAGGGTAAGGGGTAGATTCGAAAATGGCACCATTTGGTTGGGGGAATGGTACCTCATCAGAGAGATGGATGGGAGAGGCAGCCCTTGTAGTTCTCCACTTCCCAGAGGGTTTTCCCTTCCATGGAGAGCTTCCCTTCACTTCTCTTTCTCTTCCTCTCCCCTATAAACTCTCTGCCAACAGAGAGAAATGGTGCTTTTCAGGACATTAAAAATTCTATTTATCTTCACTGACCGATTTTCAAGGATGATTGATGCCACACAAAAAGAAGTGATGGATATTAAAACTCAATATTTCCACTCATTCCTTTTTGCTCTTTGCTGACAGTTTATTCTGTACTCAATGAAACAAAGAAGAAAAATAGATATTTTCACCAATCATTTTCCAAGTATTTTATCATTTAGGATAAACCTCATCTCTTTAGGTAAATGAAATACTATTAATGCTTTACACACATGTACTAACATAGGTAAATATCTTTCTCCTTACTTAACTCTATTCTTAGAATATAATGGAGACAATTATTGAAGTCTGATTCATGTGAATGGATGACAGTAACCAGAAAGAATCTTAAAGTGCTCAGATTTTAGGACATATTTGATTTGTCATGGAATTATGATAGACATTAATATCTAGTCTATATCAGAATTTATATATTCATTATTTGCTACAATAAGATTTTACTCTGTCTTGACACCCTGATCTTGCAGTCAAAGCATTTGCTGGCATTTCATCATGTTAGTAACTGATAGACATCATACGTCTTGGGGCTGAAGGTTTTTCTTTCATAGCTTTTGGAATAAGATTCCCAAAGCATAAAATACCTGTGACTTACGTTACTGTAATAGTTTCATATTTGCTAAGAATTTGTCTTTATTAGGTGAATCTCCATCTTACTTCTAGGAATTTTGTGATGCTCTTTATAGACTAGGTCATAGACTAGTAATGAAGTTCAGGACATGCTACCCCCGAATATGGTATGTTGGCATATTGAATATTTTAAAGTGAAGGAATTTGAGAAGCAGTAGGTGTAGGAAAGATTCTCAGTCTCTCTTGAAGCAGGTCATAAGACCCTCATGTGAGGGCTGCCCTCCTATACCTGGAGGAAAAGAGCATCCTTATCTCTGAAGAAGGAGGGACGCTGAGAGAATCAGAACAAACAGGACTTGGTAAGTACTCCCCATTTACCCATATACCAAAAGGGTATACCCTTCTGTCGTATCACATTTTTATGGCTTTTCACTTTTCCTTAAACCTATAAAAATAATTAGGCTTGGCCACTTCTTCAGGTCTTCCTTTCCTTATGAAGACTCCAGTGTCTTGTAAAACTTAAGTAAATTTGTATGCTTTCTCTTGTGAATCTCTTGTCAAGTCCAGCTTACAGGGTTCTAGCTTGAGAAGGGTAGAAGAAGAGATTTTTCCTCCCCTGCACTAGCCAGCTGCCGACCTTACCAGAAGGACACTGGAGTGAATGAATTATTTTCTCCTGCCCCATTATATCTCCCTTCTTCTTAACTGAAATTTCCCATTTAATGTCTTAAATAAACCTGGATTACCTGACTCTCTTCTTAAAACATCATTAGCTTCTATCAGTTTTTATAGTCCTTCCTGATAGAGTAGATGCTTCAGCCAGGGAGAAAAGCTCTGGAAAGGGAAGAAGGGTGATACCTTGAATAAAAGGCACAATTTTTCTGTGGCCTTACCCAGATCATCTATGTTTACATTAATAATGCTAGTAATAATAAACTTTATAACATTATACTTTTTTACATATAATGCCATACACTTTTAAGGGCATTTTTTGGTTTATACATTATCTAAACTATATGCTTCTTTTTATAGCATATATGAAATGACAAATCTAAAAGCAAAGGCTAATAGACTGGGTATGAGAAGCAAGATTTAGGGTAAACCTGGCAGAATGGAATAATGGAAAAAGCCAGAAATATGAACGCAAAAGTCTTACATTTTAGTTAGAATAATCAATTTTACAGTTACAGAAGCACAGAATGAGTTCAACCTGGTATGATACCTGTTTCAAATGAAAAATGACATGGAGGTTAGGATTAGGTCTCAATAATTATGCCTCAAGATAAAATTTAAAGGAGATGCACCATTTAGGGCAGATTGTCACAATCTCATTATTAAATCTCAACATATTGCTGCTTGGTTCTTTATACTGGATTTGTTACGGTGACATGTACAAATCCACAAGCTGGATTTAGCACTCATCCAGCCTCCATGACAGACATGCTTCCACCCCAACATGACTCTGACGTGAGGTCTGCCTACAACTGGGCTTCTTCAGCTGGCTTTCAAACACCTGATGGGTCAGGGCCTTGGCCACCTGGAGGCTGAAAGCACAGTACTGGCGGACAACTCAGGTGCTTGATCCATCAACATTTATAGAATATAATCTTGCTTATTCTGTCTAGGGCAATGGTTCCCAATGTGCAGTCAAATAACTCCGAGGGATCTGAGAGACCTTTTCACAAGGGTTAATGAAGTTCTATGAGGCAGATAGGTGATTCCAACTGTCTTTTAAGCTAGATATCTTTGGAGATCTTAAAATATGTAAAATAATGTCATTATTCTCAAACATTTTTGTTGTTTTGAAAAATATAGATTTAAAAAATGTTATTTGTTGAAATATATTTTTATATTTTGTTGCAATATATTTTTAATTAATACTTATAACTTTTTAATGCATTTATTCAATTTTATATATTTGTTACTGTTAATTTATAATATGGTACACAGCAATAGAAATAACCCATATAATCAAAAGTTTTTTGGGGTCCTCAATATTGTCAAGTGACTGAAATGATTTTAAGACCAAAATGCTTTAGTACCACTGATCTAGAGCAAAACCTCAGCCCTGATTAAACAAAGGTATGTGAAAAGATCTATGATTATTCACACCTCAAGTAATAACATTTTGAAAGCCTAAAATTAAAGATAAAACAATAGGGAAGCCCACTTGGTCAAGATACCTAACTATAACTCCAGATCTCTGTGTTTTTCTTCTTCCTCATTTCCTTTTGTTTTCTACTTTTCCTCCTCTACATCTCTATGTCATATATTCATGACCATTGTGCTGACATATGTTCCTTTTTCATTTTCATTTTTCCCCTTTCCCCTCACTATGTGTCTCTTTCTACACACAACTGTTTCTCCCTGTTCCTCTCTTTCTTTCTTCCCAGAAGTTGCTGCCAGAAGTAGACTTTACCAGTATCACAAATGCACATAATATCAAATTATGGAATTAAAAATAAATGCTTTATTTGGAGGAACCCAGGTGGCTGTTGGTTAAGCTTCCAACTCTTTATTTCGGGCTCAGGTCACAATCTCACAGTTCGTGGGCTTGAGACCCACCTTGGGCTCTGTGCTGACAGCATGCAGCCTGCTTGGGATTTTCTCTCTTTCTTTCTCTCTAAATAAATAAATAAACTGTCAAAAATAAAAATAAATGCTTTGTTTAATAAATAAAATTTTCATGTATTTCTAACAGATCTTGCCCTATTCTTCCCTCGGGATAGGTAAAATTAAAATTTTGGTGACATTCCTGAAAACAAAACAAAAAAAAACCAAAACAAAACACCACAACTAAATTTCTAGTTTATACTTCAATGTAATGTTTGAATTTTTCCATAGACACATCTTTAATATTCTTAGAAACAACATAAAGGGAAAATAAACATTTAAAATAAATATTTTATTTATGAAGTGGGAAATGAAGACTAAGTGAAATGGGAAGAAAAAAGGAAGAAATTGCTATGACAAAGTCTGAAGCCAGGAGCTTATTACATATCAAGATTTGTTTTTAAACTCTTATTCTGGAACGATTTCTCCCAGAGAGAAGGGACACGCATGGGAGAGACTCTGCAGCGGGGTATGGCTAGAATATTTGAGGCAACTTAAAGACAGATGTTAAATTCGGAGTTTGTTTTCACTTTGTTTTGAAATTAACATTCTGTTGTTCCTTTTCTTTACTAAAACGATGTTACACACAAGACGTCGGGGTGCTCTACCAGTTAGACCCACCCTGGGGTGGAAGATGGCTGGTTACAGATCATGGCAGCCTCAGGAACTTGAGAGCAAACCTGGAAGCATAAGACACCAGGGAAGCAACTGGTGGAGGTTGACCCAGGGAAATTTAAGTCACCTGTGGACTCACCAAAGGCTCTGACTTTCCCATCATGTGTTGTGCTGGGGCTTGAACCATTAAATTGGGAGATTTTCAGAGTTGTAACACAGTTACTTTAACTATCATTGTATTATATTAATTAGTGTCATCTTCCACTATATGTAAAGTTAGATTCAAAGCTAACTGAGATCAGACACAAGGATTGCATTTCTCTTTTGTAACCATACGGATAATATCCATTATCAAACATGACACTAAATGTAGTAGGTATTCAGTAAAGACTGGTGACTGACTTGCCACTGATATAAATTAATCCATCAAAATTTTTGAAACCAATAATTCAAAGAGATGGATGTTTTTAGGTTGTAAGATTACACTCAATTGTCAGTTTGGTGAAATGGTTAAGAGGATTAACACATTTTCTGGATGTGGGGCCATTTTCTTGACTTTGATAATTACATGTTTGTGTCTTTGGGGGACTTAGGAAATATTTTCTTTTGTTTCTTAGTTGTCTCATCTGCAAAGTGGGATTAATAATAATAATAATAATATGTATAAATGTTGTTATAAAAAGTAAGTGAAACAATACATATAAAGCACTTAAACTCATGACTGGGTGATTCTAAGCCCTTAGTGACCATTATTATCAAGATTTTTTTTTTTTTTGAGAGAGAGAGAGAGCACAAGTGAGAAAGAGGCAGAAGGAGAGGGAGAAAGAGAATCTTAAGCAGGCTCCACACTCAGTGTGGAGCCCAATGTGGGCTTGATCTCATGACTCTGAGATCATAACCTGAGCAGAAATCAAGAGTAGGATGCCTAACTGACTGAGCCACCCAGGCGCCCCTTATCAAGATTTCTAAAACTCTTTTACTTTGAATGATTTATATGATTTATCTTTTCCAATATTGCATTGTGGTGTCAGGGTCAAATTAGCTAGAATACGATGTTTTTGTAAACCACAACTCACATATGTTCATATGATGCTATCCCATCTGTTTGAAATATAACATTTCAATCAACTGGTGTTTTGCTTTTATGAGTACACTTTGTTTGATAGTCCTTGTAGTATCCTGGGAATGCCAGTTGTTCATTTATTTTTTGTTGAATTAATGAGTTAGTAAAGAAGAGAATATAATCAATGTACTGGTTTCTAAAATTGTTTCAACCACATTACACTAAAATGAAAAAAAAAATGGTTAGAGTTGTTTTCTGTTATTTGCTCTCTTAGTATACAAATTGCAACATTACTAGTACAGCTCTGGAATAAAAGTTAAATAAATTATGAAGAAATAATAAAACTCTCTGGAATAAAAGTTAAATGACTTATGAAGAGATAACTGACAAACCAGCATCGACGTACAGGATGATGGTGAATACTGGCATGCAAAATCTCAAAGACAGGCTGTACTTCCCTTTATAAACAATGACACAGTAAGAATTACCTGGAATTTGTCCAGGGTTTGATAGAAAGATCATTGAGCAATGGTGTCAAGAGAGCTGCTTCTCACAATGGCTAATGCTGGCTCATTAAGTTAATACAGACAAATCACAAAAACAACTCTAGTTCAATTTCCTTAGTGCTAATCCACAAGGGCCATACTAGATACAGTATTCATCTTTTATTCTTCTGTACTTTTATTTAACAAGCAATTGCACTACACTTAGGTATTCTGTTAAATGTTGGGACACAGTGTTGAAATAGGTAAACCTTGTTTTCAAGGAATGCACAGTAGAGTGCAGGACACTAAATGTTATGATAGTTAATCACATGTTCTTATTTAGGCAAAGAAGAATGAAATGTAATCTAATCTCAGAGGTGAGTTATTATTTTTCTGACTGGGAGAGAGGCAATTCTGAATCTTGAATAGTGAATATGTATTAATAATGTGCATAGAGTAGGACTAGTGGAGACTTCCAGGCACGCTTCGGAATCCCAAAAGCTCAGGCAACATGCTACATTTAGGAATTTCTAGTAACTCAATATAGATGGAGCCCAGGGTGTGGAAGGGCCAGATGGAGGATAGAGAGAGAAGCCAAAGTCATATTACCAAGGGCCTATTATGCCATACTAAACATTATGGGTAATCACGAAATGATTTTTTAGAGGGAAGTGACATATTTAGAATTGCATATTGAAAACAAAACTCATAGCAAAAATGAAGTGATAGATATGAAGTGACCTTCCTGGGTGCAGGGATACCTGTTAGGAAACTGCTGTGGGAAAGTTAGGTAAAAAAAAATGAAGGCTCAACACAAGGCTCCAGCAGCAGAAGTGGGAAGGGAGGAATGGGATTGATAAATATTACAGGAAGATAATTTGCTGGAATTAGAGACTGATTAAATGTATGAGATGTGAAAGAGAGTTAGTTTTGGGGGTGTATGGGGTGGTACCTCTTGCTGAGAGGTCACAGGAGTGGTAAAAGGTCAAAAAAGAGGATAAATTTTCATGTAGGACAGGTTCAGTTTAAAGTTCCTGTTAATTTATAGTGGAAGACATTATCTAAAAATTGGACATGAGTCTAGAAATAAGAAGATGATCCCTCAAATGTCTTTTTAAATAATATTATAACTCAGTTTACAAAAAAAAACTCAAATAAGAAAAAAATTTTAGTGTTAACTATATGCTAGTTATAGTTAACTGTATATAGTTAACTAACTATATGCTAGCTATAGTCATTGGTCTAAATATGAATAATTGAACAAATAAATATCATTTAAGTATTTGTCATATGCACTGCTCTTGCTTTGAAGTAGCTCATTAACTCAAAGGTATGTAACACTTGTTGTCTAATAATTAACCCACAAAATAGGAAATCAGGAACACAAAAGAAATGCTCGATTTTCAAGTCTTTAATGTATTTTAGGATACTCCTCTATTACCTTTTCCCAGAGGAGATTGATACTTTTTCAAATTAGAGCTTCCTTTGAGTTTCCTTTGTTTCCTTCCCACTCTTCCCCTATCTTTGTATGTGGCATTTTGGATACAAGACTGCTTGTATCCTATATGACCTACAGACAGACAGGGCACTCAGAGCTCTACCAAAGTTTTACAAACCAAGTATTGCCAGACAATAGCCCCCTGAACAGTGACACTCGCAGTGTGAATTCGTCCTAAGCTTTTCCTCCTTTTGCTGTCATTGTTCTCTTCAACAATGGCTAATAAATAACAATCAAGTCCTTTTTCCTTCTTACTATGTCAACATTTAATTATTGTATTAACTTTTATTACATACATAATTAAAAAGTTGAATAATACCATTAATATATGTGAAAAAGATATGAACCTAAATCACTACAGAAATACGGATGCTCTAAGGCATTTAATTAGGATTGTGTAAAGAATGAAGAGCTACGTATAGAAATGATTTATTAATTGGATTTATTTGTCTCTATTACAACGTCCATGGTGATTCATATGATGTAAAATCTAATTTGAAAACAGATGATAATATTTCCTAACTCTAACTTCCTGAATCATCCATGGGATTTAGCATATAATCCTCCATTCAAGACTCTCCTTGCATATTGAATCAATTCCAAACTCTCTGGTTTGATGCTCAAAAGCCTTCCTAATGTGATAGATTGAATCTGAACATAAAACTGTGAACTCCACACCTGTGGTTTGTCTCCAGCCATGTCTCTTAGGTGCTTGTTTCCTTCTTTGCCTAAACTCAGCACCCTTTAGCTCAGTTTTTCTTATTCTCTGAGAACTTCTCTGATCCTTCCAATCTTCAGGTATTCTAAATACCTTAAGCATTTATTCTTTGTCTCCTTTCTCAATTTCTTAATTTACTCATGTCTGTTTTCCCAAGTAGCCTATGAGGGAGAGGGTCAGGAAGTGGCTAGGGGCAAACAGGAGATAACTGTTACACCTTGCTTGCTCATTGCAGGCACATTGCATGTTTTCTCAACTCTCAATAGTAATTTTATATAGACATTAGTATTTGTGGATAATTCACTGAGTCCCAGAGAGGTTCAAATAATTTGCCAAGTCCCCCCCCCCACTCCCACACACACCACCTGTCTTTCAATGGGGAGCTGCATTTGAATCCAATGCTTTCTGGTATGTGTTCCTCCTCCTCTTAACCATGGCCAGAGTGTAGTGGATGTGGGCTCTGAAGTCAGGGTGCTGGCAGTGCTGCTGCTCATGAGCTGTGTGGACTATCTTATTAAATATTTTCTACGTTCTCTGCTAAGGATTTCACACACCTATTACTAGTAGGATTGTGAGCAAAAACTCTAAGCCATGGTACTAAAATTATCCTCATTTTATAAATAAGGACACTGAAACACAGGGAATTTGGGTAACTTACCCAAGGTCATAAAATGGGAGCCATAACGACTTGAATCCCCAGCAGTCTAAGCCCATGTTCTGAATCACTCTGTTCATCATTATGCAACTATGGGAAACTACCATTACTTCTTTAAAAAGCAAAAGTGCCCTTTTGTATAAAATGGATATAGAATTGTTCGAAGGATTAAATGGGATGATAGGGAAAGACTAAGCTTAGTAGCTTGCACATAGTAGTAACTAGATGTATGATATTTGTCATTGTCTTCATTATTTGCCTGAAGAATGGGAGGCGACATGAATTCAATCTTTTATCTCCCTCTTTTTATCAAAAGGTGATTCTGTGCATATAGTTACTGCCTCATAAATACCTATTGATTACATTATTTAATACTAGCCATTTTGAAAAATGGTGAGGAGAAAAAAGGTAGGGTGTTCTCAAATATTGACAGATACATTTGTATAGTACTAAATTATTTTAGGTTTAAATCATTGTAAATAATCGAGCCTTGCTTTATGCTCCTTGTGGGAGAAATTTCCTCATTGAATCTGACATCCATTTAATGGTAGAAACCATCAATATAATCTGCCTCAGAATCTGAGTACTTGCCTTACTCATATTTGCCTATAATACAGCAGTTTAAATATATTTTGGACTCTGCTCCATCATTTTCTACCATTACTCCCTTTGGGATACTCTGATCCTTAAAAGTACCCTCAGCAGATCACCTGGGATGCATCAGGCATATGGTACTCTCTATTTGCAATTCTATACCAGGAGAGGAAAAGTTGGGATCTTCCCTTTGTTGACAGTTTTACTGTGTCCCTACCTCCAAATTCTAGCCAGTCTCATAGCAAGGATGACAAGGCTAGAGTGTGCAGCTGGGTCAGGATGCAAATACTGGAAAAAAATAGAAGAATTGACAGCAGACAGGATAATGACATCACCCAGTTGAGGACACGGTTAGTTCCAGAATGAGATCCAAAAGTGTCCCTTTGAGGCAATTTATAAATGTGTTACAAATAAGATTAAAAAGATTACTGTATCTCAGAAAGAAGACTAATCTGTAACTTCTAGGAGCTAAATTGGATGATGTTAAGTAACATGTTAAATTAAGAAAAAGAAAAGAGGTACACAGATCTTCCTCAACTTGCAATGGTGTTACAGCTGGATAAACCTGTTTAAGTTGAAAAGATAAGTTGAAAATGTACTTAATACACCTAACAGACTAAACACCATAGTTTAGCTTAGTTAGCCTGCTTTAAAGCTCAGAACATTTACATAAATCTGCAGTTGGGCAAAGCCATCTAACACAAAGCCTATTTTACAATGAAATTGCTGACTCTCTCATGTAATTTATTAAGTACCATACTGAAAGTGAAAAAACAGAATAGTTGTGTGGGTACAGAACGTTGTAAATGTATAGATTGTTTACCCTTGTGATCCCTTGGCTCACTGGGAGCTGGGGCTCCCTGTCTATGCCAGATATCACTGGGCTGTCATATCATGGGTCATTAGCTCAGGAAAAGTTCCAAATTCAAAATTCAAAGTACAGATTCTACTGAATCAGTATCATTCTCATACTATTGGGAAGTCAAAAATCATAAGTCAAAACATCATAAGTCAGGAACCATCTGTAATAAAACAAGAGGGTCCCTATGGAATCAAGAAAATTAATTGAAGAGAACATGGAAGGACTCATCTAACAATGTCTAAGGGAATATAAATGATATCTGCAAATGATTATTTTAATCATCAGGAAGGTGGACTCTTAGAATAATCTGGGTAAAATTTTCCACAGACCTCTCTGATTTCTTATACTATGTTTCAATTTTTAAAAACTGTTTGCTTTCCTATTCTGTTTGTTTGGTATCTTGATAATAGAAGAGCTTCCTGGAGTAACAGAAAATACGTTTCTGGTCATTTGAAAAAGAATCACTCTCATTGTAAATTAGCCATTCTGCTTCTTAAATTACTGTTTATTTTATAAAAAAAAATTTGATTAGGGTGAATTAGTCTCAGGATTTATTAATCCCATAGTGCACTCATAAAAGTTTGTTTTCAAATCTGAAAAGCAAAGAAGATCTTGATTCTGTAGAGATGCTCCCATGGTGATATTTCTGGCTTTCGATCTGCTGATATTTTCATCTACTCTCTGGTTATCGAATCTAGCTATGTGCACTGCATTCACCTTGGTTGCTGTTAAATGCATCAGTTCATGGGTACCCTCCAGACCTGTGGAATACGCCA
The DNA here is from genome assembly GCF_007474595.2 of Lynx canadensis. NCBI lineage: Eukaryota > Metazoa > Chordata > Mammalia > Carnivora > Felidae > Lynx > Lynx canadensis. The sequence continues at coordinate 30,763,855 of NC_044314.2, read as the reverse complement.
GGGGCTGATATATTGTTATTGTGAAAATTTCTTCAGCTGATTCTGATGGTGCATTTGTTGTGCCTTCTGAGTTACAATAACGCCATGTGTCTGAGAAAAGGGCAGCCCAATAAATTAGGATAGCTTTTCAATTGTTCATGTAAAAAAAAAACCTCAAAAAATAGAAAGAGGTAGGCATATTCGCTTTATGGATAAAAACTGCGAGCAGCCTAATTCTTTCTGTGTAGGGCCTCATGCAGGGCCATGTCCTCCAGTAGTGCCTGATGGATGCCTGATGATGAAAACAATGATGAAATGGCACTAAGAAATCAAGACAGAAATCATGCTCATGGGTCTTAAGAACTCTGTACCAGAGGCTTAATAAGAAGCAGATGAGCTTATAAGTTATAAGCAGATAAGTTAGGTCAGTCTCTCAATTCCAAGTGTATCTACCTCAAGTCAAAACATGATGTTCTTCAAGTTCCCCAGAAAAGAATAAAAAATGAACCTGATTAAATGATTAAATAAAATAGATTCAACCCTGTCCACAATAGGGAGGATGCATGCTACTTTTTTTTTTTTTTTTTTGGTATTTCCTTCAGTAACTCCTTAAAGGCACAGACTAAAATGGTTCTTCACTGTGTTTGAGGAAAATGATATAATTTAAAATATAGCACAAAATGAAAATCCACTTCCCACATGGAATAGATGACATTGTCTAGTACCAGGGGTACTACTGTAGGACTGATTTTGAGGTTTTGTGCGTGCCGTTGGCCTAGGGGGGAATAATTTGGATACAAAGGAACGTAAAAGTTCAAACTATGGGAAACTATGGTCTACTAAACAAGGATATAGGTGCAGGAAAGGAAAATAAATGAGCCAGGGGCAGGCAGACATTCTAGGTGTTGGCAAACAGGTCTTTAAAGGTTATGGGTTAGCAATATCAGCCTAAACATCAGGACTCAATTCGGTGAACTCTGTACTTAGCCCTCAACTGTTCTCTGAATTTTATTGGCTTCCTTGCCATGTGTGGGTGACCTAGAGCACAGAGATGAATGTTTACACAGAGAAAGAGTCCAGTCCTCTTTGTAAAAGTAAGATTAAATGAGGACATCTCAGTAACATGTCTACATCTGCTCACAGTAGACAGTAACTGCCCATTCGTATCGCACCCAAAGAAGCCAGAGCTGACCAGGAGTGCCCAGCACTGTATATGTTTAATGGTACAAGTAGCATTTGCACTTTAAAACTTACTGCTAAAGACAAAGTCCAGGGTGCTAAAGGATGACTCAAGCTCTCTGTGAAGCTAGGCCATCACTGCAAAACCCATCAATACCACAGCACACTGAATCTGAAAACCAACAAAAGTAATATTCCTCCCAAGACTGCACAGACACTGTCATCAAAGTTAATAAACATTTATTGCAAAAGATTATTGGGAAGCTTCCCAGAGCTGTTTTCTCCCAGGGAAATAAGTACTTACAGAAGCGGTGGTTTAAAGGTAACTCGATCACCCATCATATTTTAGGTTGAGAAATGACCAATAGGGGACAGTGTAAGCGGCAGCACTTATGAAACAAGAAGTCAGCACTTGACAGCCGTTTTATTACACTTTGAACATATTGAAGAAATAAATCAGGAAGGTAGTAAAGAATTTGGATTTCTGAAACCCTACGCTTGGGAACCCAAACCCCACGGAGTCTCAGAAGATGGATTGTAGGCACTGAAAACGAGTGAATTTTTCTGGGCGTCAGTAAGGACTTCTCCCATCATGGGTCCCCTAGGCCTTGCCAGGAAGAATGACCGGGACAACAGCTTTTCACTGACCAAAACTGCTACAGTCTTTGAGTTACCTTCAGCAAACAAAGCAAACTCCCTCTTTCATTATTCTTGCCTTGTGATACTAATGTCAAAATAAACTTTTATTTAAATATATTCATAGAGTTTTGTTTTTCCATGATCTGAGTTCAGGAAGAAAGAAGGAAAGCAAGAAAAAAAAAGCAAGGAAGCAGGCAAGCAAGAAAGTTCTTTGTTCTTGTTCTTACGATGTAGGTTAGATAAGCAAGTTTAACCATCCCGGAGTGTTATATAAATGTGGGGTGCCAGTGGGGACTATTTCTGGATATATAGTACATTGTGTTATCCATTTATCAAGGCAGGGAGAATTGCTACCAGAATGAAATGCTTATTCATATTTGTTGTATCCTGATTTTTTTTTTTTGGTCTCTTCTTGTCCCCTAATATATTGTTCTAATCAGCAGACCTATTTTCTGCCCTCTTTGATACCACGATCTTACTTATTGTTTGAGTTAAATCACAGAAGGCTCTAGCCCTTGGCTTTCCCAATGTGAAGCACTATATATAAAATGAGTTACTGCAAATAAGACAAGGCCAGTGCCATAAACCTGTCAACCTCATCTCCAGGATTTTCTTTCCAAATAGCACCACACACTTTCTTGATATTACCTCACATTGAAAAAGGGCAAGCCTCTATTAAAGTTAGGCACTTATGAATCTCATGTTTCAACACATTCTCAATAATGTAAAGGATATGGGGGTATTAAGCATGGATCATCTTGAATGGGTTTTGGTGAGGATTCATCACGTGTGTGTGTATTAAACCCTTCCCTTACAAGGGTTTCAATATTTAGTCAGCGTGCAAAACAAAGGGCATTTTAGTTTGGGTTTAAGATTTGGTGATAGCATTCTTCAATTTGCCACACTCCACCCCAGAGCATCAAACAATCATGGAACAGCAGATGTTGATATTTTCTCTAGTGATGGAGCTAACCTCCAAAGGATCAGCACTTCCTTTTTTGTATATCATTTAAAGCAGAGCCAGATGCAGCAAATGGCTTTGGCCAAGAAATTAGAATTAGATCAGAAGCCAAATATCCTTAGGAGGATTTTTGTGTGTCCTGCTGGGCACACGATACAATATTGGACTTTCTGGATCTATACGAGAAGAGGCTACACCCAATGGACAAACAAAGCTAATTGGAACTGTATCGGGAAGATTTTCTTTTTAGCATGGCATCTGGTCAGTTTATTATATCTAAGTTAAAGTGGTAATTAAAATGAACAAAAAAATGCAGTGAGCAGTGGCTTAGAAGTCAAATACTTCACTGCCATGTTAGATGGTTTAGAATCATAGTCTGACTGTAACTTTGTGGTCACATTGAGCCATATATATATTTGATAAAAGTACTTACTGACCCCAAAATGAACTTTGGATCTACAGAAGGAGGAATCAAATATGTGGCAAACATGAATGAAAGCCTCAGCTGTGAATTATGACTCAGAAATTAAGATTCTACATTACCTTGCTCTTCCAACAGTGGTTCAGTTTTGGATTCTTCAGGGAGCTTGTTAGAAATGCAGACACTAAAACTACACCCCAGACCTACTGGTTTAGATCACATTTTAACAAGATCCCTGGGTGATTTGTATGGACACTGAAGTGTGAATACACTGCTCTATTATACTAACGTAGGTGATGTGTCCGTGTTTGTGAACATGAGTGTGCAGGACACATACATAAGAAGCACACTGTCGTTGAAAATCACAGTTCATAAAAGAGGCTGTTTCACTTTTCAACACACTACAGCCTTGAGCCTATAACTAATACTGTTCCCTGTCTTCTGCTTCTCAGAAATCATTTGCCCCCAATCTTTACCTTGGTTTCCCATCCCTACTGGCCTTACACCATGGGAAAGCTTTCACAGGGGCTGTAGGCTTGAGGAATGTGGGAATAAAGATTCTTCCCCATTTTTGCAGTGAAAGATGCTCTGAAATTTGTTTAACATAGTAAGAGTAATCACTAGTATTTATTGAGCACATACAGTGTACAAAACTGCCTTGCAAGGGTTTTCATACACATCATCTCATTTATCTTCCTAATAACACTACGATGTGGATATGATTATTCCCCCGTGTTATAGATGCTGAGAGTAAGTTTCAAAAACTTTAGTAAATTACCTAAGGTCACAGTAGACCTGCAAGAGTCTATTCATATTCATATTCATATTCATAATAGTCATTCAACATAAGCACTATGTTAGTCTCATTTTGGGTCATACCACCAAATTACAAGGATTTGGTACTAGTTCAAGCTTGAGCAATATCAGGATTTAATAGGAACTGTCCCCAGACCACATATACATCAGAAATTTGACTAAGAAAACATCACTGTGTTCAAAATATGAAGACAAACAGAACTCAGTGAGTCCACCATCCTCTCATCTTGCCTAAATCAATTCAATGTTTATACTTGCATGGAGATTTTTTTTTAACTGATACACATCTATTCCAACCTCTTTTGAGCTTCTGTAAAACCTTACTAGACTCACATCACTTTGACTACTTCCTAACTTGAATTGCTGTATTGCCACCAGACGTGGAATTTCTCCAGCTATACTGGGAACCTCTTAATGGAGATGGGGACCTCCCACACCTCCGTCTTTTATCCCAGAGAGTAGATGGCACTGTGTCTTGCCTTCAGCTTTTTTTCCCCTCCTGCCTTTAGCTTTTAATGTGTTTATAGATTAATTGACTAGCAGGCTCTGGACAACCTCTGATTTTTAAAAATGCCCTAGAGTCGGCCCTAGAATTTAGAAATTTACACGAAGTGGGAAGTAAGCGACAGGTCATCTGCCTCCAAGTCAAGTTCAGGGACATTTGCATCAGGGACAGTTAGGCTTCAGGCACAGTCTTTATTCCCTTTGTTAACTGAACTTTATCTGTGAAAACACAGAGTTTTAAACAAATAAGTCATTTGAAAGGATGTACTGAGAAGTACTTTTGAGAAAACAATAGGATTTTAGAGCAGGGGAAAACTTTACAGAGTACAGCATTCCAATTCCCTGAATCTGAAATCATAGAGAGTAAAGAGTAACTCATACCGGAATGAAGTCTGGTACCCTGATAGCCTGTCCAATATTCTCCTCTTTATTTGATGCTGTATCCATAGTCAAATACATTTACTGCTTTGACTAATAAACTCCCCAGTCAGGTAGAATGCTGAACATCATTAATCTCTTGCAATGAGGCACTTGATTCCAAACCTCAGAATGCAGTTAAAATGAGGCCAGAATAATTGAACAGATAATATTGTGGTTTTACTTCAGTGCCCAAGTGGTTGGAAAGGGGATCAGGAGATGCTCTGAGAGAAATCGCAATCCCTCAGTATTATTCTACACGGTATTTGGTACAGCTTCCACTGGCAGAGCTAAATCCGATACCTTGGTTGATGCCAATGACACTAAGTCCATGGAGCAAAAGATAAATAAACAGATGAGCTTTAAAAATATGGTCATAATCCTGAAGGTGAGACAGGAAATAATCAAAACCCTAGAGGAGAAAGCAGGAAAAGACCTCTCTGACCTCAGCCGTACCAATTTCTTACTTGACACATCCCCAAAGGTAAGGGAATTAAAAGCAAAAATGAACTACTAGGACCTTATGAAGATAAAAAGCTTCTGCACAGCAAAGGAAACAACCAACAAAACTAAAAGGCAACCAATGGAATGGGAAAAGATATTTGCAAATGACATATCGGACAAAGGGCTAGTATCCAAAATCTATAAAGAGTTCACCAAACTCCACACCTGAAAAACAAATAACCCAGTGAAGAAATGGGCAGAAAACATGAATAGACACTTCTCTAAAGAAGACATCCAGATGGCCAACAGGCACATGAAAAGATGCTCAACGTCACTCCTCATCAGGGAAATGCAAATCAAAACCACACTCAGATATCACCTCATGCCAGTCAGAGTGGCCAAAATGAACAAATCAGGAGACTATAGATGCTGGCGAGGATGTGGAGAAACGGGAACCCTCTTGCACTGTTGGTGGGAATGCAAATTGGTGCAGCCACTCTCGAAAACAGTGTGGAGGTTCCTCAGAAAATTAAAAATAGACCTACCCTATGACCCAGCAATAGCACTGTTAGGAATTTACCCAAGGGATACAGGAGTACTGATGCATAGGGGCACTTGTACCCCAATGTTTATAGCAGCACTCTCAACAATAGCCAAATTATGGAAAGTGCCTAAATGTCCATCAACTGATGAATGGATAAAGAAATTGTGGTTTATATACACAATGGAGTACTACGTGGCAATAAGAATGAAATGTGGCCCTTTGTAGCAACATGGATGGAACTGTAGAGTGTTATGCTAAATGAAATAAGCCATACAGAGAAAGACAGATATCATATTTTCACTCTTATGTGGATCCTGAGAAACTTAACAGAAACCCATGGGGGAGGGGAAGGAAAAACAAAAAAGGAGGTTACAGTGGGAGAGAGCCAAAGCATAAGAGACTGTTAAAAACTGAGAACAAACTGAGGGTTGATGGGGGGTGGGAGGGAGGGGAGGGTGGGTGATGGGTATTGAGGAGGGCACCTTTTGGGATGAGCACTGGGTATTGTATGGAAACCAATTGAACAATAAATTTCATATACTGAAAAAAATATATAGTCATATTTATTTGAGTAAAGTGCATCCAAGGTAATTCAGCAAAAATAAGCAAATGAACTAAAAAATGATCACAGAATCTCTTATATATGGTAAGAAAAGAATCTCATGTTAGACTGGCAATCAAAATAAGTCTTAATTAAGCTCCATCCTTCTATAAAACCAAGTGGCCCACCCCACTTCAATGTGAGGAAAGTATCTTTATTCCTCACACAGGCCAAGGATGAGTACGGTAGAGAGCAGATGTCTAGAACTTTTTAAATCATTATTACAGCAACTAAATAGTTGACCATGGCATACTCTATGGAAAATTCTTACAACGCACTCATTTAAATTATTATAGCAATCCCTGTGACCAGATATTATAATCCTCACTTTATAGATGAAGAAACTGAGAATCCAAGATCCTGTAACCAGCACATCACATAATTGGTAAATGATTGAGACAGACTTTGGCCTCAAATTTGCCAGATTCCAAAACTAGTACTCACTATCATTTTATGATAGATTATTTCCTGACTCCCTGAGACATTTTAGGTTTATTATTTTTCCATAATGATAAGTTTGCAACTCTATTAATTAGACTCATGTGAAAGAATATTCCACAAAATATATTGCTGTTTCTAAATCTTTTTTGAGCTCTCAAATGTTTTGGTGTAATATATAAATTGATTCACAGAAAATCCATGACTTTCTTGTTCATGAGAGAAAAATAATAAGTGTGGGGGACCAGACTTTTCTGCATGGTTCTGTAACATGGACCCTGGAAAGGTAACACATCTTTAGTGTTTAATATGAATTGCTATTGAGAAATTAGGGATATAGTTGGATAAAAATTATTATAGGGTTATGGTTATATTTTTTATTATTATAGACTGATAACAATAAAACATTAATTTTGGTGTATAATATATTGTGGAAACATATTCGATATCCCTTCAGGATAGTTGAGAGTAAATGTATATACCATATTTCAACACATGGAAGAGGAAATTCCTCAAGATGTTCCAATTACAAATAAGAATGTTACATTCCCTTTCCCTCTATATGTTCTGTGTATGTCTACATATACTGTAATATAGTCTACACTTCTCAGTGGCTGAAGAGATTTTGTTGAGCCTTATTTTTTGTAGTTTATAATATGGGAATTATGAATCCTACTATTCTATTGGAAAGAAAAATTGGATTATAATATTAAATATGCACTTTCAAATTGTATAATACTCCCAGAAATTTGATTAGCCACCCTTTGTCCCCACCATGAGAACCAGTAAATCTGGGAGCTCAACAACACTAAGATCATTAGTTTAAATAGACTCTCCAACAGCCTAGACTTTCTAGCACACTACTAAAAAAAAGTTAATACACTTTTGATAAATATTCATCTTACTTGACAGAGTGGAATGACTACATGCTTAAATATGTGTTAGTGATGCAGTATCAACTCAGTGCATGAAAAGGAAAAAGCAATTCTGACATGCAAATAGGGATCCAGAGTGGCATATAAAGCACTGATTAGACGAAGTCTCCCTAAGTCGAGTATAGTGTAGACAATAGAGAATGTGTGGCAGCCAAGATAAATGAATTTTATTAAGAAAAAAACCCAGAAACTTATGGTTATTTTTAAAGGGGAAAGGCTGGGGACTTACTGAAGGTAAGGACATACTGAAGAGATGGTTCCGGCAGCAGTTACATGTTTACTTTGAGGGTGAAAACAAGAACAAGAAGCTTGAGTCACAAAACAGCAAGTTTAAGTAAAACCATAAAAATTAAAGTATGGCTGGAATCATGCCTTTCTTTTAAATTGTTTTTCAGGGGAGCCTGGGTGGCTCAGTCGGTTAAGCGTCCGACTTCGGCTCAGGTCGTGATCTCGCGGTCCGTGGGTTCAAGCCCCGTGTCAGGCTCTGTGCTGACAGCTCGGAGCCTGGAGCCTGCTTCAGATTCTGTGTCTCCCTCTCTCTCTGACCCTCCCCCATTCATGCTCTGTCTCTCTCTGTCTCAAAAATAAACATTAAAAACATTTTTTTAAAAATGTTTTTCAGTAAATAAGATTTGAGCAAAAAAAAAGATAATATATTTTATAAATTATAGTATGAAATCGTTAGATTGCATAATCAATCTATTGGAAGAGAGAGTTGTTTAAAATAAGAGTCACCATATGTGTGTCTGGAACTTTTATTCCCAACCAGCCATTGAAAGCATAGGGTCTACACCTTCAGCTTGAAGAGTGTTGACCAATATGGACTGACTAACTTGGCTCCATGGGTGATTCTTGGGGTTGAAACATCTTGTTTATATGCAGGGAATTAAAACACAATACCCAACCAAGACCTTTCTATTCCTGTAAGAAATGGGAACACTGCTAACTCTAAGCCACTCACACATTTGATAGAAGTCATTTATTTTACTTCTGTTTTGAAACTGATTTTTAACTTTAGGGAGAAGTTTTATGGCCCCCTCTCACAGTAATATGTTCCAATTAAGAATCCAATCCAGGGGCGCCTGGGTGGCGCAGTCGGTTAAGCGTCCGACTTCAACCAGGTCACGATCTCGCGGTCCGTGAGTTCGAGTCCCGCGTCAGGCTCTGGGCTGTTGGCTCGGAGCCTGGAGTCTGTTTCCGATTCTGTGTCTCCCTCTCTCTCTGCCCCTCGCCCGTTCATGCTCTGTCTCTCTCTGTCCCAAAAATAAATTAAAAAACGTTGAAAAAAAAAAATCCAATCCAAAGACTTTGAAGTTCAATTTTGATTCAAAGTTATTTTCCTTTGTTTAGGGTATAGATTTTCTGTCAATATGAAAATGAAAATAATACAATTCTCAAATAACAGCTGAGAAAATTAACAAATAGTGAGAACTAAAACACTTTTCTCAAAATCAAGGATTATATACTTCTTTCATTTTGTTACTAAACCGACAAAATACTAAATACTAAACAGCATGGTATGCTACAAATGAAAAGTGGGCCATGAAAATGATGATGGAAACGTCTATTAGGAACCCACAAGAGCTGCGAGTTGAAATACGTGGAAATCACAGGAAGGAATGAGTGAAAAGCATCTTAAAACTTCAACTGGTTTTTTTGGTTTGTTTTTGTTTTTGTTTTTGTTTTTTAATGAGAACACTTATGTCCAGAATGTCTAAGAGATTTGGTGAGGGACATAAACTAAGCAGTGGCAGTACTAGACGCAGTCACAAGATTTCATGACTTCCCTAACATTCAATCAATAAAGGCTGTTAACTTAATGGATGGATGCCCTCATAAGGTGATCACAAATTTCAGAACAGAAACGAGTGGAATCCAATCTTAAATTTGTTGAAAGAAAATAGATTAAGTCAGGGGTAACTGGCATCTTCCCAGCTCCAGAAATCCCAATTCACTGTAAAGTCACACGCCAGAATATATAATAAACTAATAAAAACATTTGTTAAGCATTCGTTTCAAGTTAGAGCAATGCATGGCCTTTTCCGAAGAGAGTTAAGTGCATTTATTATTGGTGAATAGCTTATTCCCCAGACTGCAGTATCTCTAAGTAATATATATTTTGGAGGTGAGAAATCTCCTTTTACATCCTATTACTAAGCTATGCACACTTCCTCAGGATAACATGGGAATTAAATAAAGAGATGCAATTTCACACAGAACACGGTACTTGGGATCAGTAGATGCCAGGCAGGTCTCCATAAAACCAGAGCAATATGATTTCTCAAGCAATTTTTCTTCTGTGTTCATACGATGTATTTTAAACAGAAATGCCTTTTACAATGAAGTTCTGAAATAACAATGGTCCTGATAAGGATCCTTTTCTAGAAATCAGAGCATCAAATTCTAATGTTTAATGAGTTAATTGACCACATGTCAGTGTAACTACAATGCAACCAAAGTTTTTATATTCTATAATCTTCACAATAAAAATCCAAATAGAGGAGAGGATGTGGAGAAACGGGAACCCTCTTGCACTGTTGGTGGGAATGCAAATTGGTGCAGCCGCTCTGGAAAGCAGTGTGGAGGTTCCTCAGAAAATTAAAAATAGACCTACCCTATGACCCAGCAATAGCACTGCTAGGAATCTACCCAAGGGATACAGGAGTACTGATGCATAGGGGCACTTGTACCCCAATGTTCATAGCAGCACTCTCAACAATAGCCAAATTATGGAAAGAGCCTAAATGTCCATCAACTGATGAATGGATAAAGAAATTGTGGTTTATATACACAATGGAATACTACGTGGCAATGAGAAAAAATGAAATATGGCCTTTTGTAGCAACGTGGATGGAACTGGAGAGTGTGATGCTAAGTGAAATAAGCCATACAGAGAAAGACAGATACCATATGGTTTCACTCTTATGTGGATCCTGAGAAACTTAACAGGAACCCATGGGGGAGGGGAAGGAAAAAAAAAAAAAAAAAAAAGGACGTTAGAGTGGGAGAGAGCCAAAGCATAAGAGACTGTTAAAAACTGAGAACAAACTGAGGGTTGATGGGGGGTGGGAGGGAGGGGCGGGTGGGTGATGGGTATTGAGGAGGGCACCTTTTGGGATGAGCACTGGGTGTTGTATGGAAACCAATTTGTCAATAAACTTCATATAAAAAAATAAAAATAAAAAAAATAAAACAACCTCAAAAAAAAAAAAAAAAAAATCCAAATAGATTTATTTTATTGGGAGGTATTAGGTTTTACTGAGTTTTGTCATCACGAGCTCTGTCCTCCCCCCATGTTTACCTTTCCTAAGCATGTAAAATAAATCACAGGATGGCAACTCATTTTATTTTAAATGGACACTTTTCTGGTTTTGCTTGTACTTCTCTGTTTTCCTTATGTCAAGGCGAATCAGTACAACTTTCTGGGATGCTGGGCAAATATCTTTAATCAGTGGTACATACACAGTCACTGTAACAGTAATCAAAGTGGTTTCTCTTTATTCATTAAAAAATAAATAATACTCCTAATCCCACCCACCCATCCCAACCTTTGGCTTAAAAAATGGAAAATATTGGATACATATACAGGCTATTAGGAATTGTGTGGTAAGAAACAAAAAGAGGGGAAGAACGTAGAACTAGGTAACTTGAACTTCCTACAGTCATAGAGCATTTGAGTAAAAAAATGAAGAAGAAATAGAATTCAGAGAGGCAGAAATGGCAGGTGGAAAATCTTTCATATATGTAGATAAAGGCTTAGTCCAAAGTGTGGAGTTAAGGTAAAAAACAAACAAACAAACATGCTTTAGTGAGTAGCATTTATGTTTCTACTATAAAATTATATTCAGATCAATAGAGTGCTTATATTATAAGACAATACATTTTAACTTATAGCAACATTTCTCAAGTTTAAAACCTGGTGGATCTCCAACAAAAATATCTTAATGGTAAGACAGATGTGGATCCTGGGTGAACATGATTCTAAGTGAACACTTAAAGAATGCATCATTATTGTATTAAAAACATAAGCACAGGCACTGAAACTAAGTGGCAAATCTGGATTACAATGTGGCTATCCAGAATGATCCAGAATATGCTTATATTGATTTATAAATTGTTATTCAAATGAATTCACACAATTAAAAAAAAAAACATAGAGAAATTCCATACCCTGATAGCAAAGATCTGTAAACCTCAATTTAAGAGGCACTGTTTTATAGTCAATGTAGACCCATTAGAGTTTAAAAGTACCATCAACTTGGCACTTTAGAATAAATATTTCAGAGAATTTCATTTTAAGAGACACTGAGGAACTTTTGAAATAACTTGTTCATTTAAGTATTCTATCAACTAACTAGCTAAGCCCCTAGATTCTACCCAGATGCTAGGTGCTGGAGAAACAAAGATGAATGCATGGTTCTGCCACAAAGTCCATGGTCTAACTGAGGAAACAGTCCTGTTGACATAGAAGAATAAAATACAGATGTGCAATGGCAGAGAGGTTGACACAGAACTTTGAGGCCAGGAAAGATGAAATGAGTAAGCTACATGTTTAATAGTGAATTGAAATTGTGTTTAAGTTTGAGCATGTGTGTATGTATAGAGGGAGGGGTGGGGCATATAAACAACAAAGAACAGCATGAATAAACATTCCTTTAACACTGCCAAAGTGAAAACTCTGAGGCAGTAGATGATAGAGAATGAAACTGGAAAGGTAGACAGCAGCTTGTAGTAAATTGATGTCAAGATGCTTTGTCTTTAACCATCAAGACCTAGTGGAGCATGGAACACAAGGGATGATCCAGTTGACTGGGTGTTTTAATCAGATAACTCTGGGAAAAGAATAAAGAGTGTAGACAGAGAACTCTTGTAACATTACTCAAAGTGATGATGGGTCCTTGGGCTAGAATACTGGTGATAGGGATGGATAATAGAAAAATAAAAATTATACTTAAAAGGTAAAATCAATAGGATACTTGACCTTAAATGAGGAGTGACAGAAAAGACAAAATCAAGGATAAACTGGTTTTCCAGCTTAGAGATACCCATCAACTGAGAATAAAAATATAAGAAGGAAAAAAAAAACTTTGAAGAGAAAATGATGAATTTTAGTTTTTGACATGTTGAGAGTATAAGGCTTATGGGATATCCAATTAAAGCCTCTATTGACAGATGTATATATAAACCTAAAATAGTATGACCTGGAAATACAGTTTTAAGATTCAACAACTTACTAGTTGAACAATTTAGTGAGAGATACAACTTATTGAACAATTATAGGAGGGGTTGGGCTCTTTCCAAAGTTCTTAAAATGAATTATTTCATTTAAGACTCACAACAAATCTGTGGAATAGGTACTAGTAAAATCCCCATTTTACAGATGAGTAAATTGAGGATTGGTGTCAAGAGGTAAATTGGCCCAAGGTCACATGGCTGTGGAGGGTTGGTGCTTAGACCGAAGCTCAGGAAATCTGACTCCATGTAATCCACCTGTAGACCCTTCATTATATAACTTTTCTAGGAAAATGTGTAGTAGGAAGAATTGTGGGCAATGGCAGAACCCTGGGGAGCACCAGCATTTGTGTTTGATATTTATTATTTTGTTAGAAGTTTAGCCTATGAGTGAGACAGAGATCAGAGGGATTCATGGAGAACCAGACTGCATAGTGTCATGGTGGTCAAGAGGCTGGAGAAGAAAGCAGGGGTCAATCGTAGAACTGTGTTTGAGAAGCCACTAAAAAGTCATCATTTTGGGGGCACCTGGATGGCTCAGTTGGTTGGTTGTCCGACTTCGGCTCAGGTCATGATCTCCGCATCTATGAGTTCAAGCCCTGTGTTGGGACTGTGCTGACAGCTCAGAGCCTGAAGCCTGCTTTGGATTCTGTATCTCCCTCTCTCTCTGCCCCTTCCCCCCTCAAAAATAAACAAATGAACTTAATTTAAAAAAAAAATTCATCATTGGTTTGGCAACTATAAGATGACCTCTGTGAAAATAGCTTTCATAGAATTTTGGAATATAAGGAATATCACAGGTAAGCAAATGATTGATGTGACTATAGCTAGTGCTTTGAAAGTTCAGAAAAGTGAGAGAATCAAGGAGGAAGACTACAAGCCTTGATTTGTGTTGATGCCAGTCTATATGATTATGTAACTTTTTTCCTAAATTCAGCTTGTTCTAGATAATCCTTACTGTTATTTCTGTTAACTTGGAAATTCAACCAGTTATCACCTCCTCTTTAATCCCAGCTGGACTCAACTTGTGTCCATCATCTAAACAACCTTCTTGCTTTTGTCCTTGCCCACCTAAGTCTATTGTTCATAGAGCAATTAGTATGATACTCGGAAATATAAATCACATAACATCTTTGTTCGGAACCCGCCAATGTCTTCTTTTTTCACTTAATATAAAGTCTAAAATCCTCACCAATATCTTCATGGCCTTCCTGATCTGTCCACTGTTATCTCTGTGACCTTATACTTTAATGGGCCTCTTTCTAGAGTATTCTTTCCCCAGATATTCATACATATTTTCACCCTCATTTCTTTCTGGCCTCATTTCCTTCCTTGAGGTGACATTGCCTCAGAGAGGACATATTTGAACACAATAGGTTATAACCTTCCCATGACTCTCTACCTCTCTTATTTTTGTCATAGCACTTCCCATTACCTTCATTACGTATAAATAAGTATACTTATGCTTAGAAAGATATATACACACACACACACACATCTTCTAAAATGGCAATTCCAGGGGTGCTCGGGTGGCTTAGTCAGTTAAGTGTCTGACTTTGGCTCAGGTCATGATCTCACAGTATGAGTTTGAGCCCTGCATCTGGCTCCATATGGTCTGTGAGAAGCCTGCTTGGGATTCTCGCTCTCTGTCTCTGCCCCTCCCCTCTTTCTCTTTCTCTCTCAAAATAAGTGAATAAACTTAAAAAAATAAAATAAAATGTCTATTCCATAGGCCCCTGCAGCTAGACAAAGTCTTGCACAGAATAACATTAAAATATATGTGTGAAATGAATAGACAGAGAAAGGAAAGAATGCTTATAACAATGTTGTACATTGTTGGCAAATAAGGAGAGTACTTATTCCCTTTAGAAGTTTTCTTTGTAAATAATTTCCCATGGCTATATTTGAAAAGGCATAACACTGCACTGTCAAATAGACAATATGAGGTAGCAGAAATTGATAATCAATAGATTACGATCACTTCACCAGGATATAAAAGCTTAAGAATGCAAAGGAAAGCTATAAGCACAATTTCTCTTTCTTCACATAGAAATATTTCAAGAGGCAAATGTTGCCACGGCTCTCTAAATTCTTCATTTGTAACAGTGCAGGATATAATTAAAAGAGTGATTATTTGGGTTCAACTCAATAAAACTACAGTGAGTCCCTGCGTGCCAAGGTCTGTGCTGGATACAACAATAACGTGCCCTTTTAGAACAAAAAATTATGGGCTGACCAAAAATCACATTTGTTCTCCGGTCACATGGGGTGCATTTTTTAACCAAAGTGAATGCAGCAGGGAATAAGAGAAGTAGCTTTTATTGATCTTGTTATTTATATGAAAACATGGTTTGCCTGTTTACCACAGTGTTCATTAACTGCATCAGCTATTATGTAGTGAATTTCTCCAACACAATGAATATATTCAGTTGAAAATTACCAGGGCAACCCTTTTATGGAAGGATGATGCCTAGGAGAAATACAGCAGTAACCCAGTCAGTGAAATGTCTGCCCATAGATTTGGGTATTGCTAAAACAGTCCACATGCTCCCAGCACTTCCAAGCCTGCTCTATATTTATCAGCTTATATTCCATATACAACCAATTTTATCACCCCTTATCCCTGTAAAGGAGCTGGTAATTAACCTTTTCTTGTTACACTAGTATAAAATGTGCCTCTGAAACAATTTAGCATAGAAACATACAAGAGTAGTAGCTTTTCTGTGGTTTTTATTACTTCAAAGAGAAATGTTTATTTTTCTCAATCATTTTCTGGATTCCTCCATCTGAACGATGGAGATCATGTAGATTTATTCCATTACATCTGTGAAGAACGAGAATTTCAGTTCTACAAGCTTGCTGAAGCGGCTCAGTTCCTCTGAAATTTGGAAGTAAATTATCTTTAAAATTCCTGAAGATCCTCTCCTTCAAAACTGCCTTGGAGTAAGCCTTTTCTTTGATAATTCTGAATTATTAGAGTCTTACATTTTATTTTAACTCTAACGTAGAGTATTATCCAGGGAGAGGCCAAAATAAATGTAACTGGATCACAGGTTCTCAGTGGTGGGGGGGGGGGGATCTGTGAATTTGAATAGGACAAAAAGAGAGCATCTTTATTTTAACTAATCTCTACTTTACTGTTGGCAATTTCTTCCATTATGCATACAGTCAACCAACTGGAGTACTATTAACGGTACCTGTGACTCTGTCACCAATAGAAATGACAGTTACTTTCAAATCATCTGCAAGTTGTGCAGCTTTCTGAAGATGTAGCTGATGATTATCACAATTTAAAATTACAGTAGTTCTTTTCCCTTCTGATTGATCTTATTTAATGTGCTATTAGGCAAGCATTTACATTACTGTATCACATTTATTAATACTGTGATAAGTGAGTTTCAACATAATTGGTTTCCTTCGTAACTTCATGTCCATTATTTCCAGTGTTTGAAAGCATTGTTCTGAAGAGGAGTGCTGTAGGCATTACCAGACTCTCAAAGGGTCTATAACTTAAAACCCAAAAGATTGGTGTAACCTATTCCTTTCTTTATTCACAAACTTAGACTCCCTTGAATCAGACAATTGCCAAAAGAATTGTCAGTTTTTGGAATATTCCTTCATATAGCTAATGCTCAAATTGTTGGTATTAATATTCCTGTGTTGTTCACCAAGAAATTTCCAGAGTTGGAATCTATCTTCTAAATCTTTTTCCAGATCAATCTGCTCCTAAGATTGTTGGCAGAGTTAAAAATTCAGCCAGTCATTTAGTACCAAGGGTTCTTTTGAGCTTTTTAATGACTATGCAGAATTGTGTAAAGGAAATAAGATATCATTCTTCAAGAAAAATGGAAAGAAACTCTTCAAATCCTCAGAAAATCGCAATCGTAATATTACAGTGTAAAACAAAACAATCAATTAGCAAACTAGTCATCAATTCCAGCCAAGCAGCTAGGATGAATTGCTTATTCTAGTTTTTAGTCACAGGACATTGGGGATTATCCCCCTATGCTGTTTTCTTCCATAGATCTTCCCCTTTTAAAAAATCTCTGTTCTACATTATAGCTGTTTATTCGGAATCCTCATTTGTTCAGGCTTTTTGTAACTTCACAAGGTAGTAAGTAAGTAATCTCTTAATGGAAGTGATATTGATAGGAAAAAAATGGGAGAAATTCTTTTTGCATTTACTTTTTCTTTCATTTAACATTTGCTGAACACCTGCTAGGAATTTGGCGCTGTGGGGAGTAAGGAGAATAAAGCTTGGTGTCTCTCTTCCAAGCCTGTTAGGCAGCCCACTTCTCTCTTCTCTCCGCACTATGCCACCCACACACCCCTTTGTTGTATTTTAACAGATACCAGAAGTATCTGAATTTTAAAAGTGACCTCCCAGTAAATTGCTATTTCTAACTAGAAGGGCAACTTAAGTACAGGACTTCCAAATGGGGCCATATTCCACCTATTTGAGGAGAAAGATGGGGTGCATAATTGGGAAAATTTAATGTCCCTGTCTCTCCAGCCAGATGACAGTCCTGCATCCTTTTGCATAGTCTCAGTCCTGGAGGACCCAGCAAGTTGTCGCTCCAGCTTGTATACGTATTTTTGAGCCAAAATGAGGTCACACTGTGCATACTGTTTCATAACTTGCCTTTTGCAGCTAATACTTTCCATGTTT
Organism: Lynx canadensis; assembly: GCF_007474595.2. NCBI lineage: Eukaryota > Metazoa > Chordata > Mammalia > Carnivora > Felidae > Lynx > Lynx canadensis. The sequence continues at coordinate 30,746,076 of NC_044314.2, read as the reverse complement.
CTACTTCAATAAATGTTGATTTTGTCTAAAATTCAGACTCTTCAAATTTCCCCAATAATTCATAAAATATCTTTCACAGACCATTTGTCTAATCTCGGATTCCATCAAGGACTATGCATTGTCCCATTTTATTTTGTGCCTTAAGTTTCTTTATAAAGACATAGTACCAAAATGTGTCTTAAATTATTTATCATTCTTAGTTTTGTGGTGGTTGTTTAAAGCCAAATAAAAATAAAAATAAATACAAATACATATAATGTTTTGGTATCATGCTTACATATTCTCTGAGTATATTTACTTTTTTCAAATAAATAGATCTACCTCTTATATTTCTCATATGTCCATGATTAGCAATGAAAAACCCATTCTTGCACACCAATCTATGTATGATACAAGTAAAAAAAATATTAGTTTGACCTCTCATGAAGGGCTATGAACAGAGATGATGGTGACAACATTTAACTAGTATTTTCTTCTTTTGTGTGTCTTTGAAGGAATTCTTGACAAGAAACTGACTCCTTTGTAAATGTTAATGTTTAATTAGTTCAGAAATTGTAAGAGGCTTAGATATAGCCAGTCCCGAGCATACTCAATATATACATATTTTATTTTGTTTTGTTACAGATTGGCTTTTTATAGAAAATTAAATTGAATTCTGTGTTAAAGCATACAAATTAAAACATGAAGGTCCTGTGGACTTTGCCTAAATATGTTACTTGTTTCTCAGCCTAAATATACATGCATATTATTTTCAGCATAATTTAATCATAATTGGAATTATAGTTGCAACCATCATTCAAAATTGCTGCCATTTTGCATTTTGGCACAAAGTTTCATTCTGCCCCCCGCCCTTCCACTTTGTCTAAGAACTCTGTCAGCCTCATCAAATGAGCAGAAATGCCCTAGCTTTTTTCAAGCTGTAGTACTAGACAAAAAGGAAAGGAGAGAAAAATGGGTTTTTTGAAGATGATTGAATTTTGTATGAATCCAAAGCTCATTTCCTTTCTGGCTTTAGTGAATAAAAGGATATTTGCAAAATCCTGCAATACCAAGTATCATCTTTTATCATTTTAACATGGGGAGCTAATTCAATAGAAGCAAGCAGAGATGAAGGACAGTAACACATAGGCCTGGCTTTAGAGTGTTGTTGGCATTCCTGGAAAGGTTTCTTTTTTTGTGATACTATCTAAGTTCTATTCAATTTCCTCTGCCTTATAATGGGGTACTTACAACTTTGCATTATTTGAATTCTGAGAATATATTCTTTCTTTCTTCCAAAGAGTTTAAAATAGGAGTGAAACCTGGATGAATAGGATATTGGTAGAAACAGGGCAATCCCCAAAATGTGTTGACTGATTGCTATAGTTCATTCAGTGCTTATGAAATGTCCCTCTACTAAAGCTGCACAGTTATAAACTTCTTTCCCTGAAATTTAATTTATACACACACACACACACACACACACACACACATCAATAAGTATTTACTGAGAATCTACTACATGGGATACAGCAGCAGTGAAGAGAATAGAAAAAAAATTCCTGCTCCAGATAGTGATAAGAAGTAGACAATAGGAAAACAAAAGGTATAATATGAATTATGCTGGATATGGTAAGTGCAAAGAAGATACTTAAACTATATGCAGGGGTTGGGGACAGGGCCGCTGCCAGGGACAGTCTCATAAAGAAGGTAACATTTTATTAAAGCCCTATTGGAGATAAAGGGACACTCCTTGCACATACCTAGAGGGATGTCTCTACTCCATGTCTGAGGAAAGAAGGGAAGTTTCCTGTAACCAAAATGACCTAGGCATGAGTTAAATCCTAAGGAAAGTTCAGTTTACACTGTAGACTTTCATTCTTGTCGTGCTGCAACTCTGATAACCTGCTGAGCTACTAGACATCACGGGGAGGCTCAGCTGGGGTTTTGTCAAATTTTTCTTTTCTGAGTGATAATGGGAATTATTATAACCATTTGAGTGCTTCATACTTACTAAGTACTTTAAGTTCTCTATATACAGTGCTTATTTTAATCCTCTCATCAATTTTCTGGGACAAACCATGGCAGCTTATTTACCAAGGGAGGGCACTGAAATCTGTACTCAGCTAGTGAAGAGCAGAGTCAGATAAAAACTCAGACCCAAAGCCAGGGGTCTGTATGCTTCTGTATTGTGAACTCCTGACTTCTCTGCCATTCAAATAGCCACATGTCCTGAAATGCATGTATAGACATATACACATAGATAATAAATAACATCGAATAATATTTATAATAAATAAATAACATATATATGGGGCCTTCAATTTTCAAATTAATCTTACATTTATTTCTCATTTGTCTCTTGTCACCACCTCATAACATTGATAAATTAGTGTCATCCTTATTTTCCAAATGAAGAGTAGGCTTAGGATTATGAAATATCTTCTCAAAGTTGCATGCCTAATAATTAATGGCATCTGGTTTGAGTCCTGCTCTTTGACAATGAGTCCACAACTTTTTCCACTAGTTCTAAAGTTCATTTCTAAAATTACAGAGTGAGTAGGCATAGCTGAGAATCATCAGTACATTATATTTCCATACTTAACATCTTGTTATTATATATAAAGCAGTACTTAAAATGGTCTCCGTGAAAATGTTAACAATATGCAGACATATAAACACATACACAAAGACCCACATATATTCCATAACAGTGAAATATTGAATTCCTGTAACACATTTTTTGCATGAAAACCATGGAATACATGAAGTATAAAAGGCAAACTGACTTACTTCCAGACCCCCCCAAAAAGGAAATACCATATTAATGACAACCATAATGAATCATAGCAGCAAATATTTAATGAACACAAAATATGTGTAAGGACTTCAAAACATTAAGTCATTTATTTAGTCCTAATAGCAATTAAGTAGGTACACATACTAATCTTACTTTACAGAAGAGGAAACAAAGCCATAGAACCATTAACTAAGTTGCTACCTTCACATCATATGTGAATTTCAGGGCCTGGGTTTGAGGGTTGTCTGCCTCTAGAGCTGTATTATGACCCCCTGAGTGGTCCTGCCTCCTACAGTCAGCAGGGGTGATTTCCTCCCTCCCAAAGCAGCATCTATTAAGACAGACAGAGGCGTGTTTTGTCCTGAGGTAACAACGTCAAAGATTTAGCTGTTTCTTTTTAAGAGGCTCATTTCCAAAATCTTCCAACACTGCTATGACTTATAATTTGTTCCTTTACAAACACTGTTAGAGCAAGCTCAGGTATGGGATGATGGCGGTGAAAATGACCCATAAGACAACTTTCTATAGGTAGCTATTGAGAAGGCAAGATTCTGCTTGGGCATATGTAAATGTTTATCACAGAATTATACCTCCAAATCATCAATCTATCAGTAGCTAATAGCACCTAGTGCAAACTTACATTTGAGACAAAAATTCTTTGCTTGTCTCCCTGACTGGATGGCCAAAGCATCTTCTTAAACACTTCCCTCTGTGCCATTGTTGTTGTTGGATAGCTTCTATCCCAGGGAAATACTTGTTCATGTTGAGTTTAAGTCTGGCCTTTTGTAACTTGAGATCATATCTGTTTTATCTCTATTACATTTTTAGTGAGAATAGTATATTGTCAGGAGACTCAGGTTCTAGTCCAGTATTGAACACTAGCTACCTTTATGGCTGTGATGACTCATGTAACATCTTTGGATTTAAACTGTAACATGAGCAACATAATAAGTCTTTTTTGATCCGACAGCTATTGTGTCCCCTACGCTATCATCCTGTCTATGTCGATAGCCTACACAAAGTCTTTGCGCATTTACCTAGGTAGTCTTTATTAGACTGCACTGGAGATTAAAACAGTAGTGTCCAGAGCAGGTAGTATATAGTTGTTTTTTTTTTTTTCTAGGACATTGACTTTTTTTAATGGTATTATGTTTCTGTTTTCTGTGTAAAGTGAGGCAAAATTTACCTAGATATTAACTTCTTACCAGCAAATCCAGCCTACTGTTGCCATCAAACCCTTGCATTTACTAAAACATTTTTATTTTCAGACAGACATTCTCTGCTTCCTCCAAAGACATTTCTTTCTAAAGGATTGCAAATGAAGGACGGTCTTCCCCTGTCCAGGCCCAATCTTATACTCAACCCCAGCAAATTGCATGTCATGAACAGTTAAGCTTTCTGCTTTTTAAAAACATTTTTTTCAATGTTCATTTCTTCTTTTTGAGAGAGAGTCAGAGACAGAGCATGAGTGGGGAAGGGGCAGAGAGAGAGGGAGACAGAATCCGAAGTAGGTTCCAGGCTGAGATGTCAGCACAGAGCCCAATGCCAGGCTTGAACTCAAGGCCCACGACATCATGACCTCAGCGGGTCGGCCACTTAAGCGACTGAACCAGCCTGGCGCCCCAAGCTTTCTGCTTTTTAAGTTATTACTGTGAATACTTACTTTGTGATTTTAACATCAGCTTCACTGATTGTAATCTCCTTGGCTGATATTTCAAATCTCTCCACAGTCTGTCCCCATCTCAAACAGCTCCACTCTCCACAAACCCAAACCCTCCACGCACTGAGCCAGACCTCTGCCGAACCCCTCCGGCTGACAGGGGTGTTTGTGCCTCTGGAACTTTGTGCAAGCCTGACTGGAAGGGCCTGCTCCTTTCCTTCAGCAAGTTTTTCTTCCACAGATAGCTAATTTCCCACCTTTACCAGAAAGCCCTTCCTGATGACTGCAACCTCTGTAAATCTATAACCTCTGAATTCCAGAAATGCTGGCATCTATTGTTATGGATATGTCTGAGCTCCCCAAATAGTCTGTAAATTCCTTTAAGCCCCCTTGATCCTTGGATTGTATACATGCTAAATATTCCTGGCTCCACAACCACCCAGCATTCCTTAACTTCCTCCAGGAGGAGGCAGGGATAGCAAATGGATACAGAGCTGAGGCAAAGCAAGGAGAAGGGTGAGGGGCAGCCCAAACTCCTGTTCCCCCAATCATTACCGGCCTCAGCAAAGGAGCTCTGGACTCAGGAGAGAAGGAGGCAACATCTCAGATTTTCTTTCTTAATTATTCTTCTGATTTGTTGTTTCTCTGTGACTGCATCACTTCCATCTGAGCAGCATCAGTCTGTGTTTGGACCAAGAGGAACCAGGGTTCAGCAGACCAGGAGACATGGTCAATTTAAGGGATGTGCCCTGGTTGTACCACAGGATCTAGTCTGTAATGAAATATAATTCCAGTGACAGAGGAGATCCAAGTCGGATACATTCCATTCTGTTTGGATATTTAGTACTCTTTCTGTAGGGTGAACACTAAAGATAATTTGTTTCATTTAAAAAGAAGACAAGTATCTTATGGTTGTTTTTATTGTTCCAAGGGGTATCCAGATTACTTATAGAAGTAAAGAGCCTCACAAGTCTTCTAATTTAACCCTTTAGTCTTTCAAATGAAGAATCAAAACAAAACAAAACAAAAAACCACTACCACTAACAATAAAGCAAAGTCTCAGGGGTTTGTAAAACTCACTCAGGACCATCCACCAGTGAATGCTGGAGGTAAGAAGACTTGCGTGTGTGTGGATTTGCTTTGTTTTATTCATTTTTGACTAATAAAATTGGGGGGGGGGACAAAGATTGAACTGAAAAATAAGAAAGGATTTATAGAATTTATATTTATAAAAATAAGAAAGGGATGTGCAATATAACTAATATATTTTTAACCCACCATGGAAATTTGGTGGCCAAGTGACCAGACATTAAGCAAATGTTCATCATTCTGATATTTTCATCTGAATTCAGATAAAACTCATTTCCCAGGGGAGAACTTCCATTTTTGTCTATAGGGCTGACAGGATCCCCAAGGGTCATCTTTAAGTGGAGCTGTGACAAGAACTAAAGCCATCAAGGGGGCGCCGTGTGTTAATTGAAAATGAGGATGACCTGATTTATGACAGGTGAGTCCCCAAAATGGTTTTCCTTCCTCATATCTGCAGTCAGTGTTAGTGTTTCTGTTTATCCTCAGCTCTGGCAGCAGCATGTGCAACGAAGCTAGGACACACTGCCTGCAAAAGGAAGTTTGGAGTCTCCATTCTGGTTTCATCAGGCTTGCTATAGGCCAGTGGTGAGTTCATCATTATTGGACTTCTCACCTACAAAGAAAATGAGGTCTCGCCTGTCTCCAAATTTCTGAGCTCTTGTCAAATTAGAAGATGAGAGACTCCTGAGCATTAGGGCACTGCTTTTGCTGTCAAAAAGTGCCTTCTGTCATGTGCTTGAGTCTTGTCACAAAGACTGCAAAACTCACTGTCATCACATGTGAAGAAAAATGATATCAGACACTGTAATTTCATTAAGATTTTGGTTAATTTCCATCTCCAAAAACTGATCAATGAACTGAGGCATCAAGGCCTTCAACTTCACTCAGTGCAGCCTTCACTACACTCAGTTCTTACCTTTCTATTTATTTATTTATTAGAAACTAAAATATCTGGATCTTACTGACTTTTAGACCACCAATCTTTATTCAGTTCCTACCCTGTGCAGAACATCATCCTCCATTAAAGAATGTGTGCACCTTGCTCTAATTCCTCACCCTGACACTGCAAAGGCAAGTATTATTCCGTTCTCCTGATAAGAACAACGGGGTCCACAGATGGTCTAAGTGTTTTCCCCAAGACCACACCCCTTGTAAGTAATAGCTGTGGGATTTGAACCCATGACCTTCTGCTTCCTCACACTCTCCTCTCACTTATTTATTGCTTGTGAATTCCACCACTGGGTAGGGCTTTTGCACAACATTTGGATATTTGATCACACTGACCCAGACATCCAGCCCAGAGAAACCCTGAGCTAAATGTCGAAATAACCTACCTCCTTACCTCACTGCCTCTACTTTTTCCTTATCCCCCGTTACTGCTGTACTGCTGCTTTGTTTTTTGCTGCCATTAGATTTTTAAAAAATCAGCATGGACATCATTTTGTTTTTCAAAACCCATTATGTGCTTATTTCATTTGATACTCTTGAAAAGCTAGGGAGACAGGAAAACTGAGTCTCTCAATATTCTGCAGAAGAAACTGAAACCCCAGGAAGCAGCTCAGTGACTGGCTTAACGTCACCTGCTGCCGCCCACCAGGACTCCTATTCCTATCGTGATCTGTGTACCTTCTTGGGGGTTCTTCTTCTTATGAAGGATGCCCATTGATTTATTATCCAAGCTGGGACACTTCTGAGAATGAAAGGGCCTTCTGTCAGTAATTAAGCCAGCACAACAGGAATAAACCAGGATCCCTGGGCAGACCTGAGCAGACGGTCACCCCAGTTGTAAGGAACTTGCAGTTCTCTTGAAAAATCACAATGCTTATTAGCAAACTGCCAGAAGTTCAAGTGACATGTGATGGTCTCTGTTAGGTAAGAAAACTAGCTTAGTTTTATCAGTCATTGATATAACAACCATCATATACATGTCTATTAATGGATGTCTACAAACACTAGTCAGGAGACTTCAAAATTCTTTTTTGTTTTTTTTTTATGAAATTTATTGACAAATTGGTTTCCATACAACACCCAGTGCTCATCCCAAAAGGTGCCCTCCTCAATACCCATCACCCACCCTCCCCTCCCTCCCACCCCCCATCAACCCTCAGTTTGTTCTCAGTTTTTAACAGTCTCTTATGCTTTGGCTCTCTCCCACTCTAACCTCTTTTTTTTTTTTTTTCCTTCCCCTCCCCCATGGGTTCCTGTTAAGTTTCTCAGGATCCACATAAGAGTGAAACCATATGGTATCTGTCTTTCTCTGTATGGCTTATTTCACTTAGCATTACACTCTCCAGTTCCATCCACGTTGCTACAAAGGGCCATATTTCATTTTTTCTCATTGCCACATAGTACTCCATTGTGTATATATACCACAATTTCTTTATCCATTCATCAGTTGATGGACATTTAGGCTCTTTCCATAATTTGGCTATTGTTGAGAGTGCTGCTATGAACATTGGGGTACAAGTGCCCCTATGCATCAGTACTCCTGTATCCCTTGGATAAATTCCTAGCAGTGCTATTGCTGGGTCATAGGGTAGGTCTATTTTTAATTTTCTGAGGAACCTCCACACTGCTTTCCAGAGCGAGGAGACTTCAAAATTCTTTGGGCTTTTGAACTATTTTTTTACATAGAAATACTTAGAATAATGATTATAACATTGCTTGTGCCACCACACTTTGTGATTTATATATACTATATATAATTATTTTAGAAAGTATATAATAATTATCATGGTCATAATAATGATGGTCCATATCTACTGAACAACTATTATGTCTTAACTGCTTTAAATGCATCCTCTCCATCAACCCTCTCAGTAAATTAAGGAAAGAGCATTATTGTTTTTTCTATATTACAGAGAAAGAGTGTGAGGGACAGAGAAGTACGGTAACCTCATTGTCATACTGCTGGTAGGTCTGATTCTTAGACATGTGTTCCTAACCACTGTGTGCTATTAGTTCCTTCACCCCGAGATAAACAGGGCGTGTACCATGTTTCCTGCTTTTTTCACAGAAGAACAAACTAAAGCAAAGAGGGGCCAACAAGTCCTTTGTAACTGTTTCCAATTATTACATGGGAGACATTTAACATTCATTTTTGAGAGGCAGAGAGAGACAGAGCATGAGTGGGGGAGGGACAGAGAGAGAGGGAGACACAGAATCCGAAGCAGGCTCCAGGCTCTGAGCAGTCAGCACAGAGCCCAATGCAGGGCTCGAACTTGTTTACTGCAAGATCATGACCTGAACCTAAGTGGGAAGCTTAACCAACTGAGCCACCCAGGTACCCCAGGAGAGCACTATTTAAACTGAGGTATTTTTGTTTCCTGTTTATTTTTCCCTCTTTTACCAAATAGTACTTCACGAATAATGAATTTCCTTTTAATCATCATGAAACCTCACAGAATCTTGCTCTGATCCTTTATTGTGTGCTTCAAGGCCTACACAAGCTGCATTTCCTCTTACATTCCTGAGCTTTCCTTCTTTCTATCCATCCTCCCTCCACACTCCCTCTTTCCCATTTTCTTCCTTTCTTCCTTCCTGTCTTCTATCAGCCAACATCTGTGAGGACCTGCTTTATTCGTAGCATAGGCTAAGTACAGGCACTCAAAGACCAGGCCACTCCTGTTTACTAGTTCCCCCTTATCCGAGGGGGGCATGTCCAAGACCCCTAATAGCTACCTGAAACAGAGGATCATATTGAACCTTGTATATACTATTTTATGTTGTGCTAAAAGTTTAACTTATAAATTAGGCACAGGAGGGGATTAACAGCAATAACCAATAATAAGTTGCCACAATTACAGTAATACACTATAACAAAAATTATATGAATGCAGCCTCTCTCTCAAAATATCTCACTGTACTGTACTCACCCTTCTTGTGATGATGTGAGATGATGAAATGCCTGCATGATGAATGAAATGAGGTGAATGATGCAGGCACTGTGACATAGTGTTAGGAGATCATTCACCTTCTGGTGATTCCAAGAGGATCACCTATTACCACACTGGACTGACCGAGGTTGACTGTATATAACTGAACAGGGGAAAACAAAAACCACAGATGTGGGGGAGGGGACCACTGTACTCTATGGGGGGATTCAAAGCTTAAATCAAGGATGACTGTAGCCTGCATCACAGTCATGCGTAAGGAGCAGTGGGAGCTCCTTATCACCTTATGGATGATGGTGAAGGTGGAAAAAAGAGAAGGAAGGAAGGAAAGGAAAGGAAGGGAAAGGCTTCTTTGAGGAAATCCCATAGTGGCAGTGCAGGCAGGCAGGAGGAGATCAACTGAAGAATGAAAGAAGAGAGTTTCTGTAGAGATAGCTGTGGTAGGACTTACAAGTGGCTGGTGGGACAAAAGGAAACAGATTCTGAAGGCCTTTTAAAAAAATGTTTGTTTGTTTGTTTGTTTGTTTGTTTGTTTGTTTGAGAGGGGGCAGAGAGGGAGAATCCCAAGCAGGCTCCGCACTGTCAGCCTCATTGTGGGGCTGGATGTCGACAACTGTGAGATCAAGACCTTAGCCAAAATCAAGAGTCCACTGCTCAACTGACAGCCACCCAGGCACCCGTTGAAGGCCTTGACTGACCCACTATAGGTTGCACAATTTAACGTGAAGACTGAGAATGGTGACCACATCACACTCCACCAAAGGCACTCAAGAGCTGCCCAGAACAGAGGCTCAGCAGCTATGCTGACAGTCAAATAAGGAAGGCAGAGGGAGCCACAGCGAGGGCCACAGACGTACATCAGGAAGCCCACGGACTCCAGACCTCTGGCTGAGAAGACCATGCCCCGTAACTCTAGGATATGTTCAATAGTTGCTGTAAATAATAACACACCGCTCTCAACCATGTGCCAGGCACCATTCTGAGCATTTTATGTACTGCTGTTAATACATTAATATTAATGTAGCTAATCTTCAAAACAACCCTATGAATCACTTAAGCACCTACTTCTCCCTTTGAGCCCCAAACAACTTTTTTAGGTTCTGACTAATTTTAATTAATTGTGAGTTGACCTTTCTCACAACTCCTCCCCACAAAAGTAGTGGACTTAATTCTTTCTTCTCTCTCAACCCAGAGCATCTGTTTGTAGTAATACGGTGACTAAAAACCACACATGGCCTTATTTCAAAGTGCCCTTCAGAAGACATCTTTTTCGTGTCCCTTTAGTCCTCTTAGTTGCAGCTATGAGACTGAGGGAATTTATTTAAAACTACCCCAACAGTGCAGAGAACACTCATTGGATCACAATGGATCAACTTGCTCTTTATCATTCCTACAATAAAGTTGCTGCTGTCCTTTCGTGGTTCTGGGTCCCGTAGTGCTGGGGGCTGGCTGCCGTTCTCCTGCTCCCCAGTCTAAATAGCACTGTTCAAGTGGACCCAGAGGGGCTGGAGTAGAGAAGCAAACAGATGTGAAGGGAGTAAGGAAAGGCACCCCACTTGTTGTAACACCATGTGCTGTTTCAGTGACATCCACAAATATAACAACCTCCTTTTGGAAACACACCAATCAGAAATGATATCAGAGATAAAATCTAGAAGTTAAATTTTGCCTCAAGTTAAACACACTCATTAGTCTATTGTGTCTTAATTATGGCATTTTGTTTCAATTTTATTAGTCAAATGCCAATCCTAAGACTAGGTTGTAACTGCAATTTTTTTCTTTTCTTTTGTTTTCTTTCTTTTTTTTTAAATTTATTCATTTTTGAGAGACAGAGAGAGATAGAGCACAAGCAGGGGTGGGGCAGAGAGAAAGGGAGACACAGACTCCGAAGCAGGCTACAGGCTCTGAGTTGTCAACACAGAGCCTGACGCAGGGCTCAGACTCACAAACTGTGAGATCATGACCTGAGCTGAAGTCAGACACTTAACCGACTGAGCCACCCAGGCGCCCCTTATAGCTGCATAGTCTTGAGCAAAACTGCTAACAGTGTGTCTGATTTGTCATCTTTGAAATAGGCACACTACTCTCTATACCAGCTTTTACTGGCTCTCAGAGGGACTGTGCAAAGCCAGGGCAAAAACTTTGTAGACTTCCAAATGTTATTAAAGGATTATTAATGAATTACTATTTGAAGCAGTCTTTCTGGAGATGTTTTGAGCTACCTAATATTTTTTAAATGATGATGTATAAAATGATGATGCCCAATTACAAGTTCTTCAGTGCTGAAGTATTTCTAATAAACTGTGCTTTATTTGTAGGCAGTACAGTAAGAGTAGTTAATCAGAAAAATGAAACAGTATGAAAAGTTGCCTCGTCCCTATATTGTGAGAACATAGGAGGTAGACTTTTATGATGCCTATCTTACATAAATTTTCTCATCATAAAAAATAAAACACAACTGGTATAATTCAGGGCAAGAATAGAAACAGGGTAGTAGGAAGTATACTAAGTTGTAACAAACTAATCTATCATAAATCACTTTGTGATTTTATTAACAGCTAATAGCAAAATTCAAAATGAATTATTCATGACATTTGTCCACAAATACGTTCTTGAACTTGAAGTGAACTTTAATGAACACAGCACATTGGTAAATATATATACATATGTATATATATAAATATACATACATATACATATATATGTATATATATAAATATACATACATACACATATATATGTATATATATATATATATACACACATATATAGTTATTGTTATTTCCACAGTTCCACACATACGTATATATATACACACATATATAGTTGTTGTTATTTCCACAGTTCTCATTCCACTTTCTTTGGATCATTAACAAACAGCAACACTGAATTACCTGAATCCATAGTAGCCAACAAAGAGAAACTCAATTGGAACATATGCTTGGTATTCTCCATATGGTACTTGTCCCTGAAAGAGGCAGTTTGGAGGCTTATGTGAAAGTGTTAATTGTGGGGAAAAGATATTGTAAAAGTTTTTTTATCGATTACTGGGGGAAAATATAGAATGAAGTTTCACTGAAAATAAAGTTTACTGAAAGCCAATCTATACTTCTCCAGGTAGGTTTTTTTTTTTTCTTTTTAAATCAAGTCCCCAGTTTTTTCTTCTAAACTTAAAAGTAAATAAAGAGAATATGTTTTGTTCATTGTTTCTTTTAACATATATACATGGAATATTTACTCTGCTCAAGGCACTAGCCTCTGTGCTATACTAAAAATCAATGTAACTGTTGTGCCCTAAAATGTTCATATACTAATTCAAAGGAAAGACCAGACTGTACACACAAATCTTGAGACAGAGGCAAGCTTTGTTTTTTGTTTTTGTTTTTGTTTTTCTCACCATGACCAGTGAATTTCACTAACATACTTAGCTCAAAATTCAAACATCTGTCTCGTCACTTATACTGTGGATTTGCTCTGGGTGATATAACAAATGAGGGTATGAAAGATGCTGAAGAAATAAAATGCTGAATAATGCCATCTTTCCTGTGGACCACTGGGAAACTCCTTCCTTCTGGTAAATGTGGCCATAAGCAGTAGTTCATGGTCATCTTTATTCAGACCCCCTCTTGTGACTGGGGCTGTGAGTCCAATTTCCAGGGAGCCACATGTGCCCCTGAGTCCTTCACGTTAAACTGGATCATTCTCCGGAAATTAAAACAAAATTGGCCTTTCGGTTCCATAGCAGGAAGAAGATGTGGTACAAAGAAATTACATTATATGCTCCAAATACAAAGATGACCTTTGGATTATCTGTTATTTAGGATTCTTAATGCTCGTGGTTCTATTCCTGCCTGTGATAATTAAGAGAAGATATCATCTGTTTTATTTAACCTTTCCTTCTTTAGCAATATATTTAAAACCTCTGAGTCCATTTATCCTTGGATCTTAGCTACATCGAGCCAAGCACTAGCAACATATATCTATATGAAACAATTCCAAGGATTTAAATAATTCCAAATATTGATATCCTGAATCATTTGTCATTCCATATGCATTACCGCATGATGATTTTAGTGATAGTTATGGTTAGAACAGGTCACAGAACTCTTCTATCTATGGAATCACATGCAAACATAATATTTTCTAAAAAATGCCTACTTTCCAAGCTACCAGGATATCCACCACATTTGTAAAGTTGTTAGAGGGCACAGAAACAGAGTTTTTGGTCTTCAGATGCACACACAGTTATCCTTCCTAGGAGATACATGCTTTTTTAGTAAGGGCTCCATAGAGATATAAATCCTTAATCCCCCAAATCAGGGCTCTTGGATTTAGGAGACTCGAAGTCCCATCTGTTTTCAAGAACCACAATCCAAGACCTATTTCTCCATGCTTAAAATGAAGAAATCATACCTGCCTGACCAGCTCACAATGTTATGAGATTTAAATGAGATGCCATGAGATACTTTGTATAAAAGTGCTCTTATTGTCTGAAATCTATTTAATTAAAATTAAATGTTTGTTATTTCGCCACATGCAAATGGGATCACACTGAATATGGAGTGTACATTTGAGTTTCTATAACTTAAATATAGTCTGAAGATTAACTGGCCATTATGGGAGAATTTTAGACTTGTGGATGAGAAACCAATGTGATCGTAAAATGGAAGGATAAAGGCTTCAAATATAAGCTCATATTGACTTGTAAGGACAGAAGCTCAGTGGGCAAGAAATGTTTTGTGCTCAAACATGTTATTTGTTATCAAGTAAATGAGAATTGACTGTGAGATAAGATGGTGTTATATAACTGCAAACAATATAGTATTATTAAAGCAAGGAAATATGGCTGGAACTTAGGTCTTATGATATAGAGCTTATTTTGCCTTTGTGTTGGGCCAGTGTGGAATGGCAAGGGGAAGTTTCAATCTTTCCATTAATGAAAGATACCATTTGAACGATGTGATTTTCATCACCAAACATTAGCTAATGTAAGCATGTGAAAATGCATGCTGTATTTTTATATGGAAGTGGGATTATTTCTACACAATTTCTATACAATGGATATCATAATTTTAACAAAGAATGAAACTACAGGGTAATCCTACTAACACTTATTTTATTAGGTTCAGTCAAACAGAGAAACTTCTTGAGGAATCCTGTGAGCAGGTGGGAATTTTTTTTAAGTGCTAGAAAGCATCTCGAGTTAAACTAATTCAGTGCTTTCATTTTTTAAATGAGAGAAGTGAGCCCCAAAGGAGTGCAGGTTACTGTGGTAATTCTTATTACATTGTGTCACTGTCAATCAAGGAAAAACGCTCATCTTCCTGAGTCCATCAGAGTCTGCTGTAATTTACTGTCTACTAACAATGGCAAAGCCTAACAACTGGTTTTCATTGAGGAGATGAAAATGTGCTTCCCTGATTTTCTGTAGCAATAAATCAGACTTACTTTGGCTATATCTCAGGGAAATGTGTTTTTTAAAATGTTTATTACCACCAACAATTTAATGTTATAGACCCTGCTCTCGTAGTGATCCCCCCTCTCTGTTTCTAGTAACTGAGGACTGGTGGGAGATGCGTTTCTCAGAAGCAGACACATTTAAATACACAACAAGAGAATAGAGAGTGAATATCTTGCAGGTGATGGAACCTGTTAGCATGGAGAAGGCAATGCTTTCTTCAGAACCGAAATTTTGAAAGAAGTCAGTTCTGTGGTAGCTCAGTGAAAAAGAAAAGAAAAGAAAACTTTGTTTCTGCATGAATTACTTCTAGCACTTTGGTTAAGGAGAGAAATCGGAAACAGGGACTTCTGTGGTAACCTATGAAGGCCACGCAAATTGTGGGGTCTAGTTGCCCCTCAGAGTGTCACTACTGCCACTGTCTCTTGGAAAACTCCATGTTATTTTCATCATGCAATCTTCATTTTTACATTACATTGATGAGCAAGATGAGCTATCAAGTTTGGAGTTACACAGACAATAATGTATACGTGGAGCAAAATTACAAGTCAAGATGGGAATAGGGTGAGGCAAGCACAAAATTTAGGGGGAGCCAAAAAATTCAATAATAAAAAAATAATTTCACTACAATACTTTAAAATTTAAAATTAATGCAAAAAATTTATCAAAGTCATTATTAGTGGGTTTTTTTTTTTTTCATTTTGCCTCAGGCTCCTGTGTGGCTGGTATGGCCTGATGGAGAGTATGGAAGATCAAGGAAAGCTGGAGGGAAATTGAGAGATTGTATATTTTCATGGCATTGACTATCATAGCAGTGGAATTATAGAGGCTGAGTATTTACAGAATTTTGGTTGGAGCTGGATATGAAAGGCCTGCATGTAGATTGGCTTTATATTTATCTCCCTCTGGCCTTCCAGTCATTCTATACTGTGTAGGTATCAGTGGTCATATAATGTGTAATATATTTTCTCTTTAACTGGTTCTTGATAGCACTATGGATTTTTAATTACTTTGGATTGAATTGAATGTCATTAGAAGAACTAAAGATGACATTCAGGACAACAGGGGTTTGATGACACGGAAAATGACAGCAAGTTTCACGTGGAAATGTTTGGGGAAACCTGTGTTGAGAACATGCATGCACTGTTGGTATAAAAGCTTCACAATTAATTAATTAATGTAGATATTTGGAAAGGCATATGGAGAGATAGCATCAAGAAATGAGGGATTAAAAAGTAACAAAATAACAGTCATAAATTAATAAGCTGTTGTTCCCATCAATTAGAAAAGCTGAGATGGTACATCCAGTATGAAAACATAGACAAATATACAAATAAATTTAAAACTTACTACTTAGGAGAAAATGTATTCAAACTACCAGCTCATGTAGAAAGGCAAACTTCATTTAAAATTTAATGTAATCATATTATCTAAACCAAAATGGCATAAGTGAAATTATATCTCTAATACCTATTTATGTGTTTATCTGTACTATAACTTCATGCACTGACTGATTTGGTAAATTGAGTAGTACTTCAAAGATGTGGACTCTAAGTATTTAACTCGATTGCCAAGACAGTTTGATTGGACAAGATATTTAACATTATTATTTCTGAAAAAAAAATATGTGGAATTTGGATATTATCTACTTTGCTTCTTTCTCTCTCATATCAAAGGTTAGGAATTTAAAATTAGGAGATGTTTTTTCCCTCAACTCTCAGTTAAGAGACTCTGACTTACCAAGGCACCGTGAATATTTATACATAACATCTATATTTATAATAATCAAAACTATGCAGATGTATCAATCATCAGGAACACTCTCTTATAGGGAACATTTTCAAAAAATAGAACTACCAGAGCAGGGAGAACATTTCACACTGGAGTAAAAGGTGGAAGGAAGCAAACAAAGGAATGAATATAAACACCAATTTGTCAACAAGTATGTACCTAGGGTGTGTTAGGAGGCATAGGAAAGAGCATTTTCTAATTAAGGCAGCCTAGATAAGCACCAACCAAACAGACACAGAAAAAAATTGACTAGAACTATAAAATTTGGCTGATTTGAATTGTCATGGTCCACATTAGTAATTCACAGAACTGAGCCAAGGATCATGTTCTCCCCCTGTCAGGTTATTAAACACTATCCCTTGAGATTTAGAAAGGGGACAGTCCTCCTTAACCTAAAAATGAATCCACATTCTTAATAAAAGCATTATCATCATATTATAGGATTCTAAAGATTATTTCATAACATGGCAAATTCCTGTTCAAGTGACAATAATATATACTCATATTTTTGTTCCATTCAAAGATACATACTCGCATGGAAACATGTTATATATGTATTCTGTTTTGATGACTGCTGGAGAGATACTTTTGCTTCTATGTCACTCTTTTGCCACACTATAATATCTAAAATGGTTTAGAAATCATGTTCATTTGGTAATTAAATATATTTAATGAAACAATAAAACTGCCCATTTTAATTAGCAAATATATGAGTGTCCAGTATATGCTTAGCCTTGGCAATACTGGGAGAGAAAGAAAGCAGTGTGGTAACATTATAGCTGATACTAAAGAAATGCATAGGATCCTAAGAGACTACTTTGAACAATTATATGCCAACCAATGAGATGACCTAGAAGAAATGGATATTCCTAGAAACACAAAACCTACCAAGACTGAATCAGGAAGAAATAGGAAAAAGAAGTGTGATACAGAATACTGATTCCTAAATACAATCATATGTGGAGCTTTGAAAACATCTCAATGCCCAGGATGCACCCCAGACCAAGTAAAATCCAATTCGCTGGTAATGGTACCCAGGTGTGAGTATTTTAAAAAACCTCCCAGGTGATTCCGATGTGCAACCAAGTTTAAGGAAAAGTTTGGTGTTCACACTTGACTTTACATCAGTAATATCCAAACACCTTGTTAAAACACAAATTACTGGGTCCCAACCTCAGAGCTTCTAATTCTGTATTCCTGGGACAGGAGAAAATTTGTATTTCTATTTTATTTTATTTTATTTTATTTTATTTTATTTTATTTTATTTTATTTTATTTTATTTTATTTTTATTTTACTTATTATTTTATAGAGCGAGCATGAGCAGGGGAGGGGGTAGGGACAGAGGGAGAGAGAGAGAGAGAGAAAGAGAGAGAGAGAGAGAAAGAATCCCAAGCAGGCTCTGTGCTCTGCACAGAGCCCAGTGTGGAACTCAGTCCCTGGCCCCTGGGATCATGACCTGAGCCAAAAGCAAGAGTTGGACGTTCAACTGAATGAGCCACCCAAGAGCCCCAAGACTTTGCGTTTCTAACAAATACCCTTATACTGCAGAGGCTAAGGATCAGGGAATCACACTTGAAGAGCTATTAGCATATGGGGCACCTGGGTGACTCAGTTGGTTGAGTGTCTGACTGTGGATTTCTGCTCAGGTCATGATCTCACAGTTTGTGAGACTGAGCATCGCCTTCAGCTTCGCACTGACAGTGCAGAGCCTGCTTTGGATTCTATCTCTCCCTTTCTCTCTCCACCCTTCCCCTGCTCTCTCTTTCTCAAAATAAATAAATAAACTTTAAAAAAAAAGAAAAGAACTATTGGCATAGAGCATATTAAACTGGATTTAAAGTAAGGAATTTTTAGTATAGTGAATACATAGTATATACACAGAGAAAGTTAAATATATGTATTAGAATATGTTAAGTTTTATTTATTTTTTTTTCAACGTTTATTTATTTTTGGGACAGAGAGAGACAGAGCATGAACGGGCGAGGGGCAGAGAGAGAGGGAGACACAGAATCGGAAACAGGCTCCAGGCTCTGAGCCATCAGCCCAGAGCCCGACGCGGGGCTCGAACTCACGGACCGCGAGATCGTGACCTGGCTGAAGTCGGACGCTTAACCGACTGCGCCACCCAGGCGCCCCTAGAATATGTTAAGTTTTAAATGAACAGTATAAAGTAAAGCTAGAAATATTGGAAGGAAGAATAAATTACAGTAGGTTTGGATGTTCACCTCCTGGTTCTCCAAGAACAAATGAAATTTAAAAAGGCAGAGAAAATTTCATAAGGTCATTGAAACTGGATGGTCATTGAGTAGGACTACTCATGCCAAAATTAGGTAGGTATGCATAAGGTTTATTTAGGAGACAGTTGGGTCCCACGGACTGAAACAAACCATTTGTGCAAGGAAACAGTAGTCCACACTGAGAGCATCTTACTGGAAGTTGGTGCTAAATGATCTACATAGAAGTCTGCATAACAAAACAAAACAAGTTTATCCACCAGGCAGTAGGGAAGTTCTCAAAGACCTGAAGAGTGTCCCTTATTGGGCTGTTTATTACAATGATCTCCCATGGCAGGCCTCCAGCTAGACTCCAGTGAACTCAATATTACATAAATCAAAATCAGAGCCCTATCCTTTGGAAGACAATTCATCACTTTCAGGAATGAGGCATTTTTAATATCAGCAAATTAAACACAAATGGATATTAAAAACTCCAACAGATAATTAATCAATAAAGGTGGAAGCAGAGGACCTTATTACTTAGATAGGGATTAGCTGGTGTAGCTCAAGTGCTAGCTATAAAATTTGAAAATTAAAAATAATTGCACATGCCAGGAGTGATGGAAAGCAACCCAGAGAGATGTAAAAGCTGTGACCTTCCATGATAAGCTCAAACTGAACCAAACTACTGAAACTATCCTGGCTTCTCTAATTCTCCTTTGAATTCATTTGTTTCTAAAATCTCATTGCATGTGAGGTTTGTCACTTAACACACTAGACCAAGTCTTACAGTGTTGGAAAAAGTATTAGAAAGTTCTCTGAGTGTTCAAGATGATTCCATGTAGGGACCTTTTATGGTCAAACAGAGTTTTCAAAAAGGGCAGAAACATGTCTCATCCTTTCTGAGAAAGACTGGAGGCTTAGGAATCATGAGCCACCTAATTCCCTAGAAACTAATTAGAAAAACTGGCCTTGGCTCCCCATCACTGCTGCCCATTTGCTCAGAGCTACATAAATATTTTTACGCTAGGCCCCAGATAGCGGTTGTTGTAGGTAGGGAAGTAAATTAAAAATGCTCTTCTGAGAATAAGGGGAAAGGGAAGTCGTCTCAGCATTGGACAAAATGCAGAAAACCTAGTCTTCAGACTGAATAAGACTGAATAACATTCTTGGAAAGACATAATAATAATAGTGACAATGCAACAGCAATAACAGCAGTTGCTAGCACTTCTGTAGAAGTGCCAGGTACTGTTCTAAGCACTTTATTCTCATAAATTCATTGCAAGACCAGTGTGTCATCATCCTTATTTGACTGTGAAGGAAGCTGAGATACAGACATGCTGAGCAATATCCCCAAGATCACACCAAGACTAAGTGAATGAACCAGCATTTGAATGTTGGAAACAGGCTCTCAAAACTGTGCTCTTTAAGCACACTGTACAAAACAAACCCAGCCTTGGATGAGTGAACCGTCACATGGGTGTTTAGGATGAAATAGAGAAGGTGAAAAAGCAAGAATAGAAGGTAACATCTGGACTGTGCACATGGGAGAAACCTCCATGCTATTGGCAAAGACTGATGAGAAAGGATCAAATAAGGACAGCAGGGGATGGAGATTTCTGATTTTTGCCTCTGTCTAAATCACATAAGGCACATTTATGTGGAAAAGATAAGCAGGAAAGTGAACACCAACAGTATCAGCTTTAAAGCTTTGGTGATGGCAATTTTCCCTGTCTCTCTTTACCATTATGCCAGTTTTTGTGAAGGTGGATAAAAGGTAATTCAGTGCTGTGTTTCTAAGTACTGAGAGGAATGTCTAGAAAGCAAGAGTTCAATACTTAGAAGCCGCATATTAAATGCACGAATAGTTTGGTTCAAAATATCCTTAATGGAGATTTCCAAGATTACTCTGATCTACACATAAGTTTTGTTTACTCTTTCCTCTAGAATGGGTAAATATAAATTTCTACATTTATCTTATATACCTATTAATGTTTCCCTTTCTTCTTCACATCAAGTATGAGCCATTTTATTAATATAAAGAAAAATTTCAAATATTTATCAAACGCCTACTCTAAGTATGGTACTGCTTTATTTGGATTTAATCTTCATTTCACAACTGCAGTATAAGCTCTGTTTGAAAAAGTCTCAAACCCAACTGGATAATAAGCATTTAGCGATTATAAAATGGGTCTATGTTGTGTCTCTTTACAATGTTAAGAGCTATGTATGTTCTCTTTAGCTACATAAGATTAAGAGGATAAGTTTCTGGGTTTTTTAGTGCCAAGAACTTTATATATACAATCCTATTTCAGTCAATGGCAAAACTATCCTTCTACTTGCTTGGGCCAACAACTCTTTCCTATCTCGTAAATCCTTTGCTTTCTTTTTTGGCATTTCTTTCAAAACCTACCCAGAATCTTATTACTTCTCATCTTCACTGCTACTACCTTGAATCTTACAACGCACTGGCAAGCGTGGTGTTATTATTCATGCTCTAGAGATAAAGAAATGGAAGCTTCTCAAGTTTAGGTAATTTTATTTCGTTTATGCACTGGAAACTTGAGAGAACAAAGACATTCTAGTTGGGGAAAGTCAACAATAACCAATAGCATAATAAACAATTAAGTCAGAAAATAATATGTTGGTATATTAAGAAAAAATGTGGACCCGAGAAAAGGATATTATGAGAAAGTGTTATAAGTCGGCAAGATTTTCAATAAAAAAAGTTAGTTTGAGGGGCGCCTGGGTGGCGCAGTCGGTTAAGCGTCCGACTTCAGCCAGGTCACGATCTCGCGGTCCGTGAGTTCGAGCCCCGCGTCGGGCTCTGGGCTGATGGCTCAGAGCCTGGAGCCTGTTTCCAATTCTGTGTCTCCCTCTCTCTCTGCCCCTCCCCCGTTCATGCTGTGTCTCTCTCTGTCCCAAAAATAAAATAAAACGTTGAAAAAAAAAAAGTTAGTTTGAAATTGCTATTAGCTATTTAACTGGAGATGTCAAGTAGAGAGAGTTGAATACCTAACCGGAGTTCAGGAAGGAAGTCTGCAATGGAGATATAATGTTTTAGAACTTCATAAACTTTTTTTGTGTGGAATTTAGTTTACTTTAAGAATGTGCATGAGAGAAAATTTTACAATTCTCTGGTTGATCACAAAGAGAACACTCCTGCTACCACTACCTATTCGGAAACAAGAACATTTCCTGAACTCGAGTCCCCAACTCCCTCCCTCAATAGGTGGCTAACATCCAAATTTTATAGTGTTAAAATAAACCCATATTTTATTTATTTCCTTCTTTTGTGAGATATATATATATATATATATATATATATATATATATACTTTTAATTTGAGACATACATACATATACATACTTTAATTATTATTCCTAATTTAATATTAGGAATAATACTACTATAAACACTCTGGCAATGCCTCTTGGCCCACACATGTGTAAGTTTCTGTTGGGTATTTATAGCTAGGAATAGAATTGCTAGATCATACAATCAACTTATGCATTTCTTCAGCTTAATACATAGGGCCAAATCATTTTCCACAGTGGTTGTACTAATTTATACTCCTATTACATCCTCGTCTCCATTTGGTATTGTTGTCTCTCACTTTGGTCATTTTAATGATGTCTCCTTCTGGTTTTAATCTACACATAAGTCAAATTTCATTTCATCTAAAGATACAAAGATATATAAGTACAGCCATGGGGCTGGATGAAATATTCTAAGAACTTAAAGATGAGGTAAGTTTCAAGGAATAAACCCTGGATCCTCAACATGAAGAGATCAGGAAGAAGAAGAAAAAAGAGCCAGCAAAGTCACTCACCTTATAAGTAGCAGAACTGAATTTCAATGCAAGTCTATTCATCTTCAAAGTCCAGACTGTTTCAGACATGCTGGGCTGTCTCAGAATTATACCCAGGAAAATGCAAATAAGTTCAGAGAGGCAGATAACTGGTGTGCTTGTCATAGCAGAGTATTCTCTGTAAAAATGTTTTCCATTTGCTTTTGTGTGATGAATGAAGTAAGTGGGAGATACATTGTCAAAGGACAGAAAAATATGAAAGGTGTTTGTGGCGTGGGCCTAAAGAAATTATGAAAGCTGATATTAAATTGCTTAAGCTCTTTCATTGTAACCAAGCACATAGAGTGGAGTGAGTAGGTAAACAAAAGGAAGAAAAAGCTCCTAATACTAGCACAGAAAATTTTATTATTTTAATAGTAGCAACCATTTTACCTATGAAGTGGATCTTGCCTTTTTGATTTTAGAGCTTCCTAAAATCAGAAGGAAAGTGTACTACCTTGATTATAATCTGGTCCTGTGATTGTCTGCTATTCTCAGGGGTTCCTCTTTTCCCTTCATTTTAGAATAGACATTGGCAAAATTAAATCATGACCCAGGATGGTTTTCACCCTCACAAGGAAAATTATGTGGAAACTTGTGGTTGCTTTAGAATTCAGAGTTATAATCACAATCTAACTCAGTTTTTCTCAGTATTAATCAAGAAATAATTTTTCATAGAGATGTTCGTAAGCATTTTGAACTAAAAAAATACAGGAGTAAGCAAAGTTCTACAGGCTATTTACTAAGGTTTTTCCAGAACATTTCATAAAATGCTTTTCTTCCATCCCCCCTTCCTCCTGGTGTCCAGGGGAAAATGGTTTGGTAAATAAAATGAGTTATTATCAGTGTCTCAGCTGTCAGATATCCCAGTCTCGCGGCTTTCGAGGAATGTGTACCATTCCGATTCTACAGTATCTGTCTGGCACATAATCCCTTCTTACAACATGGCATGTGCATCTTACTTATTCTTGCCTATCTGCCAAATTTTGATCCACAACCTTACTTTGACCTCTTAATGTTATGGAGCATCCCGTACATCGAGTGGAATTATTCATCTTCAAATCCATTGCCACCAAAAAGTATTCATGCTAGTCTGAGCCTAGGTTCCTCCCAAGCCATAGCCTCCTCCACACTCACATACCTGCTATACTTCTACTGGTTCCAATTTCTTTCTCTTAGATTCATGGGTCTTTGTATTACAGAATTTTAGAATATTGCTTAGTTTTATTTCACTACATAAGTGTGGTGTCTTACTCCCTGTCCTTTCTCAAAGATGAGAGGGGGGAATTGAATTTATAAATATTTTTTGAGAATTTACTACCATGCATTTCATGGGAGAGAAAAGACAATATAAAATCTATTTCCTATCCTGCAGGAATTTGCATTCAAGATGGGAAGTATAAAAAGGCTGCAAGTTACATAAAAATGAACGATTTAAGTAACATTTTAAGACCACAAACCAGATACTAGAAGAATCTGTATAATTGTGAACAGTTGTGAAATGAACAGTCAGAAAGAATTTTAAGTGTAAGAGGACAAATGTTAGACTAGAGTAGACCGGGAAGATATTAAGGAGAAGAAAATACTTGTGCAGAATCTGGAAGGAAATACAAAACTGGATAAATTGAGAGAAAGGAAAAGAGAACTCATGTTGGGATAATTATGTGAATACTATAGGCAAGAAGCCTCAAGGATTTGAAGGACTAAAAGTAGAATAATTTGTCTAGAAGACAGATCATTCTGGTAGTCTCATGGATCTTTTTAGATCAGGGCATAGCTCACACAGAGGGAGGGGGAAAGACAGAGACAGAGAGACTGAGACAGAAATGAGAGATACAGTGCAACAAATCATATCATACCAGGGCCAACATAAAATAACATTTCTGCAGCACCCTGGCCTTTGTAACCTCAGTTCTGGATCTGAGTACCTGGCTTATACTTCATCTGATTCCATTAGCACAGTATTCTTGACTCCATTTCAACCCATCACTGACCCCTCCTGGTTTCTAACATTTGTTTCTATTCTGTGGTTCCCAAATTTCTGCCCTATCCAGATTGATTCCTCTCTGCCATCCAGTACAACTCTCCCTATGTGTCCAGCCTTGGGGATGCCTCCTTGATGATTAGTTGATGGATAGTCCCACATGGTCTCAGACATCGGGAATCCTGTGGGCTTTGGATGTCAGCCTGTTGGCAATGGGCAAGCCACAGATGACATCTGAGAAGGAGAAGAAAGAAGCAAAACAGAATCTCAGACAGTTGTCCTGATGGTGATATGGGGAGCAAAAGCAACGGGATGTGGTGGGTTAAAAAATGATGGGAGGAGACCAATTAGTTAAAGTACAATTCAATTTCAAATAACAGATGTGCCCCTTGCGCTTCTAAATAAAGAGTCTGATTTTTTCCATTTAAAAAAATCTATATGTGTAGCTTATTATTAGCTGTTCCTGCAACCATTAAATAGGACTCTCCATTTCAATGTAGCAATGCTGCTACTATGGAGAACAAAAGGAACATATTATTATTCAAAATTTATTAAAACACATGTATCAGAAAAATTCATTTCAGTCCAAATTTAGGCACAGGCATGCTCTTTTATAAACAATAGCCCTTACAAGCAGACCCTTTTTAGTTATTGTAGCAGGCAGGCAATTGTCCTCAAATCCTCAAATCCTTTCCCTACAAGGCAATGGTGTGTGTGTGTGTGTGTGTGTGTGTGTGTGTGTGTGTGTGATGGGTCAATTAGGATGAATAAAGGGATTGTTTACTAGGGTAACTAGCAAACCACCATTATTATTGTCACCGAAATTACTACTCAAGAGACTAAAGCTGAATCTAATCAATATAAGGACATAGAGAGCAAGAGCAGGCAGAGAGCAAGTGGATATACAATGACACATTTACAATATTCAACCCAAATTGCATTTTCCTGTAACACATTGAAAGATCTTCCATCACTCTCCCTCACCCTACTGAGATAAACTGCCTTAGGTGGAGGTGTGGAGATAGGAAGGAGGGAAGGAAGGGAAGGTGAAAGGGAGGAAGGGAGGGAGGACAGCAAGTAACAAGTTTAATAAGAATGGAATTTCTTGGGCACTATACTTCACATTTTTATTTAATATTTTATTTTTTAAAGCATTTTTAAAATGTTTTTTTTATTTTTTTTTATTTTTGAGAGAGAGAGAGAGAGAGAGAGAGAGCGAGCGAGCAGGGGAGGGACAGAGAGAGAGGGAGACACAGAATCTAAAGCAGGTTCCAGGCTCTGAGCTGTCAGCACAGAGCCTGACGCGAGGCTTGAACTCACAATCTGTGAGATCATGACCTGAGCCGAAGTTGGACACAACTGACTGACTGAGCCACCCAGGCACCCCTATTTAATATTTTCTAATATCATCTATGTAGCAACTCTTTGAGGTAATTATAAATAACACCATTTTTTTTTAGAATGGGGAAAATGGAGAGTCAAAGGGCTTGCTTGGTCCATGCAAGGTCAGATGCTATTAAAGACAAATAGTTTAAAAAAATTGTCCATTCATGTTATATGCGCTATTTAGCACTTACGACGTGCCAGGTTTTGTTATAAATACCCAAGCATGAGTCATTGCAGTCAGTAAAGTTAATATCCCTATCTAGAGATGAGAAAACATAAAATCTGGGTTTCTGCATGCTCAAACCTGAAGTTCACATTGTTCTGTTCTGATTTCTATGCTGAGGCCTCAGACTGCAGATGAAGGGCAGATCAAGAGCATGGATGGTGAGTGGTCTAGTGTACAATGTTTCAGAGCTTGGATCTGGCAGAGGCTGACTCCTGCAGGCCCCCTCCTCCAGTCCCTCCACGAGCCTCACTTTTGTCTTCTGTCAGCTAAGGATAATCACCACAGCTACACGGCAGTGTTTTGTGAGGATTCCATGAATTAATGTACAGAAAGCACTTACAACAGAGTTGGGCCCATTGAAGACTCAGAAATACGGGCTCTTACCTTCCCTGGGCCAAGAAGTTGAAAGAGCAATAGTTTGGACAGAACAGAAATCATCCCTCCTTGTGGGTACACAGAGGCTTAAGCATGGGCATATGCTGACATGTTTGTTTCTAATTTTATTTATTTATTTATTTATTTATTTATTTATTTATTTATTTATTTTAGAGACGGAGAGACAGAGTGTATGAGCCGGATAGAGGGGCGGAGGGACACACACACACACACACACACACACACACAGAGACAGAGAGAGAGAGAGAGAGAGAGAGAGAGAGAGAGAGAGAGAATCTTAAGCAGGCTCTACACTCAGCACATGGGGCTCGATCCCATGACCCTAGGATCCTGACCTGAGCTGAAATCAAGAGTCAGATGCTCAACCGACTGATCCACCCAGGCACCCCTGTTTCTCATTTTAAAGCATGTTAAGAGAAACTTCGGAGTGATAAATCATCTAAGGTTTCCTTATCTATTCAATACATAACTACTCAAACACCCAAACAATGCCTCCCTGTACAAGCAGTCTTCTGAACAAAGACCTCCCCCTACCACAAAACTTACCTAATGAGTTAAAAATCCTCATCTGGTGTCTTATTGTGAGACCACCAATTTTCTATACAGTCTTATTCCAGTTCAAGTAAAACTTTTTTTCCTGGGATTCTAAACCTTGTGCATCCTCTGATTCCCTTCTCAATACTACATCTTCAGCTTCCTCCCACATCCTCCCGCATACTCCATGCTTCACGCACACTCCAGGGAGAATCTGGCACAGACTACTATCTCTCCGGGACACTTGGCCGCGGCAGGATGCTCAGGGACCTGCGAGTGTGGAGGCTCGAGCAGGTCACGTTCCAATGCCGATGTGGTGGTGTTGGCAGAGCAGGGTCATGGCAGGCGGAAAGGGCAGGAGGCATTACCTGGCACAGTTGGCAGTAGGGACACTTAGCTGGTGCCTGCTGATGAACCAGAAGAGCAGATGGCACTGCTCGGTGATGGTTGTCAGAGGGCTGACATTTATGAACAAAACCCAAGTGACTGAGTTGAGAACATTGCTGGGCCTTGTAAATAACAGCCAAATTCAGTGATAAGAGAGTTTCAGACATTCTTATAAGCAATGCAGAGGACTGCCCTCCATCAGTGTACATACATTCATGTTGCCATTGCAGCGCAAAGACACACACACACACACACACACACACACACACACCCACCAGTCACCATCAGCAGCCCAAACTTCAGTTAAGAGAAGCAGATTTTATGCTGGTTTACAAAAGGCAGCATGATTCAATGGAAAAGTCCATCATCCAAGAAGCCAAGAGGTCATGAGGCTTCTGGTTCCAGCGCTGTAGCTGAGCAAGTGAGCCACCTATGGGAAGTTCTTCTAACTTCCTGACACACAAAGTACATTGTTTTCAAAATACCACTAGTACATCTCTCCCTTTGCACCTCTCCCGTTGCACTACAGTTCACCTCTTTCACCCCACTAGACAGGGTGGGGGTTGTAATTCCTGCTAATAGTTCAAGGCCTTTCGCAGGTGTAGGCACACAGACACACACCGATGTACACAGATACACACACACACATGCACACACACACGTGCAAGACTCACACAGACATGCACACATGCAAGACACACATAGACACACACAGATACACACACATGCACGCAGACACATACAGATATACATACATGCCAGACACAGATACACAGACACACAAATACACACACATGCACACACACACACAAAGATATGCAAGCACATAAGACACACATGCAGATACACACACTTGCACACATGCACACACAGATGTACACAGATATACCGACATACACAGATATGCACACACAGACACACACACAGATACATATACATGTGCACAGACATGCACATACACACACACACCATCTATTCTTATTAAATAAATGAACAAAGAAGGTTATTTCCCATTTGTGACCTAGAGTTACTTTCAATTACTCTTGTAATATACACGTATAGAGAAAACATTCTCCCTAAGACAGATCAGCACCTAAGAGATTACAAAAATCCACCTGATACATCAATTACTCATTTACTTCCTTAATTAACATGATCCCAGCTTTTAATAGTTTCTTATTACTGAGTTACTTGATTTTGTCCAGGCCCCTGAATAGACCAGGATGTGAAATATCATCAGCGCCTACATCTTGTTGGTCAGAACTTCCCATGCTTCCCCCGACTGTACCTAACAAGGGCAGTCTTTGTTGTTTCTGTAGAAAATGAAAATTTGCCACATACTTTGGTATATATGATTTTGTCTGTCTGAAATATAACTGTGAAGATTCAGTTGAAATCAGGACTCACATTCACTGCATCATCTCCTCAAGAAATAAAACAAAAACTCTCAGGGTGGGAAAATGAAAATAAGTACTTAACAGATATATGTATGTGTGGGTGCCTTGGGCTCATCATTTCATATCTCTGTGTTTCTGGGCACATTACTTTTTCTGTGAGCCTCAGTTTTCTCATGTATAAAGTGCACACACTAACATCTACTTCACAAGATCAAGGTGAGGAGCGAATGGGGTCGGATGAATGCAATAGGTCATTGGCCCCTGGGGCTCCAAAGTGAATGTGTAAATGTAAGAAGCCCACCAGCAGATGGATAGCCAGGGGTCAATACAAGTTCATTCATCTCCAGGTCCTTTTTCTGATAAAGACACAGGAAGGTACTAAGTCTCTTCTATCAGTTTAAAATCTATAGAGTGCATATAATCTTGGAAATATTGTTCGTCAACACCTTTTACCTAAATTACACTTTCAATCATTATTTGAGCAAGTAGATACCAATTTACTTTTCTACTAGCCTTACTTGGACCTCTTGGCCAATGCTTGCTGACAGGATTACAGTGACTGATGATGTGCAGTATAATTAGGGTGGTGACAATGAAGGGTGAGAACGGAGGGCCTCTGAGTCTTGAAATCCTTTCATTTTTCCCTTGTTTATTTTTCTTTGCCTTTGCATTCCAGAGGGTTCAAATAACACGTGGTCATGATGTGACAATTATTCAGCTTTGTCAGATCCAAAGTTCTGCTAATGAGGTAAAACACAGAGCCTTAGGGACATGGGTGATGCACTTGGTTGTTTGCCTTGATTTAATTCATCAGATAAAGGCTCGATTTTCTACCTGCTTATACCAATTCATTGCGGTTGAAGGAATTGGTTTTGTGCTGCTTTCTGTTTACCTCAGAAAATATTGTTACTGCTCTCATTTGATAAAATCCTGCTTCACAAAACTCAATGTATAAAAGAGACAAATTGCAGAAGAATGTGGGGCAGAGTATGATTGCCTATTTTATAAATGAGTTTCCTCTTTACAAAAAATTCACAATAGATGCATTCTAATAAATTCTGAGTTCCCTAATACTTTTTATGTTTTCACCTTATTTGCTTTGTTTGGTTTTACTTTTCACAGTTCTCTAAGAGAGTTTTAAAGCATAACTCGGGGAGATTTTTCCAAATGCTCCCATAGACACCAAATTATCAAGACCCCTCCATGAAAAGTGATAGTCTTCACATTGCTTTTTTTCTTTGTATGCCCTGTTCCCATTAAATTATCTTCCTCTCCATACCCCACGCTGTCTGTACTTTTCCTTCTCAACTTCAAGAAATCTTGCTCATCACTTAACACTCAATTCAAGTATCCTCTCTGCTGAGATTCCTTCTTAGCCTTTGCATGCAGATTTAGCCACCGCTTACCCTGAGCTCCCACAGTTCTTATGTCACAGGCCTGATATAAACTTATCACTTTGTGGTATGCAACATATTTCCCCCCATGAGATAGTGAGTTCCTGGAGTCCAGGGGTCATGTCTGCAATAGCAGAGAGGGATATCACCCTGTCTCTTCCCAGTCACTTGCAAAATATTTCATATGAATTTCACCCTTGACAAAATTTCACACAAAATTTTACCAAGGTAATTCCAAAATGTATCCCAGGGAGTAAAGAAGACCATGTAGACCTCATCTGATGTTCGGATACTTTCTCTACTTTTCTCACAAAATCTGATAGAAAACAATTTTGAGTTAGAAACATGAGTTACTCTCCTATTTCTTTTTTTTTTATTTTTCTTTTAAGTTTATTTATTTTGAGAGAGAGCGAGCAAGCAGGAAAGGGCAGAGAGAGAGAATCCCAAGCAGGCTCCGGCTGTCAGAGTGGAGCCCGATGAGGGGCTTCAATTCAGGAATTGCGAGATCATGACCTGAGCCAAAATCAAGAGTCAGACACTTAACTGACTAAGCCCCCTATTTCTTACTTACTTCTGTGTACTCTTGGACAAATCAGTACCTCTTTGCCTCAGATGCCTCATCTGACCTCAAGGAATAAATGACCCACTCCCCTCAAATTATTTTACCCTCAATTCAGATCATAAAACAGAATAGGAAAAGAATGTATCTTGGAAAGTAAGATCACATTATTATTGGATGAGACTTGCTGAATAATTTGAGTCTGAACTGGAAGAACCAGATGCGAATGCAGAGGAAGAAAGCAGATACTTGCCATGCTCTGTCACGGAGGAAAAGCCTTTGTATTATAAAACTACAGAGACAGGGAAAGGAAAATGTTTAAAACAGCTACGAGGATTGTTTAGACTCCACTAAACTCTTAAGCCATAGCTGTGAGATTTTATAATTTTCTGTTTTGAGGGAGGGGAAGGGATGGTAGGCAGTGGAACAAAGAGCGATGGAGACTAGAATGTGCCTAATTTATACCAGATTAATTGCATAATAGGTCCAATTTTTATATATAATACCCTGTATAAAAACTTGGTTATGGAGTAAAAGCAGCTTCGTGGGGGTCAGGAGAACTGTGTTCCAGATGTGACTCTGCCACAACTGTAGCATGAATTTGGCATGTTCTTTCAACTCCTAGGGACTTGATTTCCCATATATTTTTTAATGTTTTTATTTTTATTTTTTTTTTTTGAGAGAGAGAGAGAGACAGAGCATGAGAGGGGGAGGGGCAGAGATAGACAGAGACACAGGATCCAAAGCAGGCTCCAAGCTCCAAGCTGTCAGCAGAGCCCGATGCAGGGCTCGAACTCACAAACCATGAGATATGACCTGAGCTGAATTCAGACACTTAACGGACTGAGCCACACAGGCACCCCAATTCCTCATCTTTCAAATAGGGTGAGGACTATTTCTTGTTTATCCTGTTTACTCAGTACTTATAGGGCTCTTAGCTACTATTAGGTATTTCTTTTAATTATGTGTATATAAATATGATGCAAATGTTTTTATTTATAAATAATATAAATGTTATGTATGTTTACTTATATTCATTTAAAGATTAAAAATATATAGATGTGTAAATGAAAGTGTTAGTCTAGATGGTAGAAATATCTTTTATGTTTTAAAAAACTGTTTTTTTTTAATTTTTTAATGTTTATTTATTATTGACAGAGAGAGACAGAGCATGAGTGGGGGAGGGGCAGAGAGAGAGGGAGACACATAATCTGAAACAGGCTCCCGGCTCTGAGCTGTCAGCACAGAGCCCAATGTGGGGCTGGAACTTACAGACAGTGAGATCATAACCTGAGCCGAAGTCGGACGCTCAACCGACTGAGCCACCCAGGTGCCCCTTAAAAAACTTTTTGATGTTTATTTATTTTTGAGAGAGATAAAGAAAGAGTGTGAGTGGGGGAGAGGCAGAGAGAGAAGGTGACAGACTCCAAAGCAGGCTCCAGGCTCTGAACTGTGAGCATAGAGCCTGATGCGGGGCTTGAACCCACGAACCAAGAGATCATGATCTGAGCCAAAGTAGGCTGCTTAATTGACTGAGCCACCCAGGCGCCCAGAAATATTTTTTAGCTATAACATTCAAGTAGAGAATGCCTTACCAACAGGCCTATTTTCTTCTTGACTGTAAGTGTTAAAAATCTTTGCAATTCCCTCCGTGGCATTAAATATAATATAGAAGAGTCAGTTAAAACTTCACAGACTTCTATTATTACCTCTATGACCAAGCACAAGTGGTCACTCTGGGCTTCAGTTTTTCCATTTGCAAAATGGTGACAGCTAATTAGATTGTGGTTAAGACTGGATATAAGCATGAAAACCATATACCCATATCTGCCACACAAATGTTTACTTCATTTTTGTTTCCTCTCTGTAGGAACTAGCACAGGGCCCATGCATAGTATGTGCTCAAAAACGTGTTGATTGGTGGTTGGAGATTTATCACAGTACATTTATTTACCCATGCATTTTAAATCTTGTGGGAATTCCTGTTTTAGTAAAGTTATAAGCCCCCCCGCCCCCCAAATTCCCTACTCACTAAAGGATATCTTAGTAAAATAGGGACAGGGAGAAAAAGCTCATTTCACAGTAAGCATAGACAATCTCCAAGATTCTGTTCATTTAAAAATTATGGTTCCTGTAAATTGAATTTCTCATTCATGTACAAGGCTGACTTGGAATGAGTCAGAATTAGAGACAGATGATAGCTTGATACATCTTCTTTAGTTTCTTCAGAACACAGACTTCTTGAAATCCCTTCATACAATCTCCCTTAATTGGTTTGTACAATTCTTTAACATAAACCACTGAAACTGTGGGAAGAAAAGTAAATTTGGCCTCTGTTGACCCAGATACTCAGCAATACAAAAAGTGGCTTTTTTATTAAAAAAATATTTTAGTTCATTTGAAAGCAAACATTTTAACCTTCAAAGGAAGGTTCATAGCGAGAATCAGTGCTTGAACATTTATCAACTGTTAACACCAATGAATCATAGGGGCAAAACCCAAGAGCAAGATGTGATTCCATCACTCTGATTCCCAACATTTAGCCATAAGGACAGACTTTTCTGGATGTGGAACTGTACTAGGAATTCTATTCTCTCTAAAGTAACAGCTAAGTACACTATTAATAAAATCAGTACAATGGAACTATTTGCTCTCTTTTATTCTTGACCATCTCAGAGGTGACCTGGCTGCTCCTGTCTTAATCATACTGAATAAGTTTCACTCAACTATTTAATGTGCACACTGAAGGTGAGAGCAACCCAGCATTTTGTTACATCAAAAATTTCTGCCAACATTTTGTTATGTCAAAAATGCCTGGTTATTAGAAAGGTGACAATGATTAGTCACTACAAATAATATATGGGGAAGGTCAAAACAGTAGACTAATACCACCTCCAGGATAAGTACATTGCTGAAGGATGCCACTGCCTTATACCTCCTGTCTCCAAGGTCCATTTCCATGGAATATGACTAAAAACTAGTCACTCTATTCCCACATCCCCCAAGCTCCTGGTGAAACAGGAAAACAACAAGCCAGCAAACAAAGGTAATACACGGGCACATTATGGGACTGTTGCAGCGTCTCTGACCTCACACACCCCTGGTGGCATTTCTGTTCATTTGGCTCCTGCCTTTTTCTTAGATCTGTTTCTCTCCTGTTTTATTCTCAAATTGTTCTACCTCATTGTATCTAACTGACTATATTCTTTAAAAAGATAGCTTTATTTTGTATGGACTATTTTCTCTTTATCCTTCCTCCTTCCCCTCCTTCCCTAATCCTCACCTATTTCGACTCCTCCCCTTTCAAATCATCACATTAAAGAAGAAGAAATGCTTGTAGAAAATTCCTCACTCCTACACAGTTGCGAAGTGTTACACTTCACATTTCCTAACTACATGAGATGATTTATTTTTCTCACTTGGACAAGCATTTAACAATTGGCCAAGTCCAGATCCACCTATTCTTTTCTTTTTATAATACCCTGTGGTATTTTTTTTAGGAGGGTGTTGGGGGTATTCAACTTTATGTCTCTTCCCAGTTTTCTAACCTCCTTACCTTTGCTGTCTGCTAGAATCTCACTCCCTATTCTCTTTCCTTTACTGATCAACTTTCTTACCACTTGTGGACTCACTACCAAAGTTATCAGCCTTTTGGTGGGGGGTTATGCCAAGAGTGTTGCCCCAACTTTGAATCTTTTTGTCAAGCATAACACTGTTGAGGTGTTTTTTGTTGTTGTTACTTTTTGTCAACGTTAACTCTTAATATTTCTTTTGTCTTCTGGCATCCCCACAGATGTATCCCCCCATGGGGATCTTTTTGTATTTATAGAAAAAAAGTTATATTTGCCTTTTTATTTTCTATTGATAACCATAGCCCCAAGATATTCTTTCACCATTTGATCAGCCTCAAACACTACTATTTTTTGTTTTAATTTGTTCTATTTGGCCTTTTGAGCCCCTCAAGAAACCCAACCACTGACAACTTTTTTTTTAATGTAGCATAACAAATGTAC
This sequence comes from Lynx canadensis, assembly GCF_007474595.2. Lineage (NCBI taxonomy): Eukaryota > Metazoa > Chordata > Mammalia > Carnivora > Felidae > Lynx > Lynx canadensis. The sequence goes on along the minus strand of NC_044314.2, from coordinate 30,711,061 downwards.
CAGTGTTTACTTCCATTAGCATCCCATATCCTTTTATGTTTGTAGCTTTCTCTTCTAAATCTGTTTAACCACAAAATATGATTTGATCACCCTGCTCAAGTCCCACAAAGAATACCATCTTTCAACCTCTGTCACTTTTTTCCAGACATTCAAAGACCACACCATGCTAGATCAGATCAGAGATAAGGAAAGAGGACAGGAAGCTCCTAATCAAAGAAATAAACACAACCATCAGCACTGATAATCCTGCCTGTGTGTCTGCCTTTGCATATGTGTGTTTCATTGCATATTCATAGCACCTTTTTCTTTATGGGAGTATTTTTGAGAACAGGAGAATATTTTCCCATACCAGGACTAGTTCATAAATATGTTATTAATTATTTTTTTAAAAGGACATAGAAATTACGATCAAATATCACCTAGCAGAAATCAAAGCAACAAAAAAGATCTTAAGTTCTACACATTATCACTGGCTGTCGTTCCATTCTCCCGACTCATCTACATCTTTTTAACAGTCCTTATTACTTTTAAACATCCTGCCAGATACTTGGTGTTTACCTGCCATAGCTAGCTAGCCCCCGACGGCAGTATTATTATCATTATCATCATTATTGACTCCATAGAGTTGCCTCTCCAGAGCTCCCTCCTTCCCCAGCATTTGGTATTAAAACTTACCGCTTTTACCAACTCCCCCAGCTCCCAGCATTACCACCTTGTACTCTCTGGACCCGCCTGATGCGCGGCTGGGGGAGCAGCTGGCTTCGCTTTCTACCTCCATCTTACCCGAGAGACGGGAGGAGAAAAAAGAAAGAAAAAGTCGCCCGTGTCAGGTGCTCGCTCAGATATTAAGCAACTCTAAAACTGTGTCAAAAGAAAGGTTTAGTAGGAGGTAAGAACCATCAGCGCCGGGCTGGCTGCTGGTCCTGTGCTGGAGCGGGTCTCATAGCAACCACGTCAATTGCTTCCAATAAAAATCTGGCTTTTATATCCCCCCTCCTTCCGATCCTTCACTCTCCCGCCTCCCGCGATCTCTCTCATTCTCTGTCTCTGTCTGTTTGGGTTTTTTTCCCCCCTTTCCTTCCTCTGCTTCTTTCTTCCTTCCCCTTCCTCACTCTCTCCTTTCCCTCTCCTGCCCCCTGCTTGGTGGCAGTTGTTAGAAGCACACATTTGGCTACTTTCCAGCCTGGGCTGCTAGAATAGAGTGAATCTGAGACTTGGAGGATGCTACGTCTCACAGGCTGACTTCTGTAGCTACAGCGTCAAAGACATTATTTTCTTTTAATCAGAGTCAGTTAATGAAGGAAGATGTCTGTTGCTTATCCCCTTGCTTTTATCACCATCTTCTTGCAGTTTTCATTCTGGGGAAAAGAGATGTTACCAATTTAGAAGGGGGAAAACAAACAAACAAACAAAAAAACAAAACAAAACATAACTCAGGGCTCTTAAGGTCCAGTCTTTAGTGTTGTTGAAATAATAGCTGGCTAGCACGAATCATTTCAGCTGCTTGACAGCTGCAGTTCTCACATAAGGAGGTATTTGAATTAGGTCATTGTCATGTCTGGACATAGATCATCCTTGTTTACACTAGTTTATTAAGAATAATCTAAAACACAACAATTCTGTCAAGCAGGAAAGAGATTCTTAACATTTTTGATGACAATTATGGCAGTATTAAAGATCCTAGAAGACTCTTTTTCAGATGTCCAAACTCCTATCTCTTATTTGAATTCTTTCAAATTCTGCTTTCCTCTGCTTTGTCTCTTTTTCTTTGGAAACCTTCTAAATTCTAGAGGTCTTAGGATGCTTTCAAGAATCCCTAATGGTCATAGTTAGAGCCCATTCTTCAAACAAGTGATGATGATGTTCTGCATGTTTATTGTCGACTTTCTGATTCTGAAATCGGATCATGATTAGATGCAGTGAAATGTTTGGTGTACACAGGCTTGTCTAGGAAAGGAACTATTTTTAATCAGTTCCCTATGACTTTATAGTGTGTGACCACGCATTGGGCACAGAGGAGATGTTCAATGTATTTTTGTTGATAAATGGGGAGGTAGTACATAGTTACAGCCAAGACCATAGGCTCTGAAGAATCATTGCTTGTGTTCAGATCTGGACTCGGCCACTTACTAGCTGGGTGACCTTGAGTAAATGACTTCACCTCTCTGTGCCTCGGTTTATTCATCTACAAAATGGTTTATTAAATCCCTACTCTATTAACTCATTAAGTGAGTTTAATGTTTATGCAATATTTCAAACAGTGTCTACAAAATTATAAGCACTATTTAACTATATGATATGATGATGATGATGATGATGATGATAATTTTGAGTTAATGGTGCTCCCAGCCCACTGTTTACACACACTCACCCAAAGAGAAAATCGTCTCTTCAAGTGTTTATTCCATCTGCATGCCTTCTTTACTAAAATATCTGTTCAAAATTTATGTCAAATAGACAGATATATCAAGATGTTTGTTTCCTTATTACTGAGTTTTAATAGTTCTTTATATATTCTATATAAGCCTTTTATCAGATATATGTCCTGAAAATATTTTCCTCCATTCTATGGCTCTTCTGTAGTATCCTTCAAAGAGCAGGAGTTTTAAATTTTGATGGAGTCTAATTTGTGTTTTCCCTCTGAGCTTCAAAAGTGAATCTGCCTCCTGGATGCTCCCATCAGACACCCTGAATATATCACTCTAATCCTCAATAACAAGGTCAGCATTGTTCTCTGTCTTTGCAGGGAGCACTGTCACCTGCTAAGTCCTAGCTGTAGTTTAGCCTATCTCATATCTGATCTCCATGACTGAAGAGTCCTCCAACCTGTCCTCTCTGAGTATGGTCTCTCTGCCCTCCCCCCTTCCACACTGCTGAATTCATCCTGTATACTATGTCAGGGAAATCTACCTAAATGTCGACCTGACCAACCCTATTGTACACATATTCATGAGTCAAATGCCTAAATAATGGATCCAATAGCTTAGAGTGGGACATAGGGACACAAAGCATTTATTCCATTCTTGTGTCCTCACACTCCATAGAACAGAGTCAGGCAGAGTGGGCTACTTGCCTCTCTTCCAACAAAACAGTCATTTCCATAATTGGATCTAATAAAAAACGGTAGCTTTAGTGTAATTACCCTTTAATTGATTCACTGAAACTTTATTCCTCCATGAAAAGAGGTATGTAAACAGTAGCATTTAGCTTCAAGGTCTTTCTGGGTTTTGTTTCTACTTCTGGTACAAAATTCTTATGACCTTGAGCAAATCACTTGACCCTCTGGCTATCTGTTCCACCATCTGTTACTCTGTTTTCCATGTCAGCCACTCTGATTTGGTGGTAAAACATAGGGACTGTCATGCCAGCTGTGTCCTTGGTGTTCTCTTTTACAATTACTTCAATATTGGTTAAGAGAAAAGGATACATGAAAATGTCCCTTAACAGTAAATGGATGGGTGACTTGTCAAATACCAATGGGCATTGTGAGAGGGAAATTTAGTGCATTAGTTTCTCCTCAGTGTCTACGCATCTGTCCGTATTCCTCAAATGGAAGTCAGCAAGATATTTCCCTATTTACATGGGAGATGATAAACATGAGGTACAGGGGGACTTCCCTAGTTATAAAGCTCTCTTTGTCTACCTCTTCTTTGAAATTCAAAGGTACTCCACTCTGGTGCCTTCTCTTGAGTTACTAAGGGCCACAATACCTCCTGATTGATGTTTGAATTTTGGAGCATCCTAATGCTACTGATTTTCAGTTTTAGTTAGTGAACTTTTGTGAATCTGCGTGCCTGGTTCCTTGGCTGGTGCACCCAAAAGTCTAAGGGCATGTATGTGGGTGTGTGTGTACATGGCAGAGATGAGGGGGAAGAGGGAACAAGAGAGAAAGAAAGGGGAAGACACAGGGGAGGGATGAAGAAAGAGAAAGGTATTTTCCAAGTGTATAAATGGTAATTGAAATGTAATAATTAAGCAAGTAAAGTCAGTACATGGCAGATTACTTTGCTATATAAAATTATTCAGTGGAAAATTATTAAATGATTAAAGTCTGTATTTGCTTCCTGTAACCCACCCTGGCACTTGCCATCCTTTTAGAATGTCACGTGATTCCCACTGAGTGTTCATGTCCTTTAGATGAAGACCCAGGTGTTCCATGTTGTTTCAGAGCCACTTGACTCTCTGAGTAAGATCAAAGTACATGCCACCTCCTTTCTGTCACTGGCTGCTCACCTTTCAAGTCCTTAGAGGACAAGCAATTCCTTCTGAAGGATTGCATTAACCTACTTACATGGATATCTTTCTAAAGTCCTTTAGGGACATCTAAGGCATCCAGTCACTGTGGACGACATCCTACTTCATTCTAGGGGGAAGTGAGGCACATTCAGAGTTCCTTTCTTATTTATCTAGTCACTTAAAAGCAGAGCTCCTGACGCCATTGTCAGCAAAGCCACTCTTCCCTTTGTTAGAGTATTTATGATATTTATTACAATGACTTATTTACATTCTATTTCACTTTACTCACAAGCGGTCACCCTGCCACCATATTCATCTTTATCTCTCCAGAGTTTAGCACAGTGCCTGGTGTGTACTACCTGACAAGACATTTTTATTAAATGAAGGAATTAATTGTGCCAACTGGGTGACTGTCTATTGCTCCATTAATTAAATTAACTTTCCAAAGTGTATTATTTACCATTTGTATCCTAATGAAAAGAGAAGTCATGGACGGAAGAAATAGCAACTTAGTTGATAACCTCTGGGTAAATTCAGGTTTGGCAGGCACATTCTCACTGTGAAATATAAGACTGTTGGAAACCAGAAGATAGCACAACTGCTCAGGACAAACAAACAAACAAACAAAGCTGGCAACATCAAGTGGAAAACAGCTAATTTTGCAGATGGAAGGCAGAGTTCCATCTGCACAGCATAGACCTTTGTATCACATTGACCTCCTCATAATCATATTCAGTAAAATTCACCTTAGGTGTTAATAAGTCTTGGGGAATAATTCAACACTTTTCCTAAAGGGTTATTAAGGTTAAAATATCTGAAAGCAGGGCTCTTATATGTGATTTAAATAACCTGCATTCTTTCATTTATTCATTCTATCATGGATTCATTCTTTAAATATGGATTAATTTGCTTCTTCTCAAAATCATTCATTCAACTGCATTAGGGTTTTTAGAAAAAATAAGGAAAATCACAATGTAGTCCATGAGTCCAAAGTGTTTATATCCTCATGTAGGAGAGACACCTGCATACCAGTTTCTGGAATAAGTCGGAATGTGGCAGGTAATTGAATAGATAAGTGAACAGAGTCTGATAGGAACATGGGGGAAGGAGAGAATGATTCAAATAAAAAAAAAAAAAACCAAGGTGGGGTGTCAAGGAAGGGGAAGTAACTTGGACTAGATTTAAAATAGGACTTAATTTGGAAGAAATAACAAAAACAGAGGTGGCCAAAGATTAGAGAGAACAGTGGTGACTTGCATATTAATGCCATCTGGTTGATACGGAAGAAAATAAGAATATGATACAACAGCTGGATGGTAGGTGAATTACTGAAAGCTTTAAATTATAGCAGAGTTTGAATTTCTTCTCTTTCTTTCTTTTTTAAACTTTACCTTTAAAAATTTTTTTTTCAATGTTTATTTTTGAGAGAGCCAGAGTGTGAGTGGGGAAGGGGCAGAGAGAGAGAGGGAGACACAGAATCTGAAACAGGCTCCATGCTCTGAGCTGTCAGCACAGAGCCCGATGCAGAGCTTGAACTCGGAAATTGCAAGATCATGATCTAGGCTGAAGTCTGATGCTTAACTGACTGAGCCACCCAGGAGCCTCTAACCTTTATCTTTAAAAAAAGCATGGTGCCAACTTTGAACAGTAAAAATACAAGCTTCTGATTAGAGGAAAATCAAGTTCTTGCTCAAGTTACTTTTTTCATTAAGCTCTTGTGGCTTTGTCAAATCCCTGAGATTTGAAACTAAGCTAAATTTCTCTAGGCGCACCTGGGTGGCTCAGTCAGTTGTGTCCGACTTCAGCTCAGGTCATGATCTTGTGGTTCACAAGTTCGAGCCCCACATCGGGCTCTGTGCTGACAGCTTGGAGCCTGCTTCCAATTCTGTGTCTCCCTCTCTCTCTGACCCTCCCCCCATTCATGATCTGTCTCTCTCTGTCTCAAAAATAAATAAATGGTAAAAAAAAATTTAAATTTCTCTATATTTATTATTATTGTAGACACTCATTTCACTAGGCATCCCACAATTTGTTAAATTGTAGTCTACGTGAGAAGGCAGTACCTTATTTTTTTCTTTATATTTCCCATGGTTCTGGGCCAAGGGCTGACATATCAAAAAGGATCAATAAAAACATGTTAAGGCTTTTTTGGTCACTATACTTCATAGTAATATCTGATATCGTTACTACAGATTGCAATTTTTACTATTCAATCATCAGAATTGACTTTCACCTTGTAAAAGCAAAAAATTAGGGCTCAGGCTATTTAAACATATGGACAAGATAAGGGAGTGAGTATTAATACCATAGAAAAATATAAAATTTTGTATACTAATAAATTTCCAAGAAATATTCAAATTTTATACCTGCATTTTATTGACTAGAGACTTCAGTTGTCTTTTACTTTTGTATGTCTGTGGTATAATTACATTAATATATGCAGTGATATTTTTGAGGCTATGTGATGTAATATAATGTAGTGTTCAAGAAATACTTAATTTTATCCAATATGATTTTGATATATTCTACTTGTTATGATTTTATCTTATAATAGATGCTATCAATTATCAGCTTGAATTATTGAGTATCCAGAATATATTGTATTCAAATTCTGCATAAATAAGAGACTACTAAAACTACATTAATGTAAAAAATGGTGCTATATAAAAAAATGGTGCTATACCAGACTGAATAGATAATGAAGCCTTTTAATATTGTACTTGGATAATTATATATTCTGTTGCAAATACCACCACACAGCCTTGCTATTAACATTAATAGTTTTCTGGCATTTAAAAATTGAGATATTATTACATTTGTACCAAGAGTTACTTGTGAGACTGCCTTAGTTTCCCCTGAGAGCTAAGAAATTAGAATTTGGGAGGTACCTTGAATACATTTAGAAGAACCTTCCATCTAGGGAAGATATCTCATACTCACTGATTACTGATCAATTCTTTGAATAATGAGTATCAGAGAGTTTATTAGTTTACAAAATAGTCCACTATGACAACCCAAGATAATGGAAAAGCTCTCAGATTTTGGTGTAAGAGGGGCCTCATTATTGTTTTTTAAATATATGAAATTTATTGTCAAATTGGTTTCCATACAACACCCAGTGCTCATCCCAAAAGATGCCCTCTTCAATACCCATCACCCACCCTCCACTCTCTCCCACCCCCCATTAACCCTCAGTTTGTTCTCAATTTTTAAGAGTCTCTTATGCTTTGGCTCTCTCCCACTCTAACCTCTCTTTTTTTTTTTCCTCCTCCTCCCCCATGGGTTCCTGTTAAGTTTCTCAGGATCCACATAAGAGTGAAAACATATGGTATCTGTCTTTCTCTGTATGGCTTATTTCGTTTAGCATAACACTCTCCAGTTCCATCCACATTGCTACAAAGGGCCATATTTCATTCTTTCTCATTGCCACATAGTACTCCATTGTGTATATAAACCACAATTTCTTTATCCATTCATCAGTTGATGGACATTTAGGCTCTTTCCATAATTTGGCTATTGTTGAGAGTGCTGCTATAAACATTGGGGTACAAGTGCCCCTATGCATCAGTACTCCTGTATCCCTTGGGTAAATTCCCAGCAGTGCTACTGCTGGGTCATAGGGTAGGTCTATTTTTAATTTTCTGAGGAACCTCCACACTGTTTTCCAGAGCGGCTTCACCAGTTTGCATTCCCACCAACAGTGCAAGAGGGTTCCCGTTTCTCCACATCCTCGCCAGCATCTATAGTCTCCTGATTTGTTCATCTTGGCCACTCTGACTGGCGTGAGGTGATATCTGAGTGTGGTTTTGATTTGCATTTCCCTGATGAGGAGCGATGTTGAGCATCTTTTCATGTGCCTGTTGGCCATCCGGATGTCTTCTTTTTTTTTTTTTTTTTAATTTTTTTAACATTTATTTATTTTTGAGACAGAGAGAGACAGAGCATGAACGGGGGAGGGTCAGAGAGAGGGAGAAACAGAATCCAAAACAGGATCCAGGCTCTGAGCTGTCCGCACAGAGCCCGACGCGGGGCTTGAACTCACGGACCATGAGATCATGACCTGATCTCGACCGAAGTCGGCCGCTTAACCGACTGAGCCACCCAGGCACCCCATCTGGATGTCTTCTTTATAGAAGTGTCTATTCATGTTTTCTGCCCATTTCTTCACTGGATTATTTGTTTTTCAGGTGTGGAGTTTGGTGAGTTCTTTATAGATTTTGGATACTAGCCCTTTGTCTGATATGTCATTTGCAAATATCTTTTCCCATTCTGTTGGTTGCCTTTTAGTTTTGTTGATTGTTTCCTTTGCAGTGCAGAAGCTTTTTATCTTCATGAGGTCCCAATAGTTCATTTTTGCTTTTAATTCCCTTGCCTTTGGGGATGTGTCAAGTAAGAAATTGCTACGGCTGAGGTCAGAGAGGTCTTTTCCTGTGTTCTCCTCTAGGGTTTTGATGGTTTCCTGTCTCACATTCAGGTCCTTTATCCATTTTGAGTTTATTTTTGTGAATGGTGTGAGAAAGTGGTCTAGTTTCATCCTTCTGTATGTTGCTGTCCAGTTCTCCCAGCACCATTTGTTAAAGAGACTGTCTTTTTTCCATTGGATGTTCTTTCCTGCTTTATCAAAGATTAGTTGGCCATACGTCCGAGGGTCTAGTTCTGGGGTTTCTATTCTATTCCATTGGTCTATGTGTCTGTTTTTGTGCCAATACCATGCTGTCTTGATGATTACAGCTTTGTAGTAGAGGCTAAAGCCTGCGATTGTGATGCCTCCTGCTTTGGTCCTCTTCTTCAAAATTACTTTGGCTATTCGGGGCCTTTTGTGGTTCCATATGAATTTTAGGATGGCTTGTTCTAGTTTCGAGAAGAATGCTGGTGCAATTTTGATTGGGATTGCATTGAATGTGTAGATAGCTTTGGGTAGTATTGACATTTTGACAATATTTATTCTTCCAACCCATGAGCACGGAATGTTTTTCCATTTCTTTGTATCTTCTTCAATTTCCTTCATAAGCTTTCTATAGTTTTCAGCATACAGATCTTTTACATCTTTGGTTAGATTTATTCCTAGGTATTTTATGCTTCTTGGTGCAATTGTGAATGGGATTAGTTTCTTTATTTGTCTTTCTGTTGTTTCAGTATTAGTGTATAAGAATGCAACTGATTTCTGTACATTGATTTTGTATCCTGCGACTTTGCTGAATTCATGTATCCGTTCTAGCAGACTTTTGGTGGAGTCTGTCGGGTTTTCCATGTATAATATCATGTCATCTACAAAAAGTGAAAGCTTGACTTCATCTTTGCCAATTTTGATGCCTTTGATTTCCTTTTGTTGTCTGATTGCTGATGCTAACACTTCCAACACTATGTTCAACAACAGCGGTAAGAGTGGACATCCCTGTCGTGTTCCTGATCTCAGGGAAAAAGCTCTCAGTTTTTCCCCATTGAGGATGATGTTAGCTGTGGGCTTTTCATAAATGGCTTTTATGATCTTTAAGTATGTTCCTTCTATCCCGACTTTCTTGAGGGTTTTTATTAAGAAAGGATGCTGAATTTTGTCAAATGCTTTTTCTGCATCAATTGAAGGAGGCGCCTCATTATTGATCTGACTTCTGTCACCAACTTACTAACCGTGTGAAAGTGGACAAATCTCAACTCTGAGAGCTTTAGTTTCTCATCTGCAAAACAAAAACCTAACATGTTTGGTATTTGTGAAGTTCAAATGAGATGATATAAACTCAGTGCCTGGGAACACTCATTCATGGTATAAGATTGGAATATTAGAAAGTTCACTCATCACACACCAAGCAAGAAAGAGAAAAATGGCCTGAGAGTCTTGGTCATTTCGGTCCCCTGCAAGGTGAACACCGAATTGAAGCAGGGACAGACAGGTCAGTGAGAGAGGTGCAGTTTGTACAAAATCATAAAAGAAACAGCACTTAATGCTTGAGGCCATTGCTTTGTCTAGTGTGCGCTATGTAGGAGGGTATGTGCATGTTGTAGGGGGGTGGCAGAAGAGAAATCAGGAAACATAGTTTGGAAGTATATGGATGACTTTGTTTGTTTGTTTATGTAATTCTGAGAAGTTTGGACTTACCAGGCAAGTCACATGAAACCAGGGATAGTTTTTAAGCAGAGGCATAATATGAACAATTGTGTGGTTTACAAAACTTGCAAAGCTGTCTCTAAAGGTCGTGTGAAGAGTGGATTACAATGAGAATAAGCTAGAAACCATTAACATGGCTTGGGTGGCTGTTTTAGTCATCCAGCAGAGAGTAGATAATAATTCAACCTAGATGAACTGGGTCCATGGCTGACAACCTGGGGGAACCAAACTGGCTGACATGTTTTGCTTGGATCCCTGGTTATACCAGGAACTTAACAGTATCACTGCCTGAGATATAGGATAGAGAAAGAGTGGGCAGGGCTGAAGTAAAGGAGAAAGATGTGAATAATGTGTCAAATTCTGATTGTATTAAATTTAAGGTACTTTTGGAATATCTGGTTAGATATATAAGGAGAATAGTTTCAAATGATAGGTTTGGAGTTCAGAGGAAAAGCATAGGCTTAGAGATATAGATTATAGATTAAGAAATCTTTAGCTTATTAGTGGCAAATGAAAACACAGCAAGAGATGAGATTCCCTATGGAGTGCTTGCTATAAAGTTGAAAGAATAAAGGGTGTCTTTATTAATGGGCTATAATAGACCAAGATAACAACTGCTGAGTACTCTGTGCAAGGTACTTGGATAAGAAATCTTTGGTCATTTTCTTATTGAATCTGCACAATAATGCTATGAGGCCTCTGTCAATATTGCCAAGAGGAGAAAAAAGAAATATATGGAGACGTAGCAAAGTCACCAGAAGAATAGAATCCAAGCAAGGAGAGCCTTCCTGAAGCAAGAGGTGCTAAACCGTGGTTGGTCACATAAGCATAGAAGTGACAATATGTCACTCCATTTAGGAAATGAGAGCTGATTTGTGAATAAAACAATCTTGGTAGAAAAGTAAGCATGGAAGTGAGATAGTAAAAGATGAAGAAATGAGTAGGAGTTAAGAAATTAAGCACAGATGGTATACTTTTCATTTCAAAAATTTGATAGTGATAGAAAAGGATGTGATAAGATCATATGTTGTCCTTGTTGAAGAAACGACTTGGAATGGCTATAGAATTGACAGGAAATCATTACTAAAATATAGTGGGCACAATATTTGTACGTATCAATTAATGTCCTTATCATTATGCATATTTAAAAATAGCTTGTCAAAGATGCTACAAGTAGGGAACAGGACATACTGAGACTTGATCTTAATTTTGACAATGAATACTTACTGATCGTTCACCTTTATTTTTTAAATACACATTTTTTTCTAGTCTTGTAAATTTTTTAAAATAACATTTTATTACAGGTCTGTGATAGATGTTGACTTTTGTGTGTTAGTTATATTGCTTGGTTTTGCTTTCAGCTAAAAACTTTCTCTTTTTATAACCTATTATAAATGTTCCCTCACTTAACTCAAGACAATCATTCTTGTCCTATTATCTTTTGTGACTATAAATAATTTGCTTTGTTTATTTTGTTACCTTGACGATATTTATAGATCATGTCACAGAGATCTTCCCTTGGAGACCTCTCTTTTGTAGACTGTGTAAATTTAGTCCCTTATGTCTAAACTCCTATGTCTTGTCCCCTAATCCTGGGATATATTTTGTTGACCTTCTGAATTTTTTTCTCAACTCACCTCTATAGCTTGCCAGTATTGCAAAAAGAAATTATGATAGAAAGTGAATAATTTGAAGTAATATCTAGCTTCTCTAACATTCTAACTAAAATAATTATGAAGATGTAGAAAATAGAAAACCAGGGGCGCCTGGGTGTCTTACTCGGTTAAGTGTCCAACATCGCTTCAGGTCATGATCTTGTGGTACTTGAGTTCAAGCCCTGCATCAGGCTCTGTGCTCACAGCTGAGAGCCTGGAGCCTGCTTCAGATTCTGTGTCTCCCTTTCTCTGCTTCTCTCCCACTAGTGCTCTGTCTCTCTCTCTCTCAAAAATAAATAAACATTTTTTTAAAAAGTTAAAAAAAAAGAAAATAGAAAAGCAAGTACTCTGAAGACAAAGTCAGGGAACAATGAGGCTAACTAGAGAAAACAATAGCATTTTACTGGACTTGGCTTGATGAAATCAATCAGTCTGTGGTCCAAAAAATTAATAGGGAAATTTGTGAAATTTATACTCTCTTTGCATCCACCCCCAGCTTAGAGATGAAGGTTTGCACCAAACATGAAACGAGACATGGGTTATTCCACTTTCCGAATGCTGATTTTTGAAATGGTCAGAAGCCCACTTTCCTACCACCTTTCAAGAAAATATATTCATAACTGCAACTCACAGAAAGTGGCAGTGTGTCAGGTACATGAGAGAGGTATGGATATTTAAGTATTGTGCCCTGGAAAGTAAGTTTCAACAAAACCAGATAAATGAATGGCCCTAGAAGGAAGGCATGCTAGATATTGTTGATTATCTAAGTACTCCTGTTCAGGAAAGTGAGAGTGAGGACAACTAGTCTGGTCCAACAGGTTTAGACAGATCCACACATCTAAGGATGGATGAGTAACCAAAAAGGGATTTTCTGAAAATTATTAGCACCATAAAAAAGTTATCCTGATGATAAAGAGAAAACTAAGACCTCTAGAAATCTTAAAATTCTTTAATTTTTGCTTGAAATGAATATTTACAAATTTTTAAGAGTATGCCAGAATATGGCCTCTTTAGAAAAGGAGAAACCTCTAAAATGAGAAGAGTCTCTACACAAAAATAGAATGCTATCCAAACAGAAGGAACTCAGAGCAGAGCAGAGATATAACTTATCAACCATAAAGTAATGAATGTTACTATAGTATCAGATACTAGTTTTGGCACATAGTAGGTTCTCATTAAATATCAGTTCCTATATGCTATGACAATAGGCTGATGAAAAATAGTAACAATAGAAAATATTATTCAAAATGTAAAGAAACTTCTATTTCAATAAAGGAGTTTAAGCCCAAACCAAAGGTGGTAAAATTAGACCTGAAATTATTAAAACTTCAATCAGTAAAGTGGAGGAGAAACTTAAGAACTCTTCCCAGGATGCAGAGGAAAGAAAGTTGATAACAATGATGATAGAAATAATAGAGGTGGAGGATATTGGACTATCATTGACTCATTCTTCTCCTCGTTCCTTTTAGAGCAGGAATGATGAGTGCACTAGGCATAGTGCTGGATTTGATGCAAAGCACCAGTTAAACCATAAGATCCAAAGCCAACTGCTGTAGGAGCAAGTGTAGGGCAGGGAGGAAGTAGAATTTTTTTTCTCCACTGAACTGATATGTGTGTTTCTTAGGCAAGAAATATAAAGAAAAACATCTTGGAAAGATATCAAAACAGAAGCTAAAAGAAGATACTCTGAGGAGGATGTCCAATATCACACCAATGTGGAAACAATGAAATTCCAGCAAAAACAAAAGAACCCAAATCACACACTGTGGGATCCAGCCAAGAGAAATTTCCTGGACTGATGAATCAATCCATACTTAATTAAGTGCCTTCATGTGTTATATGGGAAATAGCTCTTCCAGGAGTGAACTTTGTTTAGAGAAGATCTGATTTCCAGAAAATATAAGTTAATTATTTAAATCCAAATAATTAATTCATGTGTCAGGTTTTCAGCCCCCATAAGAGGTCTTATTTTGTTACTGAGCATAGTTCATTAAGATGCATAAGAAAGAGTATGTTGGTCTACATGAAGGTGGATGGCCAGGAAGAAACCTAAAAAATGAAATGGAAGTCAGTGGAGAACAAGGCTTCAACTATGTACCTTATGTCAAATTAGGAGCCCCTGTCTGTGATCAGGAGAGTTCCAGGAGCCAAAGAAATTTGCCACTGCCTTAAGCACTTGGATCACATTAGTTCTGCATTTATCAAGCAGAATTCTGGTTTAAATTTGCTCTTTGAAGAAGATAATATGAAGCCTGAATTCCAGAAAGACTTTGTCAGTCACCTAGACCTACTTCTTCATCCTTGCAATATCTTTCATATCCCAGAGTGAAAGATGCATTCACCCGGCTTTGGTTTGATACTTCACAGACTGAGAGCTCAGGATGAACTAATTCGGTGTTTAATCATTGTGATTATTACAAATAATTGATTTATGTTGAGATGAAGTCTTTCTTGTATTATCTTCTGGTTATCTTAATTCTGTCTTCAGAAGCAAGGTAGAAATAGTCTGGTCCCGCTTTGATGAGAAAGCCCCTTGCATCATTTAGTACAATGATTCTATCTTCCTTTTTTTTTCATTCCAGGTACAAAATTTCCATAACAGTTTTGTGCCACAGATTAAGACTTTTTAGTATTCTTAATCACCCTCATATAAAGGTCCACTTCTAAATTCTTCCTATTGCTATAGCTGTGAAAATTCATAATATCTGCCTTTCCACCCAGTCAGCTAATTTAAACTCCTCACAGTGAGACGGGAGAAACTGATGCAATTGTAGTATTCAAAAAACATCCTGCACAGTTCCATGTGGCCCCCAAACCCATCTGAAGTAATTATTGGGTTTAATTGCTGTGCCATATATATATATATAGGAACAGTTTCCATTTTTTTTCCAAAAGTGGATTTGTGCTTGGATACAGAAATGCCTCGACCAGATTCCAGGACAGCAGAAGCCATGAAATATTCATGAGGTGTGCATTTCTCCTTGCTTGCTGATGCACTTACTGCCTCTCATAAACACCTCAAAATAGACCAAGAATGTAAAGTGTAGTGGATTTTGGTGGTTAATCTCAATCTCCAATGGGAGAAGACATTGGCAACTTCAAGGAAATAATGTGGACTAAATGTTAGACAAATTAAAAAGTAAGACAAAGTCCTTATTGAGATTGGTAGGTATTGATTCATTGTGAGACTAAGTACACACATTAAGCCTCTTAAAGCATCAAAAATGCTGCTGAGGTATTATTGGGTTTGCAGAAGAAAGATTAGGATACCTGATGAAAAAAATTACTATTCATTAAGAATTACAGCCTTCAGTTCTCTGCAGGCTGTGAACAGAAGGAAGTTGGCTAAGGACTGAGGCAGAAATATCATTAGTTATCTGTTAGATGCTTGAAGTAGAAAGTAAGAGTCTCCCAAACTGAAACCCAGTTGGGCTTTCTACATAGAGTAGCACTAGGAAACTTAGATTTTCAAATAAGAAAAGGATCAGTTGAAAATAACTTATCCAAGTCATTCTTAGCCATGAACAAGTTTAACAGAAATTGTCTTATGAATTTACTTTGAGGACTCTACAATGAATAATTTAAAAAAATAGTCTCAGAGCTGCAAAAGTGCTGAGAGTTTGTCCCAGCAAAATTTGCCAACTAATTAGGGACTCCCACAGATGGTCCTGCTGTGTCTTCTTGAATCCTCTCAGTGACAGACAGCAAACCAGTCTTCAGCATGAATCTAAGGTGCCAGTAATGGCTCAGTTAGGGACCCAGCACCAGAGGACATTATTTAAATCTCAGCTTTGACATGTACTCCAAGGATGAAGCAAGATGCTTTACATTTCCATTATAGATAAAATAGAAACAAATCAAAAAAATTAAAATTAGGAATAACGGCCATCATAGACTATACAAATATTACTTGGGTTTTGTTTATTCCAAAATGTAAAATGAACTTATAGCACATGGTTCTTTCATTATTAATTTGTTGATAATGGTTTCTTTGTCATTTCTTCCTACTTGCTTGAGTTTTACAGTGTGCAGCGTCAGAGTGCAAATATAATCCTTATCAAAAATAAATATTCAAATGTTTGGAAGAAGTTACTTTCTCCAGCATGGATTTGTCTTTTTGGAGGAAAGTACCCTCAGTTACTATGAGGATTTCTCTTTTGACACACACTCCATTGTACTGTCTACCTTCCTCTGAGCATATCATACCTGGTTTCTCAGTGCTGCTTACCATACTGGGCTAGAAGTGAGCATAACACTTCCTGTATCACGGAGAGCTCCTGGATTTGGTGGGATGACTCAGAACCAGAATTGTATGCTTTTGTTTAAGCATCTTTTAGCCTAGTTATCTGTGCATTTGTTAAAATAGTTTTTGTTTGATTTTTGCATATGAATGTTCATTCAAATCCTCTTCCCTTTACTGTGTATTTTGTGACTGTTACTTCACTAAATTGATGGTCAAACTTTTAAGAGTGGAGATTGCTCCTTTGAAACCCTAATGTTACCTGGCATAGTTCTGGGCTCACAGTAGGTCCTCAGAGAGATTATATGTTAAATTGAGTCTAATTAAACTGTACTTGAAACTTCAACAGGCAGCAGCAGCCTAGCTAATATCCCAGAAGCCTCCTAAAGGAATATTCTTTAAATATTCTTCTCACACAAGGTAAGAAAATTAGAATCTCAGGAAAGAAAAAAAAAGGAAGCTGGCAAAGACCACCTGCCTCCGATGCAATTAACCTATGTTCACTAAAAGGCTTCATTGTGAATATTCAGTGTCCATATGTAAGCCATACAAGAGCATTGCCATTGCATCATGTCAAGACTTAGGACAGGCTAGCTTCTTTTTTAAAATTTTTTTTTCAACGTTTATTTATTTTTTTTGGGACAGAGAGAGACAGAGCATGAACGGGGGAGGGGCAGAGAGAGAGGGAGACACAGAATCGGAAACAGGCTCCAGGCTCTGAGCCATCAGCCCAGAGCCTGACGCGGGTCTCGAACTCACGGACCGCGAGATCGTGACCTGGCTGAAGTCGGATGCTTAACCGACTGAGCCACCCAGGCGCCCCCAGGCTAGCTTCTTTTAAAAAATGGGTACACCTTGATCAGAACTTGGTAATACTAATATGTTAGTAAATGATAATTCCCTAATCACTAGGTTCTTCTGAAACCAATACTATACTGTATGTTAACTAACTTGAATTTAAATAAATTTTCTTAAAAAATCCACTTGGCATCCCCATCTTTGCTTCCCTGAATAGCATCCCAGTCTCCCAGTACCTTTAATTATTTCCAGATCATCAAACATGTGATTGAGAGACCATAGGGAATGGCGAGAAGGGGAAATGGAATTCAAAGCTAAAGGCTTGGAGCATTTCCTAACTGAAGGTCAACCCGAAAACTATTGAGCATCTGGGAATGAAGATACAAGTCAGAAGCAAGCACGGATTTTACTTGCAAAGGCAGTCTGTCTTCTCAGAGTGCTGCACAAGGCACTGCATGGGGTGGAGGTGCTGAGCCTTTCCCCAGCCCCCTGCCACTGTGGTGGGGGCTGTTTCTCGGAAGTAACAGTGGACTCACTGTGCTTCTGCCACTCAGCCTGCTCTTCTGTATCCTGGCCCATCCTTTCCACAAATGATAGGGTTTTTGCTCTATCCTCTCGTGTGTGTGTGTGTGTGTGTGTGTGTGTGTGTGTGTGTGTGTGTCACATGAATTATAGCCCTCATTCCTATATTTTTCCCTCTTTTATTTTCCTCTCAGCATTCTTAAGTTGATGTATTCCAAATTATGAGCATTTTCTTTCCTTTTTTTCTCTTCTTTCTTTTTCCTTTCTTCTTCATCTTTTTTTTTTAAAGCCATTTTAGGAAAATATCCAACTTTTGTGTGACAGACATTCTGACATTTTTCTCAGATCAGAGAAGTATTTTTAGACAGTTGAAGACTTCGTTGTCACATCCCTTAGATTTGGAGGGGCGTCCCAGAGAGGGAGGTTTGCACAGGTCAGCTATAGGAAATCCAAGAAATGAGCCAGCTGCCCCTGGCATCAGCAGGGGGAGGATTTCCCCCTCAGTGGAGCGTCAAGCTGCCTTTGCAGCTGAGGGAACATGGGGCTTTCTAAGGCAAAAGGTCAGGTTGGATTCTCCGGATTGTGATTTTGAGATTAATAAGCCCCCCAGGGAGCTCCACTGGAGAGGATTTTAGAGATATGAATGTTTTCAAATAGAGCAACCAGGCCTCTTTGAGCAAGGTGTCTCCGCACCAAGCTGTCTGTAAGAAAATAGCCTGTCACTGCCAGCTCGTGGCACACTGCTTTGGGGGAAGATTCAGCACTAGAAAATGTTTATATTTTGCTTTGAATATAGTTGATTTTCATGAAATCACCAAAATTTGCATGCAGCTTCTGCTAGACCTGTACTTATAAATGGACAGAAATCAACCCTGCGTGCAAACAGGCCTAATTGGAGTTTTCCTTCCCTGTCATTTTTCTGTCTAAATAAAAATATTAGCCCTTTAGGGGCGCATGGTGGCTCAGTCAGTTGAGATCAGGCTCTTGATTTCAGCTCAGATCATGATCTCACAGCTTGTGAGATCAAGTCCCGTGTCATTCTCCTGCTGACCATGTGGAGCCTGCTTGGGATTCTCTCTTTCTCCCTCTCTGTCTGACCCTCCTCTGTTCACGCCATCTCTCTCCAAAATAAATAAATAAATATTTAAAAAATATGTTAGCTCTGGGCACCTAGTAGCTCAGTAGGTTGAGCGTCCTACTTCGGTTCAGGTCATGATCTCACAGTTTGTGAGTTCAAGCCCCACATTGGGCTCTGTGCTGACAGCTCAGAGCTTGGAGCCTGCTTACAATTCTCTGTCTCCCTTTTCTGCCCCTCCCCCACTCATGCTCTGTCTCACTTTCTCTCTCAAAAATGAAAAAACATTAACAAAAATGTTTTTAATAAAAATATGTTAGCACTTTAAAAAATGAATTGGGGCACCTGGGTGGCTCAGTCGGTTGAGCGTCCAACTTCAGCTTGGGTCATGTTCCCACAGTTCGTGAGTTCAAGCCCCACGTGGGGCACTGTGCTGACAACTCAGAGCCTAGAGCCTGCTTTGCATTCTGTGTCTCCCTCTCTCTCTGCCCCTAACCCACTTGCATCTGTCTCTGTCTCTCTCAAAAATGAACGTTAAAAAGTTTAAAATAAAAATAAAAAATGAATCAAAGTTACACTTGTGCACAGTTTACAGATACAGATAAGCCCAGGAAGGCTAGGATAAAAATTAAAACTCAGAGAAATACTTACATTTTGAAGAGGAATTTGAGAATTAATACCACCAGATATGGCCTTATTTTTCATGAAGATGTACGTGAAGTAAGCTGACAGTGAGACTGGAAAAAGTTCACCTCACACTTTATAGCAGCATATGCTACAGGTGAATGATCTGTTTTTAATATAAGTGTTTGATTACTACTTCTGAATAACAGCCTGACAAAATATGCATTTTAATTTGAACGGGAAATAGGAAACTTTGAAGGGAAAATAAAATTTTACTGTGATGTACAAAATATGCTAAATTTTAATTACCGATTTGCAGATAGAAAACAATTCAGGCACTTTTTGCTGATTTTATTTAAAAATCATCTTAAGACACTTCTCAAGTACTTAGAATGTGTATAGCAGAACTTTCTGTGATATTGCTTCAGACATCGACCTGTGTCAGGTCACATTCTCTCGTGTATCTGTGTATGAGTTTGCATACTTGGCTCAGGACTACCTGTGAACTGAGATTGTCTGGGAATCTTCTATAGATTGGTCCTACAGGTAAGCAGGTATATGGTCTCCTTTCTGAGGGATTTGGAATTTCACCTTCAAATGTCTACACCACACACATGTCCTTGTATAATGAAGTCTAGTGATTTAGATACATCTTTGAGCTGAGAGGGATTTTTAGAAATGGTTTATTTCCATCTCCATATTTTAAGCATTAAACATCTGAAATCTAAAGAGACTTGGTGATTTAACCAGGCTCATTGTCTATCTTGTTAGTAGTTGGGTTAAGACCTTAAACCCAGGTACCTTGATTTCTAGTCTGATGACTACACTTCTTCCCTTCTTCCTAAGTTCTACTTTTAAAACCTGACTTTTCCTAAAACAAGTTAGGTTCAGACAACCCAGAATTTTTTTCCTTGTTACCTTCCTAAATGTGGGTTTGCTGTTAGAGCCCATGACAGGCAGGGGAGGGTTAGGGATTGCAAGATGGCCCAGTCAAATTGAGGTGAAACATCTAAACATGTTTCAGAGCAACTGCAGCTTATGAGAAATATTAAATCAAACCACCATAGCTCTCTCAAGATAGGATTTCTCTGATGATGCCCTTTCTATTTGATCCTCCCTATCTCATTCCTAACTCCTCAGTCCCTAGGGGGGAAAAATGCTATAATGAATATGAATGCCAAGGTGCAGAAGCTAGTCCCATTCACATGCCAGTTCTGGTGTGGAAGTGAATTTTCTGCATGCTGAAGGGCAGTCCAGGGGGCGATGGCACAGGCAGGCCCTGGAGGCTTCCTATCAGGTGTGGAAGTGCTGACACTTTTTTTTTTTTTTAATGAAGAGATTTCCCCCACTACCACCATCTAATTGCATAAAGTGCATTATAATTGTGCCTCTTTTGGTATTTAATATAAAATATCACACGCCTGATCAATGTAAATGGGAGCAAGAACCAGCTCATTTTTGATGGGTCAGGAGTGGATTGATTAGAGACAGGGTGATAAGCTGGCTGCCAAATACACTGGATGTGTCCAGAGGGCAAAAGTCTAAAAACGGCAAGAAGGAATGAGGAACTTAGCTGGAAAATAGAAAAAGAAAAAAACACCAGAGGGGATTTAAATAAATTGGACAGGAGCTAGCTTTTGCCTCTATTAATATGCACCTTTCCAACCTTCTCATTTCTCCACAGAGGAACCCTGGCTGGCTGGAGAAGTGACTGGAGACCAGTGTTGTTGAGGGAGTGAGTTTGTGTGAGTACATGTGAGTACATGTAACATGCATTGGTCCTACTGCCTAGTCGTTAACACCTTACAGGAAAGATGACCAAACAAATAGATGACTCAAAGGAAAGTAAACACAGACAATGCTGTGAGGAGACCATTGATTACTTTCCTAAGACAGACCCCTTAGACTTTGGGGAAAGAAAGAATGTCCTCATTGAGGGGGATGCATTTGACTGGGGACATGCACACTACGAGAAACTCAAAGAAAGTTAATCCAGATGTAGAACTTCAACAAGATGGTGATATAATGTACACGTGGCTCTTAGGCATATACTGCATCTACTCTCTTATTTAATCCTCAACTTAGTGGGAATGAGGTAAGGATTAATATCACCATTTGTCAATGAGGAAGGAGAGGTCCACAGATGTTAGTAACACATCCAGGATTACCATGCCAGGAAGAGAATTCAAAACTTGGTTTGTAGCTTTTCCATTATTCCTCAGGGTTCCTCATTCCATTCTACATAGACATATTATAAACAGCAAATAAAAAATATGAAAACATTCTCTGAGGTTTTCTACTATGTGCTATGGAATAGTAAGAGTAGATACCACATTATAGGGGTAAATTCCTGCAAGCACCTTACCCAGAACATGAAGGAGAAATCAATACCACTGTATTCCCAGGATCTTTCTACTCATTGGACACAATCCTTCTCCATGAGTCTGGGACCCGTTCCTGTAGGTCAGAGGGACTCCCACTTCTCTAACCAATAGAAAATCTATGTTTGAACTCTTTAATACACTTGTTCTTCTGCAACAGACAGCCTACTTTCTCATACGATTTCTCACTTTGATCCTAATTAAAATGCATATGCATCATGTCAGTGTACTAAGGGAAAATTTGCTGTACATAATCTATAGTTTGCTAGGAATTTAGAAATTTGTTAGTTCAGAAATCCCATGATAATTGCTTTCAAGTTGGTCAAAAATGTCAGCGTTGAGACTGAAAAGTAACACAAAGGAAGAATATTCATGCTCTCTGCAAGCATAGGGAGCCTCAGGATGATCAAAGTCCATCCCATTTTGCCATATCCATTCTTTATTACCATGTTAATAGAGACAAAGGTGATAATTACTGAATTTTAAAAGTGCCTATAAACCAAGGTGAAGGGTAAAATAATCCCTGTGATATCCCATGATTTTTCCATTCCCTGCTTCACCCTCCTCCCCCACCAGCATTATTTAGTGTAGCACTCTGTGGGAGTTTTCCAGAGACCATTTCTAATGGATAGAATTTTGAAATGTAGATGTTGCAGCCAAATTTTATTTCATTCAACTTTTCAAAATTACAATTGCCTTAGTCATAAAAAGACCACAACTTTTGCCTTTAAATATCAAGAAAATGATTTCTAAATTGAAAAACAAAGATAAGTTTTTTTTCAAAAACATATAATGGTGTGCCTCTTAATTCTGTAGGCTCATAACTACAATATCTGGTGTGATTTTAAATTAATGCGACTGATATTTTTATAAATAGATTGAAACTCATGCACACAGGTTAATATTATACTTTAAAGCAGTCTATTGTTGTTATTATAGCTATTAGCAAGATGGCTAAATATTTCATCAATTCTTCTTTTGAGCTCATCTTCAGGTTCAGTTCACAAAATGCAGAAAGCATAAGCCTCTTAAATTTACTGTGTTCCAAGTTATTAATTACCTTATCTAATAACTGCATCCAAAAAATTTACCTCATACTCTATATAAATTTCCAAAGAAAATATCTAAGATTATTTTCAGCAAAATAGCCTCTTTGGTCTAGGTATATGGTATAATGGGCCCATTGGTACCCATTAGCAGCATCTAAGATAAGAAGTTGTATAAAAACAGTTCAGAGGAACTGAAGGAAATCTGAAGAAATTCTAAAATTTAAGACAAATTTACATTCTTTAGCTCATAAAAAGTGGAATATTCCTGAATTTAGTCTTATCCCTAGACTCTGTGGTTCAAATCTCTCTAGAAAAATTCTGTGGGTGCCTTTGAATTTCTGTTACTGGGTCTTATGGCCATTCCCAGATCTGGCCTCTCTGAGCGTCATATGCTGTCCTGCTCTGGCCCCTGATTCTTCTCATTACGTTCATAGGATTCCAGAAGTGACATGCCACTTTCCAAGATCCTCATTTGGAAAAAAAGTGAAAATAGCTTTCACTGGAATATATAAGTCCAATGTTTGTTTAAAAATCAGTCACAAGACTAAAAAGAATAAATGAAAAAGGAGTGACTTGGTGGCTCAATTAAGCGTCTGACTCCATATCAGGTCATGATCTTGGGGCTCATAAGTTCAAGTCCCCATTGGGCTCTGTGCTGACAGCTCAGAGCCTGGAGCCTGCTTTGGATTCTGTGTCCCCCACCCCCCCACCTCTCTCCCTCCCCTGCTCGCATTCTTTCTCTCTCGAAAACAAATAAACACTAAAAATAAATTAAAAACCCAAAACTCAGTCACATTACTTGGAACCAATAATTAATAATGGACTGTCTCAAGAGCTGGAGTGGAATTAAATTCCTTTTCTAAAATAAATATGAGCCTGATCATATGAACAGCAAAATATACTAGAATATAACTGAGTAGGTGCCAATGATGACAACTCATGCTGCTCTTCTGTTTAGAATGCTGTCCCCAATTCTCCTAAAAGCTCTGTTCAAGTGGTCCCTCCTATTAGAACTTCCTTGGACCATGCCACCATACAACTGCTTGTATCATTATCTATGAGATTCACTTCACCATCACTCATCATTCTCTGCTATGTTGTCAGTTGAAATATCTATCCAAAACATTTAATATTCCTTAACTTCTTGACTTGCTGGCCTTGTCCCCCTGAATGTCCTGATTAGAATATATGTTCCTTTAGAACACAAATCATATCTGACCCTCCTCTCTATGCCCTACACCATGAATAGTTTTAATGTTACTTGTTAATTGATAATTTGATGAGTATTCCTGGCATGGACTTGCTTATTTTGTCAGTGTAAAAATCCCATTTCTGAGAGCACTGCAATTTTATTAATATTTTCCATTCCTTTGTCTTACTTTCTTTTTGGACACTTGAAATTTTTTTTTAAATTTTTATTTATTTTTGAGACAGAGACAGAGCATGATCGGGGGGAGGGTCAGAGAGAGAGGGAGACACAGAATCCAAGCAGGCTCCAGGCTCCGAGCTGTCAGCACAGAGCCCGATGTGGGGCTCGAACTCACAAACTGTGAGATCATGACCCGAGCTGAAGTCAGACGCTCAACTGACTGAGCCACCCAGGCGCCCCTGGACACTTGAAATTTTGGACAAAATCTCTGGGTTTAGGAGAAAGAGACAGGCCTTTGTTCCTGAGGCTCCCCTGTAGTGTGCATTTGACTTGAACTGAAACATGACTGCTAAGGCCTGCAGAGTTTAGGGAAAGCCAAGGAATAATAGGAAGCCTGTGAGAGAAGAACATTTTTCTAGGACTATTGACAAGAAAATCCTGGAGGACTTCATTTTATTCAAGAATTCTCTCCATGACAATTGCCTGTGATGTTTGTAATTACTGTCCCAGAAGTCCCAGAAGTTCTAGAATCATAAATGTACAAAATAAATACATTGCAAATTCAGGGTCTAAAGGACAAGTTGAAATTTAACAGAAATAATGTCAACCCTTATACCGTGTGTGTGTGTGTGTGTGTGTGTGTGTGTGTGTGTGTTAAGTATCTATCTGAAAGTGTGTATCAGTGATCAAATTGGAAAAAAAGTCTTGAGATTTTGGCTGGCTATAAGTTACAGATATGACTGCTATGAAAATCAACATTAGCTTACATTAACAAAAATGCAGTCTAAATCACACTTTCCCATATTCTACATTCATCAGCTCATACCAATATAGCCTTCAGTTCTGGGTAAATTATTTAAAAGAGTTATTGATAGATTAAGGCAAATCCACAGCAGAATGGTCAGGATGATAAGAAACTTAGAAACAAAGTTACATGAGTAAGAATTACAGGAGGTAAGTATATCAATAAAAGAGAAAGGTAAGAAAAATAAGATAAAGAGGAGTTCTTCAAATATTCCAAGCACTGGTATGTAGACAGAGTGCTGTTTGTGTTGTAAAAACTACTGCTAATTTATGTATATTAAGAGAAAACTCAGCCAAAGAGAGGTTGCCTGACAAATTGAGCTGTACACAGTAGGACCAGATGATTCCACAGATAGAAACTCCTTATAGTGGAGCTGTTCACTAGATATCAAAGAAGCACCTGTTAAAAATCCTAAGAAGGAATTCTAATTCTGTAGACAGGATGACCACTGAGGCTGTTTCTCTGCATCCTGAAATACAGATGCAGCAATAGAGAATGAAAAGGACTTCACTTCCATAATAAAATTCAAATTTGCCATTAAAATGCTCAATGCTTTTGAGACTAATTTTTTAACATGTTAAAAAATGTATATTGAGGTTTGCATACAACACAGAGCAAACTTACAGTATTAGAGCAAAACAATATCCTGTCCCTAGGGTATGTTTGGCCTCACTGTGCAAGGACTATATCACATTTGGCTACACGGGACAACCTGGACCATGTACATATTTGTCAAGGAGGATTTTAAAATGGATTGGTGTGGGATTAATGCCTGTGTTTTTTTCCTTGTTCCTGTGCTATGCTAACTACACGTCATGTGCACATGTTGCTAAGCCAGGGAAATAAAGTGAACTTCATTCTTCAAAATCACTAGCAACATTAATTCTCATATAGCTCCTGAGAATGGGGAGAGAAACTTACCATATCCCACATTTGTTTTTATTTTAGAAAAGTTCACCTAATTTAACTGCCATCTGACTTTTATTTTCCTTCAGGTAGGGATGCCAGATATAATAAGGACCCAATAAGTCAAAGGCCACTTTTGGCCTCATTGTCTTTTTGTGTTAACAAAGCCTCATAAAAGCAGATGGATAGCACAGGCCAACTTCTTTCTATGATCAGCCAAAGATAAACACTCTATGCCTTATCAGCTGAAGAGGGAATTCTTCATTTTTATCAGAGAATAGACTGTAGTTGCTTAGTTTGAAATAAAAATCGATGGCTCCATTTGGCATTGTTTTTAAAAAAATCTTTTTTTTTAAGTTTTATTAAAGCAGAAAAAAACAACTAGATCTTCCAATTATTTCCTTACGATATAAATCCTGAGTTAAACAGTGAATGCTAACTCTTGGCTAACAAACTGAATGAAAATGGAGGCATAGATTCTATATAAGCTATCAGGAATTTTAATGAGATCATAAAACTAAATTCCCTCATTATAATTATTTTAAACGAGTCATAAAAAGTTTGTATCCTGAGTTTATACTCAAAGTCTTACCTAATATAATGCATTTTACTAGCTCCCATTGTACTCTCTCCCAGACCTCCCCCCACCTCACCCTTTACAGACTTCCCTGATCTTATTCCCCCTACCCCTCAGTCCACAGTGATCACCTAACCTTGTAATTTTTATTTTTTTTTTTGTAGCAGTCATTTGAGAACTATATACTGGTACTTAACTTTTGACATAGGCCGTCCTGTTTCCTGGAATGGTCCATCATATTCTCAAAACTGGAATCCATGTTACCCCAGTTTTACCCTCAGATGTGCTTTATGAGTGAACAGATGACATTAAAAGCAATAAACATATCTGCAGAAGTTTGTATGCCGAAGTAGTGGCAGACTTGGAATTAGAACCCAGGTTGCCTGACTCATGAGGCCAGATTCTTTATCACCTGGATCTGTTGCAACTTACTCCAAAGTACTGGTCACTATGGAGAAGGCTTGAAGAACTATTTGGCCTATATAATGTCTTAATTTCTCTTTCCTCTTTATTTTAAAGGAGGTGGAAAAAAGGCTGTGATGAATTTTCAGGTGTCACAGTAATTGGGAAATGGTTTAGTTCAAGTAGGGCCTTCCTGAAAGATCGTAAGTTGCATAACGTAAACAGCTGTCAACTCTACTTGTATAAAGCCAGTCTCTCCAGGGAGTGTACTGGGATAGTGATAATGCTATAGTCCAAGCAAACTGGGCTCCTCTGTCCTCAGGATATCTGTACTTTTCATAAATGGATGTCATCTATGTCATGTTGGCCATTGTTTCTCCCCAAACTGACAGGTACATTCTGGCTTTCTAACCCCTGCATTTTGGCTTTATCTGATGTAATGTAGTAAAGGAGAAACTACTGAACTTTTAAAGAGGAAAATAATCAAATTCTGTTTGTCCAATAAAAACTATTAATGCAAAAGTTATAATTTCCAATTACTAAACTTAGGTTAATGATGCAGAGATATGTAGTGATGATAAAAATGTTCATAACAATTTCCTATCTAATCACTTTCTGTGGTTTTGTAAGTACAATTTGTGCCCAAGCTCTCAGTCAACAACGTAAGAGAAACGAGAAGGAAAGCGAAGGGAGCATGAGAAAACGCCATCCTCAAGGGAATGATAAATTTGAGGAACTCTTACAACAGTAAAACATGAGACAAATGAAAATAAAGAAAGCATATTACTCCCTACACAGCTGTATATATGTAGAATAAAATCAGAGTAGCTCAAATATTGGAGAGATGATTGTGAACTAAAATAGTTGGAGACAATTATTGGAACATGTCTTAGAAGGGAAGGGTCTCAGGGCACCTGGGTCTCAGTCAGTTGAGTGTCTGACTCTTGGTTTTGGCTCAGGTCCCAGGGTCATGGGATTGAGCCCCACATCAGGCACCATGCTGAGTGTAGAGCCTGCTTCAGATTCTGTCTCCCTGTTCCCTCACCCTTGTTTGCACACTATCTCTCTCTCTAGAAATTAAAAAAAAAGTAAGAGTTTCAGCTGTCACAACTGTCCAGTTTCTATCCAAATACTTTCTTTAGTCATTTTCTTAAATATTGGTCATAAAGGCAATAATAACAATTCATTCTAACAATTAGGTAGTTATAATATTAATAGACATGCTTGGAGCTTACCAAATGACTGCCACTGATCTAAGGACTTTACATATACACTTTTTAGAAATTATTATTTTATTTTTGACAGAGAGAAATGGAGTACAGGTAGGGGAGGGGGCAGAGAAAGAGGGAGAAACAGAATCTGAAGCAGGATCCAGGCCCTAAGCTGTCAGTACAGAACCCGATGTGGGTTTGAACCCACAAACTGCGAGATCATGACCTGAGCCAAAGTCAGTTGCTTAACCAACTGAGCCACTCAGGTGCCCAGGTTTTTACATATACTAAATGACTTCATTCTTCACAACAATGCTTTGTATTTTTCTTAGGCTCACTTACAGATGAGGGAACTGAGACAGAGAGGAGTTAAGCAACTTGCCAATGGTCACACAGCTATTGAAACTCTTGGATCTCATCCACCCTATAATATTGCCTCTTTTATCTATCTAATATTTCCCACTTTGTATACATATTTATTGAGTATGTACCTAAGGATTTATTTTTACTCATACCTTGGCAGCCAGAAGGAATTGGAGGTAAGTAAAAGGTTAGCAGCCAGTAAACTTAGAGTATAGACAAACATTAAACAATTATACTACAAATGGCCTGGTTTCATCAATAACTAAATATAAAATAGAGTCAACAGTTCTTCTAGGAACTACGATTTGTATACATGAACTCTTGCTAGGTTGATGGCCAAAAATTAGCCTACCTCAAATGTTTCCCTGACTTCTAAAAGTACCCACAGTTGCTACTGTATGTAGGCTCAAGATCAGCCTCCTGGAACCTGTATGTTTTTGTTGAGATCTCATTTGATGATGCCCCTCCTAAAATTACTTTCTCCTGGATACAACTATCTTTCAGTTGTCACCACTGGGCCATGTACACCTTAATCCACCAGTAGACACAATCATTCCATTAATCCCCACATTGTTAGTAAAATCTTGCTAAGGAACGCAGGTAGAACATAGAGAACTATTGCTAATTGAAAAGCAGTACTATCTAAGGCTGCCTTCCTAAGCCTTAGACTAGTACTCATTCTAGTACTCATTCCATATAAACTCAGCTTACACTCACCAGAAATGCCCAAGCCCTATCATGCCCTATGCTCTAAGCCCAACTGACCTATGTCTCAGAGAGAAGACAATGTTTCTTCCTTACTCTTGCCTAGAGCCCATCTTCCACATTCTCATGCCCTTTCATAGAATCAATTCCTCCCACTGATGATGAACAGCAAAAGCTTCTATTCCCATGGGTTATTGCATTGGCTTAGAACCTTCACCTGGACAATGAAATTACATCAAAGGATAATAGACTAATCCATTATGTTCAGGACATCATAAATTAGTCAGTTTTATAATGTATCACATCACTGGGCCAATCTAGCTGCTTTTTTTCTGACTTGTCTCATGTGAGGTGAAGCTCATGACTTTCTGCAGCCGGGACAGATTAGGTCAGATGGGCAGAGATTTTAATTCTGTTTTTCCTGCTCAAGCAAATAAGAACTTACATGTATTGGTGACACAAAGACTACAAAGGTACAGCAACTCAAAAAAGGTAATGAAAGTGTGTTTAATAAATACTGTTTACAAAGTTGACTGGTATTAAAGGAGCCACCAAGGAATGGCAAAGCTAATGACACCAAGGGAGCCATTCTAAGTGGAAAATGCTATTATGGACCCAGTGAGACCTGTAGGTATAAGAGATGCTCACTTCACAGAAGAAGCTCAGCCACTACTGCACAACCACCCGTCAGCAAGGCCGAGAACTAAGGAGATAAATAACCAAATTCTTTCCTCTCTCTTTTTCTGATCTCTTGCTGGTATGTCCCCTTTGATGAACCTAACCAGAAACAAAGGGCAAGGGACCTACTTGATGAAGTCTATAAAGGTCAGCACTGACAGAAGACTGTACCCTAGACCTGGGGCAACCAATAGAGAATGTTCACTAAAACACATAACTCAGTGTGGCCAGTAGATATTTTATAATATATTGTAGACCTATATAGATGTAGCTTTCTATTCTCAGACAGACTTAAAGACCACAGAGGCATGGCTCTGCTAAGAGGTTTTCTGAGAATGAAAAGAAATAATTTACTTTAAAGGTAAATTCTATTTTATATTTAAATGTGGCTTTCTGAAGAGAACAAAAATACTTATAAATTTTAATTTCAGTTGTTTTTATTTTTTTTAATCTATCTGGTTTCACAAAAGGATCTTAGATTTAACAGTACATTCTTGCAAAAGGATGAAAGAGGAGAGCCAAAACTGAAGTGGGTGTGATAATTCCAAAAGAAAATCTCAGGCAAGGACACTTGTTGAAATTGGGCATTAATTTTAATTCAAGGCATCCTGGAAAACTAGAAATCTGATGAGTTATTTATCTCATATTATAATAGAGAATTTTTCAGGAGAAGCAGCCTATGTCTTATGATTTTTTTGGTCTTGTCTTAGGAACAAAATCAGAGCAATGATTTAGAAAAGCAGCTGGGTGGCAATGTTTAGATTAATTAGAGGAGACAAGATGGCGGGAAGACCACTTGGCCAAGTCGGGGTGGGTGGTGTAATAGATCTGCAATAGTGTAAGGGGCAGGGAAAAAGAGGTGCTGGGTCCAGCGATATGTTAAATGAAAACAGGATTTGATGATTTTGTGGAAATAGAGGTTAATGACGGGGGAAATTTTTGAAAATACTTACCCTCAGGAAGCAGGATAAGAAAGATGACACAATGAAGGTGGAAAGGATTCCTCTTTCCACAATGAAGGTGGAAAGAGAGGAGTTCACTAGGAAAAGTCCACAGCTTAAAACAATCCTCACCCATTCCCATTTTATGATCTTAATAGAAAGAGCTAACGAAAGAGTCTGAGATGGATATATATCTAAAGTAGTTCTATCCATTGTGCCAGATATCAGGCTTTCATTTTTGAGTTTTTATTTACTTATTTTGAGAAAGGAGGAGAGAATGTGCACGTGTGCACACAAGTGGGGAAGGGGCAGAAAGAGATGAGAGAGAGAAGCCCAAGTGGTCTCACTGCAGGCATGGAGCCCCAGTGTGGAGTTTGATCTCCCTAACCATGAGATCATGACCTGAGTGGAAATCAAGAGTCCGATGCTTAACTGACTGAGCCACCCAGGCACCCCCAGAAATCAGGCTTTTAGTAGATATCAATACCTACATTCAGCCTCTTCCTCCTATTCTGATTCTAAACTCCTGAAAAAAGTGGTCTAAGGTGTGCCAAAGACTAAATGCATACAACAAGGGCACACTCAGTGTGAAACCATTATATAATGTGGCCTGACTTTTCCCTGCATCAGGATTAAGGAATAGAATGGTGGAGGCATGAAAACACCTATGTATTGGAAACAACCAATAGTCTTTGTTGACTGAGTCAATGAGTGAATGAGTAAATGGATTCTGAATTGAGGAGGCTTAAAAAGAGTATCAATGTGGCAGCAATGTTATATATTTGTAAGAGATGTCGAGATAGTGGTAGCCAGTCTGCCATATTAAACAATTACTGCCTGCTACAAGCCAGGAAGAGAGTCATGAGCTAGACAGACCATATGAACAGGGAAGCATGAGTTCCTGCCCTCAGGGATCTGGGACTGCAGAGATACAACTTACTTTTGCAACTGTTTCAACTCAGGAGGCAAAAGTTCCTGATGAGTGGAGGAGTGAAAAGTGGAATGAAGCAGGCTGATAAATTCACGCTCTGATTAAGGCACAAAGGGAGGAAGATAAAATAATATTTATGAGACTTCTTCTGAGTCTGGCTTAGTGCACCTCAGGAGAAACACAAAGGAGAATTTGGACAGACGCTGTACTACACTGTGAGCCTCAAGACCACTTAGGTCTTGTTCTATTGCACCTAGCCACTCGTTAGATTCTCAGCAAACATTTGCTTTTGAATAAAATGAGGAAAATGCCTTTGCCTAAAACAGTGAGCAGTTAAAATATTCTGAAAAAATAAAAACTAATAAATGGTGGCATTTGTACTCAATTCCCAAACAACGATGTGGTGGTTTTGCAAGAATTGATAGATCAATAAAACAAAACATAATCCTGTACCAGATATGCATGTGAGTGTATGTATATATATACATATGTAAAATTATAAATATATAGGAAATTAGGAAATACATGAAAAGAGAAACATCACAATACTCATTACATAACACATTATTTAGGGAAATGAATGATCACATCTTATACCGTGTATAAAAGGATTTTAAGCTAAATTTAAAAGTTAAAGAAAAAAAAACATAAAACACAGAAAAAAATGCAAGTGAATATTTAACATGCCTGTTCTTAATGGTTCACATTAACCTAGGGCCCTTGTGAAATAGGCCTGACTTTCACAAATTACTTTTTACTATTTCAATTTTGCCTCTGGCTTATAGCATTAGCAATAAGTGATTTGTAAGAGTTATGACCACTAGAGGAGAAAGGCATAAAATATTCTAAGATGTCCAAAACATTAGATTCCTTTTGTCTAAGCTAGTCAAGAACCTAAATCACTTGTAGTTGAGTTTTGAGGAACATATGGACCATCCAATTTCCCCTGCAATAGAGTGACCAAATTTAGGGTTTGACAGTCAAGTTCGTTTGGCTCTAGGATTTAACTGCTGTTGTTTTATTGAAAAATATTTTCACTACTTTTCTTCCCTTGCAAACTTTCTTGCACTCCTTAAAAATTCACTTAGGAAGTGATACAGTATTTAGTAATAGCTTTCCTTAACACTTTCTCCTCTTTTTTGTTTTTTGGTTTTTTTTACTAAGAATTTTTCCTTTTAAAATTTCTTACATTGAAATTTTCTCAAATCAAAAATGAAATATGGCCCTTTGTAGCAACGTGGATGGAACTGGAGAGTGTAATGCTAAGTGAAATAAGCCATACAGAGAAAGACAGATACCATATGGTTTCACTCTTATGTGGATCCTGAGAAACTTAACAGGAACCCATGGGGGAGCGGAAGGAAAAAAAAGAGATTAGAGTGGGAGAGAGCCAAAGCATAAGAGACTGTTAAAAACTGAGAACAAACTGAGGGTTGATGGGGGGTGGGAGGGAGGGGAGGGTGGGTGATGGGTATTGAGGAGGGCACCTTTTGGGATGAGCACTGGGTGTTGTATGGAAACCAATTTGTCAATAAATTTCATAAAAAAAAATATAATAAAGAAAGAAATGTGCAAAAAAAAAAAAAAAAAAAAAAAGAAATTTTCTCAAATCACCTACACTTTGATGGTTCTGGACACTCAGCAGTGTTTTCTAAATAATTGTTGAATTCAGAAACTTCTCTGTATGGTCTTCTATATTTCAGGATTACTGCTCATACTGGACTACTACTCATATAGCTTTGCATTTTAGCTGTGGAAATGCCTTGTGTTTGAGACATGGGTGTATTTATTTCACTTCCTCCAAAAGACAATTGAGTCCTCCAGCCACTCATAGAATATTCACAGTAATAAGAAGTTTTACGATTTACATGAAATACTCTATGTGACATATTGCACAGTACACAGGAAGTTCTCAGCTGATGTCAGCTGTAAGTTTACATTTCTCTCCCCCTCCCAGACCAAATGTATTTTATAAAGCATAATTGAAACTCACTGAATTTTGATATAAATTTCCAAAAGTTTTGAAAAATACTGGCTCTATTTGCAGCAACTATAACAAGGAACAGGACAAAGATCTTGGAAATCACGTAGCATCAACAAGTAAGTATGAGACTTAGTTAACAATGGATGTGAATGTAACGCCATTTATGTTTTCAATCCAAAGAACAATTTGTGATGAGTTTTGACTGCTTCTGAGTGATCACAGTAAACTTTCAGGGCCTCACTCAGCAGTGACAGGCAATTCATCATATATCACAATAAATATAAACTTATAGTTGAAGATCAGAATGAATGTTATTCCAAGCAACAGTAGTTGAATTGGCAAATTACTCTCCACCATAAATAGAGTAACCTTGGAAAATTGTTGAGCCATAAAATTCACATCACAAGACATCCGATACTTGAAAAAGGACCCAGCATTAACCAGCAAAAGGGGGCCATCAGTCTTCCTGATAGATGGGTACAGATTAATCTTGTTTTCTGGTTCATAGCAAATCATGTAATGCTGATCTTACCTATACCAAAATACTACTGCCCAAATGTCAGACAGTCTCTTTAAACATAGATTAATATTCTCCCACATTCTATAGCTATTTCGAAGCTCATTCTTATTTTAGCTATAATAACCACAACCTATTTTAAATATGTCATGTTTAAAGCCGCTTTAAGGGGACTGCTTGTATTAAACTTCAGTACATTTAAGTGAATTGTATTTATAGCTTATTTATGTGTGTTGCTAGAAAATTTATTTTTCCTCTGATATGCTTGAATAGATTCTATTAAAAATGCTAAGAAATTCAGCCTAATATGAAGCTAAACAATTAATTACTAACCACCATTTATCTCCAGGTTGATCACATCAAAAAGGTATCAAGTTTCACTTTTCATTTTCTTAGGTTTTGAAAGTTGATATTATTACGCATAAGCTATATTTTATAGTTAAACATTATATCACCCTGCTGGTAAATACAAATATTACACATGTTGATTAAAACTTCATCCATACAGACATATAGAGGGATCAGACATTTCAGACCCCAATTGTTATAAATAAATGTGGATGGCCTGAGAAAATATTTTCACAAATGGTTCTCAAAATAGAAAAACTGTAAGCCGTATGCTTTAAAAAATTTTTTTTTAACATTTATTTCTTTTTGAGAGAGAGACAGAGACAGAGGATGAGTGGGGAGGGGGGACGCGGTGCAGAGAGAGGGAGATACAAAATCCAAAGCAGGATATAGGCTCTGAGCTGTCAGTACAGAGCCTGACATGGGGCTCAAACCCACGAACCATGAAATCACGACCTGAGCCAAAGCCAGACACTTAACCTAACCAACCGAGCCACCCAGATGCCCTAAACATTATGCTTTTTTTCTCTGATATACTAGCTTCCAAACATGCAGCATATAAGATTACCTAATGTGCAAAACAGAAACAAAAAGACTACTACACTGAAAATTCAAAGACCTCTTTTCATTTTTTGCCATGTATTTTGGAAGTGTTCTCCTTCTTATATGAATTACTATTACGTGAATATCTGTAGCATTTATTTTATAATTAATCACATGTACTATTTGAGATCTGTTCTGTTGTCTCTAAGCAAAGAAATGCTGCTCGCTAACTTTTCATATACCTCTATGAATGCACGTACAATTTCTCATGCAACTGTATAATCATTAATGACGATCACAGTTTGTTAAGTTAAACCTGAGGGGAAACAACCTTAAAGTTTATCAAATACCTTCATTCTGAAGATATTAGCAGTGAGGTTCAAAGAGCTTAAGTGACTGTACAATATCATCCTAATTATTACAGGCAGTTCCAGAAAAAAAATAAAATAGATATCTAGCTTCTTGCCTAATGCTCCTTCCTGTCATCTCCTTGGCAATACATGTGGTTAATTTTATTTAGGGAGTACTCAGCTTATGTTCTAGAGAAAAGGCACTCAATCCAAACATAGACCACTTGCCCTGCCAGAAACTTTACATCTTGACACTTTGTCTCTTTTGATGCCATCACACACACACACACACACACACCATGACATTTCATTGGCATAAATTATTTATAAGTTCAGCCAAGAAAAATGCATCTGTAGACACAATATGCCTACTACTGTCTTTGGTCATTTTTGTGAACTTACAAATCATAACTTTGTTTACTTTTATTGCTTTGTCATC
Organism: Lynx canadensis; assembly: GCF_007474595.2. NCBI lineage: Eukaryota > Metazoa > Chordata > Mammalia > Carnivora > Felidae > Lynx > Lynx canadensis. The sequence continues at coordinate 30,675,309 of NC_044314.2, read as the reverse complement.
CCTCATTCACTGAAGCATTTCAAGCATCAGGAAACAAGTGTGATCAAGGTGAGTAGAATACAAATTTCCCAATGGTCAATTCCAAGGAGGAAGGGACAGTCATGGTCAATAAGATTACCTCAGAGTCTAGCATTCTCCATAGTACATCGTGTCCTATAGACGGTAGACACTCAAATATATTTGTTGATTTCATTTGAATTTGATTTTAAAATAGGATTTCTAGCAAATCATTGACCAACTGTTCATAATTGCCTGCCACTTACTCACTGATTTAACCTGACCAAACTTTAATCAGACTTCTCTTTTTCCTGCAGGTCCCTGAACTCTGGCTTGCCCCCGAGTCTAAGCAACCACTAAAGTATAGAAAATACCCTCTTACTAGTTCACTTTGAGGACCATAGCTAAAAATATTTCCCACCAGACCACTGTGATCACCTCCATTTGCTTGCCCATTTCTCCCTCAAAATTTCCCACAGCGCTGCTTGCCCTTCCTTATAGAGAAAAGTCTTTTCCTGCTTGATTTTGAGATGTTTGATGCAATAGCCTTTTAAAAATAAAGTTTCTTGGGGCACCTAGGTGGCTCAGTGGGGTAAGCATCTGACTTCGGTTCAGGTCATGGTCTCTTGGTCTCTGAGTTCGGGCCCCACATTGGGCTCCCTGCTGTCAGTGCAGAACCCACTTCAGATTCTCACTCTCTGCCCCTCTTTTGCTCTCCCTCTCTCTCAAAAATAAACAAACATTTAAAAATTTAAATAAATAAAGTTTTTCCTTACCTAAGTCCAGATTTGTTTTTATTTGACATTATTATTAGGTTATAGGGGAGGAAATTTCCTTTACATTCCTTTTAATTTCACATGCCATTCTCTGCTTTTTATGCAGAAATCCAATAGCATTATACTTTTGGTGTTAGAATACCTTATACATCAAACAAATCTCTCTATATTTTTATTCTTAATTCTTTTAGCAAATTCAGGCAACAGTATTGGTGTTAGTGGGTTTGTAATAGACAACAATGAGGTATTCTGAGCAGCTGTCAGTAATGTCATACTTTTAACCATAAAGGTGCTGACTGCAGGGAAGACTAATCAGAATTCATATTTTATGTCCCAATTTTATTTTTGAACAGCAATAAGACAGGCTATCTCAGGAAATCCTGCATAGCTGAAATCAGTGGAACTTCAGTCTGGTGTCTTAATACCATCTGAAATGCACTAAAGATAGCTGCTTCAGAACGATAAGGCTTGAAATATGGTTACTGGCTTAAACTTAATGTACGAGGAATAATAAAACCATTTCACAAAGAAAATAATGTAACATAGAGGGAGATAAGAAAAGACTATCAACATATCTGGCATTAAGAATTCTACATGTCAGAACGTTATTATTAGAACAATTTACTATTATATCTTATTTAAATACCACATTATTTCCAAAGCAGTTACTACCAGATACTATTTTCACTTTTCCACTGATTCTATTCCATAACTTCAAAATAACTTTGGAACTGTTTTGTAGAGTTGTCTTCTTCTTCAAGAGTTAGAAAACAAGGTATGGAAAGGTTAAGTTGTTCAGGAGGTAGCATCAGAGATGGGGAAAGTTCTCGGCAGCCCTTCTTACCTTCACTCGCTGCAAGGCCCTCAGTTGGTTGGGGTTCACCTAACTGGGTCCTCATGTTAATGGAATCTGAATTCTCTTATATATGCTTTGCAGAAAGTGGATATTCCAAGGGTGGAGGAGTTGAGACGTTGGTTGTATTTTTATATTTTAAGAGTTAATATCCAAGGAATACCCTGAAATAACTATGGATATATTTTAACCATTTCAACTTTTACATCTATAGTTTGAAAAATCAGTCACACCATTGTGAAGGGGACAAAGAGGTATAAACCATAGTGGGATTTTTGTTTGTATTCAGGTTTTTTGTTTTGTTTTTTTACTGAAGTATAATTTACAATAGCTATAATTCACAGTTCTTGATACTGATTTAGTTTTGGCTCTCTCTCTCCAGATAGATAGATACATATATAGGGGCACCTGGGTGGCTCCATTAGTTGAGCGTCCAACTTTGGCTTAGGTCACGATCTCATGGTTTGTGAGTTTGAGCCCCGCATCAGGCTTTCTGCTGTCACCATGGAGCTCACTTCAGATCCTCTGTCCACCTCTCTCTCTGCCCCTTACACTTTTTCTCTTTCAAAAATAAATAAACATTAAATTTTTAAAAAATATATGGATACATAGATACATAGATATATGTTATATACATAATGTACAATAACATATATTATATATGTATATCATATAACAACTTTACCAAAACAGGGAGGCAGGAACAGGCAAAGTGTTTTAAGGACACAGGAAAAGTCAGTTTGGATGGATCAGACAGGAGAAGCGATCACTGATAGAGAAAGCTAACAGGAAATCTTAGGACGAAAGCATGGAGGCTCCTAAAATCAGGTGCAGAAATGCATGTACTTCCTTGTGGCTTGTTAAGAGAAACTAATGACAGATTTTGATAAGCTTAAAAATCATTTACACAACTTTGATGTGGATATTATGAAAGTTTGTATATCGTAAAGCTGAAGGCTTTTAGATCATTTTAACAAGTATCGTACATAATTCTTTTATGACATAATGAGAATCAAGGAGAATGGCAGAGTAGACCGACCCTCTGGTTTTGAGTCAATCAGAAGAAAGTTCACAAATGATCACAGGGGAGTCACTAGCCTTCTCTGAGTCTCTGTTACCTCTTCTGTAAAATAGGGAAAGCAATACCTGCTTCATCGCACTGGCATGGGCATTACATGAGATAATTCATGCAAAGTTCTAAGTACATGCTGTGTTTTAAGTAGAAGACATGACTGTGTGAGAATAATCCCCCACAAAAAAAGTAATTAATTCTGGCCAGGGAGTAAGAGAGGACGTTGGGGAGCATTTAAAGAAGAGGAGATATATGACTTTGACTTTGAAGATGATCAGACTTTCAACAGTGAGTTACATATTGTGACCTAGTACATATTTAGGTTTGTGACCTAGTACATATTTAGGAGGCTTTCCACATTTGTCTATGAAGTTTAAAACTTAAGCAGAAATATGAAAAAATGATCTTATAATTTGACAGAATATATGTTCTGAGCAGTCGGGATCATTTGTCTGATGCTTTATCGTGGTGAAATCAGATTGTCTGAATTTTTCTTCTTATCAGCACACACATTCTGTTACTGCTATGAGTTTATGCACATCAAGAAAGTCCAGAAGCAACATAGAATATATATATATATATATATGTGGGTCTGTGTCTGTGTCTGTGTGTGTGTATGTGTGTATATATATATATATATATATATATATATATATATATATATATTTTCTTAGCCTGAGATAGTTAAACTTTTTTCCCAGTTTTGAGGAAATCATTCCTGGCAGCCTGCCTTCTTGTGATTGATTAGAATTCAGGAGAGATAGAAAGAATGTTGGCACACTGAATGGAAAAAGGGAGAGTCTGGGACTGTTTTCAGAGAATATGAAATGGTTATGGTCCACGGAGGTGTTGCTTATCCTCACAGGGTTAGATTACCTTCTCATGTTTGTAAACTTAAAAAATCCTAACTCTCTCAGAAATTCTAATTGAATCAAGATTTTTTTTTTTTGAGAATTTGTTAATAATGCCAGTTTGGTCTTTACCTGGCAAAGAACTATGAGCAAATTCTGAAAGTAGGCTTCTGTGAACTGAGACCCTGAGACATTTAATCTCACCACGAAGTTTGATAGTACATTACCAGTTACAAAAGCCATCGTCTGCCACTGTGACCATAACAGGTCCATAAGGATTTCAGCGGGGCTTTTCCTCACCTTTCTCATCTCTTTACTCCTACTTTTCAACCATTCAAAAGCAGAGAGAAATTTCTTCCTAAAATGCTGGAAGAAAGCCTGGCGTTGCTTCTTGCTTCGTAATATGGGTTACACTGGCTTCAGGCAGGGTGTGAGGAGCCCTTGTCAACTCAATAGAATATAGAGTGATTCAAATGCACTGACATGGGCATACAAAGAAAAGAACAGTGCTCTGCAGTTTGCCAGGAATTCATCCAAAGAACACTGCAGTTGTTCTTATAGAAAAGAAAACTGTGTATTGTAAATCACTAACCCCCTTTGTTTATATTATAATGTATGCCACCTCCAGATGAGAGAACAATGAATTAAATAAGCTCTTTTTTAATACGTAATAATAATAGGTTGATAGTTCAAAGATATTTCCATCAAAGCATCTTAGAGAGCTTTATTTGCATTAATTGACTTAGCATTAGTTACTGATTGAAGGGTTAGTATTATTCTTCTTATTATTTTGTGTTAGTGAATTTTATTTTCCCCCAGTTGATACATTTTATTTTTGTAGGTCCCACCATTAATTCTGATAATAGAATCCATAGTATTTAACTGACATATTTGATTTAATTGTAATCATAGAATAATTGCAGGATTTATAATATGAATCAGATTTTTTTTGCTAGGTATACTTTTCTCACTGAGGTCTCTGTTGTTTGATGTTTTATTTCATTATACTGTTTATCAAAAAGCTATTATGGAATAATTCGTTCCACAGAACTCTTTGCCTGTTGAGAGTTTTATTTTTCTTTTAGGATCAACTCTGTTCCTACATTCTCAGGGAAGACCTCCCTGGGTAATCCAGTATTTTTTTTTAATTTTGAGAATTGTTCTATGATAGTTCTCAAATTTACTTACATAATGTCTTTCAAAGGTTGAATCTGTTAATTGTTCTCCAACAAGATTGTTCTATTCTTATTTACACATTAAAGGCAATTCTGATTTCTACTTCTGGCTTTGGCAGAAGGTTATATCTAACTGATACCCCCACTGAGAAGAAATGGAAGAACTGGATAAGATATTTTGGAAAAAAAAACCCAAAACTTTAAGAAGGAAATAGAAAGTTACCATGCCTCCAAGATCTGAAGGACTAAGTTCATTGACATTAGAGAAATACATATAGGTGAGTCTGACAATTGGTGCTCCACTTTTTCTTGTAGCATTTTCAAATTGAAATGCAGTGTCTTAGGAGCTGAACAGCACTCTGGGTAGCTGACAGGATGAAGGAGGGAAGGAGTTCAGAACTCTGCCAAATGGAGAAGCCAGCTTAAACACCCAAAATTTCATAGGGTGACTCTAATATCTGTGCTCTTGGATTAAAAGTAAAGCAGCATTCTTTAAAAGAGTATATTCAATATTTAATTAATTAAGTCTTTGATATAAATTATGGTAAACTGTCCTTTAACCAAGTATATTAAAAAAAACAAATTCCTACAGAGCAACAGCAACCAAGACAGTGTGGTATGAGCCCAGGTAGATGTATAGATAAATGGAATATAATTAAGAATCCAAAAATAAACCATTAGATTCATGGTCAATTGCTTCTTGACAAGGGTCCCAAAACAATTCAATACAGGAAAAGAATATTCTTTTCCACAAATAGTGTTAAAACAACTTGATATCCACATGCAGAAGAATAAAGTTACATCCCATTTACAAAAATTAACTCAAAATAGATCAAAAACTGAAGTATAACAACTGAAACTGTACAGTTCTTGGAAGAAAACAGAGAAGTAAATTTTCATGACCTTGGATTTGGCAAGACATTCTAAGATATAACACCAAAACTACAATCAACAGCAACAACAAAAAGATAAATTGGACTTCATCAAAATTAAAAACTTTTGAGCTTCCCAAACACTGTCGATGAAGTAAACTCACAGAATAGGGAATGATATTTGTAAGTCACATATCTGATAAAAGATTTGTATCTAGAATATAGAAAGTACTCTATAATTGAACAAAAAGAGAACCTGATTCAAAAAGGGCTATGGGTTTGAAAATACATTTATCCAAAGAACATATACAAATGGCTAACAAGCACATAAAAAGATGTTCAACATTGCTGGTCATCAGAGAAATTCGAATCAAAACCACAGTGTGATACTATTGCACATTCACTAGAATGCCTATAATCAAAAGATAGAAAACAGTAAGTGTGGCAAGGAGCTGGAGAAATTGGGACCTTTATACAAGTTGGTGGGAATGCAAAGATATTGAAGAGTTGAACGATATGTTACATAGATGTGAACTAATTGATCTAATGTTTTTGATGTACATATTTCTTTAAAACTTACATGGAAAAGTTACTAAAATTAACGTTAGCCAAGAAGCTAGTCTTCTATTTTAAAAGACTGAAATAATTTAGAAAATGTTATCTGAACACAAGAGAATTGAACTAGAAAGAGAAAACCAAAAACAGCTTGGATATTAAGCAAACTATGGGTCAACGAAGAAATCACAATTGAAATAAGATATGATTTAAATTAAATGATAATGGAAATATGTACTCAACTTTTGAAGTGCCATTAAGGGCTGCTTGAGGAAATTTTTATTAGCTGATATAAGGTCAATATGAATAATAGACTCTTTCCCCATATACAAATAATAAATAATTAAAAACTATTAAGTGGATGACTTTTAAAATGTTAAATATAGATGTGAAATAGAAACAATTAACTGGAAAAATTCAATGAAAGATGTGGAAAGTCTCTACCCAAGGAAATATAAAATTTTGATATAAATTTTAAATTATAATATAAAACACTTGATATTACAAAAGCATCAGTCCCACTAAATAGGTCTTTAAATTCACTGCCATCTTAATCATACTCCCTGCAGAAGTTTGTTGTAGATATTGACAAGCTGGCTCTAAAATCCATAAGAAAACACAAAAGATCAAGAAAACTTAACAGTTTTGAAGGAGAACAATATTGTAAGGCTTTGATATGCTATCAACAAAGATTAAAATAAAATAGTAATAAAACCAATATGGTAATGAGACATTAAGAAACCAATATAACCATTGGTACAAAATATCCCCACACAGATGTGGAAATAAGAATTACAATAAAAATATTACTTCAGAGCAGTGAAGAAAGGATGGTTTTATCAGTAAATGACACTAGGTCATCTGGATAGCCGTAGAGATGACTAGTCATGTAAAATCCCTTTTTAAAAAAATTTTTTTATGTTTATTTTTGAGAGAGTGACAGAGCATGAGCATGAGCAGGGGAGGGGCAGAGAGAGAGGGAGACACAGAATCCGAGGCAGGCTCCAGGCTCTGAGCTGTCAGCACAGGGCCCAACACAGGGCTTGACCCCATGAACTGCGAGATCATGACCTAAGCCAAAGTAGGAAGTTTAACTGACTGAGCCACCCAGGTGTCTCATGAAAAATCCCTTTAATCAATCAGTTTGCATCTCAAACAAGTCATAATTTAGATGATCGGCAAGAATAGACAGTTTGGGCCAACCGTGGCCACACATGGTGTCATGTACCAGGAGTCAAATGGTATTTTCTAATAATTTTTTAAGTGGCTCATCAAAATGTTTGAATGTGCTGGGCATCATTTCCCATTTGTTTTTGTCTAGTAGACTTGTAATGTTCCCTATGATAGAATTTCAGAGTAGGAAATTAGTATGAAGTTATTAAAGATGTTAAAATTAACAGGTTTATTATTTAAGGTGGCTTTTGATCATTTGTGTCCCAAACATATTACTGCTCTGTGTTTCCCAACTGGATAACCTGGTTAGGACTCACTTTGGATTTATGTCAGTAACTCAAAGTCATTCAAAGACTGTGTTAAGTTCCTGCTATGTTAAGGAACTGTGCGGGCACTGTGGATACATAAGTGAACAAGATTCTTTGATTCTATAAAGTGTGAAAAATAACATAAGTTGAGCCCTTTTTAAAATCGAGACCGACAGCCATTCCATTTGGGAGGAACAGCCTTGCATGTCTTGTTTTCTAAACCTTTGAACTGGGGCAAACCACCAATATTCCAAGAAGTCAGCAAGAATAAGAAAATCCTGTTTGAAAAGACTGATAAAAGTGAACTTTTGCCAAGTGACCACTTTACCTGACAAATCAATGAAGTACATAGAAATATAGCCCTTCTTGTCAGCACCAGTGAACTCTTACTAGAAACAACTTACCTGATTTTCCTTTTTTCCCGTAAAAGCCCTGAGTTCACCTTCTATAAATGGGACACTATCTGGGTTTCTACCTAAATTTGTGTACTCTGATGCAATTCTTTGATCCCAAATAAACATCTTGCTTCTTGAACGGGTTTCTTGGTTTTAGGTTGACAGAAATTTATAATTTAATATGATACTAAAAAATGTTTGTATTTTTATAAGTCAATAGTGGGTCAAGCCATTGATTAACCTCCTAATCTCCCACAGTGGTTAAGCACCTGAGACTGTATAGTTTTCAGCCTGTATTGCCTCTTAGGAATACTATATTTTATATTTATTCCTTCTCAAAATGCAGAGGAGAAATTTCTCTAGTTTTAAAACACTTGCATATTCCTCCTTCTTGCCAAGTGGACTCAAAATAATCTAACAACCAAGTTGTGTTCAGCAACTCAGGGTTGCCTACAACCTTTTTTTTACAATAAACAGGCCCTCCAGCTTTAGACTGAGGAACGCATTGTGGTCATAATTATTTTATAGATAAGAAAAGTCATTATACCATATTCCATTCCAAATCCCACTAGTCACAATAGCCATCGTGCAGGAACTAAGAATTTTATGAATGCTTACTGGAATGAAACAGAAATCCTACTTATAATTCAAAGCATTGATTTACCTTTGAAAAGGTGAGTAGGGAAAATGTATAGAAGGGAAAAAAATAAAGGGAGTGAGACTCATTTGAAAAATTTTAGCTGGCAAATCATTTTGCAAATATTTCAAACTGTGTTTTCTTGATTATATCTTTTCCTATAGTGCATGGTGTGTTTGACACCATACAATATGACATGTCAAAAGCAATATCAGAAATGGAAAACAAGGACATGGCAGGTTTGGGGCCTCTGAACTGCAGGGTTTTTTTGTTTTTTGGGTTTTTGTTTTGTTTTGTTTTCATATAGCTTCACAACTTCGATTTCTCCATATATGGTCAACAAGAATTCATAGACTTACCTCTAAAATTGCCCTGTGATTTTTGTTCAATCCTCTCAGAGTCTCATTTGCTTGAAAAAAATTAAGAAAATTTAAAAAAAAAGTAAGTACAAAATTCACAATTTTTTAGGACACAATGAACCATTTTTTTTAAATGTAACTTGATCTCCAAATCATTTTAAAGACACTGTAAAGCAGGCAATTTTAATATGTGGGAACAATGTGCTGTAATTCAGTTTCCAAAGGCCAAATGACAACTAGAGTCACCAATTATAACTGGAATTTCCAATTGGATGGCTTCTTAATACAGCATTTAAGGAGATGCTCAAGCATATTCTGAGAGGTTACTGAGGTTTTTGGAAAAAGTTTTTTAATTGAGTGCTTTATTTGTCATAATAGTGTATATTCTGAGCACCTGCGGTGTCCAGTTATATTTGTAACCCAGAACAGCCATTCAGTTTTATTGCCCACTTTCAAGTCTGGACCTGAGATATTATTTCCACCAAGTGAAAGTCCAATCATCTCTCAGTACTTCCAACATCTGATGGGTCCACTGAACTAAGAAAGAGAATTTTAGTGAGTATTGGGGTGTGGCTCACAGTGTTGATGATGACAGGAAGGCACGCAGAGGTCAAGGAACCACAGCATGTTTTAGGCAAGTCAATTTGTGATGGTTCTTGGCCATATGTGATGAATACTTACTGAGGTATATTGTGCTGCCCATGTTGGCAAATAATTTTATTAGATTACTAACTGCTTTTAATAAGTTGCAACACTACTGGAAAAGTCTCACAGAGTTATCAAGTTAACTTCATTTAAAATGAAGAGTTCAGTAAAATCTGAAATCTGATTTCCCCAAACAAAAAAGTTTTGAAATTATTGGTTACAACTGTGTGAAAAAACTTATGAGACCATTATTCTAAGAAAAAATATTGACATATTTAAAAATATAACAACCCAAAGATTAAATGTGGAACCTCCTCCCAAGCTACATTTTCATAACATTAGATCTAATATCAGTGATTTAATTTCAGGAAAAAAAAAACACAATCCATGACAGATCTTTAATGGTTATTAGAATTTATGTTTTTTCTAGATTGTTCTTTATCTCATTTATAAATTTATTTTGCTTGTAAGGTTATGTAAGAATTATACTCATGTAGATTTTAGTTTTAGCTTTATTTTTGCACACTGAGGATCCAGGAATAAGTTTTTGCCTCTTAACAACGCCCATAAATACAGCACATATATAATTTATTATCCCACTGGGATACTCTGAAAGTGAAAGGGAACACAAATAATAATTACTTGGTAAGGCCAGGCATAAATCAGATCTTTTCTGGGCAAACTGAGATGTAGGGTCATTTAATATACATGACTCAAATATGGAAATTATTGATTCAATCAAAATGTTTTGTTTTGAAGGTGAAAAACTGCCACTTAAAAGTCACATGACTAGTTAGTGGCTACACTGACACTTTACCTTATGGTTTCTGAAATTATCTCTTTGACATTCCTGGTTTCATATAGAATTATAAAAAGGATTTTCAAATAACTACAGGCATATCTGCCACCAACTTTCAGCTGGCCATCGAGCCAGGAAGGGTTAAAAGAATAGAGTACAAGCACCAGCACTGATCTTCCACTTTGCAAGTGAGTACTTAGGTGCAGCTAAGTCAGTTTCTATTTATCAGTACCCTCAACTGACTGAATTCACCATGTTACAATGTTTGGTAGTACACGGCAACAACATAGGTCAGAGTTACAAATACATTTGTCACCTCCTGTATATCACTGGCACACACCATACTGGGGCATGTGTTAGGCTCAGTGCAGTTCAGTTCAATCCACTATAGCTCATTTATTTTCTACTCTCAACCTTTCATAATAATACATGGTCTAAAAACCCAATTCAATAATATTCTTAATGCCAACTTTTTAATCTGAGAAGTGAATATATGTATTTTACAAAGTATTTCAACAAGTATGAAACAGGGTAATCACCCAAAGACCAGGAAATTCAGGTGGCTAGAACACTTTTCCTTCTTCAATAGCTTTCCAGATGATGAGGGTTTTATTATAATGTGCTTTACATTTGCTAATGTAGTTCTACTAAAAGCCACATAGTCTAAAATGGTATTTTACTCCTCCTCTCTCTTCCCCATGCATGCCATCATTAAACACCATTGATACAGAGCCACCTGTGTATACAGCACTCAACCAAGCATGGCATTTCTGAAGTAATTTGGAGAGAGATGACAGCAGGTGAAATTGGAATATTCCCAGAGGATGCTCATTCTGCATTCAGAAGCATTCCAGATATTTTTGAAGAATTTCTTTTTCCAATTTGCATTATTTCTAAATACATTTCACATACTTTTCCAAGTTTACTAGCTGTATTGCAATATGTACATTAATATTTAAGCTTATGTCAGGCAGGCTTAGATATATGAATTAACTAAGAGGCATAAATTAAGTGCATGTTTATATGATATTCTGTGGAAGACATGTTATTGTGGCTTATAGCTTTGGAAAAGAGACAAAGAAGCCCAAGAAATCCTTTCTTAGTGACACTGCTATGCCTTGGAATACCTTTTTGTACCATCCTTAGACTGCACATGGCAGCAAAAAACAAACAAACAAACAACCCAAAAAACAAAAAAACCTGCCAGTGGACTTTGGTAAATAAATTCAGGAAACTGAATTTGCTAATAGTTTAAATCACAATTTTTAATGACCTGAGCTGAAAGCAAAAGTCAGATGCTTAACTAACTGAGCCATCCAGGTGCCCGTTTTGCTTTTTTAATTTACCAATGCACCTTGAATAGCATTTCATAGTAAAAATGTAAAAGGATTCCATTCTTCTGTATTTATGAAACTCTGCATTAAGACTTTGGAATGACTCTAACCTATTATTCCTTCAGTCAATGATGAAATCAATAATCACATATTCTTACTCTATTGCACATTTAGAGGTATGGCGGAAACAACTTTCTGAGGACTGGAATTGCTCTATCAATGGATCCTAAGGCCATGTTGCCCTCAGCAGAAGTTGTATATCAATACTCTAACCAGCAAGTAGGAGAGCTAAACACTGAAATTTAAGTCAGATTTCTAAATTCTAGTCAAATTTCTGTGCTCTTATTTTAGGAAAATATAGAAATCATTCAGAGTAAATCCTAACTATATATATACATATATATACATGTATATATATGTATATATATAAAATCTCTCTCTCTCTCTCTCTCTCTCTCTCTCTCTCTCTATATATATATATATATATATATATATATATATATTATGTGGGACAAACCATCACCATCATATTTATCAGATATTTAAAGGAAAGAGTCTCCTTAAGCAGCAACATTCAGTTTACTGGAAATGTTCAGCTGCATGTTGAGCTAGTGGAAACCTACATCTTTACATGTCAAAGTACTAAAAATGAAATAACATAATGGTGAATCAGATTACAAACAAATTGAATCGGTCATACTATTCACTGCTTCTGAAACAAAGTAGACTACAAAAACACTTGAAGTTTCTGCTTACAGTCTATTGATTCAAATAAAAATTATCACCTGCAGCTCCCCCCACTGACACACACACACACACACACACACACACACACACACACACACATTTTCACCTCTTTCTGATGATTCTCCCATGTTTTCTATGAATAAAAAATGCCTTAAAGTGTACTTGACTGACCATTTTGCAGCTTGGGGTTCTTACTCCAATATCCTGATTCTTTTCATTTTGTTGTGTGTTTTGGGGGGGACAAATTGGAAACCTTAACCCAGTCAGTTAACTGCCAAATCTCAGAACTAGGTGAACTCTGATTTTTGTTTGTTTGTTTCTGTGCTGGAATGATTGGATAGCATTCCAAGTCAGTTCAAAATTCAAAAATAATTTTAATATGCTTCCTTATACATATGGCCAACCATTTTTTTAAGTTTATTTATTTATTTTGAGAGAGACAGTGACACAGTGAGTGAAGGAGGGGCGGAGAACAAGGGAGAGAGAGAATCTCAAGCAGGCTCCACACTGCCAGCACGGATGTGGGGCTTAAATTCACAAAACTGTAAGATCATGACCTGAGTCAAAACCAAGAGTCGGACACTTAACCAACTCAGCAAGCCAGGCAACCTCCAACCATTTCTAAAAATTTAGTGAAGTCCAAAGTAAAAGTTCACAATGTTTCTCAATTGTGCTTTCTTTCAATCCACTGCCAGTGTGCTATTTATGCCCATTTCATTCTTATATGTATTATTATAAAACTCCCTAAAAAATACACACACATACATTACCCTGGGATTAGCTGTGTATTTCAATTATTTTTTGCCACACTTATTTCTCAGAGCAGTAGGAAGGTGGGTCTTTGTTTATGCAGATGATTTTATGAAAGTATGCAATAGCTCTATACAGTAAGAAGTTATATGATATTAATTAGCTAATAAACATTATAAATTCTGTATATATACATTTTAAAACATTTTAGATTACTAATAATCCTTAAATTTGTTAAATTAATAAAAATTAAAACTAATTTCAAGAAGATATCACTTGAAATGCATGCTCTTAGAGTACAAAAAATGTATTATTGTTGGCACCTTGGGAGGAAGAAAACAATATAATATCATGAAAAAAGATATACCTCAGAGAAGAAAGTCAGTGGGAAAGAAATGAAAGTCAGATTAGTTTATATATAAAAACAGCTGGAAGGCCTCTAGTTGGCTGAATTCAGTAATTTCTAGGTTATTACAAGGTAGATGAATGTGTATTTTAGGTTGTTTGTAAGGTGTCTCACACATAAAGACAACATTGTATACAATAAATGTGTTTACAAATAGAATGGTATATTCATATATCAGTAAGAAGTTGTCTTTTTTAAAAATTTACAAATGATTGTGTTGCCAATGTCTAGTTACAATCTGGGTTTACACTAGCTGTATTTTAATATTACAAATATTAAAATATATTTCCCTTTTCATTTTCGATAACAAACAAATGATATTGAGAATGTTACATTGGAGTTGTAGGGCTAAGCTGGAATGTTAATAAAAGATTAGTCTTTTATGAACATGAGCTGTGTTTAATCCCTTCTACGCTCACATGCTGTGTGATATGGGGAAAGTCATTTTACATTTATAATACTCAATTTCTACATATGACAATAATCTTAATAATTTAAACATTATTCCTTTATTCTGCCATATTGAAGATACCCAAAATAACATAAAGCATTTAACACAATGTTAGGCACAGTGTTACCATCATCATCACCATCATCTCCTGTAGGTTTAGCCATATAATACATGACCTTGACCCACAAGGAGTTAAAAAACTGGAGTAAGTTTTTATGAATAAGATATGCTCCTGGTGGGCCAAGATCGTTTATTATTAATACTTAAATCCCCCAAATAAGGTCAATAATAGAATAAACCAGTATTAACAGAGCATCTACTGTGTGTTGTACATTTTGTTTAAACATTTTCCAGATATTTTAAGTGCTGTTAACTTTTTCTGAGATGTAAGTCCTTTAATGCTAAAGAGCTGATAGGTAGGGAACATGGCCACAGACATAGGTCTCCAAAGATTGTAGATTTTCTACAACATCCTCTGATTCCTCTCCAGGACCTGTGCCAGGTACACAGTAGATATTCAGTTCAAATTTGTGGAATAAAAAAAAGTAACCTAAGAAATAAATCCTGAATATCAGATTCTTTATGAACGAAAATCAATTGAACTAATATTCTTTGACTGGTAACATCACAATATGTCCCTAGTTTGCTTTAACAAGATGGTGCATATGATGAACTTAACTTGGCCCATATTTTTATCATAAATGTTATTACAAAGATTTTACTTTGGTGTTCTGTAGATTTTACTTCCAAAGCCAATAGAAACAAATACCAGAAGTAACTTATGAGCACCACTGCCACTGTAGGTGGGCTCTGAATTAAACCCACCACAGTTCAGTAATTGTCTGCCAAAAATGAGCCCTGAGGAATGGCTGTTCACAAAGCTGCACGCTATCTTCAATATGGACTTTTCAAATACTGGTTCTCATCATTTGTACAGTTCATTAGCCATACTGGCTTGCAAACAAGCAAATTAGATTACTGTAGGACATTGGGCCAAATATTAACAGATATTATCATTCTGAGAATTCACTTTCAAGTTACAGTGTAGATACACTGGAAAAGCTTAAAATGACATTCTTCTCTTAAATCAATTCCCTGTCAGCATGATCTCAAGTTACATCCAACACATTTGAGACCATTGGGAAAGAAGTTCAATTTCAATTAGACACAATTTAAGTCTGAAAATAACTTGACTGAAAAGGAGCTACTTTTTAAAAATATACACTGAGATGCAGATACATACATAATGTATGTATTATTAATGGGAAATAAATGATTATTGATTAACCTAACAAAGTTTGGGGTTGCTTTAGTCTCCTCAAGTAGATAAACTAAAGGTCCTTCAAAGGAGTTCAAACTAACTCAGGCTAGTTTCTTCTTTTTTATTAATTTACTTAGCATCTTTTATTTATATACCTGAATTAAAAAACAGACTCATGTTTGCTTGTTTGTTTTATTCAGGTACATAAGTGGATGGGATTATGATTAATGTAAATAGATGAGATCAACATTTAGTTTTTAATAGGCCCTGGGAAGCAGAATTACTAAATCAACATCATTAAAGTACCCGTGTTCCTTGGAAATGGGTTTTACCTCAATGGCGTTTTCTCTCATATCCAAAGAACTGAAAAGCAGGTCTTATAATAGCTCATTATACAGTTTGAAAGAATAAAACACCTGTGTGAATTTGTGTCTTCTCTTCTAAAAATAAGCTTATATACCTCATTAATAATCTACCAGTGTCACAATCAAGCTGCTCCATAAATAAAAGAGATAAAGTACAATTCCAAGGAAATCATTTCACAAGATTATCTGTATAAAGTCTCTAAAATGACCAGTTTGTATGTCTAAGCTCATGGAAAAGTCAATTTCTGAATCAGAGAACACCAAAGCTCTTTGAGTTGAATGGGAACAAAATAATCATCTAATAATAAAGAAAAGACAATCAAATTAGATGTGGCCTGTGAAAGAATTGGACATTATTATACATCCTAGTATCATCATCATCACCATTGCCATCATTATTAATATTTTTCAGATATTACTTCAACACTCAGAAAAATTAGCACCCTTAGTCAAGAGAAAAAAAACCCAAAATTTCTTGCCCAATTGATATTTAAATCTCATCCAAATTCTGGTTTAAAAGGCAAACATCAAGCACAGATCCAGTTAAGAGGAACCTTAATAAATAGAACTTTGCTTAAATATATATAGAGAGAGAGTACAAAATTTATATGAATTCTAGTGATGAGAAACATAAATCGAATTATTGTTCCTATAGATTATTTGAAAAAGATAAAGAAAAATTAAATCTGTTGCTGACTGGTAGGTGCAGTTAAGAGTCAAACTTTCTGGGGCACCTGGGTAGCTCAGTCAGTTAAGTGTCCAACCTTGGTGCAGGTCATGATCTCATAGTTCATGGGTTCAAGCCCTGCATTAGGCTCTGTGCTGACAGCTCAAAGCCTGGAGCCTGTTTCAGATACTGTGTCTCCCTCTCTCTCTGCCCCTACCCTACTCACGCTCTGTCTCTCTCTGTCTTAAAAATAAATAAACATTAAAAAAAATTTTTTAAAAAGTCAAACTTTCTGAGTTTATGTTTCCTGTGTACTACTTGATTTTTTCTGTGATCTCAATTAAATTCATCTTTTCAACTTCTAGGTTTCTCATCTTTCAAAGGCAGGTCTATTAGGACCTAAATTATAGAGTTGTTGTGACTACCACTTTGTTTAATACATGTAACATGCTTAGTATAGAATCTAGGAAATACTAAGTGCTCATTCTTAGGCATTGTGAGTAATATATGGTTCACAGTATCCATTTTCTTAAAGAGGAGAGAACTTCAAGAAAGCACCTAATGTGGAGAAGTACAATGTCATTCACAAAGACAGTAAATTGCTGGAGGAAGCCAAGTAATTGTTACATTGTAAGAGGTCATGCTTCTCCTCTCCTCAATCTAAGAATTCAGAAAAAGGCTCAATTTATTCCCAAGACAGTCACTGGGAACCCACTGGCAAATAAGTAGACAAAAACTTTGCTTTTCCTTCTAGAAGGAAAAGATAGAAAAATACACATGAATATCAATGACTAAGCAGCAGATTCTTATATTTCCTTGTTTATTTGTAAGGAACAAAGATATTAATCATATAATATTACTAAATATATAATAATTTGATAGTGATTGTATTGTTGACATTTGGAGAGGTAAGTGGCTACATTAAAAGATTTTACTTAGTAATGTACATCAAACGGGCCTCTCTGAAGAACCTCCAGTATTACAAGATTTCTAAAACTATCATGGATATATCACACAGGAAAGACTGGAGATAAAACATTTCATCTTGAGTCTATTAACTTACCAGGAAGGAAGTACACAACTGACAAAGAAATAGTTCATCAAGTAGCCCACTGAAGGAAAAAAAAAGTCATAATTGCTGTAAATTCTAAAAAGTGAGAGTTCACGGTTGTCATACATATTAGCACACTGGATAGGATAGAATGATTCCATAGATTTGCAAACAGTTGGTTAAAAGTTAGGTCCAGTTGTAGAAAGAGAAATTTAAAAACCAACACCATTTGCAACTGCATGAAAAAGAATAAAATACCTAAGAATAAACTTAACGAAGGAGGTCAACTACCTATATCCCAAAAACTATAAAACACTAATAAAAGAAAATTGAAGATAACACAAAAGTGGAAAGATAGTCCATGTTCATGGATAGGAAGAATATTGTTAAAATGCCCATAATGCCCAAAGCAATCTACAGATTCCGTGTAATCCCTACCAAAATACCAATAGCACTTTTCACAAAACTAGAACAAACAATACTAAAATTTATATGGAACCACAGAAGACCCCAAATAGCCAAAGAAATCATGAGAAAGAAGAATAAAGCTGGAGTATCACAATACCATATTTCAAGATATACTACAAATCTGTAGTAGGCAAAACAGTATAGTACTGGCACGAAAGTAGACACACAGATCAAAGAACAGAGATGCCAGAAATAAATTTATACATATATAGTCAATTACATTATGACAAAGGAGGCAAGAATATACAGTGGGGGAAGAACAGTCTCTTTAATAAATGGTGCTGTGAAAACTGGACAGTTACATGTAAAAGAATGAAACTGGACCACTTTCTTTCACCCTACACAAAAATAAACTCAAAATGGATTAAATATCTAAATGTGAGACCTGAAACCATAAAAATCCTAGAAGAGAGCACAAGCAGTAATTTCTCTGACATCAACTGTAGCAATTTTCTAGATTCATCTCCTGAGGCAAGAGGGGGAGAAAAAGCAAAACTAAATGGTTGGGACTACATCAGAATGAAAAGCTTCTGCACAGCAAAGGAAACAATCAACAACAAAAAAGACAACCTACTGAAAGAGAGAAGATATTTGCAAATCATATGTTCAATAAGGGGTTAACATCCAAAATGTATAAAGAACTTACACTTAACCCAAGACAATCCAAAAAAAAATGGGCAGAGGACCTGAATAGGTATTTTTCCAAAGAAGACATCCAGATGGCCAACAGACACATAAAAAGATACTCAACATCACTCATCATCAGGAAAATGCAAATAAAAACCACAATGAGATACCGCCTTACATCAATTCGAAGAGCTAAAATCAAAACGAAAAGAAATAGTAAGTGTTAGCAAGGATATGGAAAAGGAACCCTCTTGCACTATTGGTGGGAATGTAAACTGGTGTGGCCACTATGGAAGCACTATAGAGGTCCCTCAAAAAATTAAAAATGGAAATATTATATGGTCCAATAATTCCACCATTGGGTATTTAACCAAAGGTAAGGAAAATGTACACACACACACACACACACACACACAAACAAACGCAGAGGAATATTATGCAGCTATAAAAAAGGATGAGATTGTGCCATTAGAGACAACATGGAAGGACATAGATGGTATTATCAAGTGAAATAAGTTTGAGAAAGACAAATACCATATGATTCCATTCATAAGTGGAACCTAAAAAACAATAACAAGAAATGAATAAACAAATAAAAGCAGAATCATACCTATAAAAGAGAACAAACTGATGGTTGGCAGAGGGGAGGGGTTAGGAGGTTGAGCAAAATGGGTTAAGGAGAGAGGGACAAACAGGAATAGGAACCAGATAGGGTTTACAAGTCAGACACAGCACCCATTTCAGTTCCTTGTATACACATTGCTTTCCAAGGGACACTTTTTTTTTTTATTTTTATTTTTTTTTTTATTTTTTTTTTAAATTTTTTTTTCAACGTTTATTTATTTTTGGGACAGAGAGAGACAGAGCATGAACGGGGGAGGGGCAGAGAGAGGGAGACACAGAATCGGAAACAGGCTCCAGGCTCCAAGCCGTCAGCCCAGAGCCCGACGCGGGGCTCGAACTCACGGACCGCAAGATCGTGACCTGGCTGAAGTCGGACGCTTAACCGACTGCGCCACCCAGGCGCCCCTCCAAGGGACACTTTTTATATGATTTACTTTCCTGGGAATTTTTTTTAACTCCAATCTCCTCCAACTTTACAAAGTCATCTTCTATACCCCAGATAAAATATCACTTTCCTCATTCTAAATTAGGTCCACCTGTTACACATTTTCATACCACTATGTTCTGTCCTTTATAGCATTTATCTCAAAGGAAGTTTGGGGATTATTTTTTTGGTTACTTAATATCTTTGTCTGCCAATGGAACGTAAATTTTATTGCACCATTTTTTATGATAAGAACAGTAACATCCAGAATGTTCATCAGTGTATCATTTTGTGTTTTTATACCCCCTACACTTAAGATTGGTGCATGGTACATGCATAATAGCCACACCGAGATAGATTTCTGTTGGGCCTGGCAAAAATAGGAACCCAGATAAATTATGTTAATATTCTTATACAATGTATAGTCTTATTTTAAAGACAAACTCCAAGGATGTCTCTGAACTAAACAGGTTTAGGAAAAGAAGTACTGATAGAATGAATGTATACCTGTTAAAAGAATTTTATGAATATTTACCTTTATCTTAATTTAATGTTGGCATGCCTATTTGAAAATATTCTTATTATGATAATAGTAAATAAAAAGTTATGATTTTGTTTTTACATTTGAGCTACTTTTAATTTTTATTGCTCTGGAAACCTGAACTTAAATGGGTGCTTACTTATGCATTCTGGAGTACTCTAATCTACCAGTGATGCTTTTCTAATGAAAAGTCTAATTTGAGCAAAACTTCATGTGACTGGAACTAGAAACCTTAGCTACTGAGATGATAACAAAAAGATGCCACATGCAGGTAAAACTGATAAATGCTTCAGAATTAAGTGAGGAGACAGGTGTCATCAAGCTATGTCATCTTCAGTTCCCAAGATATTTTACATTTTTCTAAACTTGACTGCCTGAGACATAAGTTAGGAACGAAATGATATCATTAAAATTCAGTCAGCATCTCAGGCTAGAATTTCACTCCGTGTTTAACTCAAATCCCCGGTAAAACTTTTGGACGCCGTTTTTGCATAATTCTCAAATGTTCCTTGCTGCTCTCAGAGTTGCATCTTTCTGTCTTCTGCTTCCAAATCATGGCTAACAGCAAACCAGACAAGGCAAAAATAAGAGAAATATGTACGTTTGAATGAGAGCTAGTCATTATAATTCACGATGCCAGGTAATAGTGGTCAACATATTTCCCATACCCTCTCTTTACTTTCCATAATTGGAATGATCAATATAAATAGACAGAGGAGGCTGATAATAAATATTGGCCATGCAAATACGAACAGGAGCTGACTTTAAAAATAAAAAGAGAGAGAAGACATTATTTACACTTCCTAAAAACCCATCATAATCAATTTTACTCATTTCAGAGACACCTCGCCGATCACAAGAAGGCAGGATTAGTTGAAATCTCCCCAGCTGCCAACCATTGCACCAAATTCTTCCATAGATGCTCCTTCTATTCATTCATTAAGACTATGTGAGCCACTTAGACTCCTACAAGTAACCCATCATTTGATTTGAGGAACAGAATGATAAACTCATATGTGCTGTGACAGGAAACCATGCTTCTCCTGAGTGGCATCCGAACACCCTCTCTACTTGAACACAGCTATTATAACACTGAAAATTAATGATGCAAGAAAGAACCTCAGCAAAAACTAGTAATAAAGCTCTGGGGGGGGGGTGCAGCCTTGTGTGCAAGAGTCTGAGTGTGTATGTTTGTGTGCACATGCAATTCTGCGCACGAATTTGTGTATGTCTGCATAGAAAAGACTGACAGAGAGACAGAAAGCACTAGAGACCAGACTAACATATAAACTGGAAGTTAGTTTCAATGGCAGAGACCTAGTGCAATCAGATTTTCAGACCAAGCGCTGTGCTTGGCACATAGGAAACTTTAAATAAAACTATAGTTAAAATAACTAACCATAGGTATTTTATGAAAGAACAGAGACGTTGTGGGGTCAGTAAGTTACCATGGATGGTTTTGCTGCCAATGAAAATCACCTTAAAAGCTAAGAGACGAATGCTTTGAGTCTGTAAATTGGGTTTTTCTTATGTTAAGTTTCTTTGCAATTAGGGTCCAATAAAAGCTGTGTAAAATGAATGTAACAGTTGAAGATTAGTTACAAAAATTTATTTTAACTGACAGCTGTCGGCAATTCAGGGATGATTCCCCTGTTAAACAACTGGTAGTATTTTTTTTTAATTTTTTTCAACGTTTTTTTTATTTATTTTTGGGACAGAGAGAGACAGAGCATGAACAGGGGAGGGGCAGAGAGAGAGGGAGACACAGAATCGGAAACAGGCTCCAGGCTCCGAGCCATCAGCCCAGAGCCTGACGCGGGGCTCGAACTCACGGACCGCGAGATCGTGACCTGGCTGAAGTCGGACGCTTAACCGACTGCGCCACCCAGGCACCCCCAACTGGTAGTATTTTAAGTGAAGCTTTTATTATTAGGAACCTCACAAATGAATATAAAGAGGGTACTTGCCCTGAAGACTGCTCTTTAGGAACTTGTCAAATGTTCTTATTTTCATTTTCCTCACTGAGTGAATTATTTCAGCACTAAGCATTTGTGCATCATGTATATTAGTTTTCCAGACTAAAAAAAGGTAATAATTTTCTTATTTAGGCTCTTTTGAAGAAGTATACTTACTGTGTCAGGTGTCAAGTAAATGAACAAACTTTATAAACTATGGCTTGCAGTTATTAGAAAATAATCATGGAATTATTGAACCTTCAAGTTGGAAAATGATCCATCATGATCATTTCCATTAAATAAACAATTTATGCAAGTAAAAACTTAGGCAGTAATGCAATACATAAGAAGACAAGTATTTAATTACCATAAATTTATGTTATGAGTTTAAATTAATAATTATGTATTACAAAACTAAATAGAAGGAATGAGTATTTTATGACCAAAAAATTTCAAAGCTACAGTTTTATACCTGAAATATTCGGCTAAATATTTATTTCTGTAATTTGTTTAGGTTGAAATCCTGCTATAACAAACTATAATATTACAAAGTGTAACCCTTTAATCTATTTGAAATCTAGGATTATTTTCCAATGAATTGGTCTCAATTTGAAAAATGGAATTTTCTTTCAATTTTGAACAGTTTTGAACTTTCAAATTCAAATTTAATTTTTAATTTTAATAATTTACATATTTGTTGATCTCTAACTTGAGATTGAATAATTTAGTCAGACATTTATAAATATTCGTTGTTTAGCCAAAATAATTTTTCTAACATATCTTATAAAATTTTAAGGTTGAAAATGCCATATATGTGGTAGGATTCAATAGAGATTACTATAAACTTTTAAAAAAGGATTGTTATAAAAATAACATATTAGCATGATACAGTTCAAAAAGTGAAGATTTTATCATGCAAAATGAGTTTCACTCCATCTTGACACAAATCCTACGACTCATCACAAATTACTATTGTCAAGGGACGCCTGGTTGGCTCAGTCGGTTAAGCGGCTGACTTCGGCTCAGGTCATGATCTCACAGTTTGTGGGTTCGAGCCCCATGTTGGGCTCTGTGCTGACAGTGCAGAGCCTGGAGCCTGCTTGGGATTCTGTGTCTCCCTCTCTCTCTGCCCCTCCCCTGCTCATGCTCAGCCTCTCTCTGTCTCAAAAATAAATAAAAACATTAAAAAAACCAAATTATTATTGTCAAAAATATATTGCATATTCTTCTATGTGCATTGTATGGATTACTATAATTTATTTGATCTGTTTCCTATTTATGATACTAGTTTTTCCCAGTCTTTTTATTATATCACTGTTGCAATCAACATCCTTGTACATATATTTTGGAGTGCACAAGTGAGTGTTTGTTTTTTCTTTATTTTATTCACTTTTGAGAGAGAGAACGAGAAAGAGGAGGACAGAGGATGTGAAGTGTGCTCTGTGCTGACAGCAGCGAGTCTGATCCTGGGCTCTAACTCATGAAAGATGAGATCATGACCTGAGCCAAAGTCAGACATTCAAACAACTGACCCACTCAGGCACCCTACAAGTGATGTTTTTATGAAGTATATTAGGCTACAGTAACAATTCCACAGCGTCAGTGGTTCAACCAGTTTATTTCTTATCTACAAAGCCTGCTGCAGTTTCAAAGAATCTCATAAGGAATTGTCCTCCATGTGGTGACACAGTGCTTCTGCTATTTTGAATTTTTGTTCCGTTATCCTGACCAGTGGCTAACTCCATGATCACCACAGCAAGAGAAGACTCAAGAATCACAGCAGTAACTAAATGTTTCAGTGTGTAAATGACACTTACCACTTATTCTCCCCAGCCATTGGCCAGAATTAATTATATAACTCTACTTGCCAAGGGACATAAAATTATAATTTTCTCATTTGCCCAGAAGGACAGAGGTGGATGTGTGGGAGCAATAGAAGCCTCTACCAGAGATAAATCCTAGAATTGATACTACTTTGCCAAAGTTCATGTTCAGGTAACTTCAACAGATATTAACAAATTATCCAAAGATAATACATCCCTTATCTCATCAATAAATTAAAAATGTAATAATTTATTTAGTTTTGCAGGTTGAGTCCAGTTTTAAGCAGGCTAACTGTAAGACCCAGTATATCTGAATGGTGATTCTTTATCTTTCTAAATTTATAATCGGGACTATCCAAAAGTTAATGAATTATAATGCACTATTATGAAAAGAAAGCTGGTTCCATGTTCACCAGTTATTGTACAACAATCACACCAAAGCAAGAGAATGAATCTAGAAGGCTCATCTGAGTCCTTTCCCATGTTCAGCTTAAATAAGCTGGCCTTGTGGTTTCAAGTTTCCTCAAGTTAGTTGGCCTGAATAGGCAAAACCGACAAACACAACAATAAAGGAAATAATCAAAAGAAAACACCAATAGAGAGCTGCAAACTTGCACAGCAAAACATTTCCAAGAAACTTAACTGTATGTACAGCACTAGTAGGAGTTTTATTCTGTAAACTTCATGGAAACAAATTAAACTTGGCAGCCAAACCAATTCATTTCCTGTTTGTTAAATTTAATACATATTTTAAAGTGATCTTGTTAATTCCCTAAATTATCAGCAATATGTTAAAACTAATTTTTAAGTAAGCAGTAGTACATAAACATATGAAGGAGCACTATTTGAAAAGTGTTACCTGAGGATTTACAGAAAGATGTTCATTTCATTAGAATGTAACAAGTTAGAGATATGGAGTAAAAATCCAAAAGGTCAAATAGGTTTTAAGTAGCGTAAAAAGCTGACATATTATTATCAGAAATTGTTTAAATTAAAGCAAGCTCCAAATGTGGTTTAAATGTAATTTTAGTGGATTTATTTACTTTTTATAATATATTTCCCAATACCCTCATCTTTCCTTTATTTTTGCAATAAGCTATAAGTGATCTTGCAACACTATTCTGACTGAATTTACTAATTTTTAAATTAAATTTGTACCTCTATATGCAATATTGGAATCAGATATATTTTAACTTAGTAAAATAAATGTGCAGTATTTTTTTTTCTTTTTCTGGGCTTTTAAACAATGTAAGAAGTAAATAAATGATTTAGTCTTTAAAGAAGTTAAGAAAAAAAACTTGCCTCCATACAAGCTAGTATTTTTTTTAACTTTTAACTTTTTTTCCGCAATTACTTCATCTATCATTCATCTATCATTATTTAGTAATAGATCTAAATATAGAAGCTGAAATATAAAAAATACTGGAAGAAAAAATAAGCACAAAAAATAGATAAGTTGAAATTCAGCAAAATAAAAATCTTTTTACAACAAATTATTATGAACAAAATTCTCAACAGGATACTAGCAAATCAATCCAACAAAACATTAAAAGAATTATTCACCACAATCAAGCGGGATTTATTCCTGTGCTGCAGAGGTTGTTTAATATCTGTAAATCAATCAATGTGATACACCACATTAATGAAAGAAAGGATAAAAACCACATGATCCTCTCAACAGATGCAGAAAAGCATTTGACAAAATACAGCATCCATTCTTGATAAAAATGCTCAATGAAGACAGAAGGAACATACCTCAACAACATAAAGGTCATCTATGAAAGACCCACAGCTAATATCATCCTCAATGGGGAAAAACTGAACTTTTTCTCTGTGGTTAGGAACAATACAGGGATGTCCACTCTCACCATCGCTATTTAACATTGTATTGGAAGTCTTTAGCCCCAGCAATCAGACAACAACAACTATAAAAAAATAAAATAAAAGGCATCCATATGGGCAAAGAAGAAGCCAAACTTTCACTATTTGCAAATGACATGACACTCTATGGAAAAACCTAAAAGGCTCCACCAAAAAATTGATAGAACTAATACATGAATTCAGCAGAGCCACAGAATATAAAATCAATACACAGAAATCTATTGCATTTCTATACACCAATAATGAAGCAGCAGAAAAAGAAATCAGGGACTTGACCCCATTAACAATTGTGCCAATATCCATAAGATACTGGGAATAAACCTAACCAAAGAGGTAAAAGATCTGTACTCTGAAAACTATAGAACACTTATGATTGAAGAGGACACTAAGAAATGGAAAAACATTCCATGCTCATAGATTGGAAGAAAAAACATTGTTAAAAGGTCTATACTACCCAAAGCAATCCACACATTTAATGCAATCCCTATCAAAATACCACCAGCACTTTTCATAGAGCTAGAACAAACAATCCTAAAATTTGTATGGAACCACAAAAGACCCCAAATAGCCAAAGCAACTCCGAAAAAGAAAAGGAAAGCTGGAGCATCATGATTCTGGTATCTTACAGATATACAGGTATCTTATTCGTCATGATCTGATATCTTACAAAGCTGTAGTCATCAAGATAGTATGGTATGAGGATAAAGACACATAAATCAATGGAGTAGAATAGAAAACCCAGAAATGGACCAACAACTATATGGTCAACTTATCTTCCACAAAGCAGGAGAGAATATTCAATGGAAAAAAAGACAGTCTCTTCAACAAATGGTGCTGGAAAAACTGGACAGCAACATGCAGAAGAATGAAACTGGACTACTTTCTTACACCATACACAAAAATAATTCAAAATGGATGAGATACCCCAAATGTGAGACAGGAAGCCATCAAAATCCTAGAGGATAACATAGGCAGCAACCTTTCTGACGTCAGCCATAACAACTTCTTACTAGACCCATCTCCAGAGGCAAGGGAAACAAAAGCAAAAATGATCCATTGGGACCTCATCAAGAAAAAAAGCTTCTGCACAGTGAGGAAACAATCAACAAAGCTAAAAGACAGTGTACAGAATGGGAGTAGATATCTGCAAATTACATATCTGATCAAGGGTTAGTATCCACAATCTGTAAAGAACTTATCAAACTCAACACCCAAGAAATAATCCAGTTAAGAAATGGGAAGATAGCATGAATAGACATTTTTCCAAAGAAGATATCTGGATGGCTAACTGACACATGAAAAGATGCGCAACATCACTTATCATCAGGGATATACAAATCAAAAACCACAATGAGATACCACGTCATACCTGTGAGAACGGCTAAAATTAACAACAACACAAGAAACAACAGGTGTTGACAAGGATGTAGGGAAAGGGGAACCCTCTTGCACAGTTGGTGGGAATGTAAACCGGTACAGGCACTCTGGGAAACAGCATGGAGTTTCCTCAAAAACTTAAAAATAGAACTACCCTACAATCCAGTAATTGCACTACCAGTTACTTATCCAAAGGATACAAAAATACTGATTTGAAGGGGTACGTACACCCAGATGTTTATAGCAGCATTATCAGCAATATCCAAATAATGGGAAGATCCCAAATATCCATTGACTCATGAATGCATAAAGGAGATGTGGCACACACACGCGCACACACACACACACACACACACACACACTGGAATATTATTCAGCCATTGAAAAGAATGAAATCTTGTCATTTGCAACAATGTGGATGGAGTTAAGGTGTATTATGTTAAGCCAAATAAGTCAGTTGGAGAAAGACTAATACCATATAGTTTCAATCATATGTGGGATTTAAGAAAGAAAACAGATGAACATATGGGAAGGGGGAAAAAATAGAGGAAACAAACCATAAGAGACTCTTAATGATAGAGAAAAGAGGGTTGATGGAGAGAGGTGGATAGGGGATGGGCTACTAGATGGGTGATTAGATAGATGGGTGATGGGTATTAAGGAGGGCACTTGTTATGATGAGCCCAGGTTGTTATATGTAAGTGATGAACCACTGAATTCTACTCCTGAAACCAATATTGCACTGTATATTGACTAACCGGAATTTAAATAAAATTTGAATAAAAAAATGAAACAAATTTTTATAAGCATAAAATCGTTACAGGGTGGAAGAAAGTGTTCACAATACATGTATCTGTCAAAATATTTGCATCCAGAATTTATATAAACCCTTAGAACTCAACAAAAAAAGCAACTCATTTTAAAAATGTGAAGTGTTAGATACTTAACAAAAGGAGATATAGGAAAGTCATCAGAAGATACTTAATATCATTATTAATTACTAATTACTAATTTTGAAATAAAATTGTTTATGATATGCAGTAAGGGTTAATTTTCACATTTTAATATCAATATTTAGTTATGTCTGTCCCATTTCTTTTAAAAGAATGTATGATTTCTCCCCTTCAATTACCATAGTGCCAGGATTAAAAAACACTTGAACATATACATGTAAATTATTTCTAGGTTGTTATTTTGTTCTATTGATTTATATATGTATTTATATATGAATACGACTATTTTTAAATGTCTTTAACTTTATATTAGATCATAAAATTTCTCTTATTATGTCCATTTATTATATTATTATTTTAATTAGAGTAATTTCCAGTTCTAAGACATCCATTTTCTTTCTTTCTTTATAATTTTATTTCCTCTGTTAAGTTTCCTGCTTCCTTATTAAAATCATATTTTTCTTTAATTATGTGAGCATATTTTATAATAGCTTCTTTAAGGTGTTTGCTAACGCTACTATCTGGATTATTTCAATGTCAGTTTTTATTGAGTACCATTTTTTCTGAACTATGGCTACAAGTTTCCAGTTTTTTGCATATCTAGGAAATCTTTATTACATCCTGGACAATGTAGATAGTATGTTGCAAAAATTTTGGATTCTGCCATTCTCCTCTGCAGACTGCTGATTTTTGTAGTAGGCAGTATAACTACTGAGTGATTACCCCATCCTACTCTAGGCTTGCTTTGATGCTCTGTTAGGGCAGGTCTCTGGAAAACCTAAAATGTTTCTCAAACCTCTCTAACTAGATGCGACTCAAACTGTCTTGCATATCTTGTAAGGATTTGATTTAGACTCTGTAAGCATGGATCTAGAGTAGGTCCTATTCTAGGATGTGATACTTGCTTCTTACAGGAGACTTTTCTGAAGTCTCAGCAGGGTGTCTAAAGAGTGTTAATGAGGTACTAGGTATTTCTGACACTCTTTGAAAACATAATGACCCCCAACATCACTAGACCTCTTAGTATCTTTGTTCTGCTCTCAGCTTCACAGCAGCTATTCTTGGTGACCCTCAAATAGTCTTATTCTGTGCAGGTGCTACCCAGGTGAAGACACATGAAACCCAAACAGGTTTCTGGAAATTACCTTCTTTCTTCAATTCCCCTCTCTGCTGCATTGCTTCAGCTTCCATTCACACGTATCTATGCCTCCTCATCTCAGCAAAACTGCTAGGTTCTGATTGGATTCCAGCTCATTAGGCTGTAGTCAGTTATTTCTCCAAGGAAACAACTGGAACAATTTGGGGACTTGTGTCTTGAGTTTCCCAGCTCTCTAGACTTGCAATCTTCTTTGCCTTTTCTTCTCTGGTTCCTGGATTTCTAAACTAGAAAATGAAAACTGTAATACTGATTGATTTCTAAGTTCTTTCCTGGTTCTAGTCTTCCATGAGTCTGGAATATAGAAGTTACTTTGTTTGCAATGTAACTTTTGTTTTCCATGTTTATCAGGCACTAAAGGATTTGTAAAGAAATATTGATATATTTTTATAATGATAAACTATTCACAAAGATATATAAACAGCTTATACAAATATAAACTAATACTAAAGGGATGTCTGGGTGGCTTAGTGGTTTAAGCAGCTGAATTCGACTCAGGTCATGATCTCAGTTTTTTAGCTTGAGCCCCATGTTGGCTCTGTGCTGAGAGCTCAGATTCAGATTCTGTGTCTCCCTGTCTCTCTGCCCCTCCCCTGCTAGTGTTCTATCTTTCTCAAAAAAAAAAAAAAAAAAGTAAAGGTTAAAAATTTTTTTTTAATTAATATTGAAGAGTAAGTTACTTTGGGTTTATAAGTCACTAATGTTACCAATATCTTTCAATATTTCAATCAATTATTCAAAAAACATTACATCTAAGAAGTTGAAGAATGTACTCCAGCTACTTGATTGCCCTTAGAATGAAATAGCAGAAGAATCTCCTCATAATCACTGCAATTCAGTCTCATTTATCCAAGAGTATAATTGTCAGAGGTGATTTTGCACCTGGATTCATACCTAATATTGGACTCACAATTAAGAAAACACTATCTAAATTATTCAAATTAATGAATTAACTAACTAGGTCAAAAAGCACCTTATAAGAAAAATTTGTTTCTGTTTCTTTCTACATTAAAGGAAAAGGCCAAATCAAAAGTAGAGTCCTTCCTTAAATACAATTTAAATGGAAAAACACCTATTTAAATATATTTAAAATTGATTGACTCCTATATGTTAAAGTAAATACTTTTATGAAATAGCAATAATCAAGCACTGCAAGTAATTGAAAGTCTGTTGAATGTGGGAGAAAATATTAGCAATTTCTGAGCATATTCAGTGATTAAATCAAAAATAGATTTGAGGGGCGCCTGGGTGGCGCAGTCGGTTAAGCGTCCGACTTCAGCCAGGTCACGATCTCGCGGTCCGTGAGTTCGAGCCCCGCGTCGGGCTCTGGGCTGATGGCTCAGAGCCTGGAGCCTGTTTCCGATTCTGTGTCTCCCTCTCTCTCTGCCCCTCCCCCGTTCATGCTCTGTCTCTCTCTGTCCCAAAAATAAATAAAAAACGTTGAAAAAAAAAAAAAAAAAAAAGATTTGAAAGGAAAGGTTAAAACAGTTGTATTTTAATTTGGATAATAAAAATTGCTCTCTCTCTCTCAAGGGAATTGGCAAATTGGCATTTTGGTCAATTTCCACTTCATAATTTACTTTTTATTAATCATAATATTTAAGTAAAATATTACTCTATTCTGCAATTCAGTTCTAGATTTAATAATTATATATATATATATATATATATATATATGGTTTCCTTTATATATTGTAAGAGAGTTAACTATTAATTTATTCACTAGAATACTGGGCAAAATAAATTGGATTACCTATTCCTGTGTGCCAAAATACTATTTGAAAGAAGTTGTCAAGTGTGGAAAACTGGGATAGCTTTCAAAGATACTAAGTCTTGGAAGACTTAAAAATCACCCTATTCTCCCTTCACAAAATGTTAAAGCCCTTTCTTATCTGTAATAGAAATCAGCAGCAATGTTAAAAAAAACAAAATAAACAAAAGAATAGAAAAATAGATTGATTTAACAGAGTAGAGAGCCCAGAGTAGGTACACACAAATAAGGTCAGCTGATCTTTGACAAATACAATGGAAACAAGATAGTTCTTTCAATAAATGGTGCTGAAATAACTGGACATCCAAACATAAAAAAACAAATGAATGGAGACATAGAAAAATATTAGCTCAAAATCGATCACAGACCTAAATGTAAAACACAATTCTATAAAATTCCTAGATAATAATATAGGAGAAAATCTAGATGACATTGGGTTTGACGGTGACTTTTAGATACAACTCCAAAGGAATTATCCATTTAAAAAATAATTGATAAATTGAAATTCATGAAATTAAAAACTTCTATTCTGCAAAAGACATTATCAAGAGAATGAGAAAACAAGCCACAAACTGAGAGAAAATACTTACATAAGACATATCTGATAAAAGGACTGTTACCTAAAATACATGAAGAATTCTTTAAACTGAAGAATATGAAGAATAAAAAAAATCCTTTAAAAAATAAGCAAGAGATGTGAACAACAACTTACCAAAGAAGATAGGAGTATTTGAAGAGATGTCTGACATCATATGTTACTAAGGAACTGTAAGTTAACACAATGAGATACACTACACATCTAATAGAATGGTCAAAATCCAAAACACGACAACATCAAATGTTAGCAAATATATAGAGCAACAGGAACTCTCTTTCATTGTTAATGGGAATGCAAAATGATACAGCCATTTTGGGAGACAGTGTAGCAGTTTCTTAACTGAACTAAACATATTCTTACCATATACTATAACAATCATACTCCTTGGTATTACCCTAATGAGTTAAAACTTATGTCCACACAAAAGCCTACATGTGAATGCTTATAGTAACTCACTTGATAAATGCCAAAATGTATAAACAACCAAGACATCTTTAAGTAGGTGGATGGATAAAGCAACTGTTGTAGGTGCAGACAATGGAATATTATTCAGTGCTAACAAGAAATGAACTATCAAGTTATGAAAAGACAGAGGATGCTTAAATGCATAATACTAAGTGAAATAAGCCAATCTGAAAAGAATACATAAGATTCCAATTATACAACATTCTGGAAAAGGTGAAAATATGGAGACAGTAAAAATATCAGTGGGTGACAGGACATAGGGAAGAGGGAGGGATGAATAATAGACCACAAAAGATTTTTAAATCAGTGAAGCTACTATACGTGGTACTATAATGTTGGATACACATCATTGTACATTTATGAAAACCCATAGAATGTACAACACCAAAATTGAACCCTACTGTGAACTACAGATCTGGATGATGATGCTTTTCAATGTCGGTTCAATGACTGCAACAAGTGTGCCACTCTGGCAGAGGATGTTGATGGTGGCAGCAGCTGCACAAGTGGGGAATAGAGGGTACATAGGAAATATGTCCTTTCTGTTCAGCTTCTCTGCAAGACTGAAACTCCTCTAAAAATTGTCTCTGAACAACAACCTAATGTTAACTTCAAAAGAGTAAAAGTACACACCGAAAGATAATAAGGAAAGATAATTAGGAAAAATCTATCATAACTACAATTAATATGAAAAATGTGATAGGAATGCAAACCTATCATGAATTACAGTTTTGTACCCATTTCTGATGTATGGGTTCCCCCCCCACACACACACATCAAGCAATTCTCAGACTCTAGCTGGTATTCTACAATTAATTCAATTATGTCACTGTCTACGAGAAGATATCATTAGATGGCAAGGGTTAAGGGTTCAGTCCTATAAGACTGCCTCCCATACACACACTTATGAAAATTCCAAGTCCAGATCATCACCTGTGCTTCTGACCGACTGGTTTTAGATCCAAGTTTCCCAAATCCCCATTTTGGGTTTAATTTGCTAGACAGCAGAACTCAGAGAAACATTTTAATTACTAGATTATTGGTTTATTATAAAAATATGTAACTCAAGAATAGCCAGATGGAAGAGATACATAGGGCAAGGTATGGGGAAGGGGTTAGAAGCTCCCATGCCCTCTCCAAGAAAGCACTATTCTCTCCAAATCACCACATTATCACTAATCCAGAAGCTTTCCAAACACTGTCCTTCTGGGTTTTTGAGGAGGCTTCACTACACAAATGTGAGAAGTTAGACTGGAAGAAATACCAAACAAAAACTGTGCTGTCCCCACTAGCACTCTCTCTCTCTCAAACATCAAAAAAAAAAAAAAAAAAAAAAAGAAGAAGAAGAAGAAACAAAGAAAGAAAGGAAAAAATCTGAGCTGTCTAGTTAACAATAGGTATACAACCTATTGGAAGTATGTACACACACACACACACACACACACACACACACCCGTCTCCACCGCCCTCCCCCCCACAAACACACAATGGAGTCCCAAACTCTGAGACACTTCACTTCCTGGTTATTCTTCCCCTCTCCATTTTGCAGGCTTATTTTTCACAGACTTTGCAATGAGCATGTGCAAAGAACTGAAGTCTCTGCATCATCTCAAGGAATGTACATTTGTTCCAATCAGACTACTTTTTGGCCTTGCATGGGCATAGGCAACTTCCAGGTACGGTAACCTCTTTAGTACTCAGCCAGTAAAGAATCAGGGGAGGGACTTCGAGCTAGAAGATAAATTGCCTGCTCTAACTGCCCAGAGTTTGGTCAGACAACCACTCTTGCAAGAACATTGATTACAGCCTTGCTTCACTGTGCTCCCAGTCTCCATGTCCCTCCTTTGATTGGGTCAGTGGGAGTATTTCTCACAAAAAACCGAATAGATTAAACCATTGGCCATTGATGATCAAATTCAATCTCCAATCCCTTTATTTTCCCAAAAGGTCTGGGAGTAGTTCTGAAAATTCCAACTCTCTAATTACAAGGTTGACTCTATTGGCAATCAGCCCCCACCCTTAGATGCTTTTCAAAAGTTAGCCTCATTAACCTAATAAAAGGCACCTTAATGGCTCTCATCACAAGAATTTCCAAGGGTTTTAATAGCCCTGTGACAGGAAAGGAGTTGAAGACCAAATATATATTTATAATTCGCAATATTATGAGTCAAATGGGAAAAAAATGTAACAGCAACTACTAAAAACATCTAATCAAATCTTAGATTCCAGTAATTGAAGATGTTTGTTCAGTATAAAAGTAGATAATAGTTACAATATAATTAGTGCTACCTAAACCACAATAGAGGTGTGTCACTTTGTTTCCACATTTCCACATGAATATGCCAAGTGGATGGTATCAGAGTGAGAGAAGGAGGCAAAGTTAATTATAAAACTTGGGTGGAGTGGACATTTTAAGCTTTGTGTCACCAACAGCATTTTCCTTTGTCAGAAAAAAGAGAAAAATGGAAGTGCCTCCTGGGATAAAAGATCATTGTAAAACAGTCTTGGAATATGTACGTAATTAGCAATAGGTTACTCCAATTAGGATAGTGTCCAATGATAACAGGTAAACTCCCAGAGTAACGCAGCATAACAAAGATTTATATCATCTGCTTGTAAATGTCCAACATGGATGCTGCTGGCTGTGTTCTACAGGGCCATTACCCTTTATGTGGTGTTTCTTAGATTCCGACTTCCTTTGGCTCTGCCATTCACAGGTCTTTGCCTCCAGGTACATGAAAGAAGTGAGAACACCCAGTAGAAGAGGTTTTACAGCTAACAACCTAGAAGTCACTTATAGCCTTGCTACCCATAATCCATTGGCCAGAATGAGTTATCTGACCTGGCTTAAATACCAGGAGGAGTGGGAGATGGAATTTTCCCATGTGCTTAGGAAATCAAAGACATGGGTTGGTTAAAACACAGCATTTTTGTCTGCTGTGGACATCTCTCCATCACTATCCTTGGTAAACAATTAATTTTTATAGGAAAAAATTTGGCTCCATATGGTGATTGGTTTCTATTTTTTAAATCCCATTTATTGATATCACAACAGCACTTACATTAATGTATAAAACTTTCAAAAACTTTCATTTATATTATCTCAGTTATCTGCAATTACACTATTATTATGTTGTCATTTCAAAAAAAAAAATGTCCTTAAGCCATTTATAAACACATAGGAGTTACCACAAACTGACTTGTATTGTTTTTCAGGTAGTTAGGTAGGGGATTGTCCACTGCACAAATTCATCACTTTTTTGTTTGTTTTTACTTATAGCACGCCTTATGAGATTTCTCTAGGGAATTTCTCTTTTACTAATCTGATACACGCTGAGATTTCTTCAGGTGATTTGGGCAATAATTATTTCTCCAATTGCTCTGGGGTTTGGCTGATCTTTCTTCCTAAACATTCCTATTTTCCCACTCAGAAGCATACGATGAGTTATAGAATTCTGTTAGAGTCATCTTCTATCAAAACAAATGTGGATGTATTCCCTTCTTAGTAGAATTACTTTCTCTGTGGTCATTTGAATATTGGGGACTATTCACAGTTCATTTTCCCCCAGGATCTCCCTCATTAGTTTGTGTCACTTTTTTTCAGGTCTTTCCTCTTTTCTCTTCCCTCCAGCCTACACATTCTCTCACATTCCCTCAGCCTGTTGACAGCTTTCTGCACTATGGCCCCCTGAGGTGTTGATGTCATGGCACAAGTGTATATTAAGATTTCTCATCACCTTGAATATTCATAATCTTTCAAATTCCTTCAACTCCAATTTCCAGTCTATGAAGATCTTTCAATTTTCTGGGGCTGCTCCAAATTAGATTATAAAGTAAAGCAAGATTTTACTCAGTATCCAAACATAGTATCCTGTATTTCCTTAACCACAATCTATATTTGTCATTTCCTCTTGATTGACTTTTTGCAGTTAAAGTGCTCAGTTCCATCCACCAGCCAGGCTGTGACTTACCTCCGGTAGGGCTTGGACTCTAAATAGTCACTTTCATCTGTTGTATGTTTTTTCTGCAAGGATCTTTGTAAATTATTCCAGGTGTGGTCTGTCTTTAAAAATAGATTTCAGATAGAGGGTAGAGACCACCTCTACCTACCAGGCTTCCACAGATGTCCTTACACAAAATAGCTCCATGAATTTAGTAAAACCGAGCATTAGAACAGTTCGATCTGCGGGAAACAATTGTATTGGCCTTAAAGATACAGGTAGGTAAGACTCCTTTTCATATATGTGGACATCTGTAACAGAAGAAACCAGTAGCTACCATTTTTTCATGGCTTCATGGGAAACATACTAGATGGGGAATAGGGAGAGGAAAAAGAGACAAAATGATGTATATACATGTGATGTTTCTACAGAAAAGCTCCTCCCAAATGATAAAGGGATTGGCAGACAGGTGGCAGGCAAAAATTCCCACAATACAACAGGCACAAGCCAGAGAAGCACTATTTATTGCTATCCACCTGACTTCAAGTTAATCAAGTCTGATGTGAATAAAATAAGATTATTGCCTACAGATGTGATCCCAGGGCTAGCCAAGTTTAAATTGTTTGCATGATCATGTAGCTATTGAGTGAATCCTGTTTTCTTACCTTCATTCCAATATCTCTTTACTTGAGACACAGTGCTTCCCCACCTCTGAACCTTCTCTCCCAGCACACATTCCCCTGGCAGAGTGCAAACATAGGAGAGAAGGCTTTCATTTTTGAGGATTGGTTTCGAATTGCCTAGACCTGCAGCTGTATTAAAAATTGCATAGACATTCTGCCTCTATCCTTTACCCCATCCCTTTACGTCCTTATCTCAAGCTCTGTAGCAGGGCAACATTCAAAAACAGCAGAATATATGCAGAGAATGGTTCCCATGTCCAGAAGCCCATTCCACTAAAACAGTGAGAGCAGGCAGGGACAAACATGTTCTGATCACTTCACTATAAAAATTAGGTAACTTTTATCATTTTTTACCATCTGACAGAAGCTTAAAAATATTCTAAATTTGCATGCATCCAATCAAAAACCAAAGACATTTCATATCCCTGCTAATCTGTAATAAAATGCATAATTACCACAAAGGTAGTGTTCATTCCCTAAACTCTCCTTGTTAGAACTTTTAGACATCTCCCCTTCTCCTTTATTAAAATACATCTCTTGGGTGTGTTCAGTGACTCTTCCATCAATCCTATAAGTCTGTATTGGATACTCTGGCTTCCTGTAAAAATGTTTTCTCCTTGACTTTCCTTATTTCCTTCCCAAGAAGAATACAGATATTATAGCTCCCTGCATACATAAGAGTTTTCTTTCAAATATACAATACTGTTGTTCTATGATTTATGAGAAGGGAGAAAAAAGCAGTAACATCGGTAGGAAGATTTTTTTAAAGTTCTAGAATTCTATTTCTGTATTAATTGAGGAGAATGAAAACAGCATCAGAAGAAGATATAGGGTGGTGAATGACAGCAGGAAGGATCAGGAATATACTGAAACACAGATTGGCAGGGGAAGGGTAGGTAACATTTCTTCAGGTGAGCCCTGAACAGAATAAGTTTGTCACCAAATGTGGTTTAAATTGTCCTCTCTTGTTCAGTGCAATTAGACCTTTCTTGGGACATAAAACTTTTATTCAGATGGAAGACATAGGTAAAAAAAAAAAAAAAATCATCCAGACAGGCTGCAATAATGAATTCCCTTTCTTTTCTGATGTAAAACTCCAGAAATGAATGGAATTCGAAATTTACACAGATGTTAATGGACATTTCTACCCCAGGAAGGCCCAAATTCCTTGTTGCAGCATGAAGAGTTTGCTGAGTTGTTTGGTGTTTTTTTTTTAATAAGGGCACCCAGAAACTGCTCATTAGTCTTTTTGCCTCTTATATTCAATAAATAATTCATCCTTCAATATTGTGTCTATAAAAATAAGAGAAGTCAATCAGAAGCAATGGCTTTTACAAGGCTTGGGAGGAAATTTGCAAAAGATTGCTTTGTGTCATGACTTTCTCACAAAACGGCATTAATCAGACAGACTACTGTGTTTCTTACAGTCTATTTATTGCTTAATTTTTTAAGCCCCAATAAAACTCTTATTCCAAACAGCAACTATTGAATAATAGATCCCCAAGTATAATCATTCTTACTGGTTGAAGGATGATTATTTTAATATTGTGGCTGTTGGCAGGTCCTTCTTAATCTCCAATCATGGTGGGATTTGTTTTGTTTAGTTTTTTTTAGTCTGTGTCCCTCAAAATTGCACTTTGGCAATTATGTCTCATATCAGAAGGGAGGTCACTGGATTTGAAACATGATAGGGATGTATAACATAAAATTCTAGTACCATGAATAATCATAGTTGACTAGCATTTTACCTATAAACTCCTTTCCTGGATGTAGGTTCACAACCCTCTGGGATCTTTCCTGATGTAATCTGAAACCAGCCCCCACACCTAGAAGGCAAGGAGAAACCATAGAAAGATACAGGCCACTCCAGACTGGTAGGTGACAATTTTAATGATTGCAAAGGGAACTTACCAATGAAGCTTGTCTTCTGTGGCAGTAAGACAAATGGATCCATGCACCCATCCTCCAAAACTTAAAAGCGTATAAAGACGCCCTAAGTGAGCTCAGCCACATATACCATGCAGGTGTTTTCAACATGACATCATCATCCTAAGGCCATGTCCTTGGAGCAGTCTCTGGGAGCAGGAAGGCAAGCAGAACCTATATTCTGAGGACAGGGGAGGAGGGGAGGAGCCTCTGAGTGCACAGGTTCAGTTCAGGGGTCAATTGGAAGTCACGTCTTTTTGATCACATTCCAAGCCACTGGTATTATAGTGCGTCTGAACTCTCCAAAGGAGAATTGTTTTTGTTTTCTTTCATGGTCTCTGATCAGGCCATTACGAGAAAGGTGAAATTTAATATGATGATTTTTTAAATCAACATTTCTTTTGAACTATAAGATTAATAATTCTAACATGGGGATTTTTCGTGGATTTTATAACCTACCTAAGCTCAGTTGGCATGACTAGGTTTATTGCAAGGCCAATAAATCAGTTGGCACCTCCCCAAAATAGTTGTTAAGGGTGGATATGCTCAGCATTGTGGAAACCTTCACATAAGGAAGTATCATTCATCTACTTTGAGGAAATCTCTAAGGATAGGAAGCTAATTAAAAAGCAAGGCCTGCTTCGTTGTTGAAGTGATTGGAAACGATGCTCACGTGCAATAGTTCTGAGGAAGAAACACTGTAGGCTGCCATAGCTGGCTGAGGTATCTGTGAGAGGTGATTCTTGAAAGCACTATAGGGGCCCCTGGGTGGCGCAGTCGGTTAAGTGTCCGACTTCAGCCAGGTCACGATCTCGCAGTCTGGGAGTTCGAGCCCTGCGTCAGGCTCTGGGCTGATGGTTCAGAGCCTGGAGCCTGTTTCCGATTCTGTGTCTCCCTCTCTCTCTGCCCCTCCCCCGTTCATGCTCTGTCTCTCTCTGTCCCCAAAAAAATAAACGTTGAAAAAAAAATTTGAAAGCATTATAGGTTTGATTAGTCAGAGAGGAGGACCAGAAGTTTAGGGGGAAATGTAAAATGAGTAAAGACATCAAGTTGAGAGTTAATTGTCTTTAGTTGTGGGTGAGTAGAGGAGACAATTGAAGTTTTCTGGCTAATTCAGAAAGATCAGATATCATAGGGGTCCTTTGATTAGCGCACAGTGTTGATTAAGTACCCAATCAGCTGTAATCTATACATGGTATCCACATTGATTGAGACATTGATTATGATGCAATTGAAGTAAAATGTAATATGATGGGGTAGAAAGACTTGAGTTTTTATCGTGATTCTGTAACTACCTAGCTGTATAGTCTTGGAAAAGTTCATTAATTTCTCAGTACTTGAATTTCATTATCTATAAAATGGGACAGTTTAAAAAGGATATTCTATAATATATATTCTACCTTCAAAAAAAGTAGCAAGTAATGAATGCCAAGTTAGATGAGTACTTTTTAAAAGTTTTTTTTGTTTAGTGTTTATTTTTGAGACTGAGAGAGACAGAGTGCCAGTGGCAGAGGGGCAGAGAAAGAGGGAGACACAAAATCTGAAACAGCCTCCAGGCTCTGAGCTTTCAGCACAGAGCCCGATGCGGCTTGAACTTCCGAACCATGAGATCATGACCTGAGCTGAAGTCAGACACTTAATCAACTGAGCCACCCAGGAGCCCCAAGTTAGATGACTATTTTAAGTGAAATAGCACGTTTTCAAATAAGTAACATCATTTTTAAAGAGTAATTCATCTGTCAAGTTTTTTTTTCTTGAAGTCCTATCGATGATTGCTATCTGGTTTCCTGATAGGAAAACTTTCACATTTTCCCTCTCAGTCTACATTCTCTCTGTCTCTTCAAATTTAGTTATCCTCAGAAAGTTTCAGCCTATATTTTGGAGGATATTTTTAAATATATTCATCCATTCAAAAACAAATGGCTACTATGCACCAGTGACTGCTACATTCTGACAAAGTAGTGAATAAATCACATGTGGTTATATCATAGAGTGCACAAGCTTTTAAGTATGAGGAAGCAAGGCAAACTCAGATACACAAATAATATATATGAAACTAAAATTGGGAAAGTGCACCAAAACAATGGACATAAAACCTGTAACTGACAATATGTGGGATGGATCTATTTAGAGACAGTGGTCAGAGAACATCTGAGTAGGTAAAATTTGAGCTGAGCCCTAAATATTGACAGGGGCCAATCCGGTAAAGTATCAGGGAGAGGGAATTCCAGGCAGATGGACTGCATGTGTGAAGTTGGGAAAGACGTTGACACATAGAAAATGAAAAGTCCGTGTGGTATGAGTGTAGTAAGCAAATAGGAGAGTGATGTCAAGCAAGACTGACAAGTAGGCAGCATAAAGATCAACGAGGAATTTATAGTCCATGTGGGTTAGATGGAACTCGTGTAGATTAAAGTGTTAGAAACCCAATTTAAACTAAGCAAAGTGATAAAAGAGAATGTATTAGCTTAAGTCACTGAAAATTCCAATGTGGAACTGCTGTGAAAGTACAGCATGATGTAGGAATGAAAGCAAGCAGTCATGAGAAACTCTCTCTCTTTTCCCCTCTCTCTCCCTCTCTCAGGTGAATTTTACCATCTCCTTTCTTCTCAACCACATTCTCCATTCATATGTAGTGGGAAAGATAGCCATCAACAACTCTCCTCTTTCTTCTCCTGTGCTTTCTCAGAGAAATTAATCCTGTTTCCATACTCCCCTGCAAAGATTCTCATTGGTCAAGTTTGGTCACATGCATGTCCATAAACATTTATTGAGACCATGAAGCTGGTGTGTGCTGATTGAGCACACATGACTCAAATAGTGCTGGGCATAAAGTCAGCCCTGCTCCAATGATGCGGGCTGAGGTAAATTCCCAGAAAGAGAGAAAAAAAAAATTACCGAAACTGTAGCAGATGTTCACATTACAGGAAGGAAATCAGACTGCATTGTAATGAGACAGAGAGACATAGAATGGTTTTAAGCAGGGAAATGTCGTTTTTGAAATCAAGTTTTCAAATTTGGTTCATTGGTTTTGGTGTGAGAAAAAGATCTTGGAGGAGGCATGACTTCGATGCTGTAGATTGCCATAAAGTGTATTTCCATCACTGCAACCATGTGGAAGGCAGCAAAGCCCCCTACTTTCACAAGCAAATCATTCTTGATACCCAAAACATTTGGACACGTGATTTGAGATGATTCTTTGGCTATTAGTCATAGAAGAAAGCTTTCCATGTGACCTAAAGGTTGTGGGAATATGACTGAGGTTACAGGAAAGCTTTTCGGTTTTTTCTTTAGTATTTCATACCATTGAGCCACTGGAATAAGTGAAGTGGTGGGTGGTAACTAACTATTTTAGCATCCAAGGAAAAACTCAAACAATATTTGGGAGGTTTGAATCCAAGCCTCAGGAAAAATCCTCATACTTACTCTGCCCCTAACTAGTAAGGAATCTTGGGTAAGATGCTTAACCTCTGTAACCTCCTGTATGCTCAACCTCACAGGAATAAGGTGAGGATTAGATTAATACAAATTTGTCATGCTTAACAAAGTGGGGACAGTGTAGACAATTAGCAAATGTTCCCCATTTTTATTATTTTTTAAATGATATGCTTGTACCTAATAATTCCCAGTCTTTTTCAGGGCTGGCAGATATGGATCCCATGTTATTTTTTTTCTGTGCCTCTGCACTGTTTTGTGTAAAAATGCAGATAACAGCATTTATTAACATGAAGTAAAAAGAAATTATTGTGAACTCAAAGAATGCATTGGAGATGTTGAAAATGCAGTATAGTATTATTATTGCAAAATTCTTTGTGGAATTGATTATGACATCTGTTTCCTTTTAGAGTCCTTTTATTCCCCCCAAGTTCTAGCTCTCATATAATATACTACACATTGCAGACATGTTGAAATTTTACTATGTGGGATGAGATACTCTGTGTGTGACATAATGGGAAAACATTGGAATGCTCAGACTCTTACAGACTCCAATAGTTTTTATTCTGCTCTGTCCCACATTAGCTGTGAGATTCTGAATAAATTATTTAACTGTTATGTTCATTAGTATCTTGATCTGTAATAAAAAGGGGGGAATATAGATGGTTAATATAATCTTTGTAGGATGGGTATAGGGATTAGTGATGTTTCTAAAGTCACTAACACAGAGTTAAGATTCAATAAATGATAGCTATTGATAGTAGGAATTGAAGAATTATAAGAACATGAGAAATGATCCTTTCAAGAATATTTCAATCTAGACAGAAAACAAGAACATATGCTCCTCTCTCTCCTACATCACTGAGGGGGAACTTCTGACATTAATCAGACCATTGGAGATCTGCTGACATCTGGTCTTACATAAAAATAAATACCACCATGCTTAGAGTTATTCATTAGTACCTGTAGCTATCAAGTAATAGGAACACTGTAATGATGTCCTCTGCTTAGTTAGCATTATCTCTGGGGACTTCAAAGTAATTTGCAGGTGGAAAATTAAATGATGCGGTTCAGGATAAAATTGAATTCCAAATAATTGTTAGAGAATTAAAATGCAATTGAACCAGAAATTCTAATCAGATATGAATCCGAGCATGTTCCTGCTGAACTGTGAGGAAAACAATTTATGCAAGACGATGTTATTTGTTCCTACAAGGGCTTCCATGACATATATTTATATCCTCTCTCATTACAAGGATGTTGGAGTGGGGCAATGTGAAGAAAACGTGAAAGGGCTTTTCCGTGGACTAGTTCCATAAATCTTGGGGTAGTTGTTTTCCCTCTCTGGGGCTCCCATCTTACACAATATCTTTCACGCTTTATTCAATAGTAATAGTAAAATCCAAATCAGATCTCCAAAGTTCCATCTTTCTGTCACCTTGTAACAGACTCTGCTACTCCGGTGGGAATGGAAACTGTGATCAGAGTGAACAGATACGGACATCAGAAACATGTTCTCCTTTACTCTAAACAATGGAAAGAAATGCCTGAATACATGGATGCCCTTTTACCACCCTTTATGAGACAGGGAAAACATCCAATTGAGCACTGTAGAAATGAAGGCTATTCAAACTCCATGGGGCAGAGTGCACTGAATGTTTGGAGAAATGTCTGACCCCACCCTCCTTCTCTTTGTCTCATTCATCCGTATGTCAGAAAGCAGGACATCATGGCATCTGCAACTGTGGCTGGTCAGGTCCAAGGGCAAGGTACATTGTAGCTCCTCTCTCTTTGGTACCACTAATTCCAGTAGTGCTCACTTTCAACATGATACTTTGTCCCTAAGAGATATTGTTTTCTGATAAACAAAAACACTCTGTGAATTGTTATAGTTCTTATAGCTTAAAACATACACATTCCAAGAACTCCTTAAATATCGGGACGGAGCAACACAAAGGCTGTCCATTCTTTTTCCTTCTCAGAGGTTACCATAGATACCAAGATTGCAATGGCAACTGCTGGCAAATTCACCTAATTGCATTTAGGTAAGGGTAAAAAAAGTGCAATTACTAACTTATAGGCATGTGGTTTTATTGTGAAATAGTTAATTGCCCTCAATTATTAGCAAGCTTCTCTATGGTTCCATGTATTGTTTGCAAACAGCTTTCCCATTTATTTTTCATTACGCTCACAATAACTCTCAATGCTTTCTCAGAGAAAGAAATGTGTATGCTGTGTGTGTATGTAGAAGTGATGAAGGCACAGTTCAAGGTAAAAACTCTAAAAAATGAGATATAGAGATATAGAAAAAAATCACAAATTGCCAAATTCCTTCAATGGCTTTGACAATACACACACTGCTTATTCAGTTCAATTTTCTAGACATTTGTTGAACCCTCTACTGTAATGGTATGTGTAGCCCTGATCACCTCAATCTTGTCTCCCTTTTCTAAAAGTAATGAAAAAAATGATGATTCCAAGGATCACAAGGATTGGATTTTAACTTTTTCTTTGTCCCTTCCTTTTTCAGGACATCATTTCTCTCTGAAAAATATTTTCAGCCTCTGCCTGGTATGAATGAAGTATTTAAAATGTGGGAGTACCCACTATACATTGGGTAGTTTCTGCATCAGACCTCTACAATGTCCAACCCTTAGAGACTAGTTCCCTGAGATTTCCTTCAATTTACTCTTTTGCAGTTTCCTCACATTACCCAAGAGTTAATTATATCCT
The DNA here is from genome assembly GCF_007474595.2 of Lynx canadensis. Taxonomy (NCBI): domain Eukaryota; kingdom Metazoa; phylum Chordata; class Mammalia; order Carnivora; family Felidae; genus Lynx; species Lynx canadensis. The sequence continues at coordinate 30,630,429 of NC_044314.2, read as the reverse complement.
TTTGTATCACAAGTAATTCAGCATTTTCTCCTGGTATTTACATTGTATGGATTTGTAGGTGGTTATCTTATCTTTAAGACCAATAGTCTTACTTCCCTGGACAAACAAGAACATATTCACCATAAGGCCAAGTCCAGAATGTACATAATTCAAGTCAAGTTGACACTTAAAAAACAAATGGAATAACAAGGGAAGGATTAAAGAAATGATTTGGTGTCCCTAACAATTAAGATTTCCTTTTCATTTTGTTTTGTTTTGATTTCTTTTCACCTTAATAAGTATTTTTAAACCCCTGCTACAGGAGATGTGTAAGATTACCTTTTTTAAATCTAATGATTTATGATCAAATTGCATAGAAAAAATAGGCACAAGAAATAAAGCAATATTGTATATAATTTAGGAACAAGAGCCCCATAGTATTGCCATGGTTCTTTGCTTTAAGGTTTGCTTTGGTAAATTGATTTTGCTGGGCTTAAACCTCAGAGTCTAACCCAGCTCAGCCACAGACCCAGTACCACCCTCAGTAGATAAATGGTACCTTCTCTCAAGAGCTTCACTGCCACCTATTTTTCTGGTCTTTTGTTAGTTTCCCCAGCTTATCCAATCTTCTCATTCTTTGGCTCAGTTATCACCATGAAGTATAGCAGACACCAGGAATTTCTGGATTCTATCCCCTGTTAGGGACTATCATCGACAAATATGTTCATTTTAATTTAGTGTTTCCTAAGTCACATTCCTTCCGTTTTACTCCTACAGGTCTAATTTAGGTTCCTGTACTCTTTGTGTAGACTACAATAATAAACTCCTAACTCATCTCCTCACCTCCACATTCCACACAGTTCTTCACATTAACATAATCATCATACAGCGTGTGTGTGTGTGTGTGTGTACACAATAAAAGCAGTTTCCAATGATTCTTTGTTGCCTCCTGGACAAATTCCAAACCCACCCAACAACATGACAGAATAAAATTTCTCTATTAAAATGCCTGTTGTCCAAATAATTCCTTACGCCTCTACCATACTTAATTGTTTGCCAAAATGTCACTCTTTATTCAAGACCCAGATCAAAGGTTTGCTTTAGAAAATCCTCTCTTGGCTTCACCTGGAAACTGATAACACTTTTCCACGGTTTTCTGTAAATGGTGTACTTGCCTCCAGAATAGCAACTGAGTAAACAAATGAATTAATGAATGAAAAGTCTGGGTGTACAGAGTCTCCACAACCACTTGCACCTCTAAAGTTCTAAAATTCTTTCTTTCTTTCTTTCTTTCTTTCTTTCTTTCTCTCTCTTTCTTTCTTTCGAGAGTGGCAAGTATGTGTGGGGGGGGGGAGGGTCAGAGGGAGAGGAAGAGAGAGAATCTTAAGCAGGCTCAGTGTTCAGCACAGAGCCTGACATGGGGCTTGATCTCACAACTTTGAAATCATGATCTGAGCTGAAATCAAGAGTCAAATGCTTAACCGACTGAGCCATCCAGGCACTCCTAAAGTTCTACAATTCTTAACATTATCCAGGTATTAGTGGGAAACCCGGACTAATAAGAAGGGAATAAGAAACATGTATGGGACAAAATATGCAAGTAGCATTTCTAATATTAATAATCATAATAAACATCATAGTCATCAACCCATTTTAAGCCTCACAAAAACCCTTGAGATAAGCAAAAATGGTGTTATTATTATCATATTGCCAAATTCAATGATAAGGCAACTAGTGTGAGGCACCTGCATCAGAATCACCTGGAATGGCTGATGAAATGTAATTTTGTGTTTTCCATCCTATATCTATTGAGTCAATTTTGGGAGGATGGGTCCACAGAATCTGCATTTGTATATTCTCTCTCCACCGACCTGATTTTCACGCATGCTAACATTTGAGAACTACTGCAGAAGGGTATTTGGCTCATTAGATTAACCAGATTTCATGCACATGTCTGAAATCTCTCCCACTTATAAGAGAAATTTTATAGTTGACAGACACAGGCTGAAAAACAGAAGGGGTTGAAAGATTGTCCAGGGGAATCAGAAATTAAGTGTAGACAGAGAGCGTGGAGGTTAAGAACAGGTGGTGGTCAAGAAATCAAGGATTATGTGATATATATGTGTGTGTGGTATAAATACACAATGGAATCTTACTCAGCCATCAGGAAGAATGAAACCATGTCATTTGCAACAACATGGATAGACCTAGAGGGTATAATGCTAAGTGAAATAAGTCAGTCATAGAAAGATAAATGCCATATGGTTTCACTCATATGTAGAATTTAAGGAACAAAACAAAGAAAAAAAGAGCCAAAAAACAAAAAAACAAAACAACAAAAAAACAAAAACAGACTCTTAACTGGTCTGTTAAAAAAACTGGTGGTTGCCGGAGGGGAGGTGGGTAGGAGGATGAAATAGATAAGAGGGTTAAATAGATAAGGATTAAGAGTACAATTATCCCGAGGAAAACTGAGAAATGTATATAACTGTTGAATTATGATATTGTACACCTGAAGCTACTGTAACACCATATGTTACACTTGAATTTTTTACAAAAAGGAAATTAGGAAGTCAAGGGTAGAATCCAAATTTGGCTGAGCAGATCTGAGGTCAATAGGCAAAGTAAGGAAGTTTATTACTCCAGAGTTAGTATTTTAATTATTTAAGTCATTTGCACTAATCTGTATTTGAGATTATTATCTTGTTTTTTCCATGTTAACATGACTTTTGCACTTAAAGGAGATTTCTAAGTGATGAAACTTCACTGATGTTTGAACTGGAATAGACTTAAGAATGGGCATATATGATAGTATAGAAATAAACATTAAGGCAAGTCATGTAAGGATACAATCCTCCCTGGGTCCACTTTGACCATATACCTAGAAAAAAATGGAAAATTAAATGGTTTATGCCACTATTATTTGCATGTGTTTTGGTGGGAGCTTCCTTGATGAAAACCACCTCTTTCTGAAAATAAATTTTTAACTAACCTTGAGTCAGAGAGAAAACTTCTCCAATTGTTTACATGTGAGAAGTCAGTATAATACCCCATTCTACAATAGCTTGTCTGGATCAAAGCAATAAAGTCATGGATGGATTATGTGTCTAGGGCTTTTCTAGAAGAGAAAAATCCTTTCATATATTGAAACAATTTCCATGTCTTCTGCTCTTTGTCTAATTACTTCACAAGATAATATGAACCTCCCTTCAAATTGCAGCCTTCCAAAGATTTGGAATTAATTTAAGACAAAAGTCCTCCTCTTCTAGCCAAACACCTCTAAGTTCTTTCTTCCTTCGGGATATGGTTTGTTTGTAACTTCACCAGCCACGTTGTTCTTTCCTGGACAGGCTTCATATCCTCTAATTAATTCAATGCTCTGGATGTGATTCAACCAAGGAAAAGAACAATGAAACTTGCATGCCCTCAATTCAAGTAGTCTAGTTCTCTCTTTGAAAACTAAAATAGTGTTCACTTCTTAGAAGCAGTTTTGGTATTACTGAAGAGTACAGGCTTTAAAAAAAAAAAATGGAAGAGACCAAGATTTAATCCTGGCTTCACACTCTTATTAGCTCTATGCATTAGTCAGGTTGTTTAACATTTTTGAGCCACATTTATATTACTTATTTAATGAAACACTTTAATGAGAAATGCAGGATTATTTTGAGAGGATTAAGTGAGATAATTAGGTAATTAGCATAGAGTGAGTCTTTACCTTAACTAAAATCATCAAAAAAGAAATTTGAAGACAGCCTGTCTCTGAACAATTGCCTAAAACTACTTTTGGATAGGAGAATGCATACTCTTAATTTAATTAAGGGATGTCTACCAAACCACTAGGTTGAGCAAACATAACATGAAACAATTAAACTTTATATACGTTTCAATTTCTACATTTTTCCCACTTAAATGACACAGCTGTCTACTTAATGGTGTACTACAGGCTTGAGATTTCTAGCTTATGCACATTTGTTTTATTGTGTATGCTGAGACTGTACCATTTTTATACTGCGATACCTTTCTCAGAAACCATCCAAAGGAAAATGCCAAAATGTGGACACATATTCAAGAACGTTCAAAAGGAAAGGTGTACTAATTGGGATCTTGGATAAGCAGTATAAGTATGCTAGAAAGGCACTGTAGAAGAAGAATAAGAAAGCAGAAAAGGCTCAGCCTGGACCCTGCCCTTTTGCCCAGTGATCACGCTCTCATACACAGGGACTTATGTGTTATCACCTACAAAATGGGGAAAACATTCCAGCTATCAAGTAGCCAACAAGATTAAATGTTAAATGATAAAGATAAGATAGAAACTAGTCAAAGTTATTTGTGACACATGGAAAAAAACTCTTAATATCCATATTAATGGAAAAAAATCACAAATTATTGGAGGAAAATTTAGTGGAAAAAATAATCAAAGTATGTCAATAAGAAACTCACTAAGGAGGTAACTGATGAGCCCAAAATCTATGGCAAAATATATTTCTCTAATGCCATCTAAATATAAATATGGGTTATAATTTCAGTCATAGCACTGACAATAATATCAATAAAACTGATTTTACTATTAACCAATATGAAGGAAATCATAATTTTTTAATACTCTGTTGTGTATAAGGAGATAGCCACTTTTAGGAGCACTTTGACAGTATCCAGTCATACTGCAAATACACTTATCCTACATTGCAGAAATTCTCCTTCTAGTTTTATTCTCGAGAGTAGTTTTTCTCAAAGTCTGGTCCCCAAGATCAGCAGAACAAGCATCAACAGGGACTTGTCAGAATGAGAATTCTGAGTTCCATTCTTTTTCTACTTAAATCCAAGGGAAGAGCCAGAAATCTGTTATAGCAGGTCCTGTAAGTTATTCTGATTCATGCTGGAGTTTGAGAACCATTGCCTTAGAGGAACCTCTAAACTGAGTACAGGGAGACATTTACAAAGATGCTGATTGCAGCATTGTTTGAAATAACACAAAGTTTAAGACAAAAAAATAAAACAAATTGAATGACCTATAGGCAGTGAGCAGATACACAAATGATGCTATATTCATACAACGGAATACTGTACAAATATGGCACAGTTTACAAAATACAATGTTGAGTGAAAAAAAGCAAAATGAAAAATTATACAAGGTATCCTAATAGTTCCACATGTATGTACATAATGTACCGAAAAATCTAATATATTATTCATATTCTCATCTATATTATTATAAAAATTTTAAATGGATAGGTAAAATATCCTTGAAATTATCTATCTAGTTATATCTGGGAATAATAATGGAATTACAAGAGATAGTGCTTTATTTTACATATATACAAATGTAAATACATATGGGTGAAAGGTAACAAAACATTGACAATTGATATAATAAAAATGTAGATGTTTATTATATTATTGTGTTTTTACATGATTTTGTTTAAGTTCTCCTGAAATTGATTGATTCATCTAAAAGGTGATCTTTGAGAACACATGAGGTGGAAGAGAGAAAAGCCATGATAATACTATCCCCCGAAGTTTCTTCTGTCTCCTTGTCTCCTCCAATTTCTCTAAACATACCTATAAGCTAATGAAATTCAACCACTTACTATTTATTGCCCCAACACATTCAGTTTACTTCTTTGCTGTTCTCATTTGTTTTTATAGACATCTTCTCTATCCCAAGTGATTAATGTCCTGTCCATCACAAGCAGGGCCCTCCATGAAGACTTTCCAAATTCCTGGACTGATGTTAATTTCTCCTCTTTGAAGTTCATCCTAACATATGCTTTTAGTTCTTACTGTAGTATAAATAGCATCATTGTCATATATGTGAATTTTCTTAGCCCTATCATGTCTTCATCACATCTATTGTTCTGTACCCGTCTAGTTTCTACCGTGTAGTATATCAATCAATTACCAATTCATTAATTCAATGAGAATTTTTAATGTCTACTCCATGTCTGACACTGTGCTAGAGACTGGGAATGCAAAGATGAATAAGAAAATAGTTCTTATTATGAAGCAGATTATGAAGCTCATTGTTGTGAGCTTCATCTGGTTCTGTGTATTTAATTGAGACAAACTTGGAGGAAGAGATTTATTTATTTACTTATTTATTTTTAGCTACTGAATTAGATGTACTGAATTGTCCTGGTCTTCTCAAGTTTAAAGCAAGCAATATGGTGTCATTACCTACTTCATGAGATAGAATTCAGCACTTTTTTTCTCTTGTTCTCACACTATCTCATATTAACAGGCTTTAATTATTCTCTTGAATATTCTACCTGTCAACTTCATACTTGTCTCTTAGGCACTTAGAGTAGACAAATGGAAAACCTACTAGAATGTCTCCTCCATCTCTTCAAGGGTTGTTATCAGAAAATATCTTTTGGGGCACCTGGGTGGCTCAGTTGGTTGAGCCTCTGACTCCTGATTTTGTTTCAGGTCATGATCTCATCATTCGTGTGAATGTCAGTCTCTGCACAGGCAGCACAGAGCCTGCTTGGGATTCTCTCTTTCCCTCTCTCTCTGCCCTTCTCTCGATTGCGTACTCTCTCTCTCAAAATAAATAAATAAAAATTAAAATAAATATTTTCTAATACTTTCACAACTCAATTGTAAATGACCCTAGTGATGGAACTTTTGCTATTTCCATTGTGAGGGCAGTTTACCAGTGTAGTATGGCCTCTGTATCCCTGCCAATTTTTACCCAATTCACTATTTCATCAAGGCTACCTACCTGCCAGACTTACATATTATTCTTTCATATGACATTGTATCAAAGGCTTTTAAAAAAAAAACAAGGGTTTTGTTTTTAAGTAATCTCTACACCCAAGATGGGACTTGAATTCACAACCCTGAGATCAGGAGTTGCATGCTCTACTGATTGAGCCAGCCAGGGGTCCCTGAAATGCTTTTTAAAATTCCAACTCCAGTGCTCGCTTCGGCAGCACATATACTAAAATTCCAACTCCATTACTTCTATTTTTCGGTCTTTTCAACTTTCACTATCAGTTTCTCAAGAAAATATATGCAACTACTTTGGAGTAGAAGACTGAGGTAAATAGTCCCATGTTGGTTGTCCTGGTTGAATTTTGTGTTTTGAATACATCTGAAGCTTGAACATTATCACTAAATTCAGATATTCAATTTGCTCATAGCCTCAGAAAGCTAATAAATTTTAAATAAATTTAGAGTTTAAATTAAATTAGAGGAACTTGAAAAATACTCTGCCACCATTACTATTGAAGTCCTATTAGTGCATGGGTTTGTTTTTGTATCTACCTCACCACCATTAATGCAAGAATTCACTGAACTCAGTCATTACCCCAAATTTTGTGATGTAGAAACCATATATTTTCTTGTTTTTATAGAGGAAACCATGACAAAATTAGATATTTTACTTCCTTCATCCATATATACCCCATAAAATTTCCTCTTAGATCTACTTACAGGCTCAGAATACTTTAAAATGTCTTAACCCTTGGAGTGATGATAACCATATAAAGTAAGTGCAAAATGAGGTGGAAAGAATCTACCATGTCATGAATTTAAACACATTTGATATTTTTGTTTTTATTTTTTCACATTTTAAAGAATGACCATGGAAGAATCACATAATCTCTTTAAGTTTCTATTTCCTCATTAATATTTTTTATAGTGTATACTTTAGACCTAACTGGCTTCATTATGAAATTTTACTTTTTTTTTTCTTGTCCTATAGCTTATAAGATGTAAGATGTGCTTTAAAAACAGCTTAATTCGGGGCGCCTGGGTGGCGCAGTCGGTTAAGCGTCCGACTTCAGCCAGGTCACGATCTCGCGGTCCGTGAGTTCGAGCCCTGCGTCGGGCTCTGGGCTGATGGCTCAGAGCCTGGAGCCTGTTTCCGATTCTGTGTCTCCCTCTCTCTCTGCCCCTAGCCCGTTCATGCTCTGTCTCTCTCTGTCCCAAAAATAAATAAACGTTGAAAAAAAAAATTAAAAAAAAAAAAAAACAGCTTAATTCCTCATGCCATGAAACAGACAGGAGCAATTATAAACTCAGGTGAATTTCTGTTTAGATCTTTCAAATTAAGAACATAAGTATAGCAATTAATTAATTTCACCTTTCACATAAGGTGAAATTTGTTAAGGAATAACTTTTTTCTCTTCTCTGCCCTGAGAAGAAATATTTGTGCTTGCATATTCAAAAAGTAAGAACGTAAGTGGTTAAACACACATCCATAGATCCAGTTTTCTCCAGCAACTGAAGCTCTGATTTCAAGTATTAGCAGAGGACCGATGTGAAAGTATTTTCCCTGATCTGTCCTTATTTTCTGGTCCCTCTTTTATTTCTCCTATGAAATCAGAGAGTTAAAAGTTGAACATCTCTTTGTCTCTATCCAAATTGAAATTTCTATGTGTGACGATTGACTGATTTTCAAGTGTTGGAGAAGAATAGGTAATATTGCAGTAAAGGGATTACCATAACTCAATCAAGTAATTCCTCTACACAAATTCTCCCAATATCTATGACACGCTCAAAACAGTAAGTGTAAATTACAGAACAGCACATACCAAAGGTGTTAGATATAAATCAGAGATTCAAGATGAATACACAATAAATAAGTGAACCATGTAACATATAAACAAAACTAGATATTTATTTATGTGCCTTAGATTATAAATTAAGAATGGATTCAAAGAAGTGGAAGAATAACAAGAGCTGAAAGAGCAAGTAGGAGCTTCATAGAAATGGTGGGTCTTTATCTGACATTAAAGGGATGAGCTGACTTTAGAAAGAAAGAGGGACAATAGTAGAGACTAGTCAGTAGGACACAAACACAAATAAAATAGACCAAAATCTTATGTCAAAGGACCATAAAGGTGCCATTAAGTAATAATATGACAAGTAATATATTATTACAGACACAAAGCCAAGCTCTCCACTTGCAGCTTTTTCTCACATTGTATAACATGCGTTGATTTGACTACTGATTGTAACAATAGGGAAAAACAAATTACCTCATTGTCTGCATTCTAGTTACTTGTTTTTCACTGAGTCTGTCTTTCCTATAGACTACTGATATTTGCTCATCTTAGCACTGCTTAGATCCAAAAAGCTCCCTGCTTAAACTCTAAAATATTTCCTACACAATGATGCCCACAGTTCTAGTCCTCACAGCAGGCCCCTCAGCAATCTAGCTCTCATCTATGTTTCCCAGAATATCTCTCACTTCTCCCTAGATGTGCCTTGGTCTTCAGCCCAATCTGATTTTGCTTTTACTAGAACATATTTAGTTTGAAGTATTCACTTAAAATGTCTCTCCTATATCTTCAAAACTCCTCCAGTAACTTAACACTGGCTTTGGTTTCATTTGCTCTGTTCTTCAGATAATCCAGATGAAAATAATGGCTCACTCTTCAATGTACCTACATTTATTTATTGCATTGTTCTAAGATGTTAGCTTTGTATACTATACACTAGCCAATTCTATATATCTTAGCTTCCCCTGTGGTTCAGGTAGGAACCATACATCACAAATAGCCCACGACCAAACATTTAGTTATTGCTCAGCAAATGGATGTGAACTGAACTGAATCAAATAGAATATATTATGCATGAGCAAATGTCATGGCCCTTGGGATCCATTTACCTGCAAAAGGCAATTGTGAGGATAATTGCTAATTTTACAGAAGAATCCCAACAATGACTTGAAAACTCACTTTAACATATTCTGCCATGAATTTCTCAATAGACTGGAAAGGAAGAATATTATTACCCTATTTTACAGATAAGAAAACTGAAACTCAGAGAAGGTAAATGCTTTGTTGAAAGTCTTGCAATTAGGGAATTCCAAACCTAAGCTTAAAAATCAAAGTCTTCTCATTTTAAGACTTGAGTTCATTCTAATAAACCACTATGAAACATGTATAGCAGATCTTGGCAAGTAGAAAATACGTGTACAGTGGGATGGCTATAACCTATCTTTCTACTTCTCTTGTAAACCAGTAAGTCAGACCCATGTATTTAACGAATATTTGTTAATTTCCCCGCTGTGTGCTTGCACATGTGTGTCGCCCCCCCCCCCCCCCCCCCACACACATACATGGTCACTAGGATCCTCATAATTGCTAGAGATCCACAGCCCCCATGGAGTCTCCCATGACTCTGGAGGCTGGGAGAGAAACAGTGAATGTACTAGTCATCTGGATACCTCTCAAATATCCAAGGATTAGACTTCTGTTTTAAATTCACCTGTAAATGTTTGACGTCACATGAGACATAATCTCTGCTTACATGGTAATGAATCTAATGGGTTTAAATCACATACATTCAGTAGTTGGATTTGACTAAAAGAGAAGTAATCAATGCATGAAAATTTAACATAAAGCCAGAGAATTTTCACTGAGGCCTCAATAGAAACTAGACCCAATGTCTGTATGCTAGGCATTCCACAACTGTAGTGTCTTTTTTGACATTATGGATATTGATGAGCCCTCTCGGGTCAGAATCTCAACCTTGGAAAAATTGCTTATTCAAATGATCCTCAATCCTGAGGCTGCTGAGTGAAACACAACTCAGCCTCTCTGTGAATATTCCCTGGGCTTCTCAGCCTGGATGGAAAACAGGGCAGATATGCTCAGCTTGCAGAACCTATGTCCCATTTAGATCAGTTTCTAGGTGGAAATAGGACCTAAATTATGTTTAATGATATAAACATTTGAGGAGTGGGAATGCTGTAGTGTTGGTCTCTAAATATATAAAGTAAAAAGAAATGAGGTCATGATTTAATTCCCTTGGTCTGTTTCTTGTGCTTACACATTTGTGTCCTTATAATTGACAGCTGAGTGTCTGTGATTTTAGTCCACATTTCATCTTTCCTAGCATCAGCACTAAGTTATCAATAGCAGTAAGCAAGCAAATACAGGATGGACTAGACATGGTTCTATGACTGAGATATAGTTTACAAGGACTTCTGGGGACAGTTAGTAAAAAAAAAAAAAAAAAGAATATATATGAAGCCAACTTGAGTTCAGTCAAGTTCAGTAGGTAAAACCAGGTAAGTTGAGTTCAGTAGGTAAAACCAGGTAAGGGTTTAAGGTTGCTACTGAGACCATAAAAAATAAATATGACTCTGGAGATTCTGTTGGTATCTGAGAAGAGCCAAGCAGAAGAAACAAGAAGACACAAGGTATGAGTAGGTGTGCTGATGTTGAGTCAAGAGAAATATAACATAAATCAAGTATGGTAAAAATACCATGTATAAAGTTTGGGAGGAGTATGTGTCTAAAATATGAAGAGAAAACAATTAACCTATGGGAAATGAAGACAAGACAGGGAGACTTGTACAAGTATTGCTGATTCCTGGTGATTCACATGTACAGGTGCATATAAAAGCATAACTATGTCAGGGAAAATGGCCCCAACCAGGTCTTATCTACTCTTGACTGTGGTGTTGTGCACCCTTGGCATCTGAGGAAAATGAAAGGGTAGCTGATAAGTGTGGGTTCCACACACTTATAAGTTCTTCAAGGCAGCCTGAGAGCAAATTCAGATATGGAGCTGAAATCTTCATTGCTTTCAATCATTGATCATGTATAATTTGTCAATCATTTTATATGCATTTTTTTTGAAGACCTGCAAGGTCTTCACTGCACCATTTTGCAGATGAAAATAACAGTTCTTAGAATAAGTTGCTTAAAGCTAAAGAACCAATAACTGAGAAAAATAAGGTTCAAACCATGACCAGTCTGTTGGCATAGTCTATACCACTTTCCAGCAATGCCAAGCTGCCTCTTGCTCAGTCAGAATCCTAGCTAAATGATCAAGGGTCATTATCTGAAGTTGGTGAGAATGGGAGTAAAGTAAAATGAAAACTTTAGAACTGCCAAGATGCTTACATCTAATATGGGGTTGCCAGCATAGCAAGATTAACCCCTTCAAAAGATAGTAAGATAGAACAAAAAATTTTACAAAGCTATGATGCTGATGACAAAGCAGGACACTAAGTATTAATAATATGAAAATTTTGCTTTAAAATACCAAGAAACAGCATCTCCTCAACAAATGTAACTAGAAATATGTGCACCAACATTTCAATAAATGCAACATAAATTTCTCCCCCCACGACAATAAAATGATTGACTAATTCATTCTTTTCCAGATTCTTTAGTATTCCAAGGGAATTATGCATATCTTTCTATTCTCTGGAATAAATTTCAACAAAATATGCATAATTTGAATTGCATGCTATCTGATCTGAAAATAAATAGGCTTGGCAGGAGACTACCTGAGCTCTGTTGCCAGTTGTACTTTTAACATATGATTCCAGCACTGCCAGGTTTTCCTTTCATCTTGCATAAGCAAATTGTCCTAAATTCACAGTTTAAAAATAGTATTTGGGTCCTCCACTTGTGTTAGAATGAGGCCCTCTTCAAAAAAAAAAAAAAACTCCGGTGTGTTAAAATTAGGCTCAAAGGGAGCAAATTTAGTAGCATTAAAGGAAGGCACTTCTGCAATGGCGTCAGTCTTGACAAAGACTGAAGGTATGATGGTTCCAGAAGGACAGGCTAGATGAACAGAGTTGCCAAGGGAAGGTTAGAATTTAAGACCGGAAGAAGAACAGAGTGAAAGAATCACAAAACTGGTAGTAAGATTCTAGAGTACTTTGCTCCAAACTAGTTTGACCTTGGGGAACTCATGTTACTTCTTAGACTAGCAGTTTTGAAACTTGGGGAATAATAGCAGGAACACACAATTCCCAAATCTCAGTGGCTTTAACCATAGCAGATTAGCAGTAAACTCAACTCCACATCCTGGGAACCAGGATAACAAAGCAATAGCTCCATCTGAAATATTGCTGAATACCGACCTGGGGGAAGGAAAAAGGAATCTGGCAGAGCATTCCTGCCTCTTCAGAATTCCACATAAAATGACAGTATAACTTCTACACATTTAATTGGCTCAAATAAGTCAAATGGACTCACCCAACTTAAAGTGTATGGGATAAGTGTAATCTTTTTATGTTGGTGAAGGAGTGGGAGCTTGGAAGCTGGGAAGAGTTATCAGTTATCTGTTTTTTTAAGTTTATTTATTTATTTTAAGAGATAGAGCAAGGGTGAGCAGGGGAGGGGAAGAGAGAGAGGGAGAAAGAGAATTTCAAGCAGGCTCTGCACTAACTGCAGAGCCCGATGTGGGACTCGAACTCACTGACTGGGAGATCATGACCTGAGCTGGAACCAACAGCCAGAGGCTTAACCGACTGAGCCATCCAGGGGTCCTAAGTTATAAGTTATAACATGTCCCGGGAACCCCACTCCTGAGAATGAAGATATAGCATGAGATGTACATGGTTGCCTTCCCATTTAAGAGGAACTCTGGCACCAACTACTATCACTGCCAGAAAGTAGAGTTATCTCCTGTAAGCCTTCTGAAAACAGGTTGGTTTTAACTCAGTCAGTCCCTCTGGCCCCTAGGATGGTAGCACAAACCAGCCCAAACAACTGAATAGTTTAGATCACTGGATTAATTCATAAATACCTATTTCTACCACACCAAAAACAGACCCCAGTCATAATAAGAAAGGGACAAAGTCTCTTTTCCTAAGGGGAAGGAAAGTGCCAGCCCTGGGAGCTAAGGTGTCAGGAATTCAATGTGATAGAGGGCTGTGAAAAAGCAGCCTGAAATTCTGGAGTTTGAGGAAAGAGGCATGAGGCAGGACCGTTCCTGAAATTAATTCTTACTACTATTATTGATAGTGTTGGTAATTATGATGATAATTTTAATTTTATATCTGGAAGTTTTGTGCATTTACATTATTATCACACTTGACCTTGTTAAGAAACTGTGAGAGACAGACATCACTTTTGTTTGGAACTCTTAGAGATGTTGAATCAGGCTCATTTGATTAACGTACAATACAGTTCCAAGAAATAATATACTTCATACAGACAGCAAACAAAGAACTGAGACGTCCACTTGTCAAGGAGAGGATAGAAGGTGGGGAATTCTATGATTTCATAGCAACCACTCATGAAGATGTACTGTCACTGTGCCACTCCAAATTTATAAGCAACCCTGGAAAAAATATATGATATGAAATTTAACTTTCAGTTTCAACCTTTGTTTCCATTTGCCAAGAATTGGAGATCTTTCTTTAAAGAGAAAGATAATTTTTCAGCCATCTACTGAGATTATATTTTATTGGGAAGAAACAAACAAACAAACAAACAAATAAATAAGACCACTTGGTATTTGAAACTCTACATCTGTTTCCTTCATTTTTTGGTGAAAGATCAAACCCAAAGGTGTAGGGAAACAGTATCAAACAACTTTCAATTTATTCAGTATATACAGAATAATATTCAGATGCTTTAGCAGATCATTCATAGCCTTCCAAAATCTAGTCAAAACACACATTTTCACTCTGTCTCCGAAGCACTTAACCTCTGATCACAGTGGATTATTTGATAATTTTTGACAAGCTATGCACTTCCTTTTGTTTTACCCTTATTTTTCCTTGTATAAGTGCCTATCAATATCAAACTTTAAAAGTTTTAGCTTGAAGTTATTTCTGTAATACCAGTAGTCTTTTTGGTTTTAATCATTCTGTCCATTTTCTACAGTCCTTACTTTATATCACTATTATAAGATGCAACACATTCTGCCCTGTAGTTTAAGTCTTGTACAAATGTCTATTTTCTTTTTGTGGAGGCCTTGAGGGCAAGAACCATGTTTTATTGATCTCTTAATCCCATCAGTTGCAAATCTACAAGCATTTGTGTGTCTAATACTTTCCTTGATTTGAAAGAAATTCCCATTGCTCGTCCAGTATACCACTTGCCTCCAAAGTACCCTGCCACCACACAAATATTATTTGCTACTTTTGAAACGTTCCTGGATCTTTAAAAGACCATACTGTTTAGATCTGGGTAACTGACAATTTCAAAATCTCAGAGCCCTGATTTAGCTTCTCAGAGATAAGAATTTCATGACTCATAATATCACCATGATAATTTTGCCAAATGCTTAACTTGAGGACAGTGCTTTAGTGCTGGGAGAACAATAGGGATCATCTAACCCACTAGGAGTCTACCCAACACAAAGCTGGCCTCTGTTTACCCTGGGATTCAGGGATGGTTGGAAAACATGTAAGGGTATTAAAAGGGCCCTGCTAGTGTTCTTTTTACATGATATCATAGAATCCAAAGACAGAAAAAAATCAGACCTATAAATTAAATCCAAAGGTAGTATGTCAGATATGGGGGGCAGTGTAGGAAGATCATTAGTACCACAAGATGAACTCACCCAGTTTAATGTCCACCTTATCCCCGGGCAAGTGCACATACAAAGTATGGCCATGGCTAGCTAGCAAAATGAAAACTGGAAGGCCCTGAAAAGGATTTTCTTAACTTGTCTACAGGAGAGGGAGAATCTATAGGACTCACCTAATTTGACACAAAATTAGGAGGCAGGGAATTCTCCGAATGTCCATGGAAGGACAGGATTAGATTGTGACCTCCAGGCTCTGGAAAGTACCACACTGCTTGCACTGGCAGTAATGGTGGTCTAGGCCAATGGAGCAGCTTCAAACAGGAGGCATTTTTGTCTGCAGTGTGAGCACTGCCGGCAGAGCTGAGGCCGTGGCAAGAGGAAGCTTACTGTGACTTTAGGGAAGAATCCTTGGAGTCCCTGATGCTTCCAGAATATAACCACAGGAGAGCACCTGTCTGGTGAGCCGGAGCAAGTGACCAGGGTTGAAAATAAATAGCACACTTGTGTGCCTAAGAGTGATGCTCCTGGGAGCTCTCACAAACAGAAAATCATGTGGGGCTGGGATGGAGAGATGGGAGAAGAGCCCATAATTCTGGAACCAGGAGCATGAGAGGGAGAATCTCAACAGCTACTGCTTCTGGCTGTGAGTATGATATTCATTGTCATCCCTAACTGGTTATGGCCAGAAAAATAATAGCATCTTAGAGATGAGGAAACTTGGGCCAAGCAAAATGAATTTTTACACTAGTGACTGAAAGCTGACATTTCATTTCCTAGTCTTTCTGCAGTATATTCTAGAGCTCTTATTTCCCACCCTCACTTTCACAGGAAATCAAACACCCTTATGTTGCTCTTCATCTGGCCAGGGAATCCGACTTCTCATTCTCAGTAAGTAATGCATTTATTTCCAAACCTCTGACTCCACATCAAGCTAAATGATCCACCAGGCCATGCTCCTCCTTTGTGATAATGCAAAGGGCGATGCATAAGATATTCAGATAGTCTGAGCCATAAGGTACTGGAAGCCAACTATGCCTTGCCGGTGTGCAAACCCAGCTCTGTAGGACTCACTGGTAAAGCTATTATTTACCAGGCACCTCCCCAAAGTTTTGTTATCTATTAACTGAGGATGCTAGGTTAACTAGATCTCTAACATCTGCAAGTTCTAAATTTTTATCACGCGGATTCTGATTGAATCTTGAGATTTTGTCAGAGAGCCTTGCATGTTTGTTGCCACTCCTGGAAATTCCAGGACGGCAGAATGCTGCAGGATGGTGCATCTTGCACAGGAGACGGGAACTCTCTGCCTCCAGCCACTTTAAGCTCACAGACCTAAACCCACTCTGTTGATTTGTAAGTCTTATGTGACATAGCATGATATTGGTAACGTTTTCATCTCTTGGAAGTTATTTCAAATCACAACCCAACAAAAGGGGCAGTCTCCTGTTCCCTCGGTGGGATTTCATTGCATCCCACTTTGCTTCCAGCATGCCCATGACAGATTGAGCCTTTTCACCTTCATAGCAAAGTGGGAGTTGTCAACTGAAAGCAGATGACAGTCGTGTTCCAAAGGTCAGGCACAATTTCTGAGAGTATTTTGTGCTTAAGATTCAGGAGAGAAGATCCTGCATACAGTTTCCTTTGAAATGTTTTTTTTTTTTCATATTTGGGATTTCCTAAGAAATCGGATAAAAGTAAAAATTGAAGAGTCCAAATTGTGTTTTCAGCTACTTATGTCCCTTTGGCAATCTTCCCACTGGTGACTAATTAGGGACTTAGGCTCTGAATATACCCAACTGTCAAATTGTTAACTACATTTTTAAAAGGCATCCTAGAAGGAGACTGGGAATAAAGTAGCATATTGAGCAAACAATAAGGGGACTGACTCTTCTCCTCTACTATTAGATATCAGATTATACAAATCACTTCGTAAAGAACATTAGGGAATCCTACACCCCAGATCTGCTTCTCTGAACTCCATGGCTTCAGGACTGCCACAAAAGGGTTCTGGGTGAAAAGGCAAAACTCACAAAGATCAAGTGTAACTTGAAGAAGTTTGCTTTTAACATCTGTGGGCCTCCTTTCTTTCATGTATACATCTATTTAACAAATGTTGACTAAGTGCTCAAATGTATAAGACGTGGGAATAAGAAAGTGGGTCATTGCTCTAATGCGGACTTCACTCTGGTGGCTGGAGACAGAAAATTAACAAGTAAATACTTTCTCAGGAGGAAATGAGACCTGTGGAGAAAAATAGGGAAGGTGTAGGTGGGGCAGGAGATGGAGCTCACAGAAAATTTCCCTGGTGAAAGGACACTGAGTATACATTGGGAGGAAATGCAGGAACAAAACACATTGGAATTTAGGGGGAGGGGGCAGGACTTATAAAGGTTGTGAGAGAGCAGGTGTTTAAAGTGCTTCTAACATATGGAGTAGCATGGTATTGGTAGAGACGGTGAGCTGTTTTCAATGGACAGATGTGCTTACAGACTGGTTGTGTGGGTATGAGAGAAGGGAAGAAATTTAAATGGCTGCATGATTTGGGATTGAGTAACAGGAAGAGTGGAAAGGCCATTCACTGAGAAGTAGAAAACTATAAGAGGTTTGCAGCTGACAGGGAGCTGATTCATTGGGAGTTCTGTTTTGGATGTGCTAAACTTGAGATACCAAATTTAAACATCCAGGTAGAATTCCTATATAAAACAGAAGAAAATGCCAACTGAAAAAAAAATCTATCTTCTTGAGAAAATTTCTTGAGAAATTATTCACCGTTCAAAAGAATATGCTTTTAAAAATATTCTCTATAGCGTGGTATTGAAGAATGACTATGAAATTTAAAGATTAAAGACTTAAGCTCAAAGCCCTCTTTCTTCCACTTTGGACAAGTTATATAATGCCTCTGAGCCTTAGTGCCTTCATCTGTAAAATGGGCTTAAAAAATAACTATCCTAAATTATTTACAGGACTTTTTATTGAATATTTGATGTGTACCAAGTCTACCAAGTTACTTTATAAATTAGTATTGCTTAAGAGTTGCTGGGAATAAAAAGTGCCTGCTGAGGTTCCATTTGGTTTTGGTTGGAGGTTTATTTGTATGTTTGCTTTTAAAACTTAATACATAACTGGGGCGTCTGGGTGGCTTAGTTGGTTAAGGGTCAGACAAACTCAGGTCATGATCTCGCGGTTCATGAGTTCCAGCACGGCCTCCAGCTCTGTCCTGGCAGCTCAGAGCCTGGAGTCTGCTTCCGGTTGTGTCTCCCTCTCTCCCTGCCTCCCCCCATGCTCATGCTTTGTCTCTGAAAAATGAATAAACCTTAAAAAAAATTTAAACTTATTACATAACCCCACCTGAAGTCTGTCAAGACAGAAACTTCCAGAGGTGGGCTTGTTAATCTTTCTAAAAAGTTAAGGTGCTCAGCTTTGTTTCTCCTAGGTTTAAAACTCCTTGCTCCAAATCTATCAAATACATATAGTATATTTTAAAAATTATGTCCCCTTATAAACAATTCTGTGGAGTCAAATCAGTATTAAAAAGGATTTAACACACAAAACTTTGTTCTGTTAAAAATTTTCTAATCGGTTTATCTTTGGATGACACGATCTATAACAACTCCACGGCCAAACCTGTAAGACAATTTTGAAGAGCTTGGGTTTACCTTCAGAATCTGCCATTCTTTCGCACGTTCTTTCCCTTTTCATTTGCCACCTCTCCCTCACTGATGGGAGCCCAGCACCTCTTGCCACATAACCTGAGTAATTTACGTTCACTCACCTCAGCTCTTAACATCTTACGTATCATGCGTCTTACGTATCTTAAGTAATGTCAAGTAATATGTCAGCATATTCCACAGCGAGCATCTGGAAGAGGTAACATTGAATTCTAAAGAATGAACAGGGAAAACAACAACAAAGTATTTCCAGCTAGATAGCTATTTAAAGAAAGGCACTATTTTCTAACTTTTCGTACATGCAGCTTGGGAAGTAGTCTGTTTTACCTGCAGAGAAAAATAGATCTCAGTCAATCAGAAGATGCTGAGGGAACACGACAGCAGCTGAGGTCTCAAGTCAGCCTCTGAAGTCACCTGATTCTTTTATATCTCATCTGTCGTGACTGCGTGAGGGCGATGAAGAAGCAGCTGGGGAGAAACCACTACAGAAAGAATAAAGGGCTCCCATGGACTAAATCTAAGTCTTGGTTTCAACATTGTTGCTTGAAATTTCTCTATTGTCTTTTTTTTTTTTTTCCTTTCTGGACTGTCCTTCATGAAAATGTGGAAGGATTGAATTGACCAGCGTTGTTAAGGAATTCAATGATATCCAATAGAACTAAGTTATCTTGGGTCATACAGAATCATAGGACATTAAAATATTAAAATGGAATTGATTCCCTATGCTAATAACAAAGATTAGATTAAAACATTGCTATTGAAACCACCAGTCCTATTTCACTGTAGCACTGTTTCACACTGCCTGTTCATAATTTTTATTTAATACACACATTTCTATGATAATTAACATGATAAAATTATGAAAATAATTTTTTATATTTTATAGCAAATTCATTATTACTTTTAAGCAAAAAATCTTGTCTATAGTTCATGGAATGACTAGTTTTTCTCTCAGTAGTAAAAAAGCCAACCAACATGCTATCTGCCTTTCCTTTTTTATTTTACTCAAAGTATTATAAGTATCAATAATAGTGAAATACTTCTTACTAGTTTATTCCTACAAAATGTACATACAGAAGGAGGTTACAATGTTTATACTCTTTCTCTCTGGTTAAACATGACTGTCCTTGTGGCTGCCTTTTGGGAATAATTAAACAGACCTTGTTGCCCATATACTTCAAAGGGAGGAGCAAATAGAGTAAGAAAAGTCTTGATAACAGTGTGGTATCCGGAAGTACTATAGTGAATATAAAATAACATATTGAGGAAATAGATCTCCCTCTCCCTCACTCTCTCTCCATCTATTATGGGCTGAGTTGTGCTTTTTCCCCCAAATTCATATGCTAAATTCCTAACCCCCAGTACCTCAGAATGCAACCATTTGGAGATAGGCCCTTTAAAGAGGTAATTAAGGTAAATGAGGTCATATGGATGAGCCCTAATTCAATATGCCTGGTCTGCTTATAAGAGAAAAGAAGGACTGAGAGCAAACGCAAAGGCCAGGTGAAGACACTGGAAAAAGATGACCGTCTACAAGCCAAGAAAGGCCTTTGTAACAAACAACCCTATGGACACCTTAATCTTGGATCTAGTCTTTGTAATTGTGAGAAAATAAATAGCTATTGTTTCAGCCACTCAATTTGTGCTATTTGTTATAGCAGCCCTAGCAAACTAATTCACCATCAGTCTTTTTTACATTCTTCAGAGTGCAAATCTATATACTGTCACCGTATAATTAAGTTGAATTGTTTGTCTCCATTATAATCATTTAAATAAAATTATTATGTAAAACAAATGATATTTAATGATGCTCATCTTTACAAATACTTCAGAAACATTTGCCTTAATATTATTTCCTTTACAGTGTTGGAAATGTAAGAAAGTAGAATATTTTGCTTTTGCTCCTAGTAAAATGTTTGATACAAAGCACCCAGGGTTCTGTATGTATATAGTAATACGCATGGATGAAGGCAGAGCTGAGTTAATATAACAATAGAGTAGGTTAACAAATAAAAATGTGATGCTTCAATTATGCCAAAATAAAGCATTTTTCTAATTTTATTTTTAAAAATTAAAATATTTTTCATGCAGGTGGTAATATCTCCTTGTTCCCTTGACCCCATGTAATCTCATTATTCATCCCATGTCATCATCATGATGGTTTGGAATTTTTCTAAATCATAATGCTTTTTCTGTTTTCTGTGTGTTTTGACTCTCTCTGTCCTGCCTTAAACCTAAACCCTCTCTGAAATTTTCTGTCCTTCCAGCCCTATGATTTTTTTCCCATCCCCCAATTTGCCTCCATTGGTAAAATACAGAAGTTAATTTCTGATAAATCACCAAAGTCACAAATGTTAGAAAACAATATCTTTCCTACCATCTTCATGAATTCATTGTAAGGATTACATATTAAAGTGGATATAACAATATGATGTAATACAGAACTGTAAACTTGTAGAAACAGTTGAACTATTAACAGATATCAATACCTCTTTTAAGAGACTTTGCAGTTTAATTTACTAGATTTTCTTTTTTGTTTCTTTGGATCCAAAGAAATTCTATGCACATTTTCTGAAAACCCATTTCCACACAGAATTAATCATTTTCACCACTATCCTTTTGTGCAATCTGGACATTTTGTTATGGAGTTATTATCAGTCCTTTTTTAGAGAGAGAGAAATTGAGACACAGAAGTGTTTAATAATAAACAGTCCTCACACAGCTAATAAGAAATGAAGTCAAGATTCAGACCAAGGGAAACTAAATATGGAGCTCATGGTTTTTTTATCCATTAAGACAAAGAGATAATGAAGATATTTTATATAAAAGAGAAGTTGATGTAATAAAGCAACTCAATTCATATTTTACCAACATAAAATCAAGAACTATGAAATTTTACTTACTAGAGACTGAATAGACATGTATCCTTTTTAAAAAAAAATTTTAATGTTTATTTATATTTGAGAGAGAGAGAGAATGAGTGGGAGAGAGACAGAGAGATGGAGACAGAATCTGAAGCAAGCTCAGGCCCTGAGCTGTCACCACAGAGCCTGACGTGGGGCTCAAACTCACAAGCTGTGAGATCATGACCTGAGCTGAAATTGGATGCTTAACCAACTGAACCACCCAGGCACCCCTGAAATGTTTTTTTTAAACTAGGAACGTAGATAGTTAAACTAGTACATAGATAGTTAAGCCCATTAAGTTTCTGTTAAGACATGATTTGGCCTCAAAATCCACCTCAGCATGTTTTTCCAAACAGGCATGACAGCATAGCAATGCTATTCAGTATGACATTGTGTTGTCACTTCTGGATCAAACTTTCAAACATGAATGTTCAGAGTAGACAGAAATTCTTAAAAACTTTTACTGGAAACACATATTGCTTCATTTTCTTCCACTGTTAATGAGAAAATATTCTGATGCTTGTTAAACACAGCAAGGAAGACTTTATTCCTTCATTCAAGATTATTGTGGGGTGCCTGGGTGACTCAGTCAGTTAAATGTCCAACTCTTGATTTGGGCTCAGATCATGATCTCACAATTGTGGGATTGAGCCCTGTGTTGGGCTCTGTGTTTGCAGTGGGGACCCTGCTTGGGATTCTCTCTCCTTCCACCCCTCCTCCCACTCAAGCTCTCTGTCTCCCTCTCTCTCTCTCTCTTTCAAAAAAAAATGTATTGGGGAGAGATATTGAACTCCAATCAGAATATAGCAAAGGTAACTGGAGATTTATAATCAATGAGCAGAGTACAGGGTCAGTGGATGGAAAATTACTAAGAGGGATTTCATTAGACATCAAGAATAGAGAGATTCTTCATTAATTGACTTGACAGAATTCTTGCTAAAGGTAGACCAAGGACTTAGATACCCAATATGGTGATGAAGAACATGATCATATATCAAGAATGGGGGAAGGTATTTTCAATAAAATGACTTAGTAGGATTCTTTTTTTTTAATGTTTATTTATTTTTGAGAGACAGCAAGTAAGCAGGGGAGGGGCAGAGAGAGAGGAAGACACAGAATCTGAAACAGGCTCCAGGCTCTGAGGTGTCAGCACAGAGCCTGACACGGGGCTCAAATTCACGAGCTATGAGATCATGACCTGAGCCGAAGTCCAATGCTTAACCAGCTGAGCCCTCCTGGTGCCCCATGACTTAGTAGGATCATTTACTAAATCTTGGTTCAGCAGGCTAAAGTTGAGGCATAGACAAGAAGAAGGCTCCTAGAAGGTTGAATAAAGCTTGCTCAAGGACGGAGTCTTTGTTGTATGATCTGTGTTAAGGAAGGAAGGAAGGAAGGCAGGAAGGAATGAAGGAAAGATAGAAGGAAGGAAGAATGAATGAATAAACCTAGGGAATTAATGCAACCATAATTTCGTACTATTTCACTGTTTGCCATACATCTCACATTATCACAGGAATTGGGAGAGAAGCAAAACATGTGATTCTGTGCTAGCTTAAAAGCGGGTGAGTGTGATGCTTGTACACACAATAAGGATTTTGTATTCAGGAGGTCCTAGGTTCCATCCCACCTCTGCCATTCTGTGGTTCAAAATTAGATGAGATGCTAAGATTTATCTTTATCATCAATAGAACTAAAGGAATATTATCTATATCTTGAGTTGTGCTGTATATTAAGTGAAAGGATATAAATTAGAAAATGCATTGTATTGTTTTAAATTTCAATCCAATAAATGTTTGTGTTACCTACTACCATCAACAAACTTAAAAAAAAATCTTTTGCTTAGATGAGCTTTGGCATTTCATTGAGTTATGTTCATGTGTCCTGTACAATCTCAGTGGTAAGATTTCAAATCACCGACAGTAAATTTTCTTTTTTTTTTCATCCATAGTAAATCTTCAAGTCAAATCTATATCCTACTTGATTTTAAATTGTCTTTCCTTGACTTCATATGATGTCCTAATAGGGAACACAGAATCACTTTAATACTAGCTTAATACTAGAAATTAGGAGTGTAAATCTAATTCTAAGAAATAAATAATAAAACATAGTTTATCCGAAAACTAATTTGAAAAAATCTGGGATGCCTACTATATTAATATTCCTTCCCATATACAATACATTACATCAGAAAGACAAAAATGTTTTTATATCTTGTAGTAATGTTTTTCTACTATTATTTCTTAACAATAGTGTTTTTATAATTTTTCCCATATACTAATTAAATTTGATTTATCAGACACTTATGGTGGCTCAAACTTTAATTAAATAAATATGCATTGAATTTACTACATGCAACCTAGCTACTTTAGATATATAAAGATCAATGAAACACACAAAGTCTTATCTTATAATGGGAGAATAAACACAAGTTCCCAAATAGCTATTTAATATTGATACTGTAAAGAAGTAATATACAGCCATAAAAAGGAATAAGGACTAGCCCTATATGCAGCCAGAGAATAATATCCATGATATATTGTAGAGCATGCTTTTGTTCATATAACAGAGGAATATGAATATAGATACATATTTGTTTATATTAAAAATTAGAAAGATTAAACTGTAACTTTTAAAACTTATGTATGAGAACAGAGAAATTGTTGACTATAGACATAGAAGATGGGCTTCTGTTAATGTACTTTCCTTTGTAAATATATCTTTAGAAAAATATAGGGGTGCCTGGGTGACTCAGTCAGTTAAGTGTCTGACTCTGATTTGGCTCAGGTTGTGATCTCACAGTCTGTGGATTCAGGCCTGTGTCCAGCTCTGCACTGACAGTGTGGAGCCTACTTGGGATTCTCTCTCTCTGTCCCTCTCTCTCTGCTTCTCCCCCACTCTCTCTTTCTCTGTCTCTCTCACACATGTGCTAGAAAGAAAGAAAGAAAGGAAGAAAGAAAGAAAAATGTAAATATTTATTTTTTTAAGTTTATTTATTTTGAGAGAAAGACAGAGAGAGAAGAGAGAGAGAGAGAATCCCAAGCAGGCTCCACACTCTCAGCACAGAGCTGGACATGGGCCCAAACTCACACACTGTGAGATCATGACCTGAGCTGGATGCTTAACCGAACTGAGCCACCCAGACACCCTGAAAAATGTAAATATTTACATATTAAATCAAATATGTAAATATTTCATAGAACTATACAACAAAATTGAATTTAAAAATCAATTTATTGGGGCACCCGGGTGGCTTAGTCGGTTGAGTGTCCAACTTCGGCTCAGGTCATGATCTCGCAGTTCATGGGTTCCAGCCTGGCGTCGGGCTCTGGAGAGCTCACAGCTCACAGCTCAGAGCCTGGAGACTGCTTCGGATTCTGTGTCTCCCTCTCTCTCCCCCTCCCCCGCTCATGCCCTGTCTCTGCCTCTCATAAATAAAGAAATGCAATAAAAAAATTAAAAAAAATAAAAATAAATTTATTAAAAATAGAAATAAAAGTAAATAGGGGCACCTGGGTGTTTCCATCAGTTAAGTGTCTGACTCTTTATTTCGGCTCAGGTCATGATCTCATGGCTCATGAGATAAAGCCCCTTAGCTGACTCTGAGCTGACAGTGTGGAGTCGGCTTGGGATTCTCTCTCTCCCTCTCTCTCTGCCCCTCGCCCACTCATGCTCTCTCTCTCAAAACTGATTAATTAATTAATTAATTTTAAAAAAGAAAATTGAAGAAAAAAGGAATGAAAGCAAATAAAAACTTTGCTTTAAGTAGTTGGTGGCACACTTACATAGGAACCATCTCAAAAGACCTTACAAAACAGTCATTGAACTATATATTCCTGGGAGATACATATTAAGAAAAATTAACTGCCCCCAACCTATGTTAAATACTAATATTCAGAAATCATATTGCTGGTAGTGATGTTAGTAACATTATCCTTTTTTGTAAAATGTTGGTTATAAGTTGCTTGCCTCTTACACTTTTTTTTCTTAACAGATTTATTTAGGTATAATAAACTACACACATTTAAAGTGTAGGATTTGATAAATTTTGATACATGCATATACCCACAAAACCATAATCACAAGCAAGAAAATGAACATATCCATCACCCCAAAAGTCTCCTCCTGTTCCTTTTTAATCTCTCACTCACACCTCTCCATACTCCCCCTTTCAATCCCAAGTGAATACTGATGTGCTTTTTATCATTACAGATTAGTTTGCATTTTCCAACATTTCCTATAAATGAAATCTACATTACATGCTCTATATATTTGGGGAGATTACCTGGCCTAAGTCAAAGTAATCATTGTTAAGATTCATATATGTTAATGCGTATATCTGTAGTTTATTTATTTTCATTGTTGAGTAGCTTTCCATTGTGTAGACATAACACAATTCATTAAGCATTCACTTGTTGATGAACATTAGGTTGAATATAGTTTTTGTCTATGACAAATAAAGCTGCTATGGGAACGCATGTACAAATCTTTGTGTAAATATATTCCTTCATTTCTCTTACTAAATACTCAGAAGTGTAATGACTGGGTTATAGGGTAGATGTATGTTTACTTTTAAGAGACTACTTGTTTCCCAAACTAGTTCTGCATTTTGCATCCCACCAGCAGTTTAGGAATGACCTAGTTCCTCTAAATCTTCACTAACACTTGACATGTTCAAACTTTTAAATTTCAACCATTGTAATAGATGTGCAGTCATATCTCATTGTGGTTTTAATTAGCATTTCCTTAATGACTAATTCCCTTGGAAAATCTCCTCAGTGTCTCTGGTTGCTTTTGACAACTAAAATATATTTGAACACTTAAATATAATGGCCAACTAACTCTTTTGACATACCTGTGCAACTTCATAACACAGTTGATATGATTTGCAAGAAAAATAAAATGGCAGTTCTAGCTGCATTCCATTTACAAAGCCATTTTTCCAAGTGTGTTAACACAGAACACCTCTAGATATAGACTGATGCTATAAATGATGGCTGATCCTCCAGTGGTGGACCTCATAGTTCCCAGTCACCTTAGCTGGTGTTTGATGAGAACATTGCAGATATCAATGAGGTTTTTTTCTCCCCCTTTCTAACAAGAAATAAGACTTCCATTCCCACACCATTTTTCTAACCAAATCAATCCAGTGCAAGGATATGGGAAAAATGAAAAAGAAAACAAAAGGCAGTAATATAAAATAGGTAATGAAAGAGATTAAAATGAGAAATAAGATGGGGGCATTTTATTTCTGGGTGGCTTAGTGGGTTAAGTGTCTCACTCTTGGTTTCCACTCAGGTCATATTTCATGGTTAATGAAGTTGACCCCTATGTCAGGCTCTGCACTGACAGCACAAAGCATGCTTAAGATTCCCTCCCCCACTCACATACACGTGCCTGTGTTCTCTTTCTCTCACAAAAAAAATAAATAAATAAATAAATAAATAAATATTAAAAAAACAGATCATAAAAGAGAAAAAAAGAAGAGGAAATAAAGAATGGTGATAGAAAATACTGAAAAAGATAAATAAAATATGGAAAAGTGAATATAGGAAAAGTAAATGAATTTGGTCATATGCCCCTTTAAGGTTCTAACAGAGCTAGTTGATGAAGTCTCCTTGAGGAGTGTGTGGTGTGGCACAGAGGGAAGAGTGTGGTAAGCCATGAAAATCTTTTATTTACTATCCATGTGCACTGGAGCCAAATGCCTAAGCTCCTTGAGTCTCAGGTTTTGCTTCTGTATAATAGGGATAATGATAATTGTACCAGATGATAGTTATGAAGGATTAAACAAAATAAAATAAGACACATTAAAGACCTTGGTGCGGAATCTGATGATCCCTGTTCAATGCCAGGGGATCTATTCAGGAACCTTAAAGCTTAGAAAGATATAAGAGAAGTCTTATTACAGAGTCCATTGGCAGAAAGTTTGAGTTGAAATGGGTTGGGCAAAAGCAGCAATTTATTCATGTCTTACAAACATGGTCTTACAAACATCATACAGAGCTGGCACGAAAGAACAGACACCATCTCATACACCATGCTTCCTTCCAAATCACTTCTATTGAGTTACAACATCAGAACAAGTCAGTTACTGAGTTACACAGTTCTTCAAACATGGAGACCTCCCCTTTAGGGTGGTTGGATTGGCTAATCAGACAAACAATTAATTTACATGTTTAATACAGCGCAGGATTTGTAACAGAATTCAAGATATTCACACTGATATTGTAATACATTATAAAACAGTATAATTTTCAGAAGATGATGGGATCACATATGTCCCTGCCTGTTTCAATTTCTTTCTAGTTTTCCTTCTTTCTTTCCTTAAAAGCAGTTACAAAGAGTTATACTCAACTTTTCACACTCAAAAACACTTTAAATTTTAAAAACTAAAAACTATTTACAAATTATTCATTGTAATTTTAAAAGTATTTGTTGTTGGTTTTGTTGTTCTACTTAAAAAAAATCTCCCTCCAACAACTATACTTTACTTGGTATAACCATTAACTTCTGGTTTCTGTGAAGGATACTTAGAGTTGACTTCTCACAACTGCTTAGAGCTCCAAAATATATTATATTCCATGGCCTATTTAACCAAATATACATACATAAAAAGGCCATTTTACTTCCCCAAACCATGCACTGACTACAATTCATTTCATGTTGCTTTCATAGAAATGCTGTGAGGTGACTTTCTGGTGTAATAAAGACAATGATCGGGGAATATTTTTTTTTAATCCCAAAGTCATCTTAAAGCACAAAAAAGAGGTTGACTTCAATCTTTGTACATACGGAATGTAAAACATTTTCTTTACATTAGGCATAGTCATAAAAAGCATGTATAAGTTGTTTTGAAAATGCATTGTCAGAGGATTTACAAACACTGTGATATCAAACACATTCTCAAAAACTGCTAAAGTACGGACACAAAACCTGACTCAAAATGTAAATTTTTCAGTAGACTTTATTTCTAACTTGCATATTTAATAATTCAACTGTACCCAGTTTCACTCATACTCTCTAAAAACTCAGATATAGTGACATTATCTCAAGTTCATTCTTTCAAGTAATCACAGGGCAGCACTTTGCTCTAGCAGGTTTTTATTGAATTTCAGAGCCCTGGCACTGGAAAACCATACAAGACACAAGTCTATAAACTGTTCCACAGACAACAGCTCAAGGCAAATTAGCCTAGAAAAGATAGTGAAACATACTCTGTTGTGCTAATTTGACAGCCTAAATACATTTTGTGTGAACATGTGTAAATTATATTAGGCTCGCTGTGTAACTATAGTTTAGTCATTACTTTGTTGGTTTAAGTGATGCTTTCTATCCAGTAATGGAAAAAAACTTAAATCTTGTTTGTTTCTTTCCAAATAGTAGCTTAGTCCTTTCTGGGGAAGAAGATGCTAAACAAAGACTTAGTTAGCCATGCCCTTTCTGCATACAAGGGATAGACTTGAATGTACACTTGCATACTATACATATTTCCTTTCAGGAAGCTGCATTTCTAGCTGGATTTCTGACTGAAGTTTATTTCTTTACCATTAACTAATTCCACAACTTAACAAAGGTAAACAGGGCTTGCTTAGACCGCACTGATGTTTGTGATAGTCAGTGGATAATTCAAGGCCATGGTTCTTATGTGAGATTATATTTTATAACATTTGACTCACATATAACCTTAGGAGAGAGAAAAATAATATTTCAGCCACAGTGTTCTCAACTCAGCCCTTTGATAAAATTATTTCTCAGCTTGTTCACTGTCCTTTTGAAAGAAAATCAAGTTACTCCTTGTATAATAAAATTGTATCAAATAATTACAAACTAAAGAGAAAGGACCATACACTTTTATATGCAAGACGACCATTTTCACATGACATAATGGATGAAAACAAACCAGAGAACATTTCTTTAATATCTTTGGATTTAAAGAAAAAGTAATTTCCCCACCTGAAGAAAAATGGATGAATTTTCATAAGAGAAAGCATGCTTTTCATTTCTAAATCCTAAAAATCACATTTCTTTCTAGTGACATGAGATCACCACCTTCTAAACCACATCAATAGCTTGGGATTGCACTGTAATATTCATAAAATGCTTGGCTACTTTGGTAACCTGCAGC
Source organism: Lynx canadensis (assembly GCF_007474595.2). Classification (NCBI taxonomy): domain Eukaryota; kingdom Metazoa; phylum Chordata; class Mammalia; order Carnivora; family Felidae; genus Lynx; species Lynx canadensis. The sequence goes on along the minus strand of NC_044314.2, from coordinate 30,600,514 downwards.
AGAGATTAAATATCTCATGAAAATCTACCCAACTTCTTTAATATCAGGGGAAATGATCATGGTACACATTGACAGTTACTTTCGGGTTTGCTAATTCAATCCATTTCTAACCAAAAAAAAAAAAAAAAAAGTAGCTTGTTGTCACAAGCTTGCAATCATGTATCAGAGAAAAAAAGAGAAAGGAAATTGTTCCTTGCCTAGTAAAAATCATTAAGTTCCAACTCATCATGTCTAGGATGCTACCCATCACAGAGCATATGCCACTTGGCAATTTGTCTCCTGGGATAGTCACAGATCTCTTTCCAGTGCTCTCCACCGGTTCCTTCTGCTGTTGCTCCCAGGACCAACCGCCCTATCACCTCATTTCTGGATCCCCTTTCAGAATCCAAAACCAGAAACTCAACACTTATCTCTTCAAGACCCTCACAAGGAATATCAAAGACAAACAGTTCATTGAACACTGCATTAGGGGTGCATTTCTTCACATGAGTCTTCTTTTTAGAGATTCTCTTTTTGGCATGGTACAGGTTCACTTTCACGTAGGGATCTGCAATGGTAAACAACGGACGTTACACTGGCAGAACCTGGCTGGAGAGTTGATTTCAATATAATGGTGCCCTTGGAGGTTACTGCGTGCCAATAAAATGAGATTGCAGTGAAAATGAGTCAGAACAAAGTGAAAACATGGATATAGCTTGGCTTCTCTATTGTCAACAAATTGACAATAAGAATGTGAATATGAAGAGTAAACTGTTCTAAACCAGAGGATGAGAACAGAAGTGCAATGGCAGGAAGATGAGATAATATAGAGGAGAAGAAAACAAAATATTACAGAGGCACACTCTGATTACTTGTAACTCATTCCAGAAAATAGGATAGAAGAAAAAAACATTAGACAAGATCTAACCTTTCTGAGTTGTATGACTTTGGATAAGCCTCTCTACCTCTCTGCTTTTCTGTTGAACAGGCATTTAGAATTCACAATGGCAATGTCCTTTTTACTTTAAATTTTGTGCTTCTTTAATCACCTGCTGAGTTTGCTTCCTGTTTTTCAGAGTTGATCTTCCTTTAATATGTGGATTTTAGGATCAAGCTACTTTTTCACACATTTAATTATATTCTTTTTGCCTCTTTCTGGTTGAAGCATATGAGTTCATTTGAGCTTCCTAATCTAAACATTTAAGACAATGTGTTCAACTGCCATTATTAAATAATAGCAATAATAATATTAAAAATAATAATACAACTAGGTGATATTTAATGAAGTATATCTTTCTAGTCCTCACAATCTCTCTCAAGGTAAGTATCATTACTTATTAGTTTGTGTAGAGATTATGAAACATAGCCAAGGTTATATGCTAAAATGGAAGGGTTAGGATTTGAACTCAGATCCTTTCAACCCATAGGTCATGTGTTCTTTTCACAATGTGATATGAGGAATTTTTTTAATAGTCACAAAAACTAAGAGCTAATTCTTCAAGAAGATACATAAGGAATTAAAGGAAAAATAATAAAAAGAACACCAGAAGAATAAGTGTAGGTTGGCTCATTAAAAACACTAAAATGAAGAACTCTTCTCCCAAACAATTGCTATATTTTTGGCAATGGCTTCTTACCTCTGCATTTATCACTGTTTTCTGCTTCAAACCCATTCAATCAGACATCTATCATGTATTAGCAATGGCTTAGTTGGTAGAACTATGTAGTTTTATTTTTCTTGCTAATGGCATTGAATCACATCGTTATTCCATAATGAGAAACAGGGAAAAACAATCACATCACTTGAAACTATGAGTAAAAGGCAAATCAAATTCATGTCAGATGCTATTTTGCCCAATGTACTGTTCACTGACACTGAATTTTTCAGAAGCATTCTTACCTGAAAGTCCAGACACATCAGATTTAGGCAGGTGTCGAGCTTTTAAAACAACCACAGTGAGAGTATTTGTAGTGGACTGATAGCAGAGAGAGATCAGTAACTCACCCCGTCCTGAAGACTTCTAAACAAAGAGAGATGTGGTATAAGTATTCTCATTATTTTCTTGGGTTTGAAATTTGTGCTTATAGCAACATTTTAAAGCAATATAATATTGCTAGTTTTATGTAATTTTCCTACTTATTTTTATTTTACTATGCTAAGGAATCTGAGTAACTGCAAGCTTTTGTGCAGTGCTACCACTTTCTAAAAACAGGTGGCTGCCATCTTGTGGTGTTTTTAGGTACTAACAGGTTGTTAAAATTTGTAATGAGTTAGCCACACCCATTACTAGAAATGTTTAAAGATATTTAGAGTATAGCTTTTACAGAGGATTTTTTTTTTACTTTTGCTTTTTAACTAAATAATTACTTTTTGAAGTTACTAATAGTAATGAAAATTGTCTATTCATTTGAAAGGATCTGTATAGGGCAAAATGACTCATGTTAAGTTTGATTTGATTTCAATTTTTTAAAAAACACTAACATTACTGGAATTTGAATTCAGACTAACTGAAATTTATTCTGACTGCCACCACTCTCCTGACCCACAGGGCTGATGGAATTAAAATTCTCTATCCTCAGCCCCCACTCAAAGTCCTCATTTAATCCAAGGAATGAATTAAGTTTTGGAGGGAATTGACTCAATTTTTAATACTTTGTTTTTGAAGAGTATCATAAGATCCTTCTTTGTACACTACTTAGATTTTATTTGCACTTTAAAGACATTAGCTAAGATGACCAAGAACTCAAAGTACAAGTTTTAACTGATGAAACAAAATGAAAACTCAGAGCTGGATTATAACTAAGAATGTGGCTGGCCAGAGCTCCTAACTCTTCAGTCTATATGCACATGGGGTTATTATATGAATAAACAGTCCAAGTAGGAATAGATATTTATTCCTACTATGCTGCTAAACATCTGAGTGTCTCAAACAAGCTACTTAGCGTTTCTGAACTCTGACTTTTCATTAATTTCAACAAAGAAATAAAGGTGAGCTTTACAGTATTCTACAGAATCTTTCTAAAATATTATAGTTTAAATCAATTAAGTTCTATATTTAAAGGGGAAATAGTATTAATTTGATATCTTATAATAGTCTCAGAACTACCAAAGCAGTATACCTACAAAGGCAGAGTAACTCACTTCTTGTCATACAACATAGTCATGGACATTTATAATTCAATATGATGTGATGTCTCCTCCTTGAAAAGCAATTCCATGAAAAGTCAATATAACTTCCAAATCCTCAGGACAAATTGATTTAATTTTATATTTCAATTTCAATTTCAAATTCAATTATGAAACATCTTTGTTAACTTGCTTATAAGAAATATTTGCCTGCATTTTAGTTTAAGTGGCAGTCAAAATACTTAAGATAGAAATTAACAAAAATATTTATATAAGTATTCTTTAAATATCCACAAAGGATGCCTATTTATTTGATATAATTAAAATACTTTAAACATTTCAGCTGTGGGTTAAATTTTCTTTCATCTCCTCTATTCCCTTGATCCCCATTTGATTATGATTAATAATAATTAAACATGGTAAAGATGATATGTATAAAACTTATCATTTTAATGAAAACCCCCTAGATACAAAGAAGCTGAATAAAAGAATGTTTATAAATACTTTAAGCACTAAAAATGAATTACCCTAACATTTCTCTTGATGATCTCTCTGTTCATTAACATTTTTCCATCAGATAATTCAATTCCTGCAAGAGGAATAAGGACTTCTCCAATGATATCATCTCTTGAAAACCTGTCGAAACTCAAGATTGTGAAGTGCAAGGCCAACTCTTGGATCTGAGTATAGAGGATCCCATAGAATGTAAAGGTCTCATCAAAAGCTGGGTCCAAGGTCTTTCTCAGAACTCTGGTTTTCACTTTATGCTTCTTCTCTGGGAGGATCGTCATTTTGATATACGGGTCAGAGGTCATCGACTGCTCATCCATGGCTGGCAAGCCACGGGCTTCCTTGATATTTACCACAAATGCTTTCTTCTCAAAGTTGTACTCTAAGGAGAAGAAGAGGGTTCCCAGCTTCTCCTGTTTCTCTTCTGAAGTAAGGGAAGCGCTGGACTTTAAGCTATCAGGGGAAACGGCTTCTTTCTCCCCTTCTGAAAAGAGCTTTGGGGTCACACTCTCCAGATCAGAAGGGCTACTAGCTTTGAGGTTTGTTTTGGGAAAATTGCCATTGAGATCTCTCTTCTCAAGGTCGAGATGTAATGAATTCTTTGGCACAGCTGGCTTATTCTTTACTTCGTTTTTGTCATCTGCTCCAAACTTCTTCTTGCTACTTAGGTTTTCAGGATAAATATCAACTCCTTTTAGTACATGCACAAACTTATATGGAGGAGTCTTGTTAGACTTGGATGATTTTCTCTGACAGCAGATCCATGCAAACAGAGAGACTGTGAAGACCAGGCCAAATGCACTGAAGATCCCCACCACTGTGGGGATTTCATCTGAAAAATCAAATGACCAATAACATACATTAAAGGAGCAGAGTTGGAGACATGAGCCTATTTGAAAAGCATACTGGAGCTGGCAAATGCTGTAGGCTGCACAGATTGGATTACTTTCCAACTCTTCTGGGTATGAGTTATGTACACATTTCATGTCACCTTCAGGAATAAACACATCCACTGTGTGACATGCCGAAAAAAATACTGTATGACAGAAACTTCTTCATTTCAGTTTTTTTTTTCATAAATAAAAAGAAAAGATGAAACAGGGCCTAGGTCGGGATGGGGGATGCTAAATGACCCTGACCTACCTTTGTTTTCTCAGATAACATGAGTCAACTACAGCATGGTAGGTCAGTACTAATTTCATTATGTTTTCTTGACATTTTGAGGCTTTCCAGAAGCATCAATTTTTACTGATTATGGAGCTCTAAATACACATTTTTGAAATACTGGGAGATTTTTTATTCTTAGTAGTTCTTTATTTATCCCGGATTCAAGAAGCAAACATCTAAGGGCTCAGTGGTTCCAATAATTTTAAGAAATGGAGGAACATTATCTGCTATTGTCACAAACTTATCAATAATTTCCATCCCAATTATGATAAGAGAAATGTTACATATATTAGGAAAAAAAGAACAAAAAAGATGAACAACAGGATATTAATATTATATAACTTTTAACACTACAAACTCCTTGGATACAGATTCATAATTTCTCAAACACTGAATTACCCAAAGAACAAATTAATTACACCTAAGTAGGATAAAAACAAAACAATGGTTATGAATGAATCATCGTTCCTTAACATGTAAAGAGTGAGAATAGATAATTTAGAGTTCAATTTTATCCATAACTGATTTTTTCTAGCATATTTCTACATGGCAAATGGTAATCAAATTGAATTTGGCATTCTTTCTTGAATGAGGGCACATTAAATTACTGACATTAGGTAATACTGATTATGCATGAAGCTTATCATGTGCCATATGTAAGCATATTTCTCCAACAAATGATTAATAACAGTGTGTAAGTAAAAGCAGTATTGCTATATCTGGACACAGTGCATCAATTGAGTCAATGTTTAATATAGTCATAGTGAATATAACTAATGTAGTATTATCTGCATTTAGTTTCATTCTTATCTATTTTTATCCCAAATAGTGAATAATAAAGTTAAAAGTCCCAGTTAGAAAAGGGTTAAGCCTTGTTTGAATAACCCCTGAAAGAACAATCTTTTGTTACTCCCCTCCCCCACCCCCCAAATCTTCTGCCTACCTACTTCATAATTTCAAAACTGAACTCAAAGAATATAAGAACCAGCAATGACAAATAAGAGAAGACATAGATAACAATATTAAAAAACAATAATAAAAATTCTATAGTTTAATTATATCAAGAAACAATCATGTAGAGATGAAAAATAAACCTTTGAATTGCCCAAGTAGAAAACGCAGCAAATGCTACAGAAAAAGAATCAAACAAGAGCTAAAGATAATCAGCTAAACTTAGTATCAGCTTTTCAGTTTTTTTCTTCTATTCAAGTCTTTGTGTGTGGAGGGGGTGGGGGGGTGGCAGGGGAGAATCCACTCCTGGACTCTAATAATCCAAGGCCAGGGAGCAAAACCAAAGTCATGAACTAAGGCAATTCTTTAGCCAATGCTAGGAGAACAATAAAAGCAATAGAAAATGATCCTTCTTTTTTTTTTTTCTTAAACAGACCAATGGCCCAAGCTGAAACATATTTTTTACCAGCACAATCTCTGAAAATGCCTCGGTATTAGAAAATTTCTTATTTTCAAATCAGAAATTGGGAATACACATCATAATAATATAAATCAATCACCCAAATGGAAGCCTGTAAAGGAAACTCATTTCTGAATATAATGTCACAGATTGTCCCTATTTCATACGTAAGTCACAAGGCAAAATATTCACTAAATCATGGAAAGACTCACCTACTCCTTGTATGTTCTCTACCAATGAGATTTTAAGCTTCTGAGAGCAAAGACCTCAGTCATTTCACTCAGTTAAATAACAATTATCATGGACTCATAGATATCATTCCTTATTCACAAACTTCTATAAAATTTCTTGATTTTTTGAATACTTGTGAAGTAAGTAAAACTCTACCTCTTATCTTTGGCATATAATATGACCTAAAATACTACTTTTTAATTTGAAGTACATCTGTTTTTATTTACTGAAAGAGAGAAGGAGAGCAATGATGCCAAAAATTTGGTATAGGAAAAGGGAAATTGAACTGGAAAATAGGAGTCCTAATTCTACTTTCCAAAAGCTTTTCATTAACTGTTTGACCTGAAATACGTCCCTCATCTCTCTGGGCTCTGGTTACCTCACCTGTGAAATGCAATGGGCCAAGCTAGTTCATTTCAAATACCACTCTAACACCCTAGCATCATAGGATTCTGTGTTTTTCACTAGCAACATATTTCAAGAATACAAGAAAAACATAGCAGAGAAAAACAACCTTATGGTACACTCTATAATAAAATATACATTCCAAACCCTCAACATATAAGTTGTTTTATGCCGAGATCAAACCCTTATGTAATCACAGAAACATTGGCTTCTCCTGGTAAGTTAAATACAGATTTACTTACAAATAAAAATCACCTACAGACTTAATGAAACCAACTGCAAACAACAGACCCCCTTTCCTTTACTCAGAGCGTGCTGCAATTTACAGAGCTACCCGAACATTTAGGAACTTCTTGGATGTAAAATCTCCCTGGCAGACGGCAATTTTTTTTGAGGAGAAAGATAGGGAGGAAGGGAGAAACAACAGATAAGCCACGATTGCCCCTTTACAGTTCTCATTTTCTTTTCAGATTAACTACCTAGGAGATCTATATCCAACATCCCATGGAAAAATAAAAATAACAACAACAACAACAACACAGCCCACCCCGGAGTATTCAAGAAACAACTGCAGTTACAAGTTGAGTAACTTGCTTACCAAATTCTTCCCGGCTGGTAGTGATCGGAGCCATTTTTTGCTGCGTGTTCTGTCCGAGGTGCTGAACGGAAAACTCCCTGGCTTGATTCACTTGCCTGGATCTGAAGCGCCGGCTTTCCCGAGTGCTGAAAACAACAGCGCAGAGCCCAGGGGACCTGCGCCTGGAACCGGGAGGAGGCAAAGGGGGGAGGGGGTGGTCCACTCGCCCTCGCACAGTGATTTGCCACCCCTGTTCCTGTTTTGGCTCTTCTGAGAAGCTCGTCTCTGAGACTCTAGACGTGGCTGAAACCCGAATTGACGCAATCCTGACGCTACAGGGTTGAAATCAGCACCTGCCCTCCTCCCCTCCGCCCTCCAATCCTCTCCTCTCCCTTTCCTTCTTTCTTCCTCCCGTCTCTCCTGAGGATTCAACACATACTCATCAATTATTTTAACTGTTGGACTACTGGAGATTAGCTTTGCTATTCTGTTGGGGCTCACAAGCACATGGAGATGAGCCCCCAAACTCATTCGTGTCAGTTCTTGATAGAAAATCTCCTGATCATCTAGATCAGTAAAAATGTGCCTGTGAGTTATCAGAATAATGCAATTTACAGAGATGATTTCGGGTAAGAGTGAGAAGAGAGAAATCTCTGCATCATATGAACACTGTGACATGCAAGAATATGTTTTCTTGCTTTCTAAAATTTTCTTTGATACATTTTCGTTAGAAAAGATCCACCGCACATTGATCCATTTGAAATAAGACAACAGTTTTCCCACTATAATCACTTATTTCCTAATAAATAGTCTAAACATTTTGCTGATGCTGTTGCTCCATCTGTCTGTCAGCTCTCTCCCCTTTAATATCTGACATTTGACCAGTTAGAGTACTTAGGAACAGATGGGAATAATCCCTTCTGTATTCAGACTCACTCTCGGTTATGACTTTTGCATATAATGAGACTGCTCCTGGAATGACATTTCTGGTTAAAACCCCTGACTTCTAATAGGATTGTGCAAAATAGTTACAAGAATCAGACTGAAATTGAAAGTGAATGATATGATAATTATTGGTTATATTCAAAGGAAAACATTTTTTTTTCTAAACTGATGATATTTCTGGGGTTGAGGAACTAGGCAATATATGGTGTCAGATTCTGATTAATTTTAATCAGAAGAGTGTGCCTTTTAAAAATGTTAAGAAATTTTCCAAAGGAGGGAACTCAGGCTGTAATTCCAACTATCAATTATTGCTCCACAAGGAATTCCTTTGCTCTGGAGCTTAGGAGCAAATGACATTTAGTATATACTGGAATGGGGGAGGAAGGGGCATTGGGTGACTCTCAGAAAGCTACTATACAAGTGACAGGTTCCTGCACATTGGCGAGCAGTCGCTCTGAGTGTCAGGACTGTGTCTTGGGAAAAATTAGCTTCAGTCTTTTGCATCATGGAAAATTTTATGAACCAAAGTCCTTTTCTTTCCCTTTCTACTTGTTCCCACATAGTTGGCATTTTAAAATTCTTCCAACAGATTTTTTAAAACCTTATATTGTCATGCTATGAAAACACACAAACCAATTTACTGTATTTAATTTTTTCTATTGGCAGAACCTGTATTTTGTGTCCTTATCTTTTCACTTCATTCAGATTACTTGCTTCCTCAGTTATGTTTGCACCTAGTGGGATTGTCCCTAGGAATAGACATTCATTAGATGAAAGAGACAGCGGTATTTATTTGTGATGCATACCATAGGTAAACAAAATATATAGTGTGAGGTTCACTAAAACATGTTTCCTGGCTAAGTTATTGCTAACATATGGTTAAACTCATTTGTTGTAAACATAAGTACCTTATTTGTATGTTCTATATAAATTAGTATCTCATTAATTTTACCTTCAGGTGGCAAGATGCTGTCATCTAAAACCTGTCTAGACTGTTTAAACTCTGTTTCTATAGAACCCTATCTCACCCTGGGCTGTCTCATTTCTAAGGACACATTGTGATAAAATTACATCTTGCCCAGAGCTAATGCTATTGTGGATATAGTAACTGTTTCATTGCTTGCTTTAAAAGCAAACTGAAATAAATGTTATTAATTAAAATGTCAGAGGTTTCCCTCATTTTCTCTTGATGAATAGTATGTCATTTATTATCCAATCTCTTTAGACAGCTTCTACCAGCACCAGATGAGGAGTGAGAAACTGGTCCAACACAGAGGACAAACCTGAGTTTCTTATGATTGAAATTCATACCCTACCACATTATTACATTGTTCTCTTTAGATTCAGCAAACAAGTAATCAATTCGCTGACGTGAACAATACCATTCTAGCAGCATAGACTTGGGAGGAGGGGTTGTTGCTAGGTAACCACCTTTTTGCCACCCAAAACACACAGCCTCAAACAAGTTCCCACCCTGGGAAATGTAGACCATTCTGTACAAGTGGCAGTGTTTACTTCAGAATGATTCTTTCACTGTTGAAATGGTTCAGTATTTACCCTACTTTATTTCAGATTTCAATTACAAATATCTATACATACTTGAGAAAAAAACAGAACATTTCAGTTCAGTTTGGTTTTAAGAAATCCAGTTGAAGACTATTGATGATTCATTATCTGATTGTTTCCATCCATTTTATTCATTTAAAATAATTTTACTTAATACATAGATTGACAAAGTTTATTTATATAGTTTATTAATTATATAGTTTAATCTATATTTACTCTGGTTTCTTAAAAATAGTATTGTTGGATGTGTTTAGGATCTTCTGCTAGGCAAAAGAAAATTTCAAAAGGTTTTGAAAATGTTACAGTGATCTTCAGCAATCTTTAGTAATGCATAGATTAGTAATATCAAGACATTTTACTGGTATGTGGGCGGAGTAGAGTGAAGTATCTGATAATGGATAATGGATAATTGTTGTAATGTTCCATATCATTCTATTAAGAATGCTGGCTCTGATGTTAATGGAAAATATTTCTATTACAAGCATACCCAACTCGAAACCTTGCAAGACAAATGCTTTCCCATTTGGTATCACAAAAATCCCTTCACTATGCACCATTTCTACATTTGTTTTTCTTCAAAGTATTCAGCATTTACTCTGTGACAAACTAAATTAGGCTGTGATGGCTAATGAGTGAAAAACTCATTACCCCAACCACAAAAAAGCTTATCGTCTTCCTTCCTTTCTTCTTTCGTTCAACACACAATTATTAAACATGTACTAACTCTTAGGGTTTTGGTAAGTAGGGGGTTTATATTGGTCAAGATGATAAAAACAATACCTACCCTAATGGAGCTTATAGACTACAGGACAGATGGACAGCTTTTCCTCTAGAACTGGGAAAAATAGATGATAATTATGTTTATATTTCATTTGCCTGCTACATGACCTACAAGATTGGTCAGCAGCACCACTTTCTTTCACCATACACAAAAAAAAAAAGTCCAAAATGGATTAAGGACCTAAATGGGAGACCTGAAACCATAAAAATTCTAGAAGAGAGCACAGGCAGTAATTTCTCTGACATTGGCCATGGGAACTTTTTTTCTTGGGCAAGGGAAACAAAAGCAAAAATAAATTACATCAAAATAAAAAGTTTCTGCACAGTGAAGGAAACAATCAACAAAACTAAAAGGCAATCTATAGAATGGGAGAAGATATTTGCAATTGCATATCCAATAAAGGGTTAATATACAAAATATATAAAGAACTCATAAAACTCAACACCCAAAACCAAATAATCCAATTAAAAATGGGCAGAAGACATGAACAGACATTTCTGCAAAGACATATTGATGACCAACAGACACATGAAAAGGTACTCATCATCATTTACCATCAGGGAAATGGAATCAAAACTAAAATCAACAACACAAGAAACAACAGGTGTTGATGAGGGTATGGAGAAAAAGGAATCCTCTTGCACTGTTGGTGGGAATGCAAACTGGTGCAGCCACTGTGGAAAACAAATACGGAGTTCCTCAAAAAGTTAAAAATAGAACTACCCTATGATCCAGCAATCACACTACTGATATTTACCCAAAGAATACAAAAACACTACTTCAAAGGGATACACACACCCTATGTTTATAGCAGCATTATTTACAATAGCTAAGATAAGGAAGCAACCCAAGGTTTCATCAAATGATGAACAGATAGAGAAGATGTAATATATATTGAATTGTATATTCAATAATATTGAATTGTATATATATATATATATATATATACAATTCAATATTATTTGGATTATTTGGGCACAGAAAAGAATGAAATCTTGCCATTAGCAATGATATGGATGGAGCTAGAGAGTATAATTGTGAATGAAATAGTCAGAGAAAGACAAATATCTATGATTTCACTCATATGGAATTTAAGAAATAAAAGAAAAGAGCAAAGGGAAGAGAGAGAAAGAGAAACCAAGAAAACAGATTGTTAACCATAGAGAACAAACTGATGGTTACCAGAGGGGAGGTGGGGGGGGGATGGGTTAAATATGTGATGGGGATTAAGAAGTGCACTCTCATAATGAGTACTGAGTGATGTATGGAATTGTTGAATCATTATATCATATATCTGGAACTAATATAACACTGTATGTTAACTAACTAGAATTAAAATTAAAACTTAAAAAAAAAGAGTGGCCAACAATATTCCAAAGATATTCAGTCTGTCCTTATTGACCCTTCTCTTCATAATTACAGATTAATTATTATTGTGTCAGATTGCATTCTTCCATTTCCTATGTTTGTCCACATCTTCTCTCTCCTTTAAGAGTCAGTTAAAGTTTCATTTATACTACAAAGTTTCTGACTTTCCAGTTACTCAAGGATTCATTCTAATTTAAATTCTTATAACACTATCTCTACTGAAATCCTTTAAGTCAGCTTGACATATTATTGGCTATATACCAACAATTCCCATAAAAATACATCAAAGGTCTCCACCAATGCTCACTCCAAATAATCCACAAGGTTCCCATTTGTTCATGATATTCTTTGCATCAATTTTTTCATGCCTCCTGACCTCATTTTATTTTTACATTCCAGGCTTGTTTTTAAGTTGTAATCTTTGAAATGACATCTCTAACCCTTGGATCTTGGTCCTCTAATAAGAATTTGACCTGTAGCCATGTTATTTTATTTTTTATTATTTTTAATGTTTATTTATTTTGAGAAAGAGAGAGTATGTGTGCGTAAAAGGCAGGAGAGGGGCAGAGAGAGAGGGAGGCAGGGGAGCCAAAGCCAACGCTGTGCTTACAGCAGGAGCCATGAGATCATGACCTGAACCAAAATTAAACAGTTAATGGACTGAGTCACCCAGGCACCCCAAACTGGAGCCATTTTAGAAGCTTGTCCTGTTTCAGTTTACCTTGAAGCTATTTCTTGTTAGCTCCTTACAACACATCTATCCTCGGTCTTCCAATCTATTCTTAAGTGAGACTTCTCTTAGCCTTCCAATAACAATAAAAATTGGGATACTTTATGTTTTTTGGGAAATCTGGGATCAGCAAGATTATACTAAAATTTTCAACTGAAATACTGGAGATTTAACAAATATTTTATTACTTAATAATTAATGTTATTTTTTAAAATATAAAATAAACACTGGTACAATTGACAAAGATTAATGTCTAATAAATCATTGGACTTATTTATAGCTACCATAAAATAGCTATAACACAGAACAGACAGCAAGGGCAAAATTGAAATGACTATAAGCGATATAAAAAAAGACAAAATAATTAAAATGTAATTATCTAAGTAAGCAAAAAGATTTACAAACTCCAAGATAAATGGTTTCATAATATGTTTAAAAAATAAAGTTTAACAATATACTGCTTACAGTGAAAGTACCAAACAATGACTACAAAATTAAAATAATAGAATGTATCATGATGTATTAAAAATATGGAGATGAAAAATTAAAGTTAAAAAGTCAAGAAAACATATCAAAAGGAAGAAAATATGCAATTTATATAGGTAAAAGAATATACTGACAATAAAAGTTTTTAAGGCTTATGCTCCAAATAACTTATCATTAAATACATAATGCAAAACTATGGTAAGTGGTGAAGAAAAATAAACTGAAACATTACTTTTTAATAGACATAATCATTTCTTTCAGCCACTTACAGATCATCATAATTACAGGTTTAGACCACTTATCTAGAGTGGGGCAGTGTTACTGACAATGTCTTTGTAAACCATAAACAATTAATTTTTAAAGCATACAAATTCTTGGAAAGCAGGGAAATTTTCTCAAATATGTAATGCAGTGTTACTAAGAATTTTTCAAAAAGTGAGATGACATTAAAATCTATATAATATTTTATTAAAAGATATTGACTTAAACATCAACACAAAATAATTTTTGAAGATGCTATATTAGAACATCATTTAAAGAAGTAAATAATTATATGTGTATAAACATTCATTCCACTATTCCCTCGTTAGCACATATACATCACAAAGAAATTATCACTCAGGACCATGAGGTGATATGTATATTATTATACACAATAAAATGGTCCTTGGTAGCAATGAGTTAAAGGCAACATGTGAATGTCCAGCACAATGTAGATGAATACATAATTTGTGTTGAAAGCAAATTATGTGATATTATCCTGGAGTTAAAAACAACAAACTATACTAACTACATATATACATATACACATACACATACACACATATACAAACTATACATATATATATATATATCTTGTAAAATATTGAATAAACAAGTTACATAAAAATATCGTTGATGCAAAATAAACACATACACACAAAAAATATCACTGCACATTTTCAAAAAAAAAATACACAGATTTTATTCAGGTTCTAGTGGATTCATTTGTGGCAGACCTGCCAAGAATAATTAGAAAATCCACGTAAAATCTGTTTTAAAAATTTGTTTTAAAGCATTTACGAATTGATGAAACAACTAAGGCTTCAAGGGCCAAGATATAAGTGAAACAGCAGAGAGATGAGCTGATATTCTGCAAGTCACTTTTCCTCTCAGGAAAATTGGCTGATTCTTAAAAATCGGTAAGAAGCTGAGCTACGAAACAGAAAAACAAACAGATTTTTTGGCAATCTCACGAGACTGGAGAGGCAATAATTGGAGTTAGGGAAATCCTAGACAGTGAGGAAAGAAGTGGCTGGGATCCTGGAAAGGAAGGAGGTACAGAGATAGCTCCTGCACTGAGTGATTTTACACCCAAGACACATGCTCAGTTCTTCAACTTTGCAGGCAAGAGTCTTAGAAGCTAAACAAAAAGGCACTGAAAAACAAAATTATGGTTTCAGTTGACTCATGCGGCTGAGGGAACAAAAATTATGCCTTACTATTCATCAGTGTGAAAGACCCTTAGTAATCACTATAGGCTTCAGTTGGAAGCACTAAAGAACTACATCAAGAAGAGAGGATAAATCAGGGGAAGAATGAGCCCTACAGAATTAGGACCCAGGCTCCATTTAGTTTAATTCCTAAATGGATTAATGTGATGTATTTCCCCACAAAGGTAGCCAACCAAACCCAAGCTGAAGAAGATAATATCATCTAGAGCTACTACAACTTTTCATATACAATGCCCATCATTTAATAAAAAATATCAGGCCTAATGAGAAACTAAACCAAGGAGAAAATGCACAATTAAAAAAAGGTCCATAGATTAGTGATATAATGGTAATTAATATTTTGATAAAAGAGATGATAAAATACTAGAGAACTAGAATTTATAAGACACAGAATAACATTCTAGAATGGAAAAAATATAGTTTTTGAAATTAAGAAATGGATAGATATAAATGAAGAGAAGATTAAATAAAGTATAGATAACTAATGAACCAGAAGAACAGTCTATAGGTAATATCCATACTAGAGAACAGAGCACTAAAGGTGTGGAAAATACAGAAAATGGCTTCAGAGATACATGGGACATGATAAAAGGTAATAACATGATTGTAATCTGGCAACTTAGGTAGAAGTAATGTTTGAAAAGAAAATAATGGAATTTCCCAATCCAAAGAAAAATATCAATTCATATATTTAAAAAGCATTGAGAACTCCAAGCAATGGGAATATAAAGAAAACCACATAGTGCATGACAGTGAAATGACTAAAAACAAAAGACAAAGAGGAAATTTGAAAACAATCAGAAAATACAATATATTATCTTCAAAAAACAACAAAATGAGTCATCTAATATCCCATTAGAGATGACAGGTCTGAAGACAACAACTCTAAACTGATAAAAAGGAATAGTTGTCAATCTAGAATTTTATATCAGCAAAAGTCAAGGTGAATGAAAGAAATTTCTAGAAAAGTAGAAGCTGAGAGAATTAATTAACAGCAAATGCTAACTAAATGAGAGAAAATGATCACCGACCAAAACAGAAATGGCAATCAAAATAAAGAACATGGAAAAGGGTCAATATATGTCTAAGTATAAATGAATAATATTAACTGCTCAAAACAGTAAAAATGTACTGTGTTATCTAAAATATTGTATAACTGGATATAGGGCTAACATTAATTCAGAGGGTAAGAGAAAATAAGTTGAGTTCCAATGTTTTAAAACCTGAGAAATGGTAAAAGAAATAATTTGTTATCCAGGGAAACTCTGAACAAAGAGTAGAAAAAAAAATGTGTATCCAAGAAATTAGCAAATATGAAAAAGCTAATAAAAGCTAAAAGATAGGGGCGCCTGGGTGGCGCAGTCGGTTAAGCGTCCGACTTCAGCCAGGTCACGATCTCGCGCTCCGTGAGTTCGAGCCCGCGTCGGGCTCTGGGCTGATGGCTCAGAGCCTGGAGCCTGTTTCTGATACTGTGACTCCCTCTCTCTCTGCCCCTCCCCCGTTCATGCTCTGTCTCTCTCTGTCCCAAAAATAAATAAACGTTGAAAAAAAAAAATTAAAAAAAAAAATAAAATAAAAGATAAAAGAAAAAATAGAAAGAAGAAACAGGTGGTCCAATAGAATACAAATGATAATTTGGAGGATAGTAACCCAAAGATATCAGTAATTACATTAACTAAAATGAACTAAATACTGCTATTAAAAAGGGGTAAAATATTGTCAGACTGGAGAAAAGATACAAACCCAATGCCCCAACTCTATGGCAGTTACAAGAGATAAAATTTTAAAAGACAGAAAACATCAAAGTATAGTAAATGCACCTCCTGTACACCATCCAGAAGAGGGCTATAATATTTATTTTTCTGATATACATATATTAGATAAGTAGATTTTCAATACAGACAAAAAGGCATCAGGAAAGACAATAAAGGCTATCATAAAATGATAAATTTGTAATTATATCAGGAAGACAAATTCCTAAATTTGTATGTGCTCATTAATATAGCTTTGAGTTATATAAAACCTAAATTGAAAGAGTTAGATGAGAAATAGAGAAATTCACATCATTGAAGGAACTTTTTCCCAGGCTTTCTCATATCTGATAGAAGTAGACACAGCTCAATAAAAAACCTACAAAATCTAAATGAATTAATAAGTCTGAGCTAATTATCAAATTCCATATGTAATATTATTTCAAGTGAATATAAAATATTTAGTAAAACTGACTATAAGGTGCCCATAAACAAGTTTCAAAATACTTCAAAGGGCAGAAATAATTCGGTTTGTTCCCTAACCATAGAGGCATTAAGCAAGAAAGTAGTGGAAAATACTTTCTGAAAAACTCTACTGTTAGAAAACTAAGCAAAATCTGCCTAAATAGCCAATGGGTCACAGAAGAAATCTCAACAGAAATTAGGAAAAAAGTGTAAACTGAATGAAAATGATAACACTATAAAACAGAGATAAAATCTATGAAATACAGCTTAAAATGTGCTTAGAGAATATAGGGACTTCTATGCACATATTTGAATAGAAAAGAATGGGGAAAAGTGATCTCACTATTTATTGCAGAATGTTAGAAAATAAAAAGGAAATTCAACCCAAAGAATGTGAAGAAAAAAAATGACAGAAAAATAAATTAATAAGATAAAAAAATCTGGAGTAAAAAAGAAAAGCCCAACAAATCTAAAATCATTTTTGATAGGATTATGTTAATGATAATTTCTGACAACATTGACAAGAAAACAAAAGGGAGAGAAAAGTACAAATCACAAATGATACAAGAAAGTAAAAAAAGGCAAGCCACAGAGCAAGAGTTAGAGAATATATTTGCAATGCTTATTTCTGGCATAGGAATTGCATCCAAAAATATGTGAAGAAAAATAAATTTTTAAAGACACATTCCAATTTAAAATGGACAAAAGGATTGTAGAGACACATCACTGAGAAAGATATAATATCCCAGTGGCTAATGATCATATGAAAGGAGCTTAGCAGCAGCAGTCTTTACAAAATGCAAATTAAAACCACCCACAGGACAGTTCTACACAACCACTGAAAGGCTTAAAAGGGTCAATGAAGACAAAACCAAAATTTTTTTGACAATACCTAATGTTGATAAGAATGTGGGGCAACAGAAAGTCTTAAGCACTGCTTTTGGTCTTTATATTGGTACAAACATTTTGAAAAACTGTTTGACAGTATCTACTAAAGCAGAACATAGACCTAAGCTATGGCCCTGCAATTCCAACCATTGCTAACTTTTAAACTGAAATGACTACATCCAAGTACAAGAATGTTCCTAGCAGCATTATTCGCAGTAGACAAAAATTGAAACAACTAGATTCAATAAATAAATTTATATGCTAGAATACTATTCAGAAATGAAAAAGAACAAAATGTTGCTGTATATAACAAAGGTGAACCTCATAACTGCAATGTTGAATGAGAGAAACCAGATAAGAAAAATTAAACACAGGAAGATCCAACTTCTTTAAATTTCAAAAAAAACTCAAGAAAACCCAATCAATGTTAATAGAAGTCACATAGTAATTATCTCTGTAGGAGGTAAAAATTGAGATGAAGCACAGGACAGATTTCTGTGGTGTTAATAATATTCCCTGTCTTGGTCTGGACAGTAGTTACTAAGTATTTTGGATTTTCTTTTAATACATTAGGTTGTTCAGTAATACTTTGTGTACTATGTTGTATGTCTGTGTGTGTGTGTATTTCTACGTTTCAGTTTGCTACATATTTTACATGGGTAAATATATTTTCAAGGACAGGTACAAACACATTAGGGTAGATATTAAAGTAAATGCATGTAAGGGAGGAAAATATCACTGGTAATTGGATGTAAAGCAGAAAAATAAATTAGAGATGGACTCTGCATAATTTATTATGCAACTATGATCTTTCCCCCTCCCCAAACTGAGTATTCTGAACTTTAGTTTTCCCAGTACCTACTCAGTTTGAATCCTATTTCACAACGACCTCCACTTCCCCTATTGATTTACAGTAATATATCAGTTCTAAGCTGTTTCCTTACCCAGGTACAGATGTTATAAAAATAGATGGTATGAGGACTGAAAGTACTAGGAATCAGCTCTGCATATAAAGACTATGCAAAGAAAATGTATATTAAATGTGAACTTCTTGAACTTCTACATAAAATGAATATGCATTTTAAATGTTCTTCCCATGGTCTCAGCCTTACCAAAAGAAATGAAGAAGATTAAAGTCATACATTTCACCTGGCAATCCTAAAAACTCCACAACATGTGAGGAGTTGGATTATGTATATAATCAGCAAGGGGGAAAGTTCAGGGTGCTGAAACCATCATCTAGCATCAGATTGGAGGGATAGGAATGGGATGGTTTAGAATTCCATGACCTTATACTTCCTTCCAATTATTCAATGCTAAGAAACAATCCATTATCCCAGAGGAAAACAGCTCCAATCCTCACATAACTGAACCCATTCTGCACTGAGTACTGCTTGCAATGCCAGAAGTCCAGATACAGCAAAGCACATTCCAGAATAAAAAATGAAGGTGAAATGTGGCTTTGACATCATCATCCTTGCTTCATGCAAACTTTCTTTACCTTACAGAGTCACTCTTCACCAAGTTAGTATTCATCTGCTTATCGGTTTTTCCCTTTTTTCCTCCACAAAAGCATGCCTTCTTTCAGGTGAAAAACTAATAACTATTGCTCACAGCATACTTTGAAATAAAGTCCTTTTGTGACTTCTCTTGAGAAGATATGTATTTTAAATACTTATATCTGTGAATATAACCAAACATGCTTCTGTACCCCAGGAAATTAATAAAGGAGTGAAAAATAACCTGTCTTCCTACCCGAGCCTCTAAAATCACATAATTCAATGTAATCATGTAAAATCAATGTGATTATGCTACTTTATCTCTCTTCACAGTATCTCTTCTTGGAAAGCAGAACACATATTTGAGCAATATCGGGAAAATTAAGATCAATTTTTAAAGATATTTACTTAAGTGGGAAGGAAAAAAAAAAGACAAGAAATTGAAAAGTTTAACTTAGAAAATCATTTGATACTCAACAATGTATCCATAATCTGGAGAAAGAAAAAGTCAATGATAGTTTGGTTAAGTCTTTTAGGGCTCATGGACTCGATTTCTTCATAGACAGGGTGGGGTCACACACACACAAGACCAAGCAATTCTCAGATACCTTGATGGTATCCTCAACTCAATTCTGACACTACTAACCTGGAGATGATAACAGATTCCACAGATTAAAGGGCTTAGTCCTACAAGACTGTCCTCCACCCCCCACTCCAAATGCTGGTCACCACTGACACACTGGCTACACACCAAAGTTTCCTCATTAAAGGAATTTAATTTGCTAGAAAGGCTCACAGAACTCAGAGTAACACATTTACCAGCTAATTAAAAATATAATAAAGGATACAAATCAATAGGCAGATAAAGAGATATGTAGGGTGAGGTATAGGGAAAGGACAAGGAGCTTCCATGCTCTCTCAGAGCACTCCATTGTCCTGATCTCCACGTGTTTACCCGTTTACCCAGCCAGAAGCTTTCCACGCCCAGTTCTTTTGGGTTTTTATGGTGACTTCATTGCATAGTAATAATTGACTAAGCCATTGTCCAGGGGCTGATTCTTCCCTCCCCACAGTTTCAATCCTCTAATCACAAGATTGGTCTTCTTGGCAACCAGCTCCTGCCGGTTATATCAAAGTCAAATCATAACTATTAAAATGTTGTATTTTTAGAAGACTGACCACAGTGACACAGTTAGAAATAACTAAAATTAATTTAGTCTAGTTTGTACATTTTCCTGTCCCCCTCCCATTCTTTTTTGTAACTGATATATAATCTATTAATTAACTTTTGGCATCAAACGCATTTAGTCCATTTGAAGTGTAGTCGTGGCTCCCAGAATTGTTGATTTCTACTGAAGTTCTAGAAAATTATGAAGTGTCATCAAAACATTTAAGGTTAAACTTTATCAATGTCTAGAATGCAGCATGGGCCAAGAAACAAATAGAGAAAGGAAGAAAAGAAAACACACACACACACACACACACAATACAAAGGAGACAACAAAGGGTTGGAAAATCGGAGAAATGATAGCAAGAGTACTGGAGAAGGAAATAAGTTAGGCAGAGAGATAAGTGAGGAACTAATGAAGAAAGAGAAGAGAAGGAGAAGGGAGGAAAAGAAAAAAGAATTTCCTTTTGAGTAGAAAAGTTATATCTAATTTAGTAGTCCACCAGCAAATGGCTGGTTAGTAGCCACAGAAATATGCTTCTTTTTGACTCCTGCTATTATTATGCTCTGTTTCTTCTGTCTTCTCCTTTTGTCAGCTGTCTTTTTTTATCCTGGGCTTATTGTTAAATGTTTTATTTTTTTATTTAAAAATTTTTTTCTAATATTTTTATTTACTTTTGAGAGACAGAGAGACAGAGAGACAGAGCGCAAGATGGGAAGGGGCAGAGAGAGAGGGAGACACAGAATCTGAAGCAGGCTCCAGGCTCTGAGCTGTCAGCACAGAGCCTAAGGCAGGGCTGGAACCCACAAACCGCGAGATCATGACCTGAGCTGAAGACGGACACTGAACCAACTGAGCAACATAGGGGCCCCTTGTTAAACTTTTTATATTATCATACAGCAAAATTAACTTTTTTCTTTTTGTGTATGTTTCTATGAATTTTAACACACATGTAGATTATATAACCACTACCATAATTAAGATACAGTTCCATCACCCCAAAAAACTTCCTTGTTTTACACCTTTATTGTTATATCCCCCCCACAAAGTTGCCAAACTTTGGCAACCATTGATATGTTCTCCATCACCATAGTTTTATCTTTTTGAGAATTTCACATAAATGGATCAAATAATATGTATGATGGCCTTCTTTCACTCAGCATAGCATTTTATGAGAATCATCAAGCTTTTGCATGTATTAACAGTTTGATCTTTTTTATTGCAAAGTGGTATTAAATTTTATGGATGAACCATAGTGTGTCAGTAACCCAATAAAGACATTTGGGTTGTTTACAGTTTTTGTCTATTATAAAGAAAACTGCCAGAAACAGTCATGCTCAGGATTTTGTGAAAATCTTTTTATTTCTTTAGGGCAAATACCCAGGAGTTGGATAGATGGGTCTTGTGGTAAGTTTGTTTCATTTTATAAGAAACAGCTAAACCCTTTTCCAAAGTTAAATGTTCATTTTTGCATTTCTATCAGTAATACATGTGTTCCGGTGCACATCCTCACCAACAGTTGGTATTATTAGCATTTTTCATTTTAGTCTTTCTATTAGGTGTGCAAGGCGTATAGAGATATTGCATTTTGGTTTCAATTTGCATTTCTCTAGTGGTTAATTATATTGAGCATCTTTTCATGTGCTTACATCATTTTTGATGGAGTGTCTGTTGTTAAAAGATAAATTGAGGCACATTCAAATATTCAGGGCTTTCTTTGAACATACATCATTTAAAATTGGGCAGAAGCAAACAAAAAGTGGTTAGAATGCTCTACCAACAGGAGCTAGGGGCAAATTTTGTATAGAGAAGAATTAGAAGCAAAGCGATTATTTAATTGGCTACAGTTTAAGTGATTGCTTAATGTGGGGAAGCTAAATTTGTTGTTTGTGATTGGATGTTCTTAAGTTTCATTTTCTTGGATTCTAGTGCATTGACTCTGGCTTAGGTTTCCGTTTGCTACATAGGCTACAAAGACATGAGAGATTCCCCAGTCAACTGGCCTCCTTTGGTTAATTAATGTAACACTGTCAAATATTTAATTATTTTTTTAAAAAAATTTAATGTTTATTTTTGAGAGAGAGATAGAGAGAGAAAGCACAAGACACAGAGAGGCAGAGAGAGAGAGGGAGACATAGAATCTGAAGCAGGCTCCAAGTTCTGAGCTGTCAGTGCAGAACCTGATGCAGCGATCGAACCCACGAACTATGAGATCATGACCTGAGCTGAAGTCGGACACTTAACTAACTGAGCCATCCAAGCGCCCACTTAATTATTTCTTTAAAATTGGATTGTTAGTTTTGTTATTGCTGAGTTTTGAGATTTCTTTGTATATTTTGGTGGAATATATGTTATTTATAATATATAAAATATAAATAATTATAATATAATATCTATACTTATATATATACATTATAAGGGGAATATATATATATATTACATAGGGGAATTATATTTATATATATATATATACACACATATATATACAATCTCTTATGTGATTTACATATATGTTCCATGAATCTGAAACTTGTCTATGCATTCTTTTTTTAATGTTTATTATTTATTTTGAGAGAGAGTGTGTGGGGGAGGGGCAGAGAGAGAGGGAGACAGAGAATCCCAAACCGGCTCCATGCTGTCAGCACAGAGCCTGACACGGGTCTTTATGACCTGAGCCGAAATCAAGAGTCCGATGCTTAACCAACTGAGACACCCAAGCCACCCCTACTTCTTTTTTTTTAAATGTTTATTTATGAGAGAGAAGAGACAGAGAGAGAGTTGGGGAAGGGCAGAGAGAGAGGGGCATAGAGGATCTGAAGTGGGCTCCTCACTGATAGCAAAGAGCCTGATGTGGGGCTTGAACTCATAAATTGTGTGATGGTGACCTGAGCCACCCAGGTGCCCCTAAGAATTTTCTGACAGTTACTTTGGCAAAGCAAAGTTCTTTAATTTTGAAAAGTATAATTCTTTATCATTTTTTTCTTAATGAATTATAGTATTGCTGTCATTTCTAAGAATTCTTGATCTAACCCTAGTCCGGAACATTTTTTTTTTTAGGTTTTTTTTTTCTTGAATATAGTTGAGACACAATGTTACGTTAGTTTCAGGTGTACCACATAGTGATTAGACAAGTTTATAGATTATGCTCTGCTCACCACAAGGGTAGCATCTGTCATCATACAAGCTATTACACCACCATTGACTACATTACCTATGCAGTGCCTTTAATTCCTGTGACCTATTCTTTCCCTAACTGGAAGCCTGTATCTCCCACGCCCTTTCACATTTTGCACATTCCCCTACCTTAAGTTTTTTTTTTTTTCTTAATAGTTTCCTTTCATTTCCATTTATAATCTACTTGTAGTTAATGTTTTAATAAGGTATAAGGTTTAGGTTAAGCTCCACTTTTGTTTTTATATGGATTACCAACTGTTCTAATATTATTTGTTGAAAAGATTTTCCTTTCTTCCTTAAATTACTTTTGTGCATTTTTTTTGTCAAGATAACTGGCCACATTTACATAGGTTTATCTTGAACTCTTCAGTATATTCCGTTGATCTATGTGTTTATCCATTTGCCAAAACCACACTGTCTTTATTACTGTAGCTTTATAGTAAGTTTTAAGTTTTGGTAGTGTGGTTCTTTCAACGTTATTCTTTTTTTCCAAATTGCTTTAGCTGTTCTAGTTCCTTTAACCTCTCATATACATTTTATTTATTTTTGTAAGTTTATTTATTTATTTTGAGAAGAGGGGGGCAGAGGGAGAGGGAGAGAGAGAATCCCAAGCAGGCTCCATGCTGTCGGTGCAAAGCCTGATGCAGGTCTCAAACTCACAAACCATGAGATCATGACCTGAGCAGAAATCAAGAGTCAGATGCTTAACCAACTGAGCCCCCCTCTCATATGAATTTTAGAATTGGCTTGTCTACATCTATAAAACTCCAGCTGGGATTTGGTTTGGTGTTGTATAAGCTTCATAGATAACTTTGAGAAGAACTAACATGATTACTATGTTGAGTCTTTCAAACCATGATCTTGGTAACTCTCTCCATTTATTTAAGTCATTTTGATTTATCAACATTCTATAGTGTTCAGAATATAGCTCCTGTACATGTTTTGTTAGATTAATACCTAAGTATCTCATTTTTTAAGTTATTTAAGTGATATTGTGTTTTCAAATCTTGTTTTCCAATTTTTTATCATTTGTACATAGAAACATACAATTACACTTTTTATATTGACCTTGTATCCTAGAACCTTATAAAACTCACTTACTAGCTCTTGGAGTCTTTTATTATTATTATTATTATTATTATTATTATTATTATTCCCTGGGAATTTCTGCATACAATTTTATGACATTTATATTATCTTTGCAACCCATATATAAATCTAAAAGTATTCCAATATAAAATGTTTAGTTTAAAAAATTAATAGGAAGTACATATGCCAATGTCAAAGTTTCTGGGTTTTCTTGTAGTAAGGTAGGACTAAAGTCCATTTTAGAATACTAGCCCCAAATATAAATTGTTATCAGTCGTCTGGTTTAACCATGATTTAACAAAGGTTTAGCAAAGGAAAAGTGTACAAATGACTGTATGACACATATATATAAAAGATCTGTATCAACAAATGTTTCCCTGAAATGTAAGGGTTTAAACAGGCTTATTACACACAGAAATTAGATTTTGGGACAGGACAGAAGTGCTTAAAATACTGGAAATGGCTTGGGAAGAGTTTGTGGTACAGCTTAAACACCAAATTAAGAGATTTGTGCTTTTTTGAGTTGTCCATTCAATAAACATTTATTGAGTATGTCTCTACCTATGGGCTACTACAAGGACTGAAGCTAAAAGGGTGGATTAAACTGGGTTTATACAGAAGAAATATATATTCCAGTGAGGAAGATAAAGTTATAAACATCATCAAAGAATCACAATAACATGCAATAAGTGTTATAAATGGAAATGCACATTTACTCATTCTAACCAAGTGATTATTTGAAAATATAAGCCACCCCTGGGTGGCTCAGTTGGTTAAGTGTCTGAGTCTTGATTTTGGCTCAGGTCATGATTTCATGGTTCTCGAGATTGAGTCCTGTATCCAGCTCTGCACTGACAGTGTGGAGCCTGCTTGGGATTCTCTCCCTTTCTCTCTGCCCCTCCCCTGCTCATGATCTCTCTCTCTCTCTCTGTCTCTCAAAAATAAATAAGTAAACATTAAAAAAAGAAAATATTTTATGCTTTCAAGGGGTAAGGAGTGCTTATCTAAGGTAACTTTAAATGACTGTAACTCTTTCATAAGAGTAAATGAAGTTATTTCAATCTATTTCCCAAATCCAGTCATTCATGAATTATGCCTTTCCTGCCCAGAGATTATCAACCCATGCCAGCTAGTCTTCAGGTTATTATTAGCAGCACCGGGGTGGTCTTAAGTTTGCATTAAGTCATCACCAAAATTTCGTGCTGTTATGAATTTAGAATTCAAGCTCATTTCTAGAATTGTACACCTTTGTTAGACTCATTTGATCCCCATTTATGAAGTTAACAAAGAGAACGAACATATATCTATTGAGCATATGTAGGGACCAAAAAATGTTTTAGGAACTGTGGGATAATAGAAGCATAATGATGGTCCTTGCCTTTGAGGAACTGATATTCTATTAGATAAACAGATTTTATTACCACATTCTACCACAAGTGCTACCAAAAGGAATCCAGTTCTGTAAGCTTCTCCTTCTGGTTTTGTATTTTGATCATTTAATATTTACTATCGTTTTCGACTATTTCTAAAGTTTCCCTTTGCTGCTGTCCTTGAAAATGAATGACAGAGTTAAAAGGTATTGAGGGTAATTCTAACTGTGAAACCTGTTTTGCAACATTCCTCTGCCAGGTAATGAGTAAGAGTGGTCCTTGGTGTAAAAATGAAGAAAGAAAAATTTGTGTTCAGCATTTTCCTATTCACTTTCTACATTTCCTCCTTTTTCTTCTTCATCTTCTAAGCATCTGAAAATCTCAGAATTTACCACATGGCACCCACACTGAGTAAAGAATTTACCTTAAACCCAAATTTGGCTTTTCGCCTTCACTTTCCTCATCTTTTTAAAAAAACTTTTCTGGGCTTTTCCCCACCCTTGCTAGGACTTATCTGATTGATTAGATTCAATTCAGTATTGAGTCATAATGGCTTTCTGTAATTATTCCCCTTATGTTCTATTTATAATTTAGCAGATACTGTACTTGAAAAACCATGAGACTTGTAACATGAGACTTGTAAGGAAAAGATGAAAAAAGTTTTGAATGCTGTGGTAGGGACACTATATACAAAATCACATTGGTGACTCTTTGCTATAAGGATTGTCCCTGTCTTGATAATTCTCTGCATCTCTCTTTCAGCTGACTTTTCTCTGTGATCAGAGGAGAGGATATATGTTTTCTCTCTGTCATGAGATTTTGAAGTCTTTGAGCAGCTTGAAAAAACTCAGATGAATCTTGAAAACAAGGGTTTATTCAAGAAGGCAGGGATGAAAGTAATTTTCCTTTGTTACTTTTGCAATATCTTCAATAACTCCGGAGTCAAAACTAAAACCTGAGAACAGATAACTGATAATAAATAATGTTTCCTTATCTGCCTGGGCAGCAGCTTACATGTATAATGTGGTTCTTTGTATTTGTGTATGTACCACAAGCTGCATTTTCTCTTCCCAGGTCTCTGTAGATTTAGTTACAATCATCCAATCTTTGTGTCATTTTTATGGTCCCTTGTGATGTTGTGATGTTTGCTTTAGTCTACCTTGTGTCAGTATCTATTGAGGTTTCACTCTGAAGCACAGTATTAGAAAAATAAAAATATATTCTCTTATTTTTCTACATCACCAAACTTGGTAAGGATGACACTTCCATGCCATACTTGACCTCTTCTATAACATGTACAATGTATTGTGTTTCTTGCCTATTCTTGGTATTTTATTTTTTTGTTTTATTAGGCAATGTGTATTTTTATAACTCATACAATACAGATCAATATGTTAAAAATTTTACACTGCCATTCTCTTGGCTTCTTCAAAATCCTGGGCAAGCAATCTAAAATGATCCTACATTTATGTTGAAACCTCATATGCTTATTTGTGATGATTGCATCAACCCAAAATAACAACATCATTAATATCATTTCATGAACATTAGTGAAAATTTCCAAAAAACAAACCCAGCATTGTCAGTATAACTGTTTGGTAGGAAAAGTTTGAAAAGGCTACAGAGGACAGTGGGCACAATGTTTACCTCTAAATGAATCAGAAGGGTATAAAATGGTTACAGTGGGATACAACATGAGGTTTATATAATTCCATTCCTTGACAAACCTTATTATTGAATATATTTAATATTTTTATTAGAGTATTAATAGATCTATTTTATAGATGAGGATATTAAGGCACAGCATAGACACTATAGGGGTTTCCTCTTTTGTAGCTTACCTACCTTTACAAATATACCGCTAAAAAATGCATTCCACAGATGTTGATGGAACTGATAAGTCCCTGAAGCCACACTGGAAAATAAAAAGATAAAAATGACTTTGTTTACACTGCATACATTTTTGTTAACTTTTGTTTGTTTTGTTAACTTTTGTTAACTCAACTTTTGACCTTGTTGAGGCAATGTGCTTTGTTGCTATACTGTCTCCTCTCCAACCTGCATAGGCACTCTGGTAGCCAACCAAAGTGATGAAGAAGAAAGGAGAATAAACCAATTATGACATTTAAAATTTACTGCAAAGTGTTTGGAACCCCTTGAAGACAAAAACTTTATGAAAGTATCTGAGGTTCTAAGAAAGTATTGTCTGTTCTTTAGGTACCTCATACACTATAATTTCCCACAGTTTTCTAATCAGCTGAGTAACACTGGCACACAATATTTTTCAGAGCAATGAACAATTTAGCCATAAGAATATTGCTTCATTTATCTATTTTTATAAAGAACAGTGTCCTTTCACTTCTAATATATTTTTTTATTATTTATTGTCTCCTCAAGCAAGTTGAACACATGACTCATAATTGAGAGATAGTTCTTTATACATGTGCATCATCTGATGGCTTTGATTGAGGATGATGATGCAGAATGTGTAAAGTATCTGCATTAGTCAATAGAGCAGCAGAAGATATGACTGGAAATGAGTGAATCATCAAGTGCAACTTCTGGCTTCTATGAGCAACTTCAGTTCCCATTTGCATTAATGCAGCTTCCTCTCAAATAGCTGTGGATTTTAATAAGATAATAAAATCATGTAATTTTAGAGCTGAAAAGACTTCAGAGATCTTTATACTCTCTTATTTAAAATCTTGGTGGAGACATAATCACTCAGGGTCATAGAGTTTTGGTACAAGGTCATACACATGGTAGAATCCAGTTTGAACCACACTTTTTCTTTTTTTAATCAACCAATGCTATCTCCGTTCAAAATATCTCTGTTCATCTGTCTCTCTTATTGATAAACATTCAAGGAAGTTGAAATAATTTTAAGTTATGTTACTCTGTTTAAAGTTATAAGAAAATGCTGGGGAAAAACACAAATTATTTCTTCTCTTCATTTTTGAGATACTTGAATCTACTTTTGCTGGATATGTACTTCAGAAAATTAGATATAGTCTATAATTAATGTTTAATATTACAAAAGGAAAAATAAAATTTATTTCCTACATGATGAAAGTCAACTGGAAGAATCCAAACCTCTGCAAGATGTCCCATTAAAAGCTGTACCCATTATCATCTAAAATTAAAATGCTCCTTCTTGTTACAAGCATTATTCTCATTGCTTCTCTGTGCACATTGATATTTATGGATCAATATGTAATTTAGTATCAGTATGTTTAATCATAATCATCCAGAGTGCTGTGTTTAGCTGAACCTATAAAATGTACTATAATGATTCTAAAATGTTTAATTTAAGAATCACTGCCTCTGTGCATATGAATCAGAGACCTGTGTTTAATTATTGATAGCAATTAGTACACAGAAGCAGACAAACACCATCTGGTGGTAGAAATGGTTCTATAGCTGTACCCCTTTCACTCTTGGTTTTAAAGTAATGCATCATTGATTGTGTTCCCTTACATGAGAAAATTGGTTTCCTTTCTATACCCCAACTATTGGAATTTCTATCCCTTTAGACCCCATGGTATCAATAACCATTTTTCTCTGACCTAAGATAAAATTATCAAAACTATGGGGGTGGCCAAGTGGGTTTGGTTGTTATAATCAGACTTCAGTGAAAAATTTCAGTAAGAATTCTTCATTCTGTATGCATCTCATGAATAATAATAAGAGTGATATTAAAGTGGGTGAAACTTAAGGTCAAACATTCAGAACAAAAGGCAATGCTCAACATAAAACCTTCGAAGATACTAAATTAACTAATTAGGTGTGTGTTTTACTCAGACAAGAACAGGTGTACATGTATACACATATATGCAAGCCTGTGTATGTGGCTTGTATGGCTTATGTAGACAGACTTCTATCTAATGAAATTTAGAAAAGTGTCTGAAATAAGGGTAGAGGAAACTACCATGACTGTTTTTAAAGGGATCCACCATTGTCATCTTACCTTTGTACCTTTTGATCTTTCAGACCGACTGCTTAAATATCACAGGAGACTGTGCCACCAGGGTCCCAGAGCTGATTCCTTTTTCTTTCTGTCTCTTACTGTTTAACCCAAACTGTGTAGCCTGCAATGCACACTGGGCATAACTGAGCTATACATGTATGAAGATCTTAATCCTGCCAGCCCTCAGGACAGCAATGCTCAACATAAGGTAGCCCACTCTCCTGGGTAGCCCCTCCGGCATTAGATAGCCTCATCTAGGACTCCTCAGACCAGGGTTTAATGGTTCACTACAAGGTCTCCACTATAACAGGCATACTGAGTAAAATCAGACTTTCTATTCCACTTCCCTGAACAGAATGAAGCCAGGAGGAGGTGCCATCACACAAACACATATTCAGCAGCCAGGGACAAAGTGACAAAATATTTAATAGTCTTTCTTGGGATGGGGGGGGTTAAGGAACTGCTGGAAGAACTTGTGGGCCAGATGTAAAAAGCACTACACCCAGGTCAAAGTGCAACTAAGATGGAGGATGAAGACTTGGGAGGAGTCCCAGGCTGAGATCTTAAATGTTGGACTATACTTAATTTGGATCTCTCTGTCTTTACATACATTGGCTACTTCTAGCCATCAGAAGCTGGTAAGTCCTTAGGTGGAGGGTGGAGTCCAAGCTGGAGGATGAAATCAATAAAAGCAATTTGTCCATTCACAATGGGGCTCTAATCTCAGGGAAGGAAGGGCTTGCAGGAGTTCCAAAAGCCCCACCCATTATTGAGGGATCAGTATAATACACTAGTCTGAAAGGAGGTCTGTTATAGCAGGAAGAATGCTTGAGAATTTCCAGAAAGTAAGAGGAAATCAAGGCACAATTAGGTTTCTGGCCTAGTCCAGCAGATTTAGACCACAAAGACATGGGGACCTATGGTAATGTCTCAGAGGCCACTTGTAAGAGCAGTAGTTAAGCAAGGAAAATCTGGGTCCCCCAACTCAAAATAGATCTAATTTATCTATTGTGCATAGTAGGTACCTTTCATCTACTTGGTATAGGATAGTAGACTTTCATGAAAGATTTCACTTGAAGAAAATGCTCAATCATTAAAAAAGCCTCTAAAAAATACTTGACTGGTCCACAAAGGTGATGGGAATGCAGCATCTCAGAAGCCAGGCTGGATCCTGTTCAGGTGAGCAGCATGACTCACCTCCAAAGATGGATGGTGACAGGCTTCTGCTGCTCTTGTGACAGGTTGAGGAACTGAGGTAGCCTTTGCAGAGATGACTGTGTAAGAAAGAGAAGAGCAAGGGGATGGGCAGGGGCTGCTGAGACAAACAGACACTCCTAGAGGCAGTGCAGAATAATGAGTGGGTTGGGTACATGGGATGCTGTCTACTGTGCTCTCAGGGACTAAGGCTGGAGAACAGACTGCTGTAAATGACCTCTGCCAGTTGCGGGGGATTTGATCAGACTCTGATTCTACAAGGAAAGGTACATGGGTTCTTCATCCGATCTACTGACTTAATTCAATTTCCATGAAGAGGTTAAAAGCATCACAGATCACTGTACTATTTCCTTTATACATCGTCCCTGAACTATAGATAATTGTAGCTGCAGCTGTTCATGAAATATTCATTTATTCAAACAAGGCTTAAGAAAAGTCAAGACCAATGACATATTTGCAATGGGGCAAATATGTTCAAAAGGTCATTCACATAGTATCCCCCAAAAAATATCCTGACAGAGGATATAAAGAGATAGTAATTTTTATTATAGAAAAATAACAAATTGAGCCAGATCCTTGCTGCTAGGAAGAAATTCTAATTATATTTTTCCAAAAAGATGCCAAAAAATGGATGCATTCTTACATTGTAAAAACAAGTCTTTTTTTTTTTTTTTGGTAACCTTTGCATTTCATGGCAGTAACCCCTCTACCAAAATAATTTGCACAGATTCCTACTGTAATAACCATGTAGGAGTAGGGACTTGGAGGATTTGTTTTAATGTCCAGGACATATCTTTTTGAGATTGCATCAAGTTTCTCATTCAATTCCTGGCCCTTTCTTCCCTGATTTGAGAAGGTCCCTTTGAAAATCTAATTGCTTTAAGAAGGGGAGTTCATAAGCAGGCTGATGGAAATAAAAGGGTGGCTTATCCAATTAGAAGTATGATAATTCAAATGAGCAATTAAAGTTAGAAATTATAGAGAGAATTCCATCTCAAGACTGTAATATAAAAACTTGTATGAGTTTCTAGACTGTTGGTCTGCCTTATGGAATTGGGACTTGCCAGCACCACAAGCATACACAGCAGCCTCCTGCCTTTCCTGAATGGTACACTTTTGGGAGTACTGTAAGTGGATTTTGGTAAGTGATTTCACCAAGATGGCAACACAGGTTGTTCCTGACTTCACTCTCCCTCACAAGAAAAACAATTTACAACTATCCAACAATAAGACACCACTGAGAGAGTTCTAGAACACAAGGGTAAGGCTGAAACACCCCATTGCACAACACTGCCCCTTCTCCAGTTAGTACAGCACCACACAGAGAGGTTTTTCCTGAGCCTTCAGTTCTTCCAGTGGAAAAAGAGAATGCAAGAGGGTACAACCAGTTCTCTCCTGCATTGTGGGTTACAGCCATGGGCATACCCCATTCCCACTCTCAGAGCTTAAAGAGTTGCCTCCCTCCACTAGTAGATTAAGACAACAAGGTGATGTTATTTATGCCTGTTAGAATAGCTATCATCTAAAAGACAAGACATAACAAATGCTGACATACATGTAGAGAAAAGGGAGCCCTTATACATCGTTGGTGAGATTGTAAACTGGTACAGTCACTATGGAAAACAGTATGGAGGATCCTTAAAAAATTAAAAATAGAACTACCATATGGTCCAGCAATTCCCCTTCTGAGAATATATTCAAAGGAGTTAAAATCACTTACTTAAAAAGATATCTGCACCCCCATGTTCCTAGAAACATTATTTATAATAGCCAAGGCAGGGAAAAAACCTGTGTCCATCTAAGGATGAATGGATAAAGAAGTCATGATATATACATCATACACACACACACACGTGCACAATACATACAATAACTTATATTATATTATATTATATTATATTATAGTGTAGTATAGTATACTCACACACAATGTGATATTATTCAACCATTAAAAATGAGGAAATCCTACCATTTGTGACAACATGGATAAACTTTGAAGGGATTCTGCTAAGTGAAATAAGTCAGAGAATGATAATACCATATGATCTCGCTTATATGTAGAATCCAAAAACAAATACACAAGCAAAAATCTCAGAAAAAGAGAGCAGACTTGTGGTTACCAGATGTGGAGGTAGGAGAAGAGGTGATTGGAGGAAGATAGTCAAAGGTAGAAACTTCCAGTTAGAAGATAAATAAGTACTAAGGATGTGATATACAACATGATGACTACAGCTAGCACTGCTTTATAATATACAGGACAATTGTTAAAAGAGTAAATATCGGGGCACCTGGGTGGCTCAGTCAGTTAAGTGTCTGGCTTCAGCTCAGGTCATGATTCGGCGGTTCATGGGTTCGAGCCCTGTGTTGGTCTCTGTGCTGACAGCCCAGAGCCTGAGCCTGCTTCAGATTCTGTCTCCCTGTCTCTCTGCCCCTCCCCCACTCACACTCCGTCTCTCAAAAATGAATGTTAAAAATTTTTTTAATTAAAAAAAGAGTAAATCTTAAGAATTCTCATCACAAAGAGAAAATATTTTCTTCCTTTTCTTTTTTATTGTATCTTTAAGAGAAGATGGATGTCAGCTGAGCCTATTTGTGGCAATCATTCGACAATATGTAAATCAAACCATCATGTTCTATGCCTTGAACTTATACAGTTATATATGTCAACTATTTCTCAATAAAACTGGAAAGGAAAGGAATGATAATAAAAAAATGTCATTTCTGGAGAAGAATTTCAGAACCCCTATATTTGAAGGCTGAGGTCAAACTGAGTTCCTGAAAAAGGCCAACTAAATATTTGCAATTCCTGACCATTATTATTGACCTGCCAAAGCGTCACCAGAGGTATGTGATATGAATCAAAAGCAAACTATAGCCTGCACAAAATTAGATCTATGGTTTTCACTGAATGATAACAGCAAAATCCAGAGAAATTTCTGGTATATATTTTTTAAAAAAATCTTAGTAAAACAGTTTAAATGTAATGTTTTTACATTATAGTGGAAGGTAAAGAAATTTTACAAAACAAATAGGTCATAATGAAATCTCATTAAAAGTGTTAAGAGCATGGGATACTTGGGTGGCTCGGTCGGTTAAGCGTCTGACTTTGGCCTAGGTCATGATCTCATAGTTTGTGGGTTCAAGCCCTGCAGTGGGGGCTC
The DNA here is from genome assembly GCF_007474595.2 of Lynx canadensis. Lineage (NCBI taxonomy): Eukaryota > Metazoa > Chordata > Mammalia > Carnivora > Felidae > Lynx > Lynx canadensis. The sequence goes on along the minus strand of NC_044314.2, from coordinate 30,565,990 downwards.
TATGCTGACAGCCCAGAGCCTGGAGCCTGCTTCTGATTCCCTCTCTCTCGGCCCCTCCCCCACTCACACTGTCTCTGTTTCTCAAAAATGAATAAATGTTTAAAAATTAGAAAAAAAAGTATTAAGAGCTTATAGAACAATATACTATAGTTAAATTATTAAAAATGTAGCCCCATAATGCATTAGAATTTGCACAACTATATCTCTTAAAATAATTGAATCTTAAGATTTGGAGATATTTTAAAGGTCTCTAGGCTAATGGTCTCTAGGCTTAAATATCCACAATTCTTAGAGAGGGCCACTGGTTCCTGAACACACCCAGGGGATCATGAGATAAATAGCATCATAATTAAAATTTGGCCTCAGGAACCATGTATATTCCACATATGCCACTTACCAATTATATAAATTTGGCAGTAACTTGATGTCTGCAAGAATCTGTTTCTTTGTTTGTAAAATGGCCATAATAATGGTACAATTAATCCTCATTATTCAGATTCTATATATTGTAGATTTGCCTACACACTAAAATCTATGGCAACCCCAAAGTCTATATTTGTGATGCTTTCATGGTCATTCACAGACATGCACAGAGCAGTGAAAAATTTGAGTTGCCCAATGCTCATGTCCCCAGCTTATGTCAAACAAGGTGATACTCTTCCTCTTGTTTCAGTTCTCCTCTTATAAACAATTGTCCTTTTCATGATATATTTAGTGCCATGTTTTACACATTTCTATGATTCTTCTTAGTGATTTTGCTGCTTAAAATGGCTCCCAACCATAGTGCTGAAATGCAGTCTAGTGTCCCTAAATACAAGAAATATATGAGGAACCTTATGGAGAAAATGTGTTCTAGATAAGCTTCATTTAGGCATGAATTATAGTGCTCTTGACCTTGAGTTTAATGTTAATAAATAAACATCATACATTAAATCAGATGTCTTAAAACTGAAACATACATAAAATGTGGTTGTGTATTGATTGATTGATGAAAATATTGTAACCAGAGTCTAACAGGAATGTAACTTTGTATTTCCCATAAGAGCATTGGTTCAGTGTCCACTAATTCACAGCTCTTGGAAAGTTTATAGAACATTAACTACCATAGGTAATTGGAATCTATTATACTTAGCTCACGTAGTAGAAATGCACTTTATTTTTAAATTATTTGTATATTTTTAAACCTTATTGGTTTTTTTTTGTTTGTTTTTTGTGTGTGTTTTTTGTTTTTTGTTTTGTTTTGTTTTGTTTTGTTTTCGGATAATGCATTTTAGGGACACCTGGGTGGCTCAGTTCGTTGAGCATGTGACTTTGGCTCAGGTCATTATCTCATGGTTCATGGGTTCAAGCTCCACATTGGGCTCCCTGCTATCAGCCTGTCAGCAAACACCTCACTTAAAATACTGTCTCTTTTTCTCTGCCCCTCCCTCACTTGCACCTTCCCCCAAATAAATAATTGTGTTTTTTTTTTTTAAAGTGCCTTGGTAGAGATGACTCTTGGTTGAGGAACTCCCAGATAGCTTCAGGATGGGAGCTGGTCACCAGAAAATCCAACTGAGTGATTAGAAGTTTGGAACTTCCAGCCCTACCCTTGGACCTTCAAGGAGGGGCAGTGAGTTCAGTCACTAATGACCAATGATTTAATTTATCATGTCTATGTAATGGAATCTCCATCAAAACCCTGAACAAAGGGTTCAGATAGCTTCCGGAGTGGTGAACCATGGAGGCTTATATCTCTTCCTCTATACCTTGCTGTATGTATCTCTTATTCTGGGTAGTTAGTGTCAGAATTGAATTAAATTATAGGTCACCCAGCTGGTGTCCAAAGAGTTGCAGAACTTCTTAGTGTGGAAAAAATTCTACACACATTTTATGTCAGAAGTGTTTTAAGTAGAAATAGATCAATTTGTTATCTATGTCTTAATTCAAGTGTCTATTGCAATGTTAGCCATGAAAACCCTGTGTCCCCTTATTAGAGAACTCCTTTTGGAACTGGGTCAACAAACACATTCAGAGTATCCATTGAACATGTTAATTCACTTAATCTGTTACTGATCCTGACAAGGAATAACTTCTCATTCTTCAGTGTCTTGTGGCTTGTTCCGGGGAGGTGGGGAAATCGGTGTATGTTAACCTTTGCAGTGAGTTGGTACAATGAAAAGAGTGCTTGGGAGCACCTGGGTGGCTCAGTCAGTTAAGCATCTAACTCGGGATTTCAGCTCAGGTCATGATCTCAAGGTTCATAAAATTGAGACTTGCATGAGGCTCTGCACTGACAGCACAGAGCCTGCTTGGGATTCTCTTTTTTCCTCTCTCTGCCCCTCTCTAGCTAGCATGCATGTACTCTCTCTTGCTCTCCTTCCCTTTCTCTCCCTCTCTCAAAATAAATAAATAAACATTAAAAAAAATAAAGAAAAGAAAAAAGGGCTTGATTAGTATGGCAGAAAGAAATTAAGAGTTCACCATACTTGTGAACACTTTCTTCTTCCAGGAAACAACCAGATAACATTTCCTAGCTTTTTTTGATTTTAAATGGAATTTTACCAATGTAATATGAGTAGAAGTAAAGCCTGCCACTTGGGGACCTGGCTTATAAATCTTCCATATTTTTCCTCTTATACTAGCTTGATGCAGATAGGGACAGTGACTTTGGAAGCTACTGGTGAAGCCTGTGTCCTTTATTCACACTTTGAATAAATTGCCTACTGATTAGGAACACCTTCTTTGGACTTTACCTGAATGAGAAACTTCTATCAGATATTAGCTATTGCACATTTTAGTATTTGTTGCAACAAACAAAATTAGTTAATATAGCTAGACTTTTGAGGACAGGAATTCTGTTATGAGCTCTATTATCAGATAGAGATGAGGTTTAAACTCAGATGAGGTATTTACTCTTGCCATATTTTGGCATTCTCATCTGTAGAACAGCACTAATTATGCTTTTTCAACCCATCCTACAGGATCACAGGAGAGCTCTAATAAGATAATGGAACAGAGAGAATACTGAAAAGCATGACATATGATATGTGTGCAGAGAATTATAAAATAATTTGGGGTGTCCAGGTCTCTTAAGTGACCAATAAACTGAATTAATACATCCACTCTGTGACCAACTGATCTTGCTTCTACATATGAATGATTTCCTGCTCAGCTTCTGAAATTCTAATTAGTATAGATGAAGCATCATGATGTTCTGAAGAGAGAGTTAGCACATGGTTCCATATATCCCTGCCTCTCACACCACAGCATGTAGATACTGCCCTGTGCATGCTCATTCAAAGGGAAAACACTAAATTAAAAAACAAAGTCAATCATAATCTAATCTATAACTTTAGTCAGGCCTAAATAAGATTAATCTTACTATAGTAGACCTGCAAATGAGAAAAACACCAATGTGTGATATGAGGACTCAGTAAGATGATGCTGATGGCCTGACTCTGGAAACCCAGAACAGTGCTTTCAAATTCACAAAATCACATTTCCATTTCTTTCATTATAATTGCATATATAGAATTATATATGTAAAATTGAATATACATATTCTTTTTTTAACTAAAGAGCAGCAATATTGATTTAAATTTTCTGTAGGTTATAGAAAATGTTTCCTATCACAAATAATAAGATTTAAAATCCACACTGTTAAAAATTACCTGATAGAGTAAGACAAAGTAAGCTATCCCTGAGGCATCACTGTAGATATCTTGATATTTCACTTGTCTCATCTCAGTCCATCTCTTTTAGCAATGCTTTTCAACCATATACATTTCAAAACTCATTATTATTTATTTTATAAAAAGGACATATTGTTATATGTAATCTTTTGAGAGTGATTGTTTCCACTTAATATTGTATTGCTGTGTTCATCTTGTGATGTTAAATCACTGTCGTTTATTTGTTTTGATGGTTGTATACTATGATAGGTAGAATAGTGGCAACCAAAGATGTTGCTGTCCTAGTCCCAGGACCTGGGAATATGTTAAATTACATGGCAGAGGAGAATTATGATCATAGGTGAAAATAGCATCGCTAATGGCCTTGTAGAATTATTCTGGATTATTAGGATGGGTCCAATGTAATCACAAGCATTCTTATGAGTAGAAGAAGGAGGCTGGACAAAGTATATCAGAATTATATAATGTGAGAGGGACACCACCAGGTATTGATGGCCATAAGAGGGAAGGGGGCAAAGAGTCAAAGAATATAGGTAAACTCTAGAAGCTGGAAAAGAAAAGAGAAGAAAATGGATTTTTCCCTTGAAAGGAACAACCCTGCTAACACTTTGATTTTGGCTAGTAAGACTATTTTAGACTTCTGATCTCCAGAACAGTAAGATAATAAATTTACATTGCTTTAAGTCAAAGTTGTTGGTAATTTCATATATCAGCATTGGGAAACTAATTGGTAACTATTCAATGGAGTGAATATACCATTGTTTATTCTTCTACTCTCCCACTGAGGGGTGCTTATGTTGTGTCCAGGCTATTGCTACTGTGAACAGTGATTCTGAGAACATTCTGGTACACATCTCCTTTTGTACATGTAGACATTTTTCTTTTAGATATTTACTTAGACATGAAATTGTTGGACCAGTGGATGTAAAAATGGTCAAATGTAAAAGGTATATTCAAACTATTATCCAAATGGTTGCAAAAATTTTCATTCTTACCAACAATATATAATGTATTATGTAGTTCTACAACCTTCATCTTATAAAATGTTTAATATTCTACTTTTAATTAATAAGACATAAAACATACAGATTGCTGGAATGATTAATTTTTAGTTTTGTATCCTTTCTCATTAAATAAAGAGGAAAATAAGATTATGATGTCTAACAAAATTAATGGAGTTATGTCTAAATTTTTATAGATTGTTCTTTTTTTGGAAAGTCTTTAATGTTAACATTGTGTTTCTTTTTAAATTTTGTAATAATTTATTGTCAAGTTAGCTAACATACAGTATGTACAGTGTAGTCATGTCTTTTGAGAGTAGATTCCCGTGGTTCATCACTTACATACAACACCCAATGCTCATCCCAATAAGTGCCCTCCTCAATGCCCATTTCCCATTCTCCCTAACCCCCCAAACCCCCACCCCCATCAACCTTCAGTTTGTTCTTTGTAATTAAGAGTCTCTTACGGTTTGCCAGGGCACCTGGGTGGCTCAGTCGGTTAAGCGACTGACTTTGGCTCAGGTTATGATCTCACGGTTCGTGGGTTTGAGCCCCGCATTGGGCTCTGTGCTGATGGCTTGAAGCTTGCTTCCGATTCTGTGTCTCCCTCTCTCTACCCCTCCCCAACTCGTGCTCTGTCTCTCTCTCATTCTCAAAAATAAATAAACATTAAAAAAATTAAAAAAAAAGATTCTCTTATGGTTTGCCTCCCTCTCTGTTTGTAACTTATTTTTCCTTCCCTTCCCCTATGGTCTTCTGTTAAGTTTCTCAAATTCTACATATGAGTAAAAACATATGATATCTGTCTTTTTCTGAATGACTTATTTCACTTAGCATAATACCCTCCAGTTCCATCCACATTGTGGCAAATGGCAAGATTTCATTATTTTTCATCACCTATTGGTGTTCCATTGTATACATGTATATACGTTATATACACCAACAGAGCAAGAGGCTTCCCTTTTCTCCACATCCTCGCCAAACATCTGTTGTTTCCTGAGTTGCTAATTTTTAGCTGCTCTTACCAGATTTAGTATCTCAATGTGGTTTTGATTTGCATTTCCCTGATGATGAGCAATGTTGAGCATCTATTCATGTGTCTGTTGGCCATCTGGATGTCTTCTTTGGAAAAGTGTCTATTCATGTCTTCTGCCCATTTCTTCACTGGATTATTGGTTTTTCGGGCGTTGATATTGGTACGTTCTTTATAGATTTTTGATACTAACCCTTTATCTGATATGTCATGTGTAAATATTTTCTCCCATTCCATTGGTTGCCTCTTAGTTTTGTTGATTGTTTCCTTTGCTGTGCAGAAGCTTTTTATCTTGATGAGGTCTCAATAGTTCATTTTGGCTTTTATTTCCCTTGCTTTCAGAGACATGTCAAGTAAGAAGTTGCTGAGGCCAAGGTCAAAGAAGTTGTTGCCTGTTTTCTCCTCTAGGATTTTGATGGTTTCCTGTCTCACAAATAGGTGTTTCATACATTTTGAATTATTTTTGTGTATGATATAAGAAAATGGTCCAGTTTCATTCTTCTGCATGTTGCTGTCCAATTCTGCCAGCATCATTTGCTAAAGAGACATGTCTTTCTCCCATTGGATACTCTTTCCGGCTTTGTCGAAGATTAGTTGGCCATACATTTGTGGGTCCATTTCTGTGTTCTCTATTCTATACCATTGGCCTATGTGAATGTTTTTGTGGCAATACCATACTGTCTTGTTGATTACAGCTTTGTAGTACAGGCTAAAGTCAGGGAATAGATATTATCACGTTTCATTGAATCACTTAGGTCTCTAATTCTCCCCTCATTGTGTAGTAATTTCCTATCTCTCTTTTTCTCAGCTTCATCATTTTCCATAATTTTATCTTCTATTTCACTTATTTTTCCCTCTGCTTCCTCCATCCTTGCTGTCACTGCATGTAGCTTATTTTGCATCTTGTTTATGGCATTTCTTAATTCACCGTGACTATTTCTTAGGTCCTTGATCTCTGTAGCAATAGATTCTCTGCTGTCTTCTATGCTTTTTTCAAGCCCAACTATTAGTCTTATGACCATTATTCTAAATTCATGTTCATATATATTGTTTATACCTGTTTTGAGCAATTCTCAGGCTATCATTTCCTCCTGGAATTTCTACTACTATATTAAAAAGGGGTCATACAGTGTCCAGGGCCTGGAACTTCAGGAAGTGTTTTTGGAGTGTGTTTCGTGTACTCTGTTGTTGCATCTCTGTTGCATCTCACTGTTCATAGTGGTGGTTTGGATCTTCCACCAGGTGTGCTTTGATTTGTGCATTGAAGTAACCCTGGAAAAATGGGAAAAGAGGTGGTGGTGGAAGGGGCCTTATCCCATACAAAGAGAGAAATGACAGGAGCAGAAAAAACAACCAGGCAGAGTATCAAAGAAACTATAAGGCTTAATCCAGAGAAAGAGGAAAATAAAGAAGAAGGAAATCCAGAAAAGGTGTAAAAATAATAGAGTAAAAATTCCTGATTAAACAAACAAACAACCAGAACATAGAAATAAAGAATATATATAATGAGAATTGACCAAAAATCAAATCGGGAACTATGAGCCTGATTCCAAAGGAAAAAGGGGCAAAAAGGGGGGAGGAGGGTAGAAGGAAAAAGAAGGGAAAAGAGAAAAAGAGAAAAATAATAGTAATAATAAAACAAAAAGTAAATAAAAAATAGAAAATAAACAAAGTAACATACAAAACCTCAAGACAGTTGTCTGTTGGTGCCTGGGACCAGTGGCTGTGCTGGTCTGGAGGAGAGGCTGTCTAGTTTGGTCAGTGTCAATCTCACTCCAGTAGACAAGGAGTTACCAGGCACAGAGGGGTAGGGTTTGGTGTAAGGTCCACCTCCAATGGGGACCCAACCTTTTTCCCTGAAGCCCTACCATGATGGTGATAGAGAGTAAATGGCAACACCCCAATCTCTCCTCCCCAGACCAGTTGTCTCAAACCACGTTGTTCAGTCAGTTGTCACAGAGCAGTGTGGGCAGCTGGCTTGCCCTGCTCCACAGGTAATGAACTGGAATTCAAAACCCGATGTCTTAAAGGATCCAGCTCCACATGGACCTGGTTCTGGGGTAGCACCACTCTGCCCAGTGACAAAGGGGCCTCTGGCTGGTGCCTGCAGGGTTTTTTGTCCTTGGAGGTGGCGGGGAGCAATATACCCTCTTCCCACAGTACTCGAGGGAGGGAACTGTTCTCTTCCAGCACACCCCTCAAGATCGCTGCAGAGCTGCCTCCCCCCGGCTCCCAGGCGCAAGTATGTGGCTGGCTCTAGTCTGGAGAAAGTTGCACAACCCTGAAAACTCTGATCATCACTTCTAAGGCCATTTGCAAAGTAGAAACTGGATCTCTCTGTATTTTTCATTCCCCTTTTTGTGGTCGGGTGAGGTTTTTCCCTTGTCCAAATACAATCCCACATTTCCACAACCTGTCTTTCTCTCCCTTTTGTTTCTCCACCAAAGGGGTTCATACCCTCCATGTCTACACAGCAGTTTTATCTCTCTCAATTTGCACACACCTGTGTCTCACCAAGCTGTGTCTGTACCTTGTGGAGGTTTTTCTGTCACTCTGTGTAGCCTGGATTCCTGGTATTACAAGTGTTCTCACCTCAATACTGCTATGTTTGAGGGATGAGGGGAATTCCAGTCCCCCTACTTCTCCCCCATGATGGCTCCTCCTATACTTTTTTTTTCCTTAATGAATGGATTTAAAATTCTATTTGATTGCAATCTTGATTTGCAATTTCCCTGATTATGAGACATATTGATCATATCTTAGGTTGTTTACTGGTTGAATGTGTTCCATTTTCTAGAAAACTTGTTTTGCCTATTTTACAATTATGTTGCTGGTACTTTTATTTTTGTTAAATTTTTTTTTACTGATCCCTAGTCAGTGATGTGGACTAAAATTTCTAAGGACTTGTATGACAGACTATTCTAGTATGACAGTATTGTTGGATAAATATTCTAAGTTCTAAGATCTTTTCCTTCAGTATCTTGAAAACTATACTCCATGCTGCATTTAGTGTAATCTTAAAAACGTTTTTCCTTTTGAACATGATCTGTTATTCCTCTAAGCTTTTGGAGTGTTTTTGGCATCTATAGTAGTCTTGCATTTCTAAGATGTCCAAGTGCCTTTCCTTATTGGCACTTTACAGGCACTTTTCATCAGAGATCTGTCATCTTTTTAAAAATTATTTTAAAAATGTATTTCCATTATTTGCTTGAGTGTTTATTCCTCTTAATTTTAGTTTTCACCCTTTCTTGGACTAGCTGCATGCCATCACATTTATTTCTATATTCTGTATATCGTAGCTATATTTTTTCTACCTATTTCTTTATTCTTTCTATTTCTTCTGGTTTGTTAATTCATTCTTCATATGTATTTCATCTTTCCTTTTTAAAAATTTATTTTTGTTATATTTTTTCATGTATGTTTGGTTCTTGTATGATTTATTTAGTTTATTTTACATTGCTAAGCTCACACTGGCAGATTTCCCAAGTCACTAGTTGATATAATTGTTTGATTGAATCAAAACATCAGGTTGTGATCCAATTTTAGTCTTAACTTTTCAAAGATATATATGGAATTTATTCTTAAACATTTTTTTAAATGTTTATTTATTTTTGAGAGATAGAGAGAAGGATAGAGTGTTAGTAGGGGAAGGGCAGAGAGAGACACACACACAGAATCCGAAGCAGGCTTCAGGCTCTGAGCTGTCAGCACAGAGCCTGACGCGGGACTCCAACCCATGAACTGTGAGATCATGACCTGAGCCAAAGTCAGATGCTTAACTGACTGAGCCACCCATGTGCCCATATATTTGCAATTTAAAAATAAGACAAAATTAACTTCTAATTTGTAGACTATGTGGGCTGGTAGATGTTGGCAAAGGGTACTTTATAAATTCTTGACTAATCTCTGAGCCATCAAAGCTACTCTCAAGAGGCAGAGCCTGCATGATATATTTGGCACTAACTTCTCAAAGGCTGGGAATGAAGGGCCTGATTCACAGACCTAGAACAGTGCCTGACTCTCACATAGCTGGTAGTCAATAAATATTTGCTTAATAAATCAATGACTAGGCACCATGTGAGAATAACCCAGTTTAGTTCTCTTCATTTCTTTAATTAATCAGAGTAGAAAAGTCCCAGATGAAAATAGAAATGCATGTGTCCCATTTGCCTACTATTTCTGAAGCTGTGTGAGTAAGTCACAGAAAATAATGCTCACCTCATTCTGAGATTCTGCAGACTCTGATGCTTTTAAGGAGGTAATAAGATCCAGAATGTCTCCATTATATTGCTTCACTAAGAATGTTCCACTATAGACTTTTAACCATCTTGACAAAAAAAGAGTTGATTTTCTTTTTGGAAGTAGTGGGGAGGGGGGAGGAATGAGGAATGAGGAAAAGATGAGGGAAAGTTAAAATACTAGACATGCTCTGTAGAGAAGGGGAACAAAATCTAATTCCCTTGAGCAGAAGATACCTAGAGAGAGCTAAGATGCAAGTATTTAGTAGGAAAATGCCCATGAAAGAAAAATGGAAAGGGAGGCACGGAAGGCTGGCAGAGCAGTTGGGTAGTGATGCAAGTCTGTCTCTGAGTGAAGGAAAGAGGAATATTGGGTATAAGCATCCTAGACCCCATGCAAGTGAAGGGATGTTTGACAAGGCCTTCAAGGAATCCTCAGGCCAAAGTCAGCATCAGAGGAATATGTGTTTTCTAGGAACAGTTTTCCCTTAGAGTCAATACTGAACTCATCAGCTGGCAAGAGTTTTGGGGAGGATGACCTCAGTGTAAAAGCAGCCATGGATATCAGAGCTCAGTGCCTTTGGCCCTCAGTCAACCATGTTGTCTGTGACTGGAGTCTGTGAAGCCCTTTCCCATAGCTTCCACAAGCCTTGAAGTGTTTGGTTTCAGATTTCTGGCCATTAATGAAGGGATTTTTCAAAGTAGACAATAATGTGGTCAGAGTGGGTGGAAAATTGGGAGATGACATGACAATCTCAGTTCTTGTGTATAAAGAGGACACAATAGATATAAGCTCTACCTATAATATACGAGAGACAGAGTTTTGTTGTTGCTGTTGTTGTTGTTGTTTTAAACTTCTGCACTTATATGAAGTTGATGCATAGTTCTCTGCAAAAACATTCCTTGACTTCCGAAATCCTATTTTGGATCAAGTTTCCTTAGTATTTATAACATCACTTTAGACCCAAGTTAGGGAAGCTTTTTCTGTGCAGGGCCAGAGAGTAAGCACTATAGGTTTGGGGGGCAGATGATGTCTATCACAATCATTCAGCTCTGCCCCATAGTGTGAGAGAATCCATATATAACATGTAAATTAAGAGGCATGGATATATTCCAATAAAACTTATAAAAGTGATGTCAGCCTAGATTTGGTCCACAGGCCATAATTGATGACCACTGATTTAGACATTTCAAGCAATCAAATACATATGCATGGTCAGTTACATCAGATCATTCTGAAATTCAAACCAGCAAGGTATATATATTAGGGGCTTCACACTTAAGAATTTGTGAAAGATAAAGATCAATAGGTAGCCAAGACTCAAAGAATCATTATATACAATTCCAAGGAATTTGAATTTTATCCATGGGGAAAGCAATACTATGTTTAATGCAAGAAATGACATAAACAATCACAGGGGAAGTGCAGAAGGAGATGAGGTGACAGAACACACAACTAAGAAACTGCACAGCAACCAGATGAATAAATGTGAAAGCCTAACTTAAAAGGGAGTTACTATGGTTAATAAGAGGAAGGAGTGAGTTAGCTCTAAATGGTATAGAATTTTTGAAATGCAGTAAACTTAAATTTTGAAAATGTGGAAGGGAAAGTACCATAGAATGATCCAGAGCTTTGTTTAGACTTGAGCCACTAGGTGAATGATGGTGCACTTCACTAAAAGAGGGGGCATAAAAGGAGTTTTTGGACTTAATATGGTCAAATGAGGGACTCCCTGGAGGAGTTTGAATTGCCAGGTGGGGGCTACTGAAATGGAAATATCTAGTAGGCAGATGGCTTTTTGGCTTCTGAGCTGAAGACAAAGGTATATACATTAAAGAACAGGGGTTGGGGGCGCCTGGGTGGCGCAGTCGGTTAAGCGTCCGACTTCAGCCAGGTCACGATCTCGCGGTCCGGGAGTTCGAGCCCCGCGTCGGGCTCTGGGCTGATGGCTCAGAGCCTGGAGCCTGTTTCCGATTCTGTGTCTCCCTCTCTCTCTGCCCCTCCCCCGTTCATGCTCTGTCTCTCTCTGTCCCAAAAATAAATAAACGTTGAAAAAAAAATTAAAAAAAAAAAAAAGAACAGGGGTTGAACATGGTACCCTGGGAACATCAAAATATAAGGGAAGGATGAAGAGGTCATTGAAGGAAAATTTGCTCATCTTTCTTCTCACATTACTTTTCATCTTCCTTTTGAATGCCAATGTTTTCCAGCTTTCTGTTATTGTTCTGTTTCTTTGTTTGTTTGTTTTACATGCTTTTCTCTTGGTAATTTTATCCATTTTTGCCTTTGGCTCCAGGTTGATGAAATCTCCATACATTTTGTTTCCAGAAATTCTCTTTAAAAAATGCTTATTTATTGAGAGAGAGAGGGAGAGAGAGAGAGGAACAAGTGGGAGAGGGACAGAGAGAGGGAGAGAGAGAATCTCAAGCAGGCTCTACACTGTCAATACAGAGTCCTATGCAGGGTGGGCCCCGATTCCATGAACCATGAGACCACGACCTAAGCCAAAATCAAGAGTCGGATGCTTAACTTACTGAGCCACCCATGTGCCCCTGCTATTCAGAAACTCTAATTTATTTTCAATTGATCACAAATAGGACCAGCTTCAGACAACACTAACTTAATATGTCTCTCACCTAATTATCTTACACAAACAACACTCTCAACTTCTGTGCTCCTAAGGAAAATTAACACTCTCAACATCTACCCCATGAACTTCTCTCATTCTTAGATGCTATCAACAAACCCAAAACATTATCCTAAAATACTTCTCCTTCTCTACTGACGTGATCCATAACTTCACCATTTCTGACCTTGGACTATTGAACATGCATCTGGACTACTTACTCTCAGTGCTTCCCAATTTCAGACCATGTTTCACACTGTTCCAGAGTGAACTTACTAAAAAGGGATCTAGTTGCTTTAAACATTTAGAACTATTCACCTCTCAACACCCCACCCCCAGCATTCGTGTGTAGCATAATGGTTAAGAGCAATTGTTTCAGGACTATTTGAAGAACTGTGTTGCCAGCCATTCCAATAGAGTTAATTAAGATGGAAGCTGACAGAAAGAGAGTCTTTCACAAAGATTTCTTCACATTAATTTCCCAAATCTTCACTGTTCAATGTCATTCTCCTCTTAGCATATACTATAATCCCTACATCTATTTGATAGGGGGAAATAAAAAGAACTTCTTAGAAGTTGCTACTGTAAGGTCACATTTTCTTGTCCATTCCAAATCTCAGTTATCTAAATTCCAGATTAAAAATTTTTTTTCCAACGTTTATTTATTTTTAAGACAGAGAGAGACAGAGCATGAACGGGGGAGGGGCAGAGAGAGAGGGAGACACAGAATCGGAACCAGGCTCCAGGCTCTGAGCCATCAGCCCAGAGCCCAACGCGGGGCTCGAACTCCCGGACCGCGAGATCGTGACCTGGCTGAAGTCGGACGCTTAACCGACTGCGCCACCCAGGCGCCCCTAAATTCCAGATTTTATATTCCAATCACATTTAATTTCAACACCTTTGTCTAACAAGAGTTATGTCTGATCCCAGTATGACCAGAAGAGAAGAGACAAGGAGTAAATATAATAGCATATCTGGTCATTATTCAAAGTCATTCTCTTTAAGGTAAAATTTTGCTTCTCTAAATGCTTTCCCCACTTCCAACTATGGACCTCACTGTTAATTCTATTTTAATACTGTATCATCATCATCATCATCATCATCATCATCTCTCATCATCATCAACTTAGCATATATGCTGCTTCAGTATGCTTGGCATTGTCTTAAGTGCTTTATATTTATTAATTCATCAATCCTCCAAACAACCCAAGGAGGTTGTTACAATTGTTGTCTTCATTTGTAGACGAAGAAAGTAAGGAGCTGTGAAATTCCCTAAGGTTATGCAGCTTAAAAGAAGCAGCACTGGGTATGTACCCATACAATCTGATTTTAGAGTCCATGATCTTATCCACTACACAACACTGCTTTTCATAACCCTGTACTACACTGACAATCATATAAACAATATAAAATGATATTATTCCTGCCACTCCATAATTTCTTGAATAACATCCAGACTTGTCACCTTGGAATATAAGCAAAGTTCAAATACTTCTGCATCCTATTTTCTCTTCAACCTTCCACAGGCTCTGACTGGGCCTTGGTATATGCTGTTCTTGTGACTCTAGAGAATCTCTACATGAGTTGACTCACAACCTGGTGATAATGAGGATCATGACCAAATACATGAAATTTGTCAGCATTTGTGTCCTCTATAAAACATTAATGACTTGGAGTGCCTGAGTGGTGCAGTCCGTTAAGTGTCTGACTCTTGATCTCGGCTCAGGTCATGATCTTGCAGTTTGTGAGTTCAAGCCCCACATCAGGCTCTGTGCTAATGGTGAGGAGCCTGCTTGGGATTCTGTCTGTCTTTCTCTCTGTCCCTCCTCCACTTGTGCTCTCTCTTTCTCTCAAACAAATAACCTTAAAAAAACATTAATGACTCAACCTTAGGGTGGTGTTTCAATTACATTTTCATTTTCAATAACTGATAGGTACTCTGGAAATGCACAGATTAATAAAAAACAAAGAGCACATTATAAACTTTAGTTGTTTAAAATCTTAACTTTAGGTTGAACCTCTTAAGCATGCTGGTGGGGACATAAAGTGGTGCAGCCACTTTGGAAAACACTTGAGTAATTTCTTTGAAAAGCAAAAAACATACCCTCTCCCCCCAAAATACACTTACTATGGAATCTAGCCATTCCATTCCTAAGTATTTCTAAGAAGAATGAAAATACATGTCCATATAAAAACTTGTGCATTAATATCTAGTAATCTTAAGTGTCAAAAACTGAAAACAATCCTAATGGCCATCAACTAGGTGAATAAAACAAACTGTGGTATATCCATACAATGGACTACTATTCAGCAATTAAAAAAAGAATTATAATATTAGCATATACTATAACATGGATGAATCACAATGTCATTAACTTTACTGAAATAAGCCAGACAAGGAAAGTATATATACCACATGACTCCATTTATATAACATTCTAGGAAATGAAAACTAATGTTTCATGACAGTAAGTAGATCAGTAGCTGCCTGGACATAGTTGGTAGGGATAGGAGGAGAAGGGAGAGATAGCAAAGGGGCAAGAGGAAACTTTTGGAGATGATTGATATGTTCATTATCTTGATTGTAGTCATGGTTGCATGAAGGTGTATATGTCAACTTTTCAAATTGTATACTTTAAATATTTACACTGTTTTTCATTGTCAGTGATACCTCAATAAAGCTGTTTTAAAAATACCAATAAAAAATAAAATCTTAACTTTAAATAGAACATGTTAGGTTGTGTTATTAATTTATAAATGCTTAATTAAAGAAAATACCACACTTTAAATCTTATTGCACAAATCATCGTTTCTAACTCTGGAAGCACGTACTACTTTTGAGTATATTTTATAAATATTTATAAATTCTTCTTTGTTCCACACACACACTCACACACATGAATAGCACAGCCCTTTTGATTACACAAAGAGCACATGGATGCCTGTTATTCTGCATTTTGCTGAGAGCATTTAGCACAACAATCCCTGAGGCAACCTTTCGAAACAGGCTGTTTTTAGAAAAAATCTCCTTAGGGAATCTCTTCTCCTGTTAACTCCTGAATAATCAGTTCTCTTTCAGAAAATAAAGTAAGGTGTTTCAAATACATATTGTTTGTGAATTTATGTCCTTTGTCTACAGAGTAGCAAGCTAGAGTAGAAAAAAAATCACTGGGCTGGTTCTAGCACTTTATGGTTTATTTCATATGTTTATTCATGGTTTATTCCAAACCATATGGTTTATCCCATGCATTCCTTTACTTGATGTACATGTTTTGAGCACCTTCTGTGCACTGAATTTGTCTTCAGGAAGTTTACAGTGTAATGGAACACACAGTACATTCAACAGCACATTCAATCCACAAGTATTTATTGTGTGTCTATAGCATACCCTGCATTTTCTACCCACATAAATAACAGACTGTCGTAAGTACTAGCAGTCTTCTGGGGAAGTCATGTATTGTGAGAGGGGATGAGTTTGGTATAGTGTGTTATAACTGCAGTGGTGAATCATGCTGCTGTTGCAGGAAAGTGGCCAGAAAAACAAGAGACAACTTCACAAAGGAGGTTAGAACCTACAGGGTGACTCTTTTAGTCACGTGACTTTGGAAAACTAACTCAGCCTTCTTGAGACCAGATAAATTCATCTGAAAAAGGATAAAACTTTTCCAGAGACCATACAAGCTCTCTTATGGATTTAAAATACCAGTTCTACAAATTTAGGAAAAGAAAAGGAATATAGCTAATGGAAATCAAGAGTAATATTTTCCCCTAAGGCTTAAGATTGGAAAAAAGAGCCTAGAGCTAGACTGTAGAGAGCGTCAAATGTCAAACTAGGGAATTTATATGCTTTATGTGTATCACTGGTCACCAAAGAATTTCAACATCCCTTCATCATTAAAAAAGTTTAGTTCAACCCCACTATATGAATATTTATTCATTTGTGAATTATACACACATGGTATAGATACATTCTATCTTATATATACTTCTCCAGAGTCTAGATAAACACAGAATACTTTCCAATTCATTTTGTAATCTTGATTCCTAAACCTCTCAAGGAAAATATAAGAAAGGAAAACTATAGACCAATCTTGATCAAGACTATAAATGACAAAATTTTTAAAAGAACGTTGATGAACTGAATCCAGCAATACATTTTAAAGGATAGTATAGTTAAATTAAACCTAGAAATGTAAGTTTGGTTTAACATTAGAAGAATGAAGTAATAAAATCACCACATTAAAAACTTAAAAGGGGAAAAACTATATCTGCATGTCAACAGATGTAGGAAAATCATTTGATAAGATCTGACAACCCACTGATGATTTAAAAAAAGTCTAGTTGTCTCCTCCAGCCATCCAAGATGCAAAAAAGGAGAGAAGGCTAAGGGGAAAAAGGTGGCCCTGATTCCTGCTGTCGTGAAGAAGCAGGAGAACAAGAAGGTGGTCACTCCCCTGTTTGAGAAAAGGTCCAAGAATTCTGCCTTCAGACAGGACATCCAGCCCAAAAGGGACCTTACCCGCTTTGTCAAATGACCCCACTACCTCTGGCTGCAGTAGCAAAGGACTATTCTGTATAAATGTCTAAAAGTGCCTCCTGCAATTAACCAGTTCACCCAGGCTTTGGACCACCAAACAGCTACTCAACTACTTGAGCTGGCTCACAAATACAGACCAGAGATAGAGCAAGAGAAGAAGCAGAGACTGTTGGCCCCTGGGGCTGAGAAGAAAGCTGCCAGCAAAGGGCATGTCCCCACTAAGAGGCTGCCTGTCATTTGAGCTGGGGTTAATACTGTCACCACCTTGGTGGAAAACAAGAAGGCTCAGCCTGTAGTGATTGCACATGATGTGGATCCCATTGAATTGATTGTCTTCCTGCCTGCTGTGTCATAAGATGGGGTTCCCTACTGCATCATCAAGGGGAAAGCCAGGCTGGGGCACCCTGTCCACAGGAAGACCTACATCTTCACATAGGTTAACTGGGAAAACAAAGGAGCTCTGGATAAGCTGGTGGAAACTATTGGGACCAATGACAATGACAGATATGATGACATCCATCTTTATTGGGGAGGCAGCATCCTGGGTCCAAAGTTGATGGCTCACATTACCAAGTTGGAAAAGGCAAAGTCTAAAGAACTGGCCACCAAACTGGGCTAAGTGTGTGCTGCTGAATTTTCTGTACATAAAAGTAATAGAAAGTTCTCTTTTAAACTCCTTTAGCAAACTAGGAATGGAAGAGAAAATTATTTTCATCTGCTAAAAAGTATTGACAAAATTGCTCAAGATAAACCTCATACTAAATGGTATTTTCTTTATAATTAGGAAGAAAACAAGAGTGTGCACTATATCCTCACTCATTCAATAATATAGTGCAGATTTTGGCTAGTGTTCTATGACAAGAAAAACCTATAAAATATGGTTATTTAAAAGGAAGACATTAAATTGTCATTATTCTTGAGAGATAAATTGTTTATGTAGAATTCAGTATGATTATATTAGTCTGGACAGGCTAGATTATTCTGTGATAACAAAGAACCACAAAATATTTGATGCTTAAAAACCAAAAACTCATATTTTATTCACACTACCTGTCTAACAAGGGTGAGCAGAGAAGTGCTCACTGCATTCTCTCAAGGACCCGGGCTGACTGTAACCCAAATGAGACACAAACAGAGGGAGAGGGGAAAATCACCAAACTCATGAATGTTGGTGGCTGGTACATTCAACCCATTAGTGATGGAAATTGGATGAAGGGTAGTCTTAAAGGGAAGTAGGTTTAGTGGTGAAGGTGTTGCTAAGTGAGAGAGCAGTGCTAACTAACTGCAAACAGAAATATCCAACAAGCCTTTAGAAAGGTAGGGTTGAAACCCAGAGTTGAAATTGGGATTCAAGATGAAAACCCATGAAGAAGTAATAATTCATTTGTTTCAATATGTTCAACAAACACTGGTTTATTGCAGGAATACAGTGATAAAGAATACTGATTTAAATTGTTGTACTAACAAATCCTGTATTTTTATGGAATCTTTTCTTATCAACAGTGAGGATTATTTACACAGACTAAATCTGACTGCAGAGGTCCAATTTGTTTCCTCTTTTTTTAAAAATCAAAAGGAAATGCAACTCGGTTGCCTTAGAGTTGTATCAGACCAGGCACAGAGTCACTTGTGGTGACTGAAAAAAAAGAATAACTATGATGAGTAGTACTTATGTACACAGAATATTAATAGCAATAACTAAGTGTTTATTAGAATTCCATCAAAATTGACCTTTTTTTTTTTTTAATTTTTTAATTTTTTTTTTTTTCAACGTTTATTTATTTTTGGGACAGAGAGAGACAGAGCATGAACGGGGGAGGGGCAGAGAGAGAGGGAGACACAGAATCGGAAACAGGCTCCAGGCTCCGAGCCATCAGCCCAGAGCCCGACGCGGGGCTCGAGCTCACGGACCGCGAGATCGTGACCTGGCTGAAGTCGGACGCTTAACCGACTGCGCCACCCAGGCGCCCCCAAAATTGACCTTTAAACAACTTATGTTACTGCTTAAAGAAAACCATCTATAAGACTGCAGGAAAAATCCCAGAAGAGCTGGGAGAGGAAAGTCTGCTGGACTGGAAGCAGGGAGGGAATATTGTGAAGGAGGCCCGCAGGGCAGGGAGTTGGCAGAAGCAATAAGAAAGAATTATGAGTTTTTTTCTACGGTACTTAGATATGGATGTAGGTTTGAATTATGCCATTATATGCACAGATTTGTACTTACGTTGAGTTTAACTCATAAGTAGAGAAAATTATTTTAATTGAGCTATTTAAGAAAACACCTCCAGCAAAATCAAAAGTAAACTGTGTGGTGCATGCTACTTTCCAAGGCACACTATTTTAGCGAATGCATTTTACCTTTATGATAATTATCAAACACTTATGTTTTATGGATAGAGCCCTATAGCATAATGCTCTGCCTGCTTTGCATAACTATGATGATTTGCTCCCCTTCTTAATACAGCATAAATGTTTTTGTCCTTATGCAATTGATCTTGTTCCCTGGTGGCTGGTTCAAAACATTGGGCCTCATCCAAGGTACTGTTGCAGAATATTAGTCTTCTGATAATAAAGACTTTTTTTCATTTTCTTCATCTTCTGTGATTTTGTTTCTCCTACTCTCCAGCCTCAATAGATGAGCATCCCTTTAGCTGGCTTTCAGTTAATTAAAAAGCCTGTAGCAGAGTACAGAATGTGCCCACAAGAAAACCTCAAGCAGTGCAGATGGAACCACCTCTGCACTCAGAAACAGAAAAGTAGTTCTCTGAAACAGCTGTGGGCTGGGAGGCTCTGGGTGGCCTCTGCCTTCCTGGCATGCAAACAAGAAGAATGAATCTGGCTTGAATCTCCCCTGCTCAAATCAACTAATCCTATGGTAAACAGCTTTTCGGCTGTGGGAGAGTTCAAAATGTACTCTCTGCAGCCGTAATTTTTTGCTGAAGTTGTGTGCTATCTGGGATGATGTATGTGCTACATATTGCTCAGAAAGCTGTGCCTACGTGTGTGGGTACGGAAGATGGAGAAACTGAAGGAAGAAGAGGCAATGGTACCCCAGGTGTTTTCTACGAGCTCCCTTTTGATCTCTGTAAAGAAACTAAGGTATGGGGTTGCACCTTTATTCATTTTTCCTCCAGTTGCTCATATAACAGAATTTGGGAAGATTCTAACAGCCTGTGGCTTAATTGCAGCCAGGTTTTACCTTACCATATTGTATAAGCAATAAATATTGATTGGATGTAAATGCATTCCAATGTATTCCCCTGCCCTCAATCCCAAACACAAAGAACCAAATTACTAAGGGGCACAGAGTTCATTTCCCTTTTTGTGAGCATGAGAAATCTTGCTGTTAAAGCAAACTGAAAATTAATGACCCCATGATATTCCCAAGGGCCTGGTAGAAGAAAAGATGTCTCAACCCAGAATCAAGGAATGCATAACAGCTTGAGGTCGAGTCTCCACACACCAGTGATTGAATAACCTGTTTGGATATAACTTTTAAATTAGTGACAAATTATACTATAGCCAGAGGAGATTGTTCTTGTCATTATTTCATCTCTGTGTAGGCAAGTTACCACTCTACCCTACAAATCAGGCAATGAACAATCAGTACATTAACAAAGAAAAAGACGAGGTTAGATGATCTCAAGAATAGGACCAACAGCCATTTCCAATCAATTAACTTCTATGCTTGTTTTTAATACTCGAATTGACTACATTTCTGTTATCATAGCTAGTATGCATTGATAGGAAGGGAGAAAATTCTCTGGGACCAAAGGATGCAGGACAATGTGAAGCTATCTCATGGAATATGATTTAAATGTTTTCTGTACAATAAATAATCAAGAAATTAATAGCAGCAAAAATGGATTTTTTGGTTTTATGGGGCAAAATGTATTCATATCTAAAAGAGAACCATCTTGTGCTGACAGAGCTTATTATACTTCATTTAGGAGACAGCAATGCAGTTATAGTATTTATCTATCACTATAATAAGAAAACTACAGCACTGTTTGTCACTAATTACAATTATGGTGCTATGGTGCTTTTTATTCAAGAACCAAAAACAGATTTTGCTTTTATTTTTAATGCTTAAATTAGAAATGCATTGAGATACAAATTACTGTGTCAAGATTCAGGGTAGAAATGCAATTAGGATTTAGATAACAAATGAACAAAAACACATGATCATTACACTTGTTAGTAGAAAATACTTTGCTAAAGACCTTATTCTCATTTCATTTATGTGCTGTATTACAACTTGCATTTAAGAGATTTAAATAAGAGGTGAAAAATCCATGAGCCATTTAAGATATAAGCAAATGAAGTAACTATTGTCCAGGAAATGGTCTTTACACGTGGGTATAATGAAGCTACCAGGAAATGCCACGATGAAAGTAATCATTTATCTTGAATCAAACAGAAATTTGCTTAGCAAGAACATCACTCTATAATTCTCTTTGTGAATAACAACTAGTTCTAAAAACCCATTAGACAAAATTCCAGTGGATTGTTAAGTAAGAATTTTCTTAGTAATATCCTTTACCACTTGGGAGATTTTCTCAATGGCAACCATGAAGTTCTGTAGCAAATATCCTTATTTTCCTTTTTAGATCAGAAGTAGCCTCCTTGGCTAGATGTACTTCTGACCAATTATTAGGTCAATAAATCAGGTCTTAAGAACATAAGTCCAGCTCATAAATGTTTTCCAACTTTTAAAAGTTTGTTATCATTTTATTAATTTAGATTCCTAGGAACAAAAGTTGAATGTTCAATCCAAAGAGATAATACATTCATGAATAGATTTTATCTTCAAATACTAAAAATCTCTACTGAGATTTTAAAGCTAAATTTACATATTAAAATTAGGTACATATCTTCCATTTTATTATTAATGAATTTCCCTGTGTTACCTATGTTTGGAACTAACTGTCACATTTCTGACATCATGGCTACACTGTTTCAGACAAAAAGAAGGATGCTTCAAAACTAGCAGTGCTATGATGAATAAAATTTGCCCTTGAAAAGTGTACTTCTCAGTGCTCACTGTAGGATGGTAAGAGTAACAGGAGTTGACCAGGGGACAAGGAACCAATGGAAAACCTGAACACTGACCCATAAGGCTTCCAGAGCTACTGAGAAACATTAAACCTATTTTCAGATTCTACATTAAAAATCAAGTATAGGTGCTTATTAGAAAAAGGAGGGGTTCTAGTACAATTTCCAAACTGGCTCACAACAGGCACGAGTGATAATTATATAAGAGTAATGTCTAAGTCAAGCATTCTTAATCTTTGCTTCAGGTCCATTTGTGAACTTTAAAAAATTGTGCAGAAATGTGTTTGTGTGTGTGTGTGTGTGTGTGTGTGTGTGTGTGTCTGGAGAGGGTTTAGAGCTTTGAGCTTTGACTAGTTTTCCAAAGAGAACTGGTACCTCCCCACCACCTTATAACTCTGAAATGGGTACAGAGCACTGACCAAAAAGTGAATACTTTTCTGTTGATATAGCAGAGAAAGCATGGCTGAAGTCATACAGGACTTGTGTGGCCTCCTGCCTCCACAGTTTGTTAAATCAAGAGAACTGAGCTGATCACTCCTGCTCAGAGACTCTCTGGTACAAGGGCTGCCAGCACCTGTGTTGTTTTTGTGAGTATCAAAAAAGAAACACCTT
This sequence comes from Lynx canadensis, assembly GCF_007474595.2. Taxonomy (NCBI): domain Eukaryota; kingdom Metazoa; phylum Chordata; class Mammalia; order Carnivora; family Felidae; genus Lynx; species Lynx canadensis. The sequence continues at coordinate 30,543,216 of NC_044314.2, read as the reverse complement.
CTTTTTCTGTCCCAGGCTGAGAACGGAATTCAACTCCATGTGGCTCTGTGACTTTGAGTAAGATACAACCAACATGCTCCTTATTAATTGTATGGGAATAATTTATTCAAAAATATTTTCACTTATTAAGTGTTGGGCTCAATTTTAAGCAGAGGAAGCAGGTATTGACAAATCAGACAAAAGAACTCTGCTCTCTTGGAACTTATATTCTGGCTGGTGGTAGTTGTTGGAGGAGTGGGGTGGTAGAGGGGCAATAGTTAATGAGAGAGAGAGAATAAGCTACATAATTTATTAACATTTTCCTTAGCATATAATAGGGACTTGGATGGGATTTTATATTTTGAAATTGTAATATGAAACATTATTGGGAGAAAGTATTTCAATTCTAGGAAGTTCAAAGTATTCTTACATGGCACTACATTGCAAGTGGTTTTCAAATCATTAAAAGGACACACCGCTTTAAATCATAGCCTACAAATAATTCAAAATGACAGTTTTTACCCTTCATGCTTACTTCAAAGTCCCCAAGAAAAGATCTGAGCATCTGGAGTTAGCTATCCCCCACCATAGGAAATGGGATTCTCTATCTGGGTACAGAAAGGAGGAAAGGACTCAGATCCTAACAAGTTACCTTCCTCGCCCCCACTGACAGCACATCCAGTCTGGTAGACAAAGGTTTAATGTCTTCCAGGATAAGCAATCTCTGTGACAAACCATTTGTCTTCCTGGTTAGCCAAGGAGATATTTAATAGAGCTGTCAATCATTTTGGGAAGAAAAGAGAAAAAAAAGTGGATGAGAGAAAGAACTTGTTCATTTTGCCCTTAAACTATTATTTTCTTTACAAGACTATCAAATTCTAGCCCTGTTGTATGAAACAGATTTGCCTGTTAGCTACTTTACAGGCTGAGGTGACTGCTCATTTCTTATTTTTCACAACAAAAAAGTGGGTGAGACAGTCATTATTTCTATTTCCATTTCTTCTGAAAGCTCTGTGAAAAGAAACCTACCCTCGAGACTCATACAGGAGTAATTAAGCAACCAACTTTGCAATATTGCTGAGCCACAGTTGTAAAAGAAAGAGAGGAGGAAAAAAAAAAAAAAAGATCTGCCCCATTACAGTGTTAGCTTCTATCTTGGAGCCCTAAGTGTAACATGACCCCTTTCTGGGAAGGTACGGAATATTACTACACTTATCTCGGCTCATTTAAGGTGGACATACTGTGTTCACAAAAAAGGCTTCATAACTGTCTCTATTTGCTGTCCAAATCCCAGGGCAACAATAAAATTCTGATTATAGATGTGCATGGGTCATTCTGCTGACCCTCTGACTTCCCAGCAAAGCTGACAACATATTTTCCCCGCATAGCAATAAAATCCCCACCTCAACCTACCATTACAAATGCATCCTGTTTAATCCAGAAATTTTTATTTCTGTCATAACCATTATCAATTTGTAATGTCTTTAAAACCTTCTAGGGGCGCCTGGGTGGCGCAGTCGGTTAAGCGTCCGACTTCAGCCAGGTCACGATCTCGCGGTCCGTGAGTTCGAGCCCCGCGTCAGGCTCTGGGCTGATGGCTCAGAGCCTGGAGCCTGTTTCTGATTCTGTGTCTCCCTCTCTCTGCCCCTCCCCCGTTCATGCTCTGTCTCTCTCTGTCCCAAAAATAAATAAACGTTGAGAAAAAGTCTTCATTCCAATTAAAAAAAATAAAATAAAATAAAATAAAACCTTCTAAAATCTGGCTGTCCCAAGCACTTCTCTGGGTGCTTACTTAATTAAAAAACAAAACATTCATTGATCACCTGTTATGTACAAGACACTATGTGGGATAGATTAATAAATGTGATATCTGTCCTGGAAAAACTAATAACTTTCTCTTTTTGTCTGAAGTTTTAGAATTTTGCCTGTTGCCCATAAGAGGTGAAGTAGAATCCAATACTAGACTTGTGAGAACATGTAAAGCATATGCTGTCATTTTTCTAATTCCTCAAAAAGCATTTCACTGCCGCTATACTTTTATAAATCATAAAAGTGATTACTTAGACGAACTCCATTATTTTGCATGTCTATTATCTGGACCTAGCTAACCATCTAAATTTCCCTTGGGACTTTTGATTTTTTAACCAGATGCATGAAACTGTGTACAGAGTTAAAACTGCTATTTGCCTTTAGTTAAATGTTTAACTTTCCAAATAAAAATTTGCTTATTTACATAACAATATATATCAAGTCTTTAACGTGTGTTAGGAACCATGCCAGGAACTGTAGATACAAAGATGTTAAGCCTTTAAGGAATTTTCATTGTGTGTTAATACCATGTTTTTTTTTTTTCTGAGATTAAACTGGAAATATAGAAAAATAACGTAGAATATACATGTATTAGACTTTCTTTCAAAACCTTCTCTGAATAGCCATACTCTTTAAATCTGTTTCCAACCATTAACATTTACAAGCTTTATGCTTCATTCAGATTCAACCACTTGCTATTCTCTGCTCTTGCCTATGGTCCCACTTTGTACTTTTGTGTTTTCTGTCTTCCATACCACTGGCCTTTCCTTTTTCCATCTGTAGCTCCATATCCATTCATCTATCAAAGTCCTGCTGCAATCCACCCCTCCATAAGATTTTATTCAAAGCATCTTAGTTGGAAAGAATCTTAATCTTATGTAATTGTTCATAGTACTTTGAATCTCTTATGACAATATCCACTTCAAACATTTATTTACACTAGTTGCCATCTCTACTAGATGGTGTGTAGTCTCTCAGGAGAGGGTTTCTATCTGATCCACTTAGACTAGCTCCTTGATTTGAAAAGTGCTCGATAAATATTTCCCAAAGGAGTCAATGATACAAAGTACAATCAAAGCAGGACTTCTCAAACTTCACTGTGCATAAATATCACCTGGAGAGACTGTTAAAACAAGGACTGCAGGGCCCTACACAAGAGATTTAAATTCTGCAGATCTACAGTGGACAACAATAATGCTTATAGTACAGATCCATGAGCTACTGAGTAACACCCTTCTCCACTGCCACAAACACACAGAATATCTGGGGGTGGGATTAGCTTCATAACATTTTTCTGGAAGTGGAAGATAAAAACTATAGGCTACAACTAGCCCCATCTTAGCAAGAACTTATTTTAGGAAGAATAACAAAGGTGTTGAGGTGGAAGTAAAAAGAAAACAAAAAAAATTGGCTTTACTGTATGTAACATGGTATTCTCCAGCAAGTGTATAGGAGGAATAATGTTTTTCTGTTCATACATGTAGGGGAGGCAAAAGTTAGGGTTTCTTGAGTAGGCCTAATAATTAAACAGACATAGACAGATTTTCAGGAGGAAAGCATACCAATTTATATAAGGTTTATGTGACAGAGGAGCCCTCAGAAGGAAACAAAGATTCAAAGACATGTCAAAATCTGAAGTCTTTTTTATTAGATTTAACAAAGAGAAGCAATTGTGGAAAAGTAACCAAATTATGTGGGAAAGTTAAAAGAAGATAAGAATTATTTTAATAAGGTCTGTTTGTGCAGAAGTCTCTCAGCTATGAGTCTTCATCAAAAACCGTTACTTTTTTTCCTCCAGTACAAGGAAGGCATATTTCACATTGGAGTTTTTATCTCCTATTTTCAGGAAGAAAAGGGAATACTCATAGATACCCTTGTTGTACCTTCTGTTTTTCAAGTGCCTTTAGCTCAAAATAATCTTTATGCCCAAATGGCATATTTGGGGGTGGCATATTCTGCCACTCTTTAAAAATTTTTTTTTAATGTTTACTTATTTTTAGAGAGAGACAAGTGTGAGTGGGGGAAGGGCAGAGAAAGGGAGACACAGAATCTGAAGCATACTCCAGGCTCTGAGCTGTCAGCACAAAGCCTGACACGGGGCTTGAACTCATGAACTGTGAGATCATGACCCGAGCCAAAGTGAGTCACTAAACCCACTGACCTACCCAGGCACCCCATATTCTGCCACTCTTTACATACTTTTGTTACTGTGGCACTTCTTTACCATTGCCATGTATTATCCTTGTCATTCTGAGCTTACCTAAAAGATACTCATGCTGTATTAATTACCAAGAATATGGGAAACAGTAAGTGAGATATTATCATGTTATCATACAGCAGAAAAGAAATTCAAACTGTTAAAAAAAATCTTAGGGAAAAAAGGAATGAATCATAGGCAGAAATACATTAAATAACTGAAAAGATGTATATCCATTTCTCACATAAAAGTTGATCTGCAGGGCACAGGGGTGGCTCAGTCAATTAAGCATCCAACTCTGGATTTTGGCTCAGGTCATGATCTCACATTCATGCGAATGAGGCCTGTATGTGGCTCTGAGCTCACAGCCAGTGGAACCTGCTTGGGATTCTCTCTCTCCCTCTTTTTCTGCCCCTTCCCCGCTTGCACATGAGTGCATTCTCATGCATGCTCTTTCTCTCTCAAAATAAATAAACATTTTAAAAAAAAAGTTACTCTTTCTGATAGTTGGGCTGAAATTGTCCATGTATTTTTATAAGAAAGCAAGGATGGCTTTAATTACTTAAATTACTTTAAGGATCAAATGGCTTTCCCTAGCTCACAATAATCACTATCTAATATTGGCTGAATTTAGTAAAAAAAGCATCAGGAAGTTCTTTCTCTTTGCAGAGATGCCACTGACATTGAAATATGATGAAGAGGTAAGGGCAAAAGAGGAAATGACCTAGGACACCGATAGAGTGTTGATGAGTGTGCATTCACTCCAACAGCCTTTTAACATTTGCATTGCCAGCCTTTATTAATGAATGGAATGCTATTTACTCTATCAGGTGGAGACACTGGGATGCTATTTCCCATAGCCAGAACATAATTCATACGTGTTACAAGGCTCATTGCATTTGTATGTTCGATGGCTTGTTATAATTGAAATGTTGGACATTTTAATCTGGTAAGCAATTTCTTACTTGCTATTTTCTTGCTATCTTTGATAATTAATGCAGTTTATTAACATCCTTTAGACAGGTTTGGGATGGCAATTCCCATTCATAATAAGGTAGTTCTGGATAATGGTTACTTAGTAATTAATGGTACTGACAATCATTCTTGTTTTTATACTTGTCAGAAGAAAATGGAAACTCCTTGCTCCTTAATGGAGTAAAATCCAATACATTTAATCCAACTAAATGTATAAGCAAATGTGATGTGATTTTACTCCTCCCAGCTCTTCCTCGCTTCTATATGCTTATCTTTCACTGTTAGTTCTCATCAAGTAGCAAGCAGACTTGCAGCTGCAACTATTTTCCTACAACCAAAGAATATTCAAATTTTTAAACAATTTTATCAATGAACTCCTGATTTCTACTCCTACAGGAGAACGGAACCAAAGAGAACAGAACCAACCATCCTAGAGATGGAAGGGAACCCTTACAATAGTCATGACTTTAGCTAATACTTGTATCATTAGCACTTCATGTAGAGTTAGTAATTAAAAAACAGCTTTTAGAATGTCACTGTTCTTCAAGAGAAATAGCCTATTAAATCTTCATTTCTCAAGATTTAGCTTGTATAAATCTCTGGAGCTTATAAAAAATCAAATTTCCAATCTCTACTTCCAGAAATTTTGTAGGCCTGATGCTTAGAATTCTGCTTATTCTAACCAATGAAAACATTTCCCTAAGAAAAATAACATTGTTGCTAATTATAACACAATGGGAAATCTTGGAGAAAAAAGCACATGTTTGGATACATATATTTTTGTATGCATAGAAATAAAACAGAATTAATTTTTTTTTCTGAAGTGAGAATTTTTATTTTTTAGCGGTTTAAAAATACAAATGATTATTAGTGATAGTTTTAAATTACCATTCCTGAAACCACAATTTCAAACAACTGAATTCTGAATTTTGCCAAGAAATCATCAGGAAAAGGATTACTTTTCAGATCAATAGGGGAACCCACTTAGGATCTCCAGGAGGCTGCAGGTTTTATTCCTTAATTAAATGGATACTTGTTGAGTACCTACAACGTGGAAGTGTGTATTAAGCACACTGGAGTTATCAAAACCATGAACTTCAGGGCACTCAGTTCAATAAAGAGGAATACAGAAATGGCTATGTCACAGGGTACAAAAGGTAATAGTCATGAATGCTACAACCAAGTGTTATGACCATCAAAAAGAGGGACAGATGAGTTCTAGTAAGGGTACTTTAGGGAAGGTTCTATGAATGCAATGGCATTTTTTCAGGATTTTTTATCACAGTAGGTAAAGAGAGAATATGGACAACTAAAAAGGAAGTAAGGCTAGCATTTCTGAGCACCTCTTCTGGGCCAGCTTATGCAAAGTACTTTGCCTTTATGCATACAGATGCTTAAGGGTTGTTGAGGAAAAGATGAATAGTTAAATTTGGCCACAGTACACAGCTCATGAAAGAGATTTAGGAGTAAATTGAATTTGAAAGCATTTTAGGGTTAATTCATAGAATCCTTTGAAATCTGTCTAGACTAGAAATTCATTGTTTATTGAGTTTAATATGGCAACCATGTGTAGAACTGATTGAAAAGTAGAACAAACTGTGCGGAGAGAGGAATAACTAATAAGGAAGTTATAATTATTATTCTCAACCAAGAGAGGTAGTGGTGGAAATGAGGAGAAATAGGAGCCCATATGTGAAGTAAGATAGAGGAGTAGGGAAAGTAAAAAGAATGGTGTCATAAATACATTAACATCTTACAAACATGCCATAACTGATCCTAATTTAGAAACAGGAGTAAGTGGGCACCTGGGTGGCTCAGTTAGTTGACCTTCTGACTTTGGCTTGAGTCATGATCTCATGGCTTGTGAGTTTGAGCCCTGCAGGTTCGCAAGTTTGATCCCCACACTGGGCTGTCTGCTGTTGGCCCAGAGCCTGCTTTGGATCCTCTGTCCCTCTCTCTTTGCCCCTCCCCCGGCTTGTGAATGTGTGTGCGTGCCTATGTGTGTGCACACCTGTGTGTGTGTGCTCTCTCTCTCTCTTAAAAATAAACAAACATTAAATAAAAATGAGTCAGGGAGAATTTTAAAATACAGCCACAGGGGTACCTGGCTGGCTAAATTGTTAGAGCGTGCAGCTCTTAATCTTGAGGTCATAAATTCAAGCCCCATGTTGGGTAGAGAGCTTACTTAAAAAAAAAAATCTATAGAATAGTCTAGAATCCTGCCAAAGTTAATTAACAGTTATTAACAGTTCTTTGACATGTTTTAAACACAGTTGATAAAACAATTAATAAATCTAGACTCACTAAACTAATAGGTTAACATGTATCTATTATGTGTCTGTTTAATAATATAGACATTGATGTCATAGTTTGAAAAAATCTGCCATTCTGACTTTCTGGGATAAATTTACAATTTGACCACCCAAACCAAAAATACTTCCAAGTTTCTACTAGCAGTTTCAAAGAAGGTAACACTTCAATGTATCATTATGCTCAGTGACCGTCATAATTAGGGTGTTTTTTTTTTTAATTTTTTTTTTCAACGTTTATTTATTTTTGGGACAGAGAGAGACAGAGCATGAACAGGGGAGGGGCAGAGAGAGAGGGAGACACAGAATCAGAAACAGGCTCCAGGCTCTGAGCCATCAGCCCAGAGCCTGACGCGGGGCTCGAACTCACGGACCGCGAGATCGTGACCTGGCTGAAGTCGGACGCTTAACCGACTGCGCCACCCAGGCGCCCCAATTAGGGTGTTTTTAATCACTGACCTTCAAGAATGTTATGAATGCAACATGAATTCACTATATCATAATCATCAAATACAGACAGATAAAGGAAAGCAAAAGAAAAAAAAACAATTCCGTTACCTAGAAAAATAAACAGAAAAACCACAACAAAAATACTGTTAACATATGTGTATCCTTCTGTTTTTTTCCCTATACATATGAATCCTATTTTGTTGTTTGCCCACTGTGCCCTGCACATAAGTGTCTTATCAGGTACCTAAAGATGTGCCACACTTTAAATTATGCCAGTTCTCCATACCAATCTATGTATGCATTCATACTGGTTAAATTTCTTGAATCTTGGGGCGCCTGGGTGGCTCAGTCGGTTGGGCGTCCGACTTCAGCTCAGGTCACGATCTCGCGATCTCGCGGTTGGTGAGTTCGAGCCCCGCGTCGGGCTCTGGGCTGATGGCTCAGAGCCTGGAGCCTGCTTCGGATTCTGTGTCTCCCTCTCTCTCTGCTCCTCCCCCGTTCATGCTCTGTCTCTCTCTCTGTCTCAAAAATAAATAATCGTTAAAAAAAAATTAAAAAAAAATTTCTTGAATCTTAACAAACATAAAAGGAAGTTTTTAAATATATAAAAAAATCTGGCCCCACAACTTCTCAGAGGGAATGCTATTCATCAAAATGCAATTATTTAACATGCAGAATATACAGATGCCAAATTGGATAATCCCACTTTTATCATTCACTTTAGATCTCAAGAATGTAAAGTATTTACAAGAAAAAAATTAAAATCTTGCCCAAATTTCCTATGTTAATAATGTGTCTCTGACAATTCTGTTTTTTTAAAGAACAAATATTTGCCATAAAGTGAGTTTTACAAATTAATATCTCTACATTATGAGCAAATGTGAAGTTTAGATTTATCATAGCTTAGCTAATAAAACCAAACAAATTAAGTAAAAAGAGTTTCTTTGAAAAAAATAAATTCAAAGGGGACAAGTAGGAAATAATCTATTTCAGGAAGAATATATACGGTTGTTTAGGCAGATATATGTTGTAATTTTTTAGTATTTTCAGAAAGAGTTTAAAAACAAAGGAAATAAACAGCACTATATTTCTCCAGAAGTAGGCTATGAAAGTATATAGTCTTTATAATTTTACACTAAGTTGACAGACCCATAAACAAGTAGTGAGAAGTTTCAAGAGCTAACTTGAACTTAGTCTCTGGAGTCATGCAAGTGTCAGGAGATAAGATTTAAACCAAGAGAAATGGTGTCTTCCCCAAAGGAACATGCTAATTAAAGGTATGGTTGAAAAACACGGTTACATTTATTTAAAATAAGCATAAAACAAACAGATTAGATGTCTGATCTTCTCTTTGCAAGTGATTTTCAAAGGGTGTGTGTGTGTGTGTGTGTGTGTGTGTGTGTGTGTGTGTGTATGTGTGTGTGTGTGGTTATTCACATGGCTATGCCTACTAAACTTGCAAATCTAAATATAAAAATAAAAGAAAGAAAAGGGAAAACATGAAAATGATTAGTGTTCCTTTTTAAAATATAGCAGGATTGGGGCGCCTGGGTAGCTTAGTTGGTAAAGTGTCCGACTTCAGCTCAGGTCATGGTCTCATGGCTCCCGGGTTCCAGGCCTGCATCAGGCTCTGTGCTGACAGGTCAGAGCCTAGATATCACTTAGGATTCTGTGTCTCCCCCTCTCTCTCTGCCCCTCCCCCTCTCACACTCTGTCTCTCTCTCTCTCAAGAAAAAATAAACATAAAAAAATATAGCAGGATTAATGTTTTATACCAACTTATATTAAAAATAGGGGAAAACATACTTTCTTTATTAAGTTCATATTTCATTCTTTGAGCTGGTCTGAATCAGTGTCTTTCAAAGTAGTTGGTAGCCTTTTAGATGATTCTCAACCACCACCACTGGAGGAGAAGGAAGCAGGCGAAGGGAGTAGCTACACTGGAACAAACCTATTCCATTCTTGGAAGGTAAACAGACATGGATGAATAGATGACTACCAAAGCTGAGCATGTCCATGGACAGCATCAGATCTTCCCATATCAAAAGTGACAGATACCTCAGAACTGGCACAAGTTTCCTCATAATTTTACATCTCCTCTCTGATCCATACATCAGTGGTTCTCAAAGTGTGTTCTCTGGACCAGCAGGGTCAGCATCACCAGCTCCTACACCAGCACCTATTCCCACTGAATCATACACACTGGTAGTGGGGTCAGTAATGTGTTTTAACAAGTCACCTCCAGGTCACACCCGAGTTAAGAACCACTGATCTACACAGCCGATATAGCTTCTCTGTAGTACCAAAGATCTCTATAATATGCCTGCACTTCAGAGCTATTTTTGTTTTGTGGCAAATCTGGGCAGAAGCAACCAAACATACAATACCTTAACAACAACCATGGCAATCGGCATATACTGCATCTCAAAGCAATCACAAAGGGACTAAGAAACAATATTTACTTATCCTGACCCAAATTAAAGAAACTACCTGTCTTAAACATCTGAGATGGTGGAATGATGGCGGTTTTTAACAGGCTTTGGATCAGATGAGCAGGGCTTACTTCGTTTGGGGTGGTCAAGCAGGGCTCTCTGCCCTGTCGTCAGCTAATGTGGCAAGCCCTGCTGTGAGCCAGCCTCCTGCTCTTTCTGTAATCAGATGGTTGCCTTCACCAGGATAATGGGCTTTTCCTATGGCTGGATGAAGCTTCCAACTCTGCCTCTGTATGAAATGTGCTAGTGCAAAAGACACATTATCTGGTTGTTCTGAAACTATGCCATACATCACAGCAAACTAAGAATCCAGACTGATTTTTCTTCTTAGAACATGTTGTTAGGAAGCTCTTCCTCCTGGTGGGATCCTGGTTTCATTGCTCCTACAGCAGTGATGGCCTATGGAAACTTAAACACTGCAAACACTATGCATGTTTGAAGGACAGGAAATATGTCTTTTTAACTTTCTAACACTTTTTAACTTTGGAAAATCTCATGCTGTCATCCCCCCACCATGGTGTCCACTTGTGGTGGGAAACCACAGTTCTCAAAGCTCCAATTCAAAATTCCCAGTTAATTGTACAATTCTGTTGTTCTTGTTTGTTTGTTCCCATCTAGGAAATGTCAGTAATGGTAAGAAGTTAGCCTGGGCATCAAACATTGTCATAAAATTCACTTTTACCTATTCCAATATTAGGTACGACCCAAAATTGTTGTGAAGTATTTAAGCTAACACCGCCCCTTTTCTTTTGCTTTATCAATCGAGATGTGTTGAAAGAATTAGAAGAAGGTCACAAAAGTGCTGAAGGTTAGATATTAAGCATTGATTCAAAGGCAAAATTTCTCACATTCTTGTCTGATTTTCTCTCCACAGTTACCACCTATGCTGTGCCATAACCCACCAGCGATACAGTCCTGATAAATTGATGCCAAATAGAGTTTAACTTCAGCTATTAATGCACATGGGATACTACTTATTTTTGGTCTAGTATTTTCACCGCAATAGTTGCATGATCTGTAAAAAATAACTCACTTTTTCTTATGTAGTGGGGGGTAAAGGGAAATAGTTTCCAAACGTTTCTTACCTAAGGCATAGCTGCTCCTTCTAGGTCAGATGATATAAACGCACCATGTTGCCAGTTTCAGCAGTTTATCACCAGGAGATATATATGTTTCCATCACATGTGTACTTTTCATTTACTTAGTTAATCATGAAATCCATAAATTGATATCAAGTACCAGTTACCTCAACGAACTGGATTAGGTGTTAGAGAGGTGCAGACAGGAAAATAAAATACTCTCGCATTTCTTCTCATCCAGCAGAGTCTTTATTTCATTAGGAATTCAAACCCTTTTGATGGTGAATTCCACTATTATTTTAAAATGTCAGCTGCTTGTTTCTGGAAATCAGTATTTCTTTAAAATTAGTATTTCTTTGGGGAGCCTGGGGGCTGTCAGTTGGTTAAGTGTCCGACCTCGGCTCAGGTCATGATCTCATGGTTTCGTGAGTTGGAACCCTGTGTGGGGCTCTGTGCTGACAGCTCAGGTCCTGGAGCCTGCTTTGGATTCTGTGTCTCCCTCTCTCTCTGCCCCACCCCATTTGCGCTCTGTCTCTGTCTCTGTCTCTGTCTCTCTCTTAAAAATAACATTAAAATTTTTTTTAATTCAAAAATTAAATTAGTATTTCTTTAAAAGTTCCTTATGATATTGCTCAGTTGGCTTGGCCACCTCATTCTTATACATGTATTGTCTAACTTGCTAGAGAAAAGTTACACAGTACTGAGGCCACAGAATGCCAATCAATCGATTTCATGTGATTTTAAAGCAATTTTCGGATTTCCTCAGACAGATATTGTGTGTGCAAATATATTTGGGATATATTCAGGGAATGGTGACTGCTTCTCTACAGATCATAAGGTACAAGGTAGGGAGTATATTATGAAAAGAAATAAGGCAAATTTCATGGTGAAGTCATATTTGACAGGAATTTGAATGCCAGGTATTGCATGTCAGGTGTTAACATGATTCTATGCCATGAAGGAGCCATTGAAGGTATTTCACCTGCGGACTAAGCGAAGCAAATCTGGACCCGGGAAGTACCTGTGGAACCTAAGCAGAAGAAAGAGTAGAGAATGGAAGGGGAGCAGGCGATGAAGTAGGAATCTCCTGCAATAGTCAAAGTGAGCAACAATGACTCCCTGAGGTCAATAGCTAGGAAGCGATTATGATAAGGAGGAAGAGGATGCCGGTGGAGATAGTATTAATAACAACTTGACAGAGAGATATGTGTGAGAACATTTCTGTAGCACCAACAAGCAATGGATATTGCAATAAAAGATCTAAAGCAAATCAGAATAAAATGTCCTCATCTGGCTTTCTTGGAAATATAAATACTCTGATGCATGACAGCTATATAGTTTCAGGCCATTATCATATTGTCTTTAATATAAGAGAGATATTACAAATGAATGGGTAATTGCTTTATGTGGTAAATTCCAAATTGTGTGCATTAAGTTTAAAGGGTCTCAACTGAACGAATAAGCCAGAAAACATCATAAGGGGAAGTCTTAAAAGATGAACTAATGTTTGAATTATGTTTTGCTTAATGGATGTCTTTGGGCTAAAAGTTCAAGTTGCTTTTCCAAAGAAAAAAGTTTAAAATTATTTCCTGAAGAATGAGTCCATAACCACTCCCTTTCCTCCCCATACTCATTCTGGTGAATCCAATTCATTTCAATTAAGAATATTATTACTGAATTTCTGAAATATGTAAGGCATTGTGTTTGGTGGGAATTGGGCAAGGAGAAGACCAAATGAGTAAAAGGTAATTCTGGTATAAAAATCTAATACAGAAAAATGTTGCTAAAGATAAAAATGTTGATAATGAGAAAAGATTTTAAGGCAGTGGGTCTCAACTTTAACTGCACATGGGAACCACCAGGGATCTTTAAGAAATACTCATGTGTTCTCCACCTCCAGAGATACTGACTTAATCGGCATGGGTTGTAGGAAGGACATCAAGATTTTCTAAATCTTATCAGGTGTTTAATTATGAAATAGGTTATATTTGACGTAGAACCTTTTTGGATAGATAAAATCTTGACAGGCAGAGATAGAAGTGAAAATCGAAAGACATTTGCAAAGGAACAAAGGCAAGTAAGAGGTAAAATGAAAAGCATGAGGCAGGGCCATATTCTAAGTTCCTTGTAGTTCAGACATTGAGAAACTAGGAGGAAGACCCAATTAGACCCAAGATACCCAGTTTCATGTCCTGAATGTGCCCCTTAACTGCTTTGTGATTTTAGATCATTCCCCTAACTTGAATACTGGTTTCCTCACTGGTAAATAGTTATTTCTGAAGGTATTCAGAGTCCTTACTGTCATAGGCCGACATGTGCCCCTCCCCATTCCTATGTTGGAGTCCTAACCCTCAGTACCTCAGAAGGTGACCGTATTTGGAGACAGTGTCTTTAGAGAGGTAATTAAGTTAAAATGAAGTAATTAGGGTAAGTCCATCCCAATGTGACTGGTGTCCTGGGGGGACTGGGAGGGGAGCTTGGACACAGAAAGATACAAAGGGAGGACACAAGGAGAAGATGGCCATTTATAGGCCAAGGAAGGAGGCCTAGAACTGATCCTTTCCTTCACAGCCCTGAGAAGGAACCAGCTCTGCCCTTGGTCTCAGACTTCCAGGCTCCCAAACTGTGAAAAAGTGTTGTTTAAGCAGCCCAGTCTGTTGCACTTGGTTACAACAGCCTTAGCAAATTTATTCAAGCACCTAGATGAGGTGTTTATATTAAAGCTGTAGTGTACAGTCATCAAAAGGTTTTTTTTTATAGAAGTGTGCAATGACCAGAGCCACTTTCCTTAATTGCCCTATCATCTACTCCTCCGTTCTGAACAGTGAAAGTCCTCAGGATTACAGAGCTTCTAGAATTCACTTGTCTCCTTTCTCTTCACTGTAAAATCAAATGCAGGTACTTGAAGTCCTTCTTAGATAAGTAGGATTTCTTTTTTTTTTTAACTTATACTATTAATTTTTTCTTTATTATTTAAAAAAATATACTGTGAACACCTATTGGAGGGCTTGAATATTCAGTGTGCCATGTTCCTTCAGGTAGGGGAAGCTGACTTTGAGACTATGAGGTAAGGTAATGCTGCCCAAACCATCCTTTATAAAGCTTATTCTTGTTTTTTTTAAAAATTTTTTTTAATGTTTATTTATTTCTGAGACAGAGAGAGACAGAGCATGAGTGGGGCAAGGGCAGAGAGAGAGGGAGACACAGCATCAAAAGCAGGCTCCAGGCTCTGAGCTGTCAGCACAGAACCCGACGTGGGGCTCGAACTCACAAACTGTGAGATCATGACCTGAGCCGAAGTCGGCCGCTCAACCAACTGAGCCACCCAGGCACCCCTATAAAGCTTATTCTTGAGGCAGCATGTTGGAAACATATAGAAGAAAATTTCATTAACAATGTTGCACAGTTCCTGATTACTTCCTGTTTCTCTTTAGAACATAATTTATCAGAAACAATTTCCTTCAATATCAACATGTCAACTTAATAAATATTTAGATAGATACAAATCCATGAGTTGTGCAAATGAACTTCATCTGAAAAGCATAAAAACTGAGCCTGAACACTATGTGGTCTTCATGGCAGGAGATTGGTCTATCACATATAAATCTAGTAAATGGGGAGAGTACAGGATTCAAATTAAGCAACATTTATAGAATCCCATAATATCTAGAATCTAGAAAATAAAGCAAAACAAAAACAAAAACAAACAACCCCCCCAAAACAAACAAAAAAACCCCCACCAGAACTAATTTCAAGGTACTTATTTCTCATTATCAGAAACGCCAGGATTTGCAGGCTTATCTTTAAATATATTAACATCTATACAATTAAGTACTTGCTTACACATTAGGTAGAAATTAATAGTTTACAAATAAACTGTGACCAAAATGATGCAACCTACTGAGTGAATTATCAAAAATGGTGCTGTAATTCAATTAACCCTTGAAGAGAGGCTGTTAGACTTTTTCATCTTTACAGCTTTAGCACCAGTGGAGGGCCTTGACTGTGGCCACCTCTGAAATGTAGGAATTTGGCCCTCCTTAGCAGTTAAATACTCATTTCCATTTATTTAAAACAACCCCGTGTCTTGGACTATTTAGAAGTTAACTTGCTCTTTCTGTGTCCATTCCCTTCTAATAACCATGTGTCACTTCAACAATTAGAAAAACCTATGTAATCTCTTCTCCCCACATGTGACCTCTGTATATGTGGTTAACTCTGGTCTATTCTATTCTATTCTATTCTATTCTATTCTATTCTATTCTATTCTATTCTTTGTGTTCTATTCCATTCCATTCTATTCCAATACTTTCCAGTGACAAAACAAAACTGAGCTATAATTCACAAAATTGAGTTCCTGATCCTCTTATGAGTCATGAGTCACGAAATGGGACACTCAGCTTCAAATCTAATGGTCACTAAAACCTGTATTTTGAGAAACATTTTTTGAAAAATCTCAGTGTGTCCTTTGGTGGGAAACATCCATACCTCAAGAATCCTTGGTTCTTTACCTCAGAAATGTCTTTTAACTCTACAGAAACTAGAATAATGATATCCCTTCCCGCATTAAAACAGAATCACAGTTATAAATGTTAATAAAAATTGGAGCATTTCTGGGCTCTGAGCATTGCCAGAGGGCTTTCAGAACTGAATCTGATGTTCATATGAAAGAGATGCTAGTTTTTAATATTTCACCTAGCTGTGCTAAGGGGACTTTGAATAAACCTAAACACGTTGAAAAAATCATCTACTTGTCTTTAAAAATGTGGCTGATCCTCTAAAATGAGTTTTTTCTGCCTCTGAATGGAGTAAAATGCAGTTAATGGAAGAGTGTTAATATTCCATATGTCATACTTGTGAAAAGCCTCAAGCACTTTGCTCAGATTTCAAGAGAAGAGATTTCCTTTGAAATACAAATCAATCATTTTATAAAAAGATTCCATATTGCCATCTTAGAAATATCACAGTGTTGGACCTTGCAACAGTTATTTAAATTTTAGACAGAGGCAGATCTTGTCTGTATCACCTTTTTGCTTGGGATAGATAGCTTCAGTGGAGTATTCCCAAGCAGCCTGCAGCTTCTGAACTAAACAGGTTGAGGCAAAAAAAGTATCTTCATCAGTCAACTCCAACCTCAGGTTTCGTTAACTAAAACTTACCATTAGCTATGGTTAATGGTCTCAAAAAAGGAAATGGGACAGCAACTTACTGTCTTTCCCCAGCTTGGTTGCTCTCTTCTGCTATCCTACAGAATTTATTTTGCCTGCTTTGATAAAGTAAGAACCTTGTTTCAAACAAGGCAATTGTGCTGCACGTTCCTACTTGACCATCCTGTCCCCTGGCAAGGTGATGGCACTCACTGGCTGATGTGATCCTGATGTGGCCTAGTTCTTCCCGCTGTTTCCCTGTCAGTTACCATTTCAAGGTGTTTTCTCATGTGTGTGTGTATGTGCAAGTGCACACGTGATGTAAAGAAAACCAGAATATTTATTTTCTAAGCAAACAGCATAGTTTAAATTCCCAGACCACAGTCAGAAGACATCTTAAAATTTACTTATTTTTAAGATGTATTCTGTCTACTGTATTAGACTATCAATGCAATGAGTGCATGGACTTTGCCTTTTTTATTCATTGATGGTATTCCTCAGATGTAGAATAGTGCCTATATTTATTTCTAAACGATTTATGATATTTTTATATAAAGATATAAATATGATTATTTGTCTTGTATGTTATACATTTTTTCTCAATTCATAATTTGACTTTTTTTTAGTGTAGAGTACTTTTAAATGAAAATAAAATATGTCTATCAATCTTTTCCTTTATGGTCTCCTCAGCTTCCTAGCTGTCTATGGTATCCCCAAAGAAGTGTAAAATCTTCCCTCAGCATTTCCTATTTCATTTCTTCTTTGTGTGTATGTCCCTAATGTGTGAACCTAGCCATCATTTCAATTCTTTCAGCACTTATTAGGTACCCAATGTTGCAGTAGGCACTGTGGGACATGCAATGTACATATAACATAGATACACTGAATGTTTCTGATACATATTCAAGGAATAAATGTGCAAATATTAATATGAAAAAGACATAAATTTGGTGACCTTCATAGCAGATGATAGACTGCCAAATACAGAGCTCAGTTTCTATGAGTTCAGCATATGAAAAAGAAAAAAAAGACGACAGGGGGCTAGAATGAGTGAAAAGTTTAAATTGAACCTTAACATTATCTGGAGGGCTAATCTTGTAATGAAAAATAATAATTTCGTTGCACTGAAGCAATAAACTTTTATTTCCTAAACTCCTAGAAAATAAAATGTTTGAAATCAGAATCAATGTCTGAACCTTTACAAGAAAGAAAGAAATGAGGGAGAAAGCAAGGAAGGCTTGGGAAAAGAAGAAAGGAAGGAAAGAAGGAAGAAAGAAAGGGAAAATGGGAAGGAAGGAGGGAGGGAAGGAGGGACAGAGGGAGACGGCATTTAAAAGACAGCTAGATCTGTTGGCTTCATGTAAAATTTCTTGAATGGCTCCCACTGTGCTACAGATTCTAGCAAAAGCAAAGCATCCTATCTGGTGATAATTATATCTTCCTTCATTATAGTCCTTGGTTAAAGGGTAGGATCTATGATTCTAGGGTATCACACATGCCCACTTAACCTCAGAGATCTGAATAGATATGCTGTGACATAAGGTGATTCCACCTGGCTCAGAATCAGTCAGATTGGCTGCTGACCCAATTGCTATGGCCCACATCTTAAAAGGGCAAATGAGTATCAATGTGTCTTACTTCACTCTTCTTGGGACAGTTCTTAAATGCTTGAATGACATAGCTGCTAAGTCCCAGAAATAGTCCATTCTTACCCATGCACATTGAAGATTATAGTCTCACATGCTTACAAACAATGGAAATTATACAATTGACAGAGGACAGGTTTGATTCTTCTGAAATTATACTTGTCTTAATGCTCTGCTAAGTGTTTAAGGTCAGTTCTATTATGGTGGCTTAGCCTAGACTGTAGTGATTGACTTTAATTTTTTTTTAATGTTTAT
Source organism: Lynx canadensis (assembly GCF_007474595.2). Lineage (NCBI taxonomy): Eukaryota > Metazoa > Chordata > Mammalia > Carnivora > Felidae > Lynx > Lynx canadensis. Next base: position 30,524,878 of record NC_044314.2, on the reverse strand, counting down.
TATTTTGAGAGAGAGGGTGCAAGCATGGGAGGGGCAGAGAGAGGGAGACACAGAATTGGCATCAGGCTCCAGGCTCTGAGCCGTCAGCACAGAGCCCAACTCGGGGCTTGAACTTGTGAACCACAAGATCAAGACCTGAATCAAAGTTGGATGCCTAGCCAACTGAGCCACCCAGGCACTCTGTAGTGACTGAGTTTTAAAGCAAATACAATGAAAATAAAGTTAGTTTACCTTGTTGCAAGTTATTTAGTGAAGGCAGAGAAAGAGTGTAAGTGTGAGAGAGAGTGAGAGAAGGAGGTATGCTGTATTTCTAAAGTTGTGCTCAATAAAATGTCAGAGACCAGATGGCTCCTTGTGCTTTCTGAAGTGGATTACAACCTGTGTATGAGCTCCCTCACCTGACTTAGCTGGGAACCATTCTCTCTCTAAGGACCTTGTTGGAGGTCTGTTTAGTTGTGCAACTGTGGACTTGCTATCCTACCTCCTGTTACTGGTTTGACCTTCTGCTTGGCTCCCCCAACCAGGGCATGTCTGATCACACATCCCTTCTTGGTAGCTTATTCATGCAGTACATTTCAATATTCGTTCATTATTTAAAGTTGAGTCTTAATTTCTCCTATCCAATCAATAGAGTAAGTATCTGTATGGCAGATATAGAAAGAATGGAGTGAAGCAGGGATCATCATTACCAAATCTACCATTGTGTGTACCATATATTGGGTAGGGCAGGAAAAAAGAACATCCTGACTATTATACTCAGCTGATGATCTTATTCTAATTGGTTATGTCTAAAAAATCATAAAGAGGTTCTCAATATAAATCCCAAAGCTCTTCTGAAATGTAGGAGGAATTTAATGTGAATTGTACCCTTTTATGCGAAACTTCAGAGCACAAAGCAATGACCCTTGTCACTTAGATTGAACACTCTTTTCATGTCCTCTTACAGCTGTTGAAGCATTGTAAGATAAAATGAACACTCATCTCTTTATCTGCCCAAGTTCTTGGAGGGAATTTGTCTCACTGCATGCCATTTTGACATTTCTGGTTCACCTGTGTACCTTATGGCCCCTCATGGAGACTTCTTTTCCATGCTTCACTAGTCATTGCTCAAATTTTGCTGTTACTTTGTCCCCAAGAGTTAAAGACTTAATTTATTATTTATTATTTTATATATTTACCAAACATTTATTTAGTTCCTGTAATATTTCAGGTACTGCTCCAGGCACCAGAGAAATAAAGAAAAAAATGTTCTCTGTTGTCAGGCAACTCACATCCTTGTGACAATAATTAAAATAAGTATTTACCTCATTTTTCTATGAGTAAATACAAGTATCACATACATTTCTGTTTTTAGTAATGTTGATTATTATATATAGTGAAAACTCACAAGTTAGCTTTTTGAAAAATTTCTAGATTCATTGGTGTTTTTTCAGTTTTCTCAATCCCTGACTTTTATTTGATTATAATAATATACACTCCTTCCTTCCCTCCTTTCTTCTCTTCTTTCCTCCCTCCCTCCTCCCCTTCCTGCCTCCTTTTCCTTCTTCTTCCTTCCTTCCTTCCTTTCTTTCTTTCTTTCTTTCTTTCTTTCTTTCTTTCTTTCCACTATAAGTTTGAAGCTCTTTTTTTTTTATTACTCATCTAATTAGTTTTGACACTAAATGATGGGGCTGCTTCTGAGTGGATAAGAATAAAACTCCCATCTATGAGCCTTGATTTTGATGTAATGGAGGAAGAAGGGAGGATAGAAGAAGAACCTTGCCACCATTTTCTTCCTATTCTTTTCTGAACAAAGAGTGCCTTGCATTAGGCAAGGATATAGAACAATGTTACACAGTACAGCAAGAAGGCATCCCTTGTTTTGAAAGGACAAGAAACTAGGCTTTTCACTAGAAGACCTGTTAATGTGAAGTTACATTACCTACAGAAATACCATTACTTCAAAGTGAATGCACATTGGCTTATTCCATATTGGGGTTGTAACAAGCATTAAAGCTAATTTTTAAGCAGTTGTATTATTGTTGTTCTTTCTGATTTTGATCAATTTCTGATTCATTACTTTATGATCTAAGAATAGAGCCTGTACTATATTATCTCTCTTTTTAGGTATATTCTTTGTGTCTAATGGATAGCCAGTTATTTTGAAAGTGTTTTGTGGGCATGTTGAGTAGGATATATTTTATGTGTATAGAGTATGAAATTTAATACGTAGTGTATAATTATTAAATAACCTTATTCACCATATTATTTAAGTATCTTTATCCTTATTTACATTGGTGTTACTTGATCTGACTGGAACCAAAAGACATATGCTAAAATCTCCACTATTTATGTCCTCTCAGCTTTCCTTGATTTACAGGAATTTTCACTTAATACATTTTAATTTTCTGCTATTCAGCACATAAAAGTTTGTGACCTTCATATCATCATTGTAGATTTTACATTTTGCCCTAAAACATGACCTTCTTTGTCCTACTTTGCTCTTTTTTGCCTTGAAAAGAGGCTCTACTTTGCCTGTTATTAATATTGCAAGTCTACTCAGTTTTTTGTTTGCATATGCAAGGACTATGCTCTTTTTGCTTTAAAATTTTCTAAGGCTTTTTTTTTTCTTTCTTTTTTCTTTTTGGTTTAAACTGGTTTTGATACTATATATTTAGAATGGTTTTCTTTAAATAAATCTGAGTAGCTTTTTTTCTTTTTTCTATTTTTAATGGATAAGACTTAAGGGCTTTTCAACTACAAAATCCTTTTGCTAGATCTCAAGTCAAATTTTATACCTATTTTTAAAAGCATTTTCCAGTGTGGTGACAGTACCGTTTTGCCAATACCGTTCTCATTTGTGCACAGAAGTACTTTGTCTAATTTATATAATTTACTGTAAGAGTAATTTCATTAAACCATTCGTTTTTGGCAGAAGATACACTGAAAAGCTTGAGCAATGTAGCAAGATCATGCATCTATAATAGTTTGCCAAGGATTTGTAAGGTGGCTTCTCTCACCCTCTCAGCCTTATGCAGAAAAGGTGGCAAACAGAGATTAGATTTCATTTGGTTTAAGTTTCTTGTGAACATGTTGCTTTTAGTGTAAGAGGAAGTAAAAAGGATCAGAGAAGTGATATTTAAGGAGCACTTGATTTATGTAAATAATTACATGAATTGTTTTAGTTAACATATTTCCTCTGAAAGTACCAAGCATGGTCTAAAAAGGTAAACAATCCAAGGTATTGGAAATGATTACTCATTAGCTTGCCCTGTGATGACTGCTTTTATTCTTGGCAACAGTAAGCAGCAAATCCTTGACAAGCACAGACCTTGGCCTAGACTAGCATGTGTTTGAATACACACACATGCACATGCACACACAAATACAAGACATTCTCCTCAACCTTGTAAACCTTAGTTTATTGGTAATTTAGAACATGTTCATATCAAACAGGTAGTTTCTCATAAAGGGTCTCACAAAATGGCATTAATAAATTAATAACTGAAAATGAAAAGTATTTAGGAAACTTTTTGGAGGAAATGGAACAAGTTACATCTTAAGAAGACCAAATCAAGATTTCAAAGGTAGGTTTTCTCTGTCATGTTCATTAGAAGAAGTACACTGAAAGGATGAGAATTGTGTCCGCTATTCCTGGGGTATTAGACTGATACATGTGGTGGGATATTTAGTGTTTGAGTGGTACCATACACACTGCAGCATGTAAGAAGCAAGGAAATTTCCATTCCTTTATGTAGCTGGCCATTAAATTTTTTCAGCATCCCTAGGGGTTATCAAATCTACACTCTTACGTAGTGCATTAAGCATATACTTTTACATTTAGTTGCAAATAAGAAGTCGCATATGAACCAGGTTATGAAACACCTCAGCCAATTTCAGACTCTTTTTACTGCCTCCTCCTCTCCCTGTTGGTAAGGGAGGAATTTCTGCCCTAAGGTTTTGGAGAAGGCCAAACTTCGACACCTGCCACTTGGACAGAGGAAATCAATAGGAGTTTATCAACCACGTATACTCAAAGCCCAGTTAAGGAAGGAGGACCCTGAAAGCCATGCAGAGTCACACAAATATTGCACCTGGTGACAAAATGAACAACCAGGGGCTGTGGCAGGCTTTGTAGTATCACGAGGATGATGAGGTGTCCCTGGTTCCCGCTGAAGGATGTGACTGGCTTGTTTGAGTAATTCTATACTCTGTCAGAGAACTGAAACACACAACCCTGGAATAAGCAGGAACTGGACTCCAGATAAGAAGGGTTGTTCGAAGCACTCCTTGTTTCAGATGTCAAGTCAGTACATACTACTGGGTGCTAATTTTAGGACTTCTGTTACAGGTACAGAAGGACAAACCCCCTACAGACCAGGGTTTACCTGGAACTGTTTTTACCACAATGCCTGATCTAAACAGAGTGTATATTCACATGGAAAGCTACCTGTATGTCAAGGTACTACCTTTTATGAGAAATCATTTATCCTTTCTTTTAGCCCCTTATTTTTTGGCCAGGTTGAGTGGTTCCCTGGCTAGACTCTGCCTTCAGCTGCTGAAACAATGCCGCCTGCTCACGGACAGATTTGGGGCATATCTCCTTGAGTTCTTTTGCCTTCCAGGCCTCTGGCCATTATGACAGTTAGGTTTAATTACTAACCTCCCCTACTTTCAGCGTCCAGCTGCAAAACCTGAGCATAACTGTAAACTCCTTGTGGGAAAAGACTTTTCTTAATGATCATGTTGTCTCCTTTACCCATACTCCATTTCCACTTGGTTAGGAACTTAGTCCTTAGAGGAGAAGGAAAAGCTGGTAAAAGTCAGCCTCAGCTCCTCTGCATCCTCAGAATGAAGGTAAATCTGAAGTGAGAATGAGTTTGGGGAGCCAGATAGAACACCTATGGGAAAGGTATTTGCATTTGAACAGGGAAGTAGGCAGGTAGTGACAGACTTTTCCATCCTGTGAGTTTTCAGAGCATTTGTAACCTATGGCCATTCATTCATTTTCCTCAAGTATACGTTACATTATTCAAATAATTAAATTGAATTTGAAACATGTAATTATAACCAATACTCATAGAGTCAACTTGTCATTATATTTCTCAATAAAAGGAGAAGGCCACACAGATGACAGAAAAAATATTAAAGAATCTAAAAATAACGTGCTCCTCTGGAGCAAGGATTTGAATACAGACACGGCTGAAGACATGGGAAAGCCATCTTTCAATATAAATGAAATTCAAGTCTCCATATCTTATTAATTATTCTGTTTTATGGAATGTAATGGCTTTAATTTTTATGTCTCTTTGAAACTCCTATTTTGAAATCCTAACCCTCAGTGTGACCATATTAGGAGGAGGAGAATTTGGGAAGTAATTAGAATAGAGTCCTCTTGAATGGGATGAATGTCCCTATAAAAAGGACCACTGGAAGGTCTCTCTGCTCTCTTCCATGTGATGATACAAGGTAAAGATGGCCATATACAAACCAGTGATCAGGCCCTCACAGACACATTTGCTGGTGCCTTGATCTTGTACTTACCAGACCCCAGAACCGCAATAAATAAATTTCCATTGTTTAAGCCACCCACTCCATGGAACTTTGTTATAGCAGCACAAACTGATTAATATGTAGACGAAGGAAGAGAAAAGGTAATTGGTAGAAAGGGAGAGAATAAAATTATACCAAGAATAAAGAAGAAAAAAAAAAGGATGATAAGATAGCATTAGAGCCCTTGGTTTAAATTGTTCTGAGTGACCTGTTTTCCATGTAATGAGACATATTTATGGCCAAGTGTTTAATTTTACTTAAAGTTTATTAAGTTAGTGTAAGAGAATTTGGAATAAGCAAATAAATATTACTGGATATTACTAGTGCTTTCAATTGAAGAGTGTGGAACATACTCTTTTGGGCTATCTGATTGAGGCCTTTCATTTTCTTTGAGCTAACTTACAACTCTAAAAGTTGTAGATAACTGATAAAAATGCCAAACAATTATTGAAGGTGAATTCGGTTCAGTAGAGGGGCAATCCTCCAGCCCCCCAAATAGCTATTTTTATATCTTTGTCCAAATTAATTTCAACAGTCCTGACCTATAAATGTGTTTGGGGGATTTTGCTTAGAAGTGGTTATAACATCCCAGAGTTCCCTCATTAATAACAAGTTAAATAAAATCTTTACCTGTTCATTTTATATCTGTTTCAAAGATAAGATTTTACCTTTAGTTAAAAAAATCATTTAATATTTTAATATTAGAGTTGATTTTTTTCTTCTTGTCTTCTAGAAAATATTCAGATTAACAAGAACAACTCTTCACCTGAAAATATCTCTAGGAGTGAAGCCTTAGGTGCTGGGTGGCTCAGTGGGTTAAATGTCTGACTTCACCTCAGCCATGATCTCGTGGTTTGTGAGTTCAAGCCCCACGTTGGGATCTCTGCTGTCAGCACAGAGTCCACTTTAGATCCTCTGTCCCCCTCTCTCTGCTCCTCCCCCACTTGCTCTCTGTCTCTCTTAATAAAAATAAATAACCTTGGGGAAAAAAAGGAGAAAATCTTTAAATAAAAAAAAGAAGTGGAAATTATTGCTCAGTGGAGGAAGTAACTTCATGAACACCACCCCAAGGAAGAAAATGGAAAAAGGAGCATCATGGACTTTGGAGTTGGACACACTAGAGTTTGATTCTTTGCTTCATAGCAGCTTCTCAATCATGGGAAATCCAGAGTCTTAAGAATCTTGAAGACTGTTAATTTTCCCCACACAAACAGGAATGATTCAAAACACATTTCATTGTTACTATGAAGATTTTGACTGTTTCTTGATTAGTGCCTATAACAGAGGAGAACTCAATTAATGTTAGTGATTGGTTTTTAACCTGTGGGCAGGTAAGGGTCTCAGTTCTCACATCCATCTTGCCTATGACAACACAGATCTAGCATAACTTAAAATTGCTTTCCGATGTATACCCATTGTCCAGTCAGTTTGGCCTTCTTCCTTCCTGTCCCCAAGACAGACCACAACCATCCCTGCCTGATCTCCCAACTAAAATTATTTTCTGGGGGCACCTGGGTGGCTCGGTCAGTTTAGTCTGCAACTCCTAATTTTGGCTCAGGTCATGATCTCATGAGATCTAGTCCCACATCAGGGCTCTGTGTTGGGCATGAAGCCTATTTAAGATTCTTTCTCTCCCTTTCCCTCTGCCCATCCCCTGCTCATGTGCTCGCTCTCTCTCTCTCAAAAAAAAATGATTTTCTTCTTTCATTATTCAAATTCTACTTGTCCTGTTGGATTATAAGATTTTCAAGAACCATGACTAATATTTATCTCAGCATCTAACAACAATCTCATCTATTCCAACTTTCAGTAAAGACAATTTGTATTGACTTATTTTAGCCACAGTACTAGCCTCATCAACTGCCTTCTCTAATTGAATTACCAGTGGATTTTATCAGGCCCCATCAAGGGCACTTTTCCCATCAGTCTTGCCATACTCTACAAGGCTATGTGTGGACAAACTTTACAAAGGGAGTAAGTCTTGTTAAAGGTTCAATAACAAGACCTTGACTTTGGATCTCATCTTCCAATTCTTCCTAAAATATTCTAGCAAAATGTCTCACACTTATTTGCATTCTACTCTGGTCTTTGGCTCTCCTCATGCTTTTCTCATCCCTGCCTTAGTTTCTTTATTTATTCCCCACATTTTATTAAATAGAAAAATGCATACTATTTACTGCATACTGGGCCACAGAAATTTAAAACTAAATAGGCTTAGTTTCTAAACTCATAGGGTCAAAGTATGGTGAGGGAGATGGCAGACAGACAAATAATTGTTGACTAATGTTCCAGTTTACATAAGAGATCCTTGGCAGGCTGGATTAAGTTAACTTTAAATAAATAATGAAAGAATATAATGAAAACAGAGAATTTCACAGGAAAATTAAAATTTTTTAAATGTTTATTTTTGAGAGAGAGAGCACACACACAAGTGTGGAAGGGGCAGAGAAAGAGGGAGAGCAAGAATCCCAAGCAGTCTCTGTGCTTTGAGCACAGTGCCTGATGCAGGGCTCGAACTCACAAACTGTGAGATCATTACCTGAAACAAAATAAAGAGTCAGCCACTTAATGGATTAAACCACCAAGGTGCCCCAGAAAAATTAAAATTTGAAGTGAGTTTGGGCAATTACCAAGTTAGAAAGTAGGTTCCAAATATTTCAGAAGAGGGACTTGGGGTGTGCTGTGAGATGAACCACATTCCTCATTTGAGAAAACCTAAATAGTTCAGATGTGAATAGAATTTAGTCAGTAGAGTAGACAAATAGGAAGATAGAAGTTTGGGAGTTTGGCTCAATGAATTATTTTGACCAATAATTTTCATTTTTTGATGGAAGTCTGTATGGTTTGATCATTGATCTTCCCCTTCTGCTTGTTGTCATCCATTTTTTGGCATCAGCCACCTTTTCTGGGCCCATATGATTCTATGCTATATGTTGGGAGGCCCAGAGGAGCTCATATAACATGCCTTCCCAAGGACTTCAGACGAACCTACAGTTGAAGACATAAACTGCATGTGGTTCATTCCCTTTACTGAGGTCTGGGTAACTCATATTTAGACACACTTGAAAGCTTAATTAACTATTGCAATTTTAGTGTTAAAAAGCAATAGGCATTCATGACGAAGGAATAGAAATCCAAATTCATGGAGTAATTCCAGGTGTAAGGAGCATCCTCAGACAAAAATGTCTTTTTGCACAGGTGAGGATGTACCTCTGTACTTTGCTCATGCACTTCTCTTTCTACCTGGTGTGCTCCCTCTGGCATTTTTTCATGTTGAAAATTTTCTGTCCTTAAGTCTCAGGACCACACCTTCATTAAGTTCCCTACATGGGAAATGTTGCTTTTCTTTCTTCAGAGAACTTACTATGTTCTGTCTTTTATATTCAGGTACTTAACTACATCCTGCTGTAGGCAGCGAGTTCCTTTGGGTCACATATTGTTTTCCTCTGAACCTCATTATGCCTCATTGCATTTGGCACTAGGCCTTGCAGAGTCAAATAACTCAAATGAAATTGTATTGGGTTTTGATAAAGAAAAAAGATAGCAAAGAATTTCATCTATAAGGAAAAAAAAACCTATGCCTGATTTACAAATTATAAATTTCCAGTCAGAAATTCAATGCTCCTGTCCCACTCCAAGATATAAATTTCCTCCGCTGGTCTGAATCATTTTGTGCTTAATAAGTTGGAAATGATTCAGAAAGCTTCATGTTTTCTAATCACTAAAAATGGTGACTCAGTGGTTAATATGTCCCCCAATCCCATCAGTAGCAACAAAAGAAAATACAGGTGCTCAATTAAAAAGAAATCCTTGGCCAAACCAAGTCAGGGCCTGGAAATCTTATATCTCAATGTTTGGCATGAAGATTTTTTCTTGGTCCATATTGAGGGGCACAATTGGTTTTCTTAAAGGTCAAAGACTCCTAACCAAGATCCCCATGTCAACTTGAGTACAAGCTTTATAAAGAGCAAAGCTGAGTACAAACTCAGCTCATACAACAGAGTCATCATGAATTCAGTTCCTTTATGCCTTTTGCATTACTAAGACTTGCTGGTCATTAGTGTTTATTTCTGTACTAGGCATAAGACCAATATGATAAGGTTTTCTCCCAATAGATAAAGAAAATGAACTTTAACTAGCAATAAACTTTAAAATGAGAATACAATATTCCTTTAATTCAATAGTAAGCTGACAGACTCAACTATGTTAAAATCGATCATTATATTTGCATCTCATAGAGTCTTTTTCCAATAATTAAAAAAAAAAAAAGAATTACACAATATCCTAACAGTAAAACCCTTAAAAGGAAAAATAGCCTGTATTCTATACTTTTACATTTTAGGTATTTTATTTTTTCAATTTTGTGTTTAGTTCCTTGTTCATATGCATTATTATGAATCCTAAATATGACATGGGTGCTGATAGTTAAAAACAGCTCAGCTTTTGTGCTTAAAAATATTCAGTTTGTTCATATCCTTGGTATTTATTAGAAAAAGGTGACAAGTAGACAATGATCTACTCAATTATAGTGGATACATAATAAACATGGAAAGTGATGATAACCTGTCTACATCCAAAGCTGTGTCATGAGCTGAAGTCATGGCAAAACAAAATTCTTGGGAAAAATGAGGCCAGGAGGGAATAATTAGAATTAGTGAAAGCTTTTTCTGGCAGCAACTCTAGGATTGCTTTGAACATAAAAGATAAGGTTATAAATACCATTTTTGTCTATTAAATTTTTTCAGGATGTATGGACTGAATGTGTCCTCTAAGATTCATATGTTGAAGTCCTAATCCCAGTGTGACTCTATTGCAGTATGGGGCCTGTAAGGAAGCAATTAAGCTTAAATGAGTTCTAAAGGTGAGGCCCTGATTGTCAGAAATGTGTTCTTATGAGTAGAGACAACAGAGAGCTCACTTTCTCCACAAACACATAAAGAAGAGGTGAGGAGAGTGCGCAGTGTGATGATGGCTGCTGACTAGTCTTTAGAGTGAAATCTACCTTATTGGCACTTTAATTAATATTAGACTTCCCAACCTCTATAACTGTAAGAAATAAATCTCTGTTGTTTAAGTTTCTCAGTCTGTGGCATTTTGCTAAAGCAGCCTGAATAGACTAAGATGGAAGAATAGGGAAAGGATTAAATAATTACTTCCAAGTGTGCACAATATCAAAAATTTTCTGACCAAGTAAATGGCATTGCCTTATATCTCTAGCCTGTGTCTTCATCAGAAGACTGGATTAGATGAACTCCAAAATCTGTTCAAGTTTTGATAATGTCAGTGAAATCTCCTTTATCATTCTGACAGATTGCATTTTCCCCAAACAGCTACAACAATACCTTTCATCACACCTGCTTTTCTTAAAATGTAACTTGGGTATTCTTCCATCAAGATGTAGGATCCATGCTCCATGCTGGGTGGGCTTTGATGACAGCAGAAATCATATTATGAGATTTTCAAGGTGAGGTCATAAAAGGTGATAGAGCTTTCATCAGATTTTCTTAGAATTTATTCTCTTAGAATTCAGCTGCCATGCGGGGATGAAGCTCAAATAGCCATGTGGTGGAACCACATGCAGGTGTTCCAACCAAGAGGCTCAGTTCAGATCCCAGCCAACAGTGAATACCAATTACCCAACATTTGAGTGGGTGAACTTTCAGATGACTCCAGCCTGCAGTCATTAATCTACCTCCAGCCATTAAGTCCTCCTGGTTGAGTTCCAAAACATTGTGAAAAGAAAAACATAATAATAAAAAAAAAATCTCTTTTGTGTTCTTTCCTAATTCCCAAACCAAAGAATTCATGAACAAAATAAATATTGCTCTAGATCACTGTGTTTGGGGTGGTGTGTTATGCATTGAGAATAACGGGAACAAACATAAACTTCGGCATAACAGATTACTGTTTATTTTTATTTTTGTTTCTTTGCTGATGCTGCTGTTGTCGTGACCACTCAGGTGAACTGGGCTTGAAAATTTAGAGAAAACCTGTTCAATAGTGAATTATGCTGGGTCAGGAACTTGTAATTTTCCCATAACCAGAGGTTTTCAGATATGTCTCGAGCGCTACAGAAGGCTCTTTTGCAATGATAAGTTGACCTGTCTTGGATGGGATGTTTCATCATTTTTGTATTTGTGGTATTTCGCCAAATATCCATCCCAGTGGTACACCTCTGCTCACTGAATGTGGGCTTGGATCTAAAGATTTTTCCACATTGTATGATTTGATGATAAAAGAAATGGCAAAAGTGGACTTATCATTAATAAAAGTAATATTGATAATTATCATAATCATTATTATAACTAACATTTTCTGAATGGTAGGGACTGGCTAAGTGCTTTACATGTGTTTTCTATTCAATATCCTGATAACTAAATCTCTGAGGTAGTTACTGACTTATGGATGAGAGAAATTTCCCCTAGATTGATGATTTATTCACTGCCACTAATCTAGCTAAGTGGTGGCTGGGCTTAGAACCCAGGCTATCTGACTCTAGAAGCTATGCTGGATCTGCATATAATATGCTCCTGACTAACTAGTGGAATAAAGTTATCAGGTGAGAATGTAAAACTGCACCCTGCTCATTTCCTTTAGTAGTATGCATACCCTGAAAAGTGATTGTACTTATGACCCTTTGGGTACAAAATATGTCTCCAAGATAGCGAGGCTCATACTTGAAGGCCAATGCTTTGTGACCATAGAGATTAGTGAGATTAACCAAAGACCCACAAGAAGGCTAAGTTGAATACCTCAGTCTTCTGAGAAACTTGTAAAAACTAACTCAATTACCAAGCATCCAAACACAAAACTATTACATTTTATACTTGCATGGTAATTTCCTCCTCAGCCCTCCTGTAATATAGTTTATCACTAATCCTCATAGCACCCCAATAAGAATCTCATGTAAAAAAGAAAAACAAAATACTTGGGAATGATCAAATAAATGCCATGTCATTGCAGTAGAGAATTTAATCACATCTTTTATTTTAGTTTCTCTGAATAAAAATAAATAATTGCTGTCAATTATGAGCTACACCAATTGAAAGGGAAAATTTGAATTTTGAGACTAAAAAGCATTATTGGATTCAAACAAACAAACAAACAGCAATCAAGACATAATTGTATGCTTCTAAATAATATCCTCATGAATCTCAGGGGTAATTTGTCAAAACAACAACAACGACAAAATTATTGAAAACAAAGAGAACAAAAGTCTTCAGAATTTTGCTGCATTAGTAATAGCAGAGTCAGAGATAGAGAGTGAATGCTAGCCTAAGAATATGTTATACTGGTCCAGTGATGACCCCAACTCCCTAACTATCTATGAACAAAAGCAATCATTGTCTTTGGGTCTCATTGTTTTTTTTTCAATTTGCAGAATGCAATGGAGGGAGTTTCTGAATGTTTATTCAATTTTTTTGGAGATGTAAAATTCAATGATATTTAAACTATGAAATCCTTATGGATTTAAATGGGTCATATTTAAAACTGATGATATGTTTTAGGACAAATTGTTCTGCAACATAACTCCTTTCCTGCTTGACTGAAGAGTGAAGGATATGTTAACACTTATCCATTGGCCAGTATGAATCTTAAAGCAGGACTTGGGAAGCCAAGGTTTTGACATCCGGAGAAAGCATACTACAAAAGAGTTCATCTCTAAGTCAAAATTGACTAATTAAAATTCCTTTATCTATCTCCCTAGGAAAGTTTTCTTTCTGGTCTCTGAAAAGACTTTGAGAAAGAAGAGATAATAAGTTATTGAGCATTTATTCTATGGAATACAGACATGAGCATTTTACGACTAATATTTCATTAATCATCACATCATGAAGCAAATATTATCATCCTCAATTACATTTGAGCAGAGCTTGGAGATGGTAAGTCATATGGTTAGCAAGTGGATTGGATAGCATACCAGAAAATGTTCATGAGGAAACAGATCCTTTTTGATTCTTTGAGCTGTGTGTTTGGCGTTCAACTATTCCTCTCATACCAGAATTCTGTCTCCTAACATTGCCTTGGAGTGTCCATTTCTTATTTATGAGATAGGGGATGAAGTTCATTATTAGTATCTAAACTAGCATCTAAAACTTTCTCTGTGAAGGACCTGATAGAAAATATTTGTGACTTTGCAGACCACACCCAGACTATCACAATCCTGCAGTTACAGTGTGACAGCAGTCATACACAACATGCAAAAAAAAAAAAAAAAAAAAAAAAAAAAAGTGTGGTTGTGTTACATAAAATTTTATTTACAAAAATAGGGGCACCTGGGTGGCTCAGTTAGTTAAGTGTCCGACCTTGGCTCAGGTCATGATCTTGTTGTTGGTGGGCTTGAGCCCTGCATAGGGGTCTGTGATGACAGCTAGAGCCTGAAGCCTTCTTCGAATTCTGTGTCTCCCTCTCTCTCTGCCCCTCTTCTGCTCGTACCTCTCTCTCTCTCAAAAACAAATAAACATTAAAAAAAACTAGAGATTTTAAACAAAAATAGGCACAGGTTCTATCTGGATGGCAGGCTGTAGTGTGACTCCTGAACTACATCTCAAATGCATCTACGCCTCCAGAACTGATAAAATTGTTTTTTTTTAATTTTTGTCTAAAATTAAAATAATTGCCATGTGCAGTTTAAGCAGAAGAAGGCTTATTTATTTTAAGAAAATGAAATATGCATCAGTAAAAAGAGATCTGTTTTTGGTGGCCTGAGTAGATTCAGTACATTGACTCCCACTGTGTTGCTTTCCTTGTGTTTTTGTTGACAGAACAGCTAAGGAGCATCCACCAGAAATGACCCAAGACAATAGTCCTCAGAGGTTTCTGCTCTGATAAATGATAACATAGTAATGCATAATCCCTCTGCCCACATTCTTTGCTTGGGTCTCACAGAAGTCAATGATTGTATCAAAAAATGGCTCCCGGCTACTCCCAAACATACTTCAATCTTACTTCTTTAATTGTTGGCAAGCAAGAAAGGAGTGGCAGTCAATCATTGGTAAATAAAGGCTGTGGAAAAAAAGGTTACATCAGTTGCTTCTATCACAACATTGATTGCTGTGAAATTGTAATTCATGATTAAATTATCATCCCAATAATTCATGGGGTATAGAGAAACAATATATTTTTATTTGTGGCACTTTTCCTGAGACATTTCTCAATATGCTGAAATGTAACAGGGCCATGTTCTTGTTGACTAATGTTGCTATATAAAGGAAGAGAGGAGACTTCTGTTGCTGGCTGTATCAGACTAGCTGGTATCAGACTAACAATCCCACTGAGAACAATTATGAAAGCTGGATACCATGCATACAACAGCTGCTCAAATGCAATGGAGAGCAACCAAAGCATTCAGGACTGAAGAAACTGAAATCCCAGGGAAATGTGAGGTAAACCCTGATTTCTCTGTTGCTTCTTTTTCTTGAGACATTTGCCAAATTCCTGCAGGTTACAGGACAAACAGCGCAGCCACACACAAAAATGAAGTTCAGGGCTATTAAGCAGGCAGCACTTGAGGGGCCAGAATTGGGCAAATAAAGCTAAAGCACCCCATATTCTGTGCACAACTGTTCTCTCAAGGCATTTGCTGACTCCTAGGCTGAGCATGCAGCACAACACTGTGAAATCAAAGAGCAAGGAGCTGCTGAGAAACTAAAGACCTCAGTGAAGAAAGCTGGAGTTTTGTTGTTCTAATGATAAATTTTATCAGATGATTAAAAAAATTAGATTCAAGTTTCCACCGAGTAAAGAGGACCCAGGTCAATACAGTTGTGAAGCGGGAAAGGCTAAACCCAAGTAATAAGAAAAACTGGAAATAGAGTACCATTTATGTATGTATGTACGTATGTATGTATGTATGTATGTATGAACGAACGGGGGAGGGGCAGAGAGAGAGGAAGACACAGAATTCAGAGCAGGCTCCAGGCTCTGAGCTGTCAGCACAGGGCCCAAGTTGGGGATCCAGCTCACTCAGAGCAGTGAGATTGTTACAGGAAGGTGGGAGAGATGCTGGTCCTTGTCTCACAGAGTGGAAGAATAAATCTCCTGGACAACTGAGAGTGAGCAAAGCGATAGAGTTTATTGAGGGAAAGTATAAAGCTCTCAAGGGTGAGAGGGGTCCTGACTGGGTTGCTACTGAGGATTTTTGTCCCTACATTTTTTTGGGATCTTATCATAAAGTCTGTGAGACTCCACTCATGGCACCTTCCTCCAGCAGGTCTAGAATGCCTTTATTCTTTTTTTTTCTCCTAAACCTCACCGCTTCTTCAGCCTCCACTTTGCAGCTGCAGTCTGCCTTCCTGAAGGTCCCTTATCTTTCCCTGCCTAATGTTAACCCTTTCCCCACTCAAGATCATGACCTGAGCCAAAGTCTGATGCTTAATCAACTGAGCCACTGAGGGGCCCCTAGCACCCTCTTTTTAATACAACCCATTCTCTGTCTTTGCAAAATCACAAAAGAAAGGAAATGGGGAATGGGTAGGATCAATATTAAAAGCAATGCTGCAATAAAGAAAATTTTCAACTTAATATTTAAGGGCCCTGATCCTGGGCTCCCAGGGAAGCTATATTTTAACACTTATCAAGGCCAAAATGACTCAGCAACACCTCAAACCATGGGTCTATTTCTGCCCTGAACACACATTGTTACATTTGCTTTGTTAAAGAAAAAAAAAAAAAAAAAAAAAAAAGGAACATTCTGAGCACAAAAGATAAGGAAAAGAAAGAAACTTCCTGGTTCCCACCTGATTAAAGTCATACAGCCCTGCATATACTAGAAATTTAAGATAAGATCTGCAACTTTCTGAAATGTCCTGTGTTTAATGATTTGTAACTTTTTATGTAAAAAATGTGTAGAACCTTACACCAACTGTTCCTCTGCTAGAGTATTCTCTTCTTTGTGAAGATTGTGTATCCCTGGCAGCTGTCCTAACGTGGGCTCCAATAAAATTCTCTTCCTTACTTCTAGAAATTTTAAAAGGTTTTTTTTTTCTTTTTGCATTGACAACTGGATATGAATTTTCCAAAACCGAGGGAAAAATTCAAGCCATAGGTTTAAGAATTTTAGCAAACTCCAAGAAGTAAACAAAGAAACAACAACAAAAAGCTATACCTACCACAAAAAGAAACTTAAAAGCTGCCATGAAATAGTACATTGCTTTCACAGAAGAAATAAGAAACTGAAAAGAGGTAAACCAGAGATAAGAATGGCATATTTGAAGTGCTGAAACTTAGAACATTGGATTGTTTACCCAGCTAATATATTACTCAAAAAGAAAAGCGAAATAATGAATGAGGGACTGCATTGCCAGCAGACAAGTATTAAAATTAATCCTAACGAAGTGTTTTGGGAAGATTGACAATAATCACAGATGAAGCATAGTAAATGTAGGACTCACTGAAGAACAATGAAAAGGTAAATATATGGGAACATCTAAAGGAAAATTGACTGCTTACAACTTCTTGTGCATTTAAAATGTATGTGGAATCAAAATATATGACAGCAGTTAGTAGGGGGAGTAAATGAATATTAAGTATTATAAGACTTTTTGTTATCCATGAAATACTAAAAATACTAATTTAAGGAAGAACCTAGTAAGTTAAGAATGTAGTTTATTAGGCCTAGGTTAAAGTTTAATAGCCAAAGAGGAAAATGGAATACCTAAGTGTTAAGCTAAATAATATAAACCAAATAAGCCAATAATATAGATATACATTAAGACAACAGAAGGTTGTCTTATAGACAATAATAATAGAAACACAAAGAATATATGAGATTAAAAAGAAAACAAAGGGCAGAATTACAGATTTAGGTCCAAATATAACAGTAGTTAAACAGTATAAGATACATACTCCAATTAAAGCAAAAAAGATAATCAGACTGGATAAAAATAAATAGACCAACTAATAGAAAAAACAAACAATTTTGATTCATGAACAAAACACATCCTAAATATAATGACTTAAAAGGTTCAAAAACATATACTATGCAAATAACAAAAACTTGGCATAGCTAAATTTACCAAGTATACTTTAAAGCAAGAATTATTACTTGGGAGATGGAGGAGGATTTAATAAAAATCTAGTTCAATGGGAAACATTTAAATATTCTGTGTGTTTTCAAATATAAAATAATGGCAGAAATAAAAGGATAAATAGAAGAGTCTAAATCACAATGAGAGGTTTAAGAACAACTGTCTAACAAAGAACAGATAGACAAGCTGATGAGAATGGACTGGATGTACATAGAAATTGAAAAACACTACTATCAAAATGACCTGACTGAGATCTCATTAAGGTCACAAACAAATGCAGAAAAGATGTTTTAAGTAACCATGGAACTTTTATAAGAATGAATGATATGCTGGATCATAAATCAAATAAAAGTATAAAGCAAATTGAAACATGCAGAATATTTTCACTGGCTGTAATTTTAATAATTCCAATTTCAATTTTTGAAGTCAATCCATGTTTGGAAACAAGTTGGTCAATGTTAATCACCACATTAACATAATAATGATATTGTCATCTCCATAGGTAATGCAATGTTTAAACAAATTCAATACCTAGTCATGAATAAAAAAAAATCTCTTAAACTAAGAAGAGAGCATCCTTAATCTGATAAAAAGATTATCTCCAAAAATAAGCAAAATCTACAGTAGTTACATTTATGGAGAAAAATTGAATGCTTATCCCAGAAATCAAGAACAAAATAAAGATGTCTGTTATCATCAGTGCTATTCAAAACTATCTTGAAGACCCTAGCCAAACCAATAAAGAAAGAAAAAAATAAATTCATAAGTAGACTACATGATTATATATGTAGAAAATACAAAGACTTTGAAGACAAATGATTAAAATTAGTAGATACCATTAGTTAATTTTGGGGATATAAGATCAATATGAACACTTCAATTATATTTTGATAAAATAGCAGCAACTAAATGGAACTGAAATTTAAAATACCATTCATAATGGCATCAAATATTTAGGAATAAATCTAATAATTGGTATTGGTAATACCAATTGGTAATACCAATACCAATTGGTAATAATTGGTAATATTTCAACTCTGAAAATTATAGAATTATTGAGAAAAATTAAAGAAGATCTAAATAAATGGAGAGATAGAACATGTTCATGTATTTAAAGACCCAGTAGTGTAAAGATTTCTTTTTTTTCCAGTTGATCTAAATATTTAATCCAATCTGAATCAAGACTAGCAATCATTTATTTTTGCATGTAGAAACTGATGCTAACTAATTAGCTGAAGCTAATTCTGAAATTTATATGAAAATGCATAGGCCCAAGAACAGCAAGTAAGAAGTAGAACAAAGATGGAGAATTTATACTAGCAAAGCCTATTATAAAGCTATGTAATTAAAACAGCTTGGTTATTGTGTAAAGTTAGCTAAGTAAGTCAATGGGACAGAAAAGAGATTCCTGAAAAAGATTTATACATATAGGATCACCTGACAAAGAGAAAGACGCCCCATTGAGGCAGGAGAAGCGACAGGAGAGGAATGATAGTCTTTTAAGAAAGTAGTCCTTTGTTGTCCAGACTGAGTCTGGAGTTCTCTCTTGCCACCAAGAGAGAGACGCAGATTTGAATAAGAGAAAGTCTAATGTCCATGAGGAGACAAGAGCCCAGAACGGGTTTCGTCTCCGTATTTATTGAGTTCACAAGCTCACGTGATGAATGTGAAGGAAACAAGATCTTACACACGTGAATGTGAAGAAAACAATCAGACAGTAATCATTAACCTGTGTGTGTAAGAAGCAAAAGGTCTGGGGGGCAAGTGGAGTTTGTGATCAAAGTACAATAGTATATTGGCATCAGACGGAGAGAGTACTTGTGATCCTGTTACAATATCTCGCTAACCAACCTCGGGCATTTTCGCTAAGCTTATTTCTAACCCATTTATTTCCCCACACTTTATCAACTATCTCTCCCAATGGAAAGAAGTTTCTAAACCTTGACTGTTCTGTCTTAGCAAAACCAAATGCAAATTCTAAATAAATTGCAGAAATAAAGGTGAAAAGTAAAGCAATATAGCATCTAAGCTTCCAGATAGTCTATCATAATATTTAGGTTTGCAGAAATTTCTTTATAGTATGTAAAAACACCAAAGTCAAGTAAAAAGATTCATGAATTGGGTTTCATTAAAATAAACCTTTATTTATTTAAGGATACCATACAAGAGAGTGAAAGGA
Source organism: Lynx canadensis (assembly GCF_007474595.2). Taxonomy (NCBI): domain Eukaryota; kingdom Metazoa; phylum Chordata; class Mammalia; order Carnivora; family Felidae; genus Lynx; species Lynx canadensis. The sequence goes on along the minus strand of NC_044314.2, from coordinate 30,505,138 downwards.
AAGGTGTGGTACGGATATTTGTGACACATTTACCTGACAACTTTTATCCAGGATACAAGATTGCCTACAAGTCAATAAGAACGACAACCCCTACAAAATGGTTGATCTGAACAGGCGCCTCTCAAAAGAGAATATTAAAATGTGATAAACTTCTGAACAGGGGCTCCACTTTAGTAGTAATTTTGCAAATGCAAATGAAGACCAAAATGAGATACAATACACAAGCAAAGGAATAACAAAAATTAAAATACATAAACACACTGACAATATCCATTATTAATAAGAATGTGGAGAATCTCTAATTCTCATACACTGCTGCTGAGAGTGTAAACTGATACAACCATCTGGAAAATCAGCAATATCCTCTGATATTGCTGAGCTGAGCATATATATACCCTATGCTCCCCAAACTCCATTACTAGGTATAGACCCCAAAAGAATGGGTACACATGTGCCTTAGAAGACATGTCCAAGAAGACTGGTTAGCAGCAGAATTCATAATAGCCTTAAATTAGAACCAAACCTAAAGACTATCAATACTGGAAACAATAAACAAGTTGCAGTATATTCATAGAATAGAATATGATACAGCAATGGGAAAGGGCAAATGGCAGCCACATAAAATAGCATGAATGAATCTCAGACTGTTGAGGTAAAGAGACTACACGTGATTCTATTTTTATAAAAGTTCAAATAAAACCAAAACCAATGTATGGATATAAAAGTTAAAATATAGCTACAGAGTATGGGAGGGTGTAGTGAATTGTGGAGGTAATAAATTAGGGAGTCTTTAGGGCTCTGGAAAGGTTTTGAATTTTTATTAGCATGGTGATTATATAGGCAGTTTAATTATTTTTAATTCATTGAGTTGCACACTTAAAATTTGGGTCTTTTAGTATACGTATGGTAATATACTTCACTAAAAAATAGTTTAGAGTCAAACACACACACACATATGCATGCACACATCCATGCACAGGCACACAGGCGCACACACATACCTCAAAGAGAAAATTAGGTGCCTTTAGTTACAATTACAGTACAGGTTCTTAACTACAACACAGCATATCATTGTGCTCTCTTTTTCTCTTTCTCTTCCTCTTTTCTTCCACTTCTTGTTCCTCTCTCCTCATGTACGCTGCTATTGTCTGGTGCTTTCTTATTTTTCCTGTAATCTTATATTACTTCTGAAGCTATTCCTTTTCCTTCCTCTTCACAAAGACCTTATATTTGGTGACCTAACTGTATTGTCCAGTTTGGACTAACCCCAATATATATGCAATAAAATATTTAATATCACTGTTCACTTAGCCCAGGTTTTTATGGGACTGTTAGCATAGGAAGCATAAAAACCCCACGGTATGGTTAACCTCCATTTATTTCTCTAGTTATGTGGATTCCACCTTGTAGTCATTTTAAAGGCTTGGAGGAGCCTCATTAACTTTACAAGGCAAGGCTGGATTTACAGAATCAATATCTATGTGGAGAAAGCAACGCCTTCAGGTTCTGTTTTTATTGGAGGTTCTCTGTTGCCTTTTCCCTACTAATACAGATGTCTTTTATAAGATTACTTTTTATGGAACAAAAGCAACAGGCAATTTCCAATTAAATGCAGATGGCAAGGTTTCTCTTCCTACAGGCACTCAGGTGTGAGGATACGCTCCAGAGCCTATGAATTTTATGAAGGGTTAATTCAGTTAGTGTATTTTACATTATTTTGAATATTAATTACAGTAAAAATACTGCTTGTGTTTTACAGGTAGCATATTTTCCAAACAAATTTACATCTTATTTTAAGTAACCTTTCAAAACAAGCATAAGATTATTTCCAGTTCTAAATTATTTTTCTTTTCTGCTTTAACTAGCTCTTCTTTCCAGGACTACACGGTGAAATAATTAAATTCATTGCTTCTTATTGTCATTCAGCTTTGACTAGTGCTTAACTATGAGGCTTAACTATTTGGAGCATATGACAAAGAAACAAGCTGGGACAAGGTTGCAGTCATCCTTCACTATTAGCAAGTTTAATAAACACTTGATTGTTAGAAGGAGGAAAATATACTGAATACATAATTAAATGCCAGTTGATTGAATATATATGACATGTTTCAATAGTACCCACTACTATATGCAAAGTTTATAATAGATGCCATAAAAAGACAACTGGGTTACCATGTGAGATTGCATTTTTCCCAGATTGAGGGAAGTGGATGACACATTTATTTCTGTTTCATGCTGTCTGCCTACTCTACCTTTCAAGTTCTCTTTTGGGCATATGGTAAGATTACACTTTCTTACACCCTTAATATAAGGTTTGACCATGGGATTTGCTTTGCCAGTAAAATAGGAGAAGTAATGTATACCACTTTCATGTGGAAAGCATTAGGGTCAGTGTGAGACTTACCATCCTTTATTTTCCTGTGCCGACGATGCAGTTATGTTCCAGACATGCTTCTACTCTGGAAGCCTGGATCTGGGAGTGAGCAGGATGTCCAGAGAACCCTTGATAGACACGTTGCTTCAGAGGGAAATAAATTTTTCTTGTTTTAAGCCGCTAATATTAGCAGGTTATATATGACCAAATTTATAACCCAGTGCATCCTGATATACCTTGAGCCTAGATGGATGCTTTATCATCGGTGCTCAATGGGCCAATTCAGTTACTGGTGAAAATACAAAGATGTGTAAAAGAAAAGACCTACTACCCTCATGTGGTGTGAATTTGAGAAAAGCCATATGAGGAAGGCTAAATTACAATACAGAAACACAAGTCAAGAGTGTTCACATAGCTACCAAATAAATGGGGGATGTGAGAAAGGACTAGGGTCAAACTCTCAAAGGCTTCTGGGAAATAGAAGGACTTTAATCAGGTCCTTAAACATTGGTAGGGTTTGAAGAGGCAAATATGATATTCTAGGTGAAAAAAGGAATCTGAAGAAATAAGGCAGTAATTAAGTTGGGCAGATTCAAAGTCTAACAAATAGACACATTTGAAAGAAATCAATAATGAGCACATTTAGGAGACGAGAGGTAGACATGACTGGAAACATGTTTTAAGACAGGATGTGGCAACTCTAATGAAACTCCATGAGTTTGAATTTTATCCTCTCCAAACAGGTCATTGAATTTTACTCTCATGGGAATAAGAGAGAAAACTGGGTGGCTAATTCAAGGGTCATATTGATGAGAGAGAGCCTTTACAAGGAGAACAGAATGAATGTGAGGTGCTCAGGAGACATTTTCCAAAACATTACTGGAGAGAATACTCTTTTGAATACTGGAGTTTAGCTAAAGTTTGGTGATAAGGAAGGGGAAATAGAAGACAATAAGGATCAGGTCTTCAAATTAAGTATTAGCCATCAGCCTGTCAAATAAAACAAATGCCAACAGAGCAAAAATTACACAGTGGAGTCTCCATTATCTGTGACAAGCAAGAAATACACACTAGTGATTAAAGTCACTGAGTATTTTGGTGAGGGAAAAACTCAGGAATCTTGCAGAATTACAAAGGAGAAATTCGTGGTGGTTGTACTCAGTAAGTACTGAAACCTAGCACGCTGGAGAGGATGCAATGAGGCCACAGGGATGTATATGGTTGGTTAAAATAATTTCTTTGTTCCCTAGTCAGGAAAATGTTAGTTCTAGTAAGGGTGGTCTTAGGGTCAAAGTTCATGGTCCAATGACAGCTTCAGCAGGCTAAAAGTATTTGGAATTAAATCCAAAAGTTAGGGCTACTGGGTGGCTTGGTTGGTTCAGCATCTGACTGACTTCAGCTCAGGTCGTGATCTCACCGTTCATGACCTCGAGCCCCTCTTTGAGTGAGCCCTGCTTCTCTCTCTCTCCCCCTCCCTCTCTCTGTCCCTTGCTCACTTGGCCCCTTCTCTCTCTCTCTTAAAGGAAAAGAAAAGAAATACAAAAGTCAATTTTGATACTGCAGGTAAGCGCTTCTGTAAGAGAAATATTTTCCTTTCAACGTGTTCATAATGTCCTTGTTCATGCCGAAATCAAGGGTCTGTTTCCCTGACATCCTCTGCTGCCAAGTAACAAGGACCTAGTCTATCTCTTTGCAGGAACTGTCTCCTACCTTCCTTCCTATTTGAGGTCTGGCTCCTGAAACTCGACCTCCCAGGTTGCCACAGAAAACTTAAATTATATTAACTTATTGTGTATTTCTAGTCTTTTTCTTCCTTATAAACTAGCTCCAGGCTTTACCTTCCATTATCAAGATCATTTTTTTTCCTTAAGAAAGTGACATTTGGTCTGAAATGAATTTTGTTTCTTCCCGTAACCCTCTCCTCTAGGAAAAGCACCTACAAAAATGGTTTTCTTATGGACTTTGAAAATTCCAAATATTCTCTTCTTGGCCTATATGCACAGACTTTACATTGTGGACATGGCTCATAATACCAAAAAAAAAAAGAAAGGAAAGGAGAGGTGGAAGAAATAGAGTAAGAGATGAGAAGTAGAGGGACAGCAGAAGGGTGACGAGGGAAAAGTGAGGAGAGGAGGCAAGATGAGAACCCCAGTGCCCCTTCCACCTCTAAAGTTAGACACTCACTTGGTCTGTTAAATGCTATGTCACCCAAGGAAATTTGTATTTAACTGTGATCAACACCTTAAAAAAATGCTTAGGATTTTTACAGTACAGTTTCAGGCACATATGGTTCTGGGGAGAGGATATTTGTATTCCCTGGAACCCTCCTTTTTTGCTGAAATAAAATATTAAACAACCATCTATTTTTCCAAGATAGAGAAGATGTGGCCTGGTTGAGTTGCTACTATTGTGTTGCAGCCATTATCTCTGTATTATATTATTCAGTTGGTTAAAAAAAATCCCAAGATGCTTTGTGCAGTTAAGAAATTCTAACATGCTGCAGACATAAAAAAAGAGAAAGCTTGTTTTTCAACATTGGTTTTGTCTTGGATTTTCCTTGGACATAGGCAGACATTCTTTACGCAACAGGAGTCTTTAGGCTGCTGCTGCCACCTACAGAGCTCATTTGGTATTTCTCAGCAGCCGATGGAGGAAAACAACCAGGCATTGTTTTTGCAATTGAGCTCTGTGCCTGTGTTTCTTTTCAGCATCAAGTATTAGGTACGTGGTGTTTCCAGGTAACATGGTGCCCTGAAGTTAAACCACTTCTCACATTTATTGCCTGAGTACCTTATATTCTTGAGAGAACTGAAATCTTAGCTTGTTGGCTAGACTGTCCCATGAAATTTCTAAACTTGAAAGGTAATCTCAATAATGCTATCAGTAAAAACAAAGCATTCAGAAAAATAAGAGCAAATATCAATAGTTTTTTTCACTATATCTTCAGAGTAATCCAATTCGGAAACATTTATATTTACCTGCATTTACTTCTACATTTTTGAATTTACTTCACTTGCATTCATGTGCTTTATAAAAAGATATTTAATACACTTCATTTATGTAAACAGAAACTAACATACCATATTCAAAATTGAGTGTGAAAGTCAATATCTATTCAAATTCCTCAGTCTTAGAAGTTAATAGTGAATTTCTTTTTGAATTGATAATGAAATTAATTGAAAAATTGGGATATTTTTCCCAAGTTCCTTTTCTAGAGTTTAAGAAATTGACCTCTCAGGTTTTATTTGCTATTGTTGGTATATGTGTGTTATATGTTGCTATATGTTATTCCATTATATATATTTTTAAATAAACATCCTGTTATTGAGAGAGCACTAATACTTACAGAATTTTATGCCAGTCAGGGGCCTAGAAGTGTAACTGCAGGCCCAGGCATTATGGGGAAGGCTTATATTATGTGAAGACTGAGAGAGGAAGCAAGAATGTAAATCAGCCCTGTGATCCTGAAACACAAGTCTTTTTCTTACCAAAAAAACTGCCTGGAACTTGTGAAAAGGTAATCCTTCTTAAATAACGTTCCCTGTGGTAAAGGAATAGTTTATTTTCTTCAATGTGTTATGAGTACTACTTTTAGAAAGTACGATAGAAATAAACTCGTAGAAGAATGAAATACAAACATAGCAAAGACATACATAATGCAATTGAGTCCCCCATTTTAAATTATTATATTCAACAGACATAAATTTAGCTTGCACATTGGCCCAAAGACTTCCATATACTCACTCTCAATTTCATTACTCATCACAAACTGGTATCAAACAGTTCCTAAATGGATGTTAGTACACAGTCCCCACTCTGAGTAGCATTGCTCTAGGCCAATTTCAAAGTATGATGCATTTGGAAAAAAAAAATTGTGTCTGTGAGCACAGGGGCTGTTACTGCTCTTGCTCAGGCTTAAAGTTTATTCATTTAGCACAGTCCCTGGCATTCCACTTCAAAATCAATAAAAGACACTGCAATTTCAGACATACAGAATAAAGCCTGAAAAGGTGAGGGGTTCTATTTCGTAATATCAGTCAAATCACCTTCTTTTAATCCATATTCATATTTCCACTGTTAGCCTTAGGTATGTTATAGTCAGAACAGGATGCAAGTCCCAAAGCCCTCAGTACAGCATGTTAGGAAGCAACTATGCACCACAGAAATGACACAAAGTGATTCATATGATGGTTCTAAGCTAGGGGAAGAAGGAAAGCAATCTTTTTGGACTTCTAGGAAATAATGGCAAACCCCGCTGAGAACTCCTTTATCTCCAAAATCTTGTGACCTTCCAGTATTCACTCTCAGGTTTTTATTGTTCCCGCCCCCTGCCCATAATCCCCCACCAACTGCTCTGCTATCTTCCCAACATCTGGGGCCTTTGCTACCCCTTCCTCTTGCCTGTAAAGGCCAGTTTAGATTTTGATTTTCATGCTTTCTTTTTCTTTTTTTGCCCTGGTTCAGTCTAGACTAAAATGGAGACATTTTTCTTTCAAATACCCTTTCTCTTTAGAAGCTTCAATTTCTTTCTCCTTATTGGTACTCTCTGCACAAAATATGCATAAACAGCTACCATATTTAAAAGCCTCACATCAGTCTTATAGTTAATTTTATTCTCCCACCTAAGTTTGTTCTTTATTTACTATATAAAGCTTCTCCTGACAGAATAGCCTCCAATGTCTCCTTCCCATCTCTCATTTATGCCTTGACCAACGACAATGTGATTTCTGTCCCTAATTTTAAACTGAAACAGTAAAGTTAACCAGTGACCTCATCAGTGTTTTCATAGAACTATGACACATGTTACCTTTCTTGATGCCTGTGTTTTGTCTATTTGTTATGATGTCTATGCTTTTTTGTGCGGTGTCAATATCTAGGGATTGATTCCATACCTTCACCAGGTAGAGCCTGACTCCATCCTAGATGATGTTGTGTGTACAAAACAAATAGAAGCCTTCTAGATCCTGAAATATTCTGTTCAGATAACTGCATTTTTTAACATATTTTTCCTAATGTCATATTTCTAAAGATGACATATCCTACTTGAAAGAATCCAGATACAAGTTTCAAAGTTGTGGTTTGCCTCTCTCACTGGGTCTGGTGCCTGCCTGTCCCCCAAAACCCTTCCTGTGTTGCTCATCATTTTCTGTACTTTCAGATCCCCTGGTCTTGCTGTGCAGACACACATCAGGAACCTTGTTTTCTTTACTCTGTTTGGAATTTTTGTTTCCCTTGGATTTAACTCTCCAACATTATTCATTTTATTGGAGTACTTATCACTATCTGAAATTATATGATTTGTTTTATTTTTTAATTTTAAACATTTATTCATTTTTGAGAGAGAGAGAGAGAGAGAGAGAGATAGACAGGGCATGAGTGGGGGAGGGGTAGAGAGAGAAGGAGACAAAGAATCCAAAGCCAGCTTCAGGCTCCCAGCTGACAGCACAGAGCCAAACATGGGGCTCAAACTCACGAACCACGAGAGAGATCATGACCTGAGCTGAAATCGGACACCCAAAGGACTGAGCCACCACTGATTTGTTTTATTTTTAAACTATTTATTGTCTTCTATAACCAGCATGTAAGCACTATTAGGGCAGGGTTTGTTTTCCTCATGTCTGGGTGGCCGGAGCCCTGTCTAGGTTCTCAGAGGACAATTAATCCAGCCTCTTTTTTAATATGTGAGGAAGCTGAAGTCAAAGGAAGTCAAATGATTTACACCAGGTTTTACCCTTGGAGGCAAAGCCAGAACCAACACCCAGACTTCTTCCTACCACCTGTGCGTTTCCATATTTCCACTGAAGTATCATTAAAGGCAGAGGGAGTCAGTGTATATACCAGGAGATCTAGCATCAGAATCCAAAGTGACTCCCTCTGGACATAAAATCACCTGAATTTGTCCTAAAAATTTAAGCATATTCTATATTTTAATTTATTATATATCTGTGCTGGATTTAACTGACACATAATTTATGGAATAATGATTTCTTTCTACTATGATGCATCATGTGTATTCTGAAGACTTTGGCATTAGACAAATTGGAGTTCAAATCCTGATCCTCATATTCACTACCTGTGAACCGAAAAATCAAATAACTTTCTGACTCCACTCCTGTGTTTAAAATGAAGACACTTATAGTTTCTATTTCAGAAGGTTTTTCTTTAATTAAAAGAAATAATACTATAATACTTTTAGAATATGTGCCTGACACATAAAATGGCCAAAAAATATTAGGGATGATTATGATCTTCACTGTTTGGGACACTGGTGATCCTTAAATTCAAGGCCCGGTATGTGCTGCCTCAATCTCCGAAGCCAGGCGAACCTGGAATGGCTTAACCACAGATTTCCTCCTATTCTGCTCCATGGATAAAGTACCCCTGCCAAACAACCTCCTTGTTAGGGGGACCAGACATAGTTCCTGCTCACCCCTAATGATGTGGTTCCAATTCTGTGCCAGTTCCTATAATTATTTAAACAAGCCAATCATAGCTTCTGCAACAACTAGGGGTCGTCACACTCTCTTGATGTTACAGACTCTGCTCCTCACAGCCACTTTTTTTCACTCTGTTCCTCAGTCCAAACCCTGTGTGGCCACGAGTGGCACACAGTGTTCTCCTCCCTGGACTTTACACTCCATGTGACTAATATACTTCACAGCATATACGACTAATAGAATGCTGTTTATCTTACGTGTTCAGTGTCAATCATAACGTTTGACCATCCTCATAACCAGAGGGTATGAACCCTCCCTTACCAAGGACTAGATAGAAGGTGATTAAAATAATAACAGCAAACCTTATAGTTTTGATTTGGAGAACAATGCCAGCTGGTTTTCAAACTCTGTGATGAAATATTTTTTTTTCCAATCTCATTTCAACCCCAAACCAACAGAGAAAACATATGTTTAAATTGAGATATTCTGCTTTGTTCCAGTAGCAGACTTGATCATGAACGTTATGATATAAAAAAGTAAAATCAAACCATATTTTCTGCCCTGTTTTAAGCCCTTTTGCAGGTTCTTATCAGAGCAAACAAAACTCTGCATCTAAAAGCAGACTGTGACCTATTTTCCCAGGCATATTTTATCCTGTACTTTAAATACTATAAAGTTACACCTGTATATTTATTCCATGCTTCAGACATTTGGTGTTTTCATTCCATTCACTTAGAACAATGCTCTTGCTTTTCTTCAGTTGGAATTTCAATCATTCCTCAAGAGTAAGCACACACATCTTCCCTTCAAAGAAACCTTTCCTGAATTAAAAACTTGGGCCAGTTTCCCTCACCACTAACCCATAGGCAACATCATGGATTGACAAGTTCTTTCTCTTTATCTTCTGTCAGGAAGAAGCTATGTCTTGCTCATCTCTGGACTCCCAGGGCCTAGAACAGTCCTGTGAATAGCAAGCACTAAATACATGTGGTGGACTTGTCCTGATCCACCACCCCCCCCTTTTTTTTTTGGCCATAGGAACACTTCTCATGCATATTCTCTATCATCCCACATACTCCAAATACTTCTTCACTTAGCCCAAAATTAATCTCCCATTGGACTTTTATTCACTTTGTGGCAATATTACCTGTTTACAAAAATAATCAAATCTTTATTTTTAAAAAAAAAATAATAAAATGGCACAATTATAAATGCGAAGAATAGGATGCAGATTATACTCTGTCATAGAATGAAGAGTTAATTTTAAGACTGTTTCTATCAAGACAACTTGATATGTATCAGGTTTGCTTTAAATTTAGAATTTTTCCAATAGCTTTAAAATAGGATTTGGCATATGACTGAACTCTGTGTAGATGTGATATAAGGTATACTGAGAGTCATTTAAATAATATTCTGATTGACTGGCTTCATCCATCCATTCTCACCACCTCTCTATTGGCTTTTCCTGGCCTTGTGGTCAAACTATTTGGAAAGAAAATTAAACCCCTAGGGAAAAAAAAATGGAAAATTGATTTTTGGTAAATCATTTTATTTATTAAATGACACTTCACATTGGTGAAGTGAATATTGTTGATATTTTTGATATTTTCTGAGAATCTTACCCTTTATAATTATTTCTACGTTATATATAAGATAGACAGATAGATATGATGTGTGTATGTGCATATATGTGTATATATATATGTGTATACATATATGTGTATATATATATATATTTACATATATCAGATGCACTGTAAAAATCTTTGCAATTCTTTAATCTAAGTGATGGCTTAAAATATCTACAAATGCAAAATAAAATTCTTAGAGAAAACATTTTTACTTTCTGGACCTGCCTGATATCTTAGAAAAACAAAAGTTTCGTGGACAAATTGGCTTTCTAGAGAATAAGCATTGGGTGGTAAGAAATGGCCAGGCATTTTATTTTCGCAATATTTTCCTCTGTTTCATTCTTCCTACATGACCATGGGAAGTCAGGCATGCCTGATGGGAATCCTTTACAATCTCACAGAAACTCCATTTCATTTTCTCAATCTATCATTTCTAAATGTCCTGCTTTTTCTGTCTTCAGATCATTCATGTGCTTCATTAGAATTAGACATTTAAAAAATGAATTAGACATTCATTCTGTTTGAAGAAATATTTGTAAATTATTGGGTTTGAAATACCATGATTTACTATAGACAGAAGAACCTGTATTTGATCAAAAAAATAGGAGCAAAAACTAAGGGATGGCCTACGTATCTATTTTTTTCTTAAATCTTCTAAATGTTGATATATTCCTATGAGAATATGAATCATTGTCCAAATTCTAGGATATGTAGTTGTTTCCCATTCAATGGGCTGCCTTTCAGTTTTGTTATTTCCTTCACTACTTTTTATTTAATATAGTCCCAATAGCTCATGTTTGTTTTTGTTTTTGGGTGCCTCAGGAGACATCTAGAAAATGTCAGAGAAATTACTGTGTTCTCTTCTAGGATTTTTATGTCTTCAGGTCTCATATTTATGTCTGTATCCATTTTGTGTTTATTTTTGTGTATGGTGAAAGAAAGTAGAACAGTTTCATTGTTTTGCATGTAGCTTTCCAGTTTTCTAAACACCATTCCTTGGAAACACTGTCTTTTTTTCCATTGGATAGTCACTCCTCCTTTGTTGAAGATTAATTGACCATAGAATTGTGGGTTTATTTCTGGGTTTTCTCTTCTATTTCATTGATCTATTTTTATGCCAGTACCATACTGTTTTAATTACTACTGCTTTGTAATATAACTTGAAGTCTATAATTGTGATACCTCCAGTTTTGTCTTTCTATTTCAATATTACTTTGGGTATTCAAAGTCTTTTGTGGTTTCATACACATTTTAGGATTGGTTGTTCTAGTGCTGTGAAAAATGCCATTGGTATTTTGATAGGGATTGCATTGAATGTGCAGATTGCTTTATGTAGCATAAACATTTTATCAATATTTCTTCTTTCAACCCACGAGCATGGAATATCTTTCCATTTCTTTGCATCATCTTGAATTTGTTTCATCAGTGTTTTATAGTTTTCAGAGTACAGGTCTTTCACCTCTTTGGTTAATTTTATTCCTAGATATTTTATTGTTCTTGGTGCATTGTAAATGGGATTGTTTTCTTAATTTCACTTCCTGTTGCATTATTATTAGTGTATAGGAATAGAAAAGATTTCTGTATATTGATTTTGTATCATGCAACTTCACTGAATTCATTTATCAGTTCTAGCAGACAACCTTTTTAGTTTTGATGAAGCCCACTTTCTTGATATTTTCTTTTATAGTTTGTGCTTTCATGTTCTATTTTAGAACTCATGTCAAAACACAAAGTCACCAAAATATTCTTTTTTTCTTTCTTTCTAAAAGCTTTAGAATTTTAGCTCTCAAACTTTAGTCTATATCCCATTTTGAATTAATTTTTGCATATGATCTGAGTTAAGGGTTAAGTTTTGCTTATTTGGATATGACTAACCATAAATGACTAATTTGTTAAAATATGATTATTTCCCCATTGTTTAATCAATTAAAAAATATAGATACTCATATATGACTATAATAAGACATGCTAACACTGTATCTTTAAAGACTTTGAATTTCAGCTTAAAGAATTTGAATTTTACCACAAAACTGAGGTAAGGTGTTACAGAAAGAATACATAGGAATTTTGTGCAAAGAAAACATAAGCTTATAAAGAATAAGTTACATCAATAATCAGAAACTAAACCCAAGGCTGGGCCACCTGGGTGGCTCAGTTGTTTAAGTGTCCCACTCAGGTCATGATCTCGTGGTCTATGAGTTCAAACCCCATGTCAGGCTCTCTGCTGACAGCTCAGTGCCTGGAGCCTGCTTCAAATTCTATGTCTCCCTCTGTCTCTGTCCCTTCCCCACTCATTCTCTCTCTCTCTCTCTCTCTCTCTCTCTCTCTCTCTCTATCTCTCTCTCTCTCTCAAAAATAAATAAACACTAAAAACAATTTTAAAAAACCCAAGGCATATAACAGAGTGATTTGTAATTTTTTGAATGGTCTTTAGAGAATTTATTAGACGTTAACAAATCTCCTCCCAGAAAAATGCTTGAAAATATACTGACCCCCCAATTGTGCATACAATATCAGTATGCCTTGAACTGCATCTATGCTGTCTAGAGGTTTGTAGATACTAGTTAAGAAGTACAGAAAAATACCTGTTAGTAAAAACAATACAAAGAAAGTTCAACTGTCGGAAGGAGAGGGACCAAGACATGTTCCAAGAAGTCTGTCTGCATTACTCATTTCACTATTGTATAAAGAACAAGGGACCCTATGGAGAAGATGTGGCTGGGAAAATAAAGGATGGGAACAATGGGTGTTGTATTCTAGGTGAACACAAAGAGCGCTCAAATGTGATCATGATTGTCCTACTATGCCTTAGTAGACTTCCACATCATAAAATTATACATATAACCTCCATCTTTCTTTACTTCACCCACTGTCACAACCTGGTTATTGAAAAGCCTCCAAAGTAATTGGGTAGGAAAAACTACCTATGAAGTATTAAAGATGGCATAAACCAATGTAAAAAGGCAACTAAAATAGTTTCTATGATTAGCTTTTCAAAATGATTTGTTGTTGTTGTTTAAGCAGACATCTGTCTGACTAGATAGTTTCATACCAACAGGAACACAAAAACAGTTTTATTTGCTAACCTAAAGTAAATTAACTTCAAAATTAAAACAAAAAGTAAAATAATTGCAACTTACTGTTGAAATCATTACAATTTGCTTATCTCCTTCCTGTGGAGAACTTGAGGGCAATTTCAAATATCCATTTTCAAATATCCATACCAGTTTTCCTCATATACCATAGAAATGCCCTGAAAATTCCAATATGAAGACAACTAGATTCACACTGAATCATTTCTCTTAAAAAATGCTTATTGTGCAAACTGAGCTTTCAACAGCTGCATCAAACCAGTGACTAATTAAAATAATCTTTTTTTGTTTTTATTTTATTTATTTTTATTCATTTTTAATTCCATAATTAACATACAGTGTTATATTAATTTCGGGTGTACAATATAGTGATTCAACAGTTCCATACATTACTCAGTGCTCATCATGATAAGTGTACTTTTAATCCCCTTCACCTATTTCACTCAACCCATACCCATCGCCCTTCTGGAAACTATTTTAATGATTTCCATATAATGGAACTGTATTAATACTTAGTAATGTAACCGTATGAGTAAATGTGGATTTATTTTTTTATAAGAACATAAGAGTTTTCAGATAAATGTATCACTTATTGGAAAAAGTCTCTTTGTTAGTCCCCATGTTTTGGTGTGCAAATTATGGTTACTGTATCTGGACAGGTGAAGGCAATTTGTTATATACCTCTTGAACAGATCCTAATGGAATAACAGCCAAGCATAGGATAAACTACAGGAAGCAACATCAGCTTCTGAAATCACTGAAAGCAGAGTAAATCCATAAGACACTGAGCTACACAAGAAGAGGAACTGAAATAGTGGAGGAGATATATGGCAATAAATGGCAGGTGACATCAGTAGTGTTTATTATTGAGTGTATGCAAGCTACTTTATGTTTTAAGCTTATTTATTTATTTTGAGAGAAAGAGAGAGCACAAGCGGAGAAGGGGCAGAGAGAGAGGGAGAAAGAATCGCTAGCAGGCTCCACACTTTAAACGAGGACCCCAATGCAGGGCTTGAACTCACAAAATTTGAGATCATGAGCTAAGCCAAAACCAAGAGTCAGATGCTTAACTGACTGAGCCACCTAGGCACCCCTGTGAGCTACTTTCTGCACACACCCCCAAATTCTTCAGGAAAGAGGAACATGGCAAGGAGCTGGGTTTTTCATCAGCATGTGAAGATAGAACAAAGGGTTACATGCTTACCCCAAAGTAGAAATAGCCACATATGTGCTTCCAGTCCTAGTTTTACACATTTGACATGAACAGTGAAAGTGTCCTAGACAAGGGCCTGATGCCTGCTCCCTACCCTCACTGTACTCCTTACACAAACATTTTCTGTCCATTAGATTTGCCTAAAACTATACTCCTAGAGTTTTATGAAGCCCCTAACCCGCTGGCCACCCTCTCTACAGTTATATCTTAGACTGAATAGATTGGAAGTCAGATCTGGATGTTATGAGGGAGGTGATGTTGGCGATGGGGGCAGCAAGAAGGGGGATCTGGTGAGGAAAGTGAATGCCAGCAGGGAATGAGGCCAGGAGAAAGGGGGAGGCTGCGAACCCAAAAGCTGAAGGAGACCTTCCTGAAGACTTCCTCTTACCTATGTGTCTACAACTCCTGGAATAAAACCCATGACCGTAGGACTCAATTCTGCTATTTTCTTTGGTGTTTGTTTACATATCTGTCTCCTCTTGTAGCCTGCGAGTTCTGCCACAGCAAGAATTGTGGCACTTGGTGAGACCTTGGTTTAACCAATTAGTAAATGAATTTAAAAAAACTCCCCTAATTTCCAAGTCATTTTGAGGATTATTTTGGAATGCTCTTAGAAGATAGTCATAACTCTCAGTGTTTAATATCAGACACTGTAGGGAGAGGGGTTGTCTTGTGAATTTATTTACCCAAATCCACAGATAACACTGTGTGTGTGTGTGTGTGTGTTGCAGTGGGGGCTGTGGTTCCAGGGAAGAAAGGAGAAGTGATACACAAAGAGATTTTTTACTCTCCAGAGAATCTAAACACCCAAATTCCATTATTTCAGAATGTCATTTAAAACATTTCTCATCTTGCCATTATGAAAACTGGTTCATATTCAGGACACTCCCATCCAGAATCCACGTCTTTCTCTGTGGCTGTCTGCTCAGAAGCAGACACCCTAGCTATCTGTGAGGGAATCCGCTCTTCCTCATGGTAACTTATAGACCACAAGTACCTCGAAGCTTTCAGGGGACTCGCCCGCACACATTTGTTGTTTATCTGTACAACGCATCCAAGTGGTTTTTTCCCACTTTAATGGAAGGTATAATTTTGAGCTAAGAGTCTGTAATGCTC
This sequence comes from Lynx canadensis, assembly GCF_007474595.2. NCBI lineage: Eukaryota > Metazoa > Chordata > Mammalia > Carnivora > Felidae > Lynx > Lynx canadensis. Next base: position 30,489,275 of record NC_044314.2, on the reverse strand, counting down.
ATGGCTTTTAAATAGATTATTTCTTTGTTTTGGTTGTTTTGAGAGTACATATGTTTCAGCTCCTGGGTAAATTATAGGCTTCTAAGGCTTCACATAGCTATTTTGTTTTTAAGCAGACAGGATTTTACCTTTATTTCTCCTGAGTTCATGCTCATATTTACAGATGAGAAACAGCAGAGGGTAGCATTTATTTACTTTCTGTTGAACATCAGCCACACATATGCCTGCCCAGAAGCCTAATGGCGGTGACTGACACAGGCCTGCTTCTCAGATCATCTCCTCTAAGGTCCTTTTCTCTAACATCAGAGCAAGTGGAGGAGAAGCAAAGCCTGCAGAAGGAATGGTTCCATGAAGTCAATAGTAGCTCTGCCATGTCAGTGGAGAAAAGCAAATGGAAGGAAACCAAGGACAACCAAACAAAGGCTGAGGAACAGATGAGGAAGTTTCTGCAATGTCTTAGCCCAGTTTTCCCTGCTGCAAGATAATAAGAAAATTAAGAAAGTGATAACAAGAGATCTACTCCCTTATTCTTTACATGGTATAAATTAGGGAAACTATCATTTGAAGTTGAAGAGTCATTTGTTTGAGGGAAAATAATGAATAAAGAACAACTTTACCCATTTCTTTGCTATAATTCTGCCTGATTGGTAATAGCAAATAAATGATGTTAGTCAGAAGAAAGAATTCTCTGACAGTGGAGGCTGGGAAAGACTGGAACTGGATAACGAAGGAAATACTAGACGTTTTAAAGTTTTATGTTTATTAGTAGTGATTTCTCTCAGTGTTACTCTCCCCCATGCTACATGGCATCACCACACAGAACTGACCATTGCTACCTGACAACTCCTGAAGAATCTTGCCTCCAGGTCTCACACTGGCTATTCCCTTTATCTAAAGTGCCCTTGGGGCGCCTGGGTGGCGCAGTCGGTTAAGCGTCAGACTTCAGCCAGGCCAGGATCTCGCGGTCCCTGAGTTCGAGCCCCACATCAGGCTCTGGGCTGATGGCTCAGAGCCTGGAGCCTGTTTCCGATTCTGTGTCTCCCTCTCTCTCTGCCCCTCCCCCGTTCATGCTCTGTCTCTCTCTGTCCCAAAAATAAATAAACGTTGAAAAAAATAAATAAATAAAGTGCCCTCCCATCCCTTGCCGCTTCTTGAATTCCTGCTCAGTCCTTTTACTGAAAACCTTGGTTTCTCAGTGAAGCCTCACTTTAGTTCTAAAGAAACTATAGAACTTTGGAGAAGTCACTTCTCTGAGATTCCATTTCTCCACCTCTAAAATGAGCAAATTGGAAGTGATCTTTAATGTCACTCCTGTTTCTTGTCCTTGAGTTAATTCTGCAATGCCCATGCATCTTGGAAACCTCTGCCTCTCCCCGCTTTTTTGGCACATTCCTTCAATTGCTCATTCATAAACTGCACTGCATAACTTATATTATGATTAAACAGGAGTTTTACAAGTGCTTAGTTATCTAACTTTTCTTTCTACTGGACTATGAATTGATTATAATAGTACCATTTATAAATTTATTTTTTTCTTTTCTCTGATGCCATGAAGTTCTCAAATGTATGGGGAATGAGTGAATGACCTAATAAATTTTGAGATCAAAGATTTTTAGTAGATACAATGGTACAATAATGGGTCAGCACATGGCTTAATGCTCTATGTTTACTGGGAAAGAACAAGTAAGAAGAACAATGGATACCTCACTTATCTTCAGATTATGGTTTTAGATGGATGAATAACTAATGCTTCAAACTATCCTACAATCGGGACATAAAGCAGTTAAGCTTCTGTCTTTAGAGGTGCTCCATTAGGGTTTTTATGGCCACTTTGTTAGAAGGAGTCACACATGGAATAAAGGGTTATTCTCAGGGGCTTTCTAGTGGGCACAAGAAAGAGTTCATGTATCCAGAACGCTATGGAAGTGATTATGCATATACTGAGGGCATGGAAGTCTAAGGCCACAATGTCTGTGGCCCGGTCTGTGCATCAGAAGCATGAGCTCAGGCTCAGGCTCTGCTAATAAAGTGCCGTCACTTTGGGCAGATCTCCTTACTTTCTAGGGTTTCAGCTTATCCTCCAGAAAGATAAAAGGGGTTAGACAAGATAATTTCAAGTATTCTTACCAGCTTTAAATGACTGCATATCAATAGGAACTGAGATATACTTCATTCCTGAAAATCCCAATAGATGATTATGCAAAGCCTCACAGGTATGAACCAATCCTGCACTCTACAAAATTAATCTTTGTTTTACAAAGGATTATCTTGAGAAAGCATGCTCATGAATGCTTATTTATACCAATTTTACTTACACACATGAAACAAAATTGGTAAGCATTACACGAGTATAGGGTGAAAGGATTATAAACATTATCATCATTTACCATTATTGTGCAATTTCCCACATATAAACTACAGCGACTAAAAATGATGATTTTACAACTCTCCTATTAATCACAGAACTATTAATCCATTACTGAGTTTATGCCTGCTCCATGAAAAATCCTGATGACTGAGAAAAAGATGAAAACATCAGGGATGCTCAGAATGAGCTCTAATTGAAAGGGCTGGCTTCAGTGAAGTTTATGGCTTAAAGAGGGCTTTCTTTTTATGGCTGGCTTTATTTCTTTAAGAGCTAAGTTTTACTTCATCTTCTCATGAACTGCATTTCAGCAAACTTGAGGAGGAAAAACAAATTCTCTATCAAGAAGTAGTTAGAGGGGCGCCTGGGTGGCGCAGTCGGTTAAGCGTCCGACTTCAGCCAGGTCACGATCTCGCGGTCCGTGAGTTCGAGCCCCGCGTCAGGCTCTGGGCTGATGGCTCAGAGCCTGGAGCCTGTTTCCGATTCTGTGTCTCCCTCTCTCTCTGCCCCTCCCCCATTCATGCTCTGTCTCTCTCTGTCCCAAAAATAAATAAACGTTTAAAAAAAATTTAAAATAAAAAAGAAGTAGTTAGAAATGACAGAGATGACATACGCTAAGTCAGAGCTAGATGGTAGAAAAATCGGAAGTCCGAAGTTTACCTTTTCCACCCCAACTCCGATTTTTATACCTCTCCATATTTTAGCATCTCTACCTCTTGTTCAAGTATTTAATGCCTTAGATCATCCCAGATTCCATGGCATCGTAAATCCACCCACTCTGAGCTGCTAATGGTTAAACTTCTTCAAAATACCAAATCCATTATCTATCTAAGATTGAAGGAATTATAACCAGATTACTATGATGTGTATAAATCTTTATGCTTTACAAAGCACCTTTTCCCATATATTACCTGATTATAACCTTATAATATTCCCTCGAGTTACATATGTTAGATATTATTCATAGCTCTTATAAGTGGTATGGGAAATGGTTCAGAGGGTTTATGTGGTCTATCCAGAGTCACAGAGCTAATCAGTGGAAGAAGATGAATTCCAACTCAAATTTCTCTATTATAAAATCCAAGGCTTCAAAATATTTTTCTACTGTAGTTCCCCAGGCCAACCATAAGTGTCTTACTTCAACTTGGCTTCTCAGTGTTGTTTCCTCTTCTTTCTATTCCTTTATTCATTTATCACACAAACCTTCAATTCTATTATCAGAACAGCCCTAATTTAGAAAAAACAAAACAAAACAAAAAACAACTAATCCTTGGGGCTGATACCTAGTTTTCAGGGATAAATAGCCCAAATCCCTTCATGTCACCATCTGTGTTCTTACAGATTTCATGAAATAGTACAATGAAAGGGACATCTCATCCCAATCCTTTAACAGATTAAAACATAAGATCCCTTGAACAATGTCACACATAAAATTAGTAGAACTAAGGCAGAAACTATAGTTGCCAACACTTGACCCTTGCACATAGTTTTTATTAAAAATATTATTTTTCCTGGCGTGCCTGGGTGTCTCACGTTAGGCTCTATGCTGACAGCTCAGAGCCTGGAGCCTGCTTCTGATTCTGTGTCTCCCTCTCTCTGCCCCTCCCCCACTTGCACTCTCTCTCTCAAAAATAAATAAGCATTAAAAAATTATTTTCCCCTTTAACATTCTCTAGGAAAAGAAGTTCCACAAAGTTCTTCAGTACCCTATTCTATTATTCCTTCTTAATAGAATCCTTTCTCTCGGTCCAACCAAAGTATAAAAATTCCTAATTTCATCTATGTCTGTCCTGCCCAGAAACCAATGAAGAATTTCACTAGGGCTTCCTGAGCATAACACTTCATGTAGTGGTGGTGAGCTGGGTGTCTAGTGTCTGACTTGCTCAGGCTCCCGTGGGGAAAAGGGAAAAGGACATTTTTGCCTTCTAAAACTTAGTTTAGTGGCGAGACGGCATGTGAATGAAACTCAGTTGCTGTGGAATGTCCACACTTCCACCAAGACAAGAAAATCAAGCGCGGTGGCCATGGCAAGGTGCTACTCAGACCCCCTTCAAGAAAAGACTTGCTGCCAGTTGTGGGAAACGGGGTCAGCAGACATCTCCTGTGGCTCCTGCTTAGCTCCATGGCCCTAGAGCCCCCTTTTCCTGAAGTCATGTCTTCACACCTCTTCAGGGACAGCCCAAATCCTGTGCCACAGAAGAGGGTGTCTAAAGGTGCCCCACTTCAGCCTGACAGACGACAGCCCTGATGGGTGATACTTGCTCCAGAGCCCGCTGCCAGCAGAGCAGCACGCACCACAGTTTGACAGTTTCCTTGCCCGATTGTGTTTCTGCCCCCCTTTCCTTCACAGTGATTGCTAATAAATATCTTGTATCCCAACCATTTCAGCCCCTCCCTCCCAGAAACCAAGTCTGCAACAGAGAGCTGCAGTGCAGGGAGAGCTGAGAGAGCAAACATGCAGGGAGAGGCAGAGACAAGAGTCAAAAAGAGAGTTATGATAGCTTTGCATTTTCTGCTTTTATTCTCCTGAACCCGGCTATAATTCTGCCCTTTCATTCTGTGTGCCACCCTTGCAGATTAGAATAAATAACTCTCATTATTTTTAGTATTAGTTTATTGCTTAATTTAATTCAAATCAGTTTTTGTTTCTAGCAACCATAATCATAACTATATAACGAATGTGACTGAGTGCTGTATTTTGTGGTACTGATACAAAGTACAATAAAAGCTAAAAGAATGAACATATTAGTGTGATGTTCTAAAGGAATAAACAAGAATGTCAAGATTTTAACCATTTATTCTCCAGACCTACTGTTTCTTTTTTGCTTCTCTCTCTCTCTCCCTGTCTTCTTTGCCTTAATTCTTCCTCTCTGTATTTTCCTGGTCTCTGCAACCAACTGTTGCCATCCAAGAGCCTGAGAAGATTCTTATCGTGCCAGAACAACAAATGGGGTTTCTAAGAGTGGTAGGTCTACCTAGTCTTGGATTATTATAAAAGGATGGCCAGAGCCCGAATTTCAGCAGATCTTGTGTGGCAAGGGCAGGGCTGGTATCAGAGAAAAGAAATAGATCACGAACAAGAAAGTTCAGGTCCTGCTGCAATTTATTCCTTGTAGGAGAAATTATAGTCCACAACTCATCTAAGATACCTAATTCTTCTATGCTTTTAAGCCTAGCATCCTTTGTGTTTTTCCTCTTTCTTCCTAGTTCAAAGACATTTTCCTCATCTTCAAAATCCTCAATTTACTAGTTTGGAAGCTCTATGAGAGGGAGAAACATACCCATTTTTACCTTGGTGTCCCCGGTGCTAAGCATGGATCATAGGGGATATTTCAGTGTGTGTTTGCCTGAACAGATAAATCTATTTATTAATAAACAAATGTTTAGCCTTTTGCCACTATAGTGTATTTTATATAAGTTGTTTTATTTAACCCTGTTGCCAAGGGACAGCTCTCAGATAAACTGAGACCCCAAAAGAATTGCTCTCAGGCAGATCCAGGGCATGAATCCAGTGGGGTCTTCTGCATAAGAAGTCATTTAGCTTTTCACTATGACACAGCTGCCCCCTTGTTAGCAGGAACAGCAGCAGCTAAGGAGATAGTTCCCCCACCCCCCCTCAGTCAGCTGCCTCCAATAGTGGGTAATAAAAGGAATATAGCAAAACTTCCTAGGATACAAGCAGATGAAATTTACACATCCCTACTCCAAAGATATAGTTTTGTTTTACTAACATAAAAATGAATGAAAAGTGAAGGAGTTTCTTCCAAGTCCCATATTGCTTGTTGGAGTAGGAAGACTGAAGACTCAATCAGAAGCCCCACTGAAGCCCAATCTGAAGTGCTCCAGGAGATTTGCAGTCTTTTGGAAACCAGATAGGCTGACAGACCAACCAGGATCTGGGGCAGCTGAGTACAGTAAGTGATGAGTGAATGATTAGTGGGGACTGGGTGAGATTTCAAGCATCTTGGGAACTGCAAAATAGCAACTAGTGCTTAAAAGGAAACTTCAGTCTTGGAAACAAGCACAGGATTCATCAGTGCATGAAAAGGCAATGTGGAATCTTTGACCTAATCAGCACCTGCAGTTACATTCTCAGCACGATGGTGTCTCCTGATTGTCTGGCATGTGCATTTTATGCTTCTCTTTTAATCTTTCAGCTCTCCCTAGGTGTCTGTTCCCATCCCCTCACTGCTCCTTCCCATCTCCCTCTTGAGTGGTTCCAACTAACAGCTGCACAAGAGCCTAGGGGCTCACCCGTGCCCCATGCTACATTCCATGCTCTCCTCCCTTTTTCTAAAGATGATCCCTCATTCTCTCTCATCCAGAGTTTCCTTAATTACTATGTCCATACTTCTAAGAATCACAAATATAATCTGAAAGACACATAGCTCAGGCTTTTAATTTGTACTCCTTTTCTCTGACAATTTTTCATGAATGTGTGTCTACAGTATAAGTTTCTGCAAGCCAGGGGCTGTGTTTTGTTATGCTTCCAGGTGAGTCAGCATGTTGTAAGGTCACTAGGACATGCTTACTCCAAAGTGACAGATTCTTGTGTTATCATGTGTTATCAAGCAGTATACATATGTATAAACAATTTGTTCCCTCATCTTATAAAAATATCAGTTCTCTACCCTTTTACAAATATCTTTTGGCATTTTCAAGATGCTTCTGGAAATGAAAAGGGATTTGCTCTAAACATGAACAATAACATGTCATCAATAAACATGCCATCAATAAAAAGACACTATAAATTACAGACAAAGCCCCTTCTAGTGAATCCAGCCATATCTAAATCTTTTTGTACGTTTGCTACATTAACAAAACTTTTTTTTTTACCATCATGCTCCTATTTTAGCAGCAAACTTAACGCAAATTTACATTGTTATAAATGCATTTTTTTCTAGATAAATTTACTGAATAATTTTACTTCATTTTCTTACTTAAATCTGAACTCACAGTAGTAACACTTAAGAAACATTGTTTTATATGGAACACTTTAAGTTGCCTTAATGAAAAGGAGCTTCATGAATCACCAGGTGAGTCTGAGCTGGAGTTTAGCAGGCTATTTATCTTCTGTTGCCATGCCAATGACATCTGACCACACACGATAAGATATGACGTAGTGAGTGCTGTCTGGCCTAATAAAAGACAAGCTCCCCTCCAATGCTTCAGGACAGAGATTTCAATCAGCTCACAGTCTGAGACTCAATCTACCCTCAGGTTGAAATCATGCTGTCGGCAGCATCTCAGCTTGCCATGAAGAGTGCTATTGGAAGCATGTTTGCTTGGACCAGCTCCAGACTGAGAAAGCCCTCGGCAAAATATAAACTAACAAGCAAGTACAAGGACATTTTCCAAGTAGTGATGACTCCTGATCCCATTCCTAAATTCTCCGTCCCCTCTTTGGATGTGGCACATGTAGACTTTGATCTAAATTCAAACTCCCAGAAGACTGGTGTTTGAAGGGAAAATTATCTGATGTGATAAACAGCACATTTCCATCTTTCCACTACAACTCAGAAACCTCTACAAAAGAGTATGAGGTAAAAAGAAACTTGGTACAAAAAGGATTCTCTCTTCTTGGCTGAGAGTCTTGTTAACTGCAAAGATGTGCACCGAGCTATGCATCACATAGATCCAGCAACCAGGACTGCCCTATCATTGCCACATCTCCTCAAAGTTACAACCCTGTATGGGTTTCTCACACTAGATGAGAGTCTCGACATTCATATGAAGGAATCACTCTTCTTTGAGTCTGACACAACTGGACTCAGAACTCTATTGTCACAGAGAAAAGGGATTATTGGCCTCTGTGGTTACCCATTAAACCTTCTGGACAGATCAGGAGACTGAGACAGTCATTCCCAGGATCCCAATTCTTACTGAAGGAGAGTAGGACAATATCTTTGGAACTGATGGGCCACAACCCTCTTGCCTCTCTGTCTCACTGCCCTGTTGGGTCTGAAAACTGTCATTCCAAGGAAGAGAAGTCTTTTCAAAGACTGATGATGAAGCATTTACTCAGCAGTAAGTACATGTAAGCATAAGTCAGGTATGGGCAGAACAATGTTTGGGTAATGCAGCGTTAATCTGGGGATTCCATTTTGTCTATTGGAAGGGGTCCAGGCATGGAAGCATCTGTAGTATCTTCCTCCTGCACCTGAACCATGTACAATTTCAGCCTGCTCTAACTGGAAGAGCAAATAAATCAGTAGTAAAATATGTAATTTTTACTGTGTTAACTCAGTGTGTCCCCCTTTGGTACTGTCATTAAGATCAGTTTTTGGGGGCACCTGGGTGTCTCAGTTTGTTAAGCATCCAGAGTGGACTCAGGTTATGATCTCATGATTCCTGGGTTCAAGCCCCGCATCAGGCTTTGTGCTGACAGCTTGGAGCCTGGAGCCTGCTTCAGATTCTGTGTCTCCCTCTCTCTCTCAAAAATAAATAAACATTAAAAAAAAATAAAAGAGGGGCGCCTGGGTGGCGCAGTCGGTTAAGCGTCCGACTTCAGCCAGGTCACGATCTCGCGGTCCGTGAGTTCGAGCCCCGCGTCGGGCTCTGGGCTGATGGCTCAGAGCCTGGAGCCTGTTTCCGATTCTGTGTCCCCCTCTCTCTCTGCCCCTCGCCCGTTCATGCTCTGTCTCTCTCTGTCCCAAAAATAAATAAACGTTGAAAAAAAAATTAAAAAAAAAAAAAAAGAAAAAAAAGACCAGTGATTTTTTTTCTGAATAGTGTGGTCAGCAGAGTATTTCTATTAGAACACTGAAAGCTCTGGCCCTGTATTAAATGCAGAGTTACAACCAAAAGCAGAAAGAGAAGTAAGCAAGGATGGGGCATGGTGCAAATAATAACAATGAATTAACACATTTGTAAATGTTTGAATGATAATGTAAGAAACTGGAGCAAAAGAGCATTTCTATATTATGTTTTATCCACATGGTTTATATAGATGATTTTTATAGAACTAGATAATATGTAATTCATACTGTGATATAAGGTTGATGAGATTCTCCAGGTTTATACCATACACATACTTATAAGCAATGAACATTCATTAGTTTATCAAATACTCTTTGTTCATTAGATATTTGAATGAAGTTTACCCTTATGTAGGTATCAGGTGCCTAAAACACAGGAAAGAAAGCATTGGTAATTGTTTTCATCATTTCACAAATCTTGGAGGCCTGCATGCCTTTTTAGGTTGGCCATGATATTTTGTCTAGAATGCTCAACTGTATTGTGCCATGCCTATTGTGTGTAATTACTGAAACCAACAAAAAGTTTTTATGTTTTCAAGTCTATAAAAAGTGTTATTTGATTGTCTAGTGTATGGTGATTGAAAAAAAAATAGTGGTATGTTCAAATAAACAAGAATTTTCCAAAGTTTCTCTGAGACCAGCTTTCTGTGGGATGCTATAGCTAGCAAGGGTGAATGAAGGTCAGAGTCTAATTAAGGCCTTTAATGAATTAATGTTCTCTTTTTAGTGACAGAACTCACACAGAAGAAGCCAGTAGAAGTCAAGGTAGGAGTGCTCATATTCAACCATGAGAGAATCAGTGCTATCTTGATGGGGTAACTTACTTGCCTATAATTGTTGCTGAAATCCAACATAACAAAACACCCAACACAAGAATTAGAAAGTTGAATGGCATATATTTATCACTCATTCCCAAGAGTAACCCAGGAATATGTGACACTTTGTTTTAGGCCATCGCTATAATAGAAATGTAAGGGGGGCACCTGAGTGGCTCAGTCATTTAGGCAGCCAACTTCAGCTCAGGTCACGATCTGGCGTATGTGGGTTCAAGCCCCACGTCAGGCTCTGTGTTGGCAGCTCAGAGCCTGGAGCCTGCTTCTGATTCTGTTCTCCCTCTCTCTCTGTCCCTCCCCTGCTTTCTCTCTCTCTCTCTCTCTCTCTCTCTCTCAAGTAATAAACATTAAAAAGGAAAGAAAAAGAAGTGTACGTGGCATGCTAACTTTTTTCACTCCAAAACTACATACAGATTATTTAATTCAATTTATAGGACATATTGAGTTTAATTTTTTCCATCTTTTTTCCTTGTCATTTTTTTTTCTTTGGGGTTCAGTGTCTTCTTGACTTAATATCATGCAGAATTTCCTTTATTTGCCAAGCCTTCAAGGGTAATTAATAGTTTTCTTTGCATCTTTGCCTACAATATCATTTTATAGAAATTTATAAACAGATTTACTCAGTAGGAAGATCAAATAAAGAGAGAAATATTTACCTAAAATTAAATATCTAAACCTAAAGCCATTCTAAAATTTAAAAAGCTTAAGAAAACAGTCTAAAAAGGGCATCTTTAAAAACTAAGTAAAAAAGCATGATTGGCTCTAGCTTGTGACTGAGAATAATAAATTTTATCTTTATAGAATGTTCTTTACCCACCTACATGAGAAAATTGAGTCTGCTTCAGTGAGATTAAACAAATCATTCAGAATTACATGATTGTTAACATGGCAGAGTCCATACTTGAGGTCCACATATCTAACTCCCAAATTGATGCTATTCCATTATTGGTATTTAGTCTTAACAAATTAACTAGTTATAATTAATTAGTTAAGCAAGATCAAAAAAAGAGCAGATCATATGGTAAATAAGTAGCTGCCATCAAATACGAATGGAAGAAAGTTTAGATCCAAAGCTCTGTGCTTTGCTAAGGGGAAGTGGGTTGGGGTAATACTGTTCTGGGGGCTCTGAGCATCCAAGGATTACAAAGAGCACAGCAACAAGATGGGATGCAGCAGGGAGGTGATGCAGAGATGGTGGAGAGGCAAAGAATAAAAACATGGGCCAAGTTTATAACTTCTCTAAATGCTGGACACAACACCCATGGTTCTCTAGAATTGTAGTGTATAGAAACCAAAAGGAAGAGCCCTGTGCTGCTGGCACTGGTGCACATACTCTCACACTTAGCAGATGTAATGGTTAGCGTTATGTGTTAACTTGACTAGGCTATCACACTCTACCTAGTTATTAATCAAACCTTAGGTGTTGCCATGAAGGTATTTTGTAGATGTGATTTATTTCTGCAATCTGTTGATTTGAAAGTGGTTAATCACTATTATTTTTTCCAAAGGACTTTGCAATTTAACCTTTATCTGTGATCCTTTAATGGACAAAGTAGGGTGCTATTAAAGACAATGAGGAATCACCAAGCAAGTGGGAGGGCAAGGGCTCTCCTGCTGAAAGTCTGCTGTATGTGCCCCTCTCCCACCTACAATACTCTGGCCTTTTGATTAACCTGGGGAAGGTAGACTGTGATCTCAAACTATGTTCAAAGAAACAAGAATACTGTCCTATGGTATCTATGCTTACAGCATATCCATTGACTTAACTGTCTTCTCAATTCCATTATCTTTACCCATGAAAAAGTGTTAATAAATCTTAATCCTATACCTTTGAGCATAATGTAAGATTAAATACTAACAATCAATGGTCAGTATATTTTATTATCACTAAATTATTTTCGTATGTTCTATGTCACTGTACCTCACAACTTATGAAGTATATGTTATTACTGTTTATATTTTATGAATGTTGATATTGTTAATTTGGTTTCTCAGGATTGAACTTGGGATTTCTCTCAACAAAGTTCAAGTCCTTTCTAAATCTGAGGGACTTACTACTATCTATTAGTAAATTCAGATTCTTATATCTTTCACAGAATTATTTTTTTATGGTACTGACAGAAAGTTCATAACTTTTACGTTTTGCTACACGATAGCAAAAATAATGAATATAACCATTATTTCCAAAAATGGCCTACCACCTGAACACAATAGAAATAAGTGAATATTAGAGTAAATATTTAGAAAATTAAATTAGCTTTTTATACTTGTATACCAGTGAAGAGAGTAAAAAAATTGTTTTGTGTGGTTATTAGGCAATATTATTTGTAGATAAGCCTTTTTCACACTGTGTTCACATTTTTCACATTGTTTTCACATTGATTTGATGGCAGTTCAACTGATCAATAATTTATGGTTACCTCCCTGTGTACCCGGCACCATTCTAATTGTTAGGGGTATATGAAAAAAATTATACAGGGGTATCTGGGTGGCTCAGTCAGTTGTGTATCTGACTCTTGATTTTGGCTCAGGTCATGATCCTAGGGTGGTGGGCTCGAGCCCCATGTGGGCTGCATGCTGAGCATGAAGCCTTTTTAATTCTCAGTCTCTCTCTCTCTCTCTCTCTCTCTCTCTTTCTGACCCTCTCCCCTGCTAGCATACATGCACACTCTCTCTCAGAAATAAAGACATTTTTGGGGCGCCTGGGTGGCGCAGTCGGTTAAGCGTCCGACTTCAGCCAGGTCACGATCTCACGGTCGGTGAGTTCGAGCCCCGCGTCAGGCTCTGGGCTGATGGCTCGGAGCCTGGAGCCTGTTTCCAATTCTGTGTCTCCCTCTCTCTCTGCCCCTCCCCCGTTCATGCTCTGTCTCTCTCTGTCCCAAAAAAATAAAATAAACGTTGAAAAAAAAAAATTAAAAAAAAAAAAAGAAATAAAGACATTTTTAAAAAATTAAAAAGAAAGTACAAAGGGAAGTATTTGACCTCAACATTAATAGTTAATCTTAACAAACAATGGTTAATGGATGTTCATTACATGACTGACACTCTGCTAAGTGCTTTGTAAGCATTATCTGCTTCACTCCCATGTTGTGAATGCCCCTACTTCTATTCCTGGGAAGCTCATTACAATGATAAACTTGTCCACTACCACACAGCTAGAAAATAGCAGAGCAGAACCCAGACTCAGGCAATAAGACCATAAACCTTGATTTTTTTTTTTTTACCTCTAAGCTGTATCACCTTCTTAAAGACAAAACATAAAAACAAACCAATTAGAGATGAATACAGCAAAAACAAAACAAAACACAACATGAAATACTAAAAGTTAGATATTCAAATGTCAGTATTCAGGTGTGGCCAAGAAAGGAGAAACCCACTGAGACACAATTTACCCTTCACTGGAATGAAAAGCATGGGGTACAACCATTTTTTCTGTCTTGTTTACTGTTGAATTTCTAGCCCCTAATCCATAGTCTGGCACATAATAGACACTTAATAACAATTTTCTGAATTATTTAAAAAAGATTAGTAAATCAACACAGGAATAGATTTTGAATGTATGGAGTAAAGAAAGAGGGTCATTCCTAGTGGTAGAAAACATGACTTTCAGTCTCTTATGCTTTGGCTCTCTCCCACTCTGTTAAAAACTGAGAACAAACTGAGGGTTGATGGGGGGTGGGAGGGAGGGGAGGGTGGGTGATGGGTATTAGGAGGGCACCTTTTGGGATGAGCACTGGGTGTTGTATGGAAACCAATTTGTCAATAAATTTCATATATATAAAAAAATGAATAAATGTTAAAAAATTAATAATAGAAAAAAAATAAATTAAACTTTATCATAAAAAAAAAAAGAAAACATGACTTTCTTCTTTCATTCATTTATTCTACCAACAGACATTTGCTGACGTTCACTATGTTAGCGACCCACATGGAGAATGGTGATGAAATTAGTGGGGGTACTAATTATTCTTAATCTGATGAAAGGAGCCATCCAAGCTTTTGGAAGAAGCAGACTAAAGCAAGGACATTTATTTGGACATAGGCAGAAGGTGGTTTGATCTTGCTTATGTCCTGGGGCAACTGCATTAACTTGGGGGAAGGTCATAGCTTTCTAAGATAGTTTATCTTGTGACTCCATATATATGGTTGCATACGCTGAAATAGATTGTAAGAAAATCTTAGCTAGAAATCATTTGAAAGCATACCTACAATTGACGAAATCTAAGTATGGGTTAGATGGTCTTATTTATCAATATCGTATTTCCTAATTTAGATAATTCTAATGGTTCTGTAACAGAATATCCTTGTTTTTAGGAAATATACGCTTAAATGTTAAGTGGTAAGGGGTACATTATCCTCAGCTTATCTAAAAATGTTTCAGAAAAAAATACAAACATATGATAAATTCTAAAGCAAGTGAAGCAGAATATAAACAATTTGACTCTGGGTAAAGTATACACAGGAAGTCCTTGTGCCACTTTGCAACTTTTCTGTAAATTTGAAATTATATAAAACTACACAATTTAAAAACAAAACAAGACCTGCAGATAACTTTTTTAATTTTTTGAATGTTTATATTTATTCTTGAGACAGAGAGAGACAGAGCATGAGCAGGGGAGGGGCAGAGAGAAGGGGAGACACAGAATCTGAAGCAGGCTCCAGGCACTGAGCTGTCAAGACAGAGCCTGATACGGGGCTTGAACTCATGGAGTGTGAGATCATGACCTGAGCTGAAGTCGGACGCTTAACCGACTGAACCGCCCAGGTGCCCCTGCAGATAACTTCTTTAAGTAAAGTTACTTGTATCTCCATTTAGGTCTTGGCTTAGAATTACCTGTTTAATGCCTGAACAATAGCAGATTATCATACACATCATCATTTCTAAACTACTTGCAGCCCGCATAGTGATTTTTTTGGTCCTTTTTGTAGTTTATGCTGAGGCAAGCAACCAGTTGATTAGGGGAAAATAAGGCACTGTGATAGACACATTGTATATATTGTATTTAAAATGTCAGTGCTAAGTTTTGAAGGATGATATTTAATTTTTTAATAAGCACCTAAGTAGGAGAAATCATTCCTATTTTTTCTTTTTTTTTTTTTTTTTTTTTTGACAGGCAAAATCAAAGTTGAAAGAGGTTAGCTACATTGGCAATTACTAGTAAGCCATAGAGCAAAGATTCTCTGTTCTGTGTGCACAGAAGAATGATACGGGGAAATTTGAAAACTACCATTGCCTGGACCCCAATCTAGAAATTCTGGTGTAGTTTCTCTAGTGTGGGTCTGGGCATTAGTTGTTCTTAAAAGTTCCTAAGTGATTCTGATGTACATCTTGGGGGGCAAAACACAGCCGTAAGGATAAGGTTGCAAATAAGCAGGTAATCTGACTCCAAGTCCTCTGGTCTTTCTATAACAATACATATGAAAAACTAAAGTAATAATTACAACTTATCCAAGTAGAGCTTAATGCTTGCTCCTTCTTAATAGTTTAAACATTATCAAAAGCAGGAAACAACTCAAAAGCAGCTTATAATTTTCATAAAACCTGTGCATAATAATTATTGCAGATATTACTCTCAGGTTTTAGTTCTTTTATTTTCACGTAGTTCTACAAGCTTTAATATAGTTTCTTATGCCTTAGAATTAATAGAAGGCAAAATTAAATTTAAAAAAACTTCAGTGGTGCAATCCCACCTCTCTCCAGAAATCTCCATAGTATTCCAAGTAAATATTTTGAAGAAGAGGTCAAAAGTCAACCACTTTGCCACAGAGATGAGAACCACTAATTTCATGATGCTTTCCATTCCTGTCTTCCTTAGATTCCTTTTCTGAAAGAAATCTAAAACCCCTATATGATTCCCAATTTTCCACACTGTCCTTAAACTATGATTCTGAATATCTCCTATGATCCACAATCATGTCCATCACAACCCACATTATCATTTGCTGAATTTTGTGATATTCACTCTCCACCAAATGCCTGCTTCATAATCTCTCTGCTAAATGTCCTATGGTCTTTTTGCTCTAAGGTAAACCTGGCTGTCCTCTGACCTAGACTTCCCCAACAGCCCTCTCACCTCATGCCTGCTTCCTCCCTCACAAATTTGAACTACAGAGACCATTATATACAAAATCTAAATATCAATGCCCTGTAATTTTTATAAAGAAAAAGATTATTCCAACACTTGTTAAAATGATAAGAAAGACTTTATTGGAACTATAGTAACAGGTGCAAGACTCACAATAGGGGAGAAAGATCGACTCAACTCTGAATACAGCGAAGACAGCTGAGGATTTATAGCCAACAGAGTGAGGGAATTAGTGGATGGAATATACAAAGAGGAAGCATCAAGCATAGAAGCATTTTTGTTAATCCCACTTAATAGGATTCTTGCTGAAGGCAGGCCAGGGTGATCAGATAGCAAGGATGGAGGATTCTCACTAAATTAGTGAGATTCTTGCTAAATATGAACTCAGCAAGGACAGAGGCCAAGATTAAGATTTTGGGAAGAGAACTCAGGGGAGCCTGACTAAAGGTTGGTCAAGGGCAGAGTCTTTGTTATGATATAAGAATCATTAAAACAAGTCAGAGGAGTAATGGGTTGATGTTTCCTAACACACTTGTTTTCCAGCTATCTATTTCTATCTTGTTGCAAGCAGGCACAGCAGGTTGCTGGGCTAGGTGGAGGTAGATAGAATTTACTGTGAGGAATAAGCTTAGGAATTCCCTGAGCTTGCACCCTGCACTTGCAACAAGGCATAAAGAATTAGAAAGCCACTGGATGAAAACATCCAAGACTAGGTAAATTAGGTCAGGTAAACGGGGCAAAGGTCCCAGTATAGGACAAAGAAATAGGAATAGGGACTCTCAGGATGAAAACATCCAAGATGGGTTCAACAAGATTAGGTATTCAGGGCAGAAATGCCCCCCAACTTAGTACAATAGCAGAAAGCTGCTTACATAGGAAGGAAGGACCAAATTAGGTAAACAGGTAAATAGGGCTATAGGGCCCAGTGGGGATGAAGGTGCCCAGAGCAGGGCTAATTAGTAAAAGAAAGATGCCTTGTTGACCCTGAGGTAGCATGCTCTGTCTTTCTTGTCCCCTCGACCAGTTTAGGTAAGCAGAGGTGGGGCCCTATGTCTGCTGTAAACAACCATCTGCCCAGCACCAGGATTTTGTTTTGTATGGACCCAAACCACTAACACAGCATATCTTCAAAACCTCCTTTCCCTCACGCCCATGAGTTAATGATCAAGATTTCATTGTCTCTTTGTGCATGTCCATCATGCTTGTAAGCCTTCTGATCCTAATAAAACCTGAGCAAGGACTCTTATTCAGGGCTCTTGTCTCCTCCCGGACATTAGCCTCTCTCGCATTTTTAATCCTGCATCCCGCTCTCTTGCTGGACAAGAGACAACTCCAGACCCATAGTCCACAACAATTTACAAACATACTAAAATATCCTTCATGTAGTAGGGAATACTCCTTCAGGGGAAAGGGCTGATGTTTATTCCAGCAACCTCATGGCATCTCTATGTTGTCTTGGCACCTTACCTATGTTGTTGCATTTGAAAATCTTTAAGGACTGGCATTAATCATTGTTAGGGAGGATTGTCTTTAGTATAGGAAAAATGGGTAGGCAAAAAATGAGCCAGTCTAATTCCTCCTCTTGCCTTCATAATTTTTCTCCTTGAATTAAACTTCCATACTGCCAAAAGGTTGATCTAGTTAGTAGTTCAGTTAGTGGATCTTATTGTTTTGTTCAACAAAGTAGAACTCTTTGTTGAAATCTCATTTACTAGTTTATAAATCCCTTAAAGAAGTGACTGATGAGCGGGTCCTGCCTCTTTCATGAGTCTTAGTTTTCACAAGTCACCCTAGACTCCAAGGAGCTATTAATAATCTCCTCAAATACCCTGGCTCTCACATTCACACCTTTTCATCTCAGCTATCTCTGTCTTACTGGCAGAATTATATTATCTGTGGCAAATAATAATGGTAAAAACAACAATAACAACCCTAAAATCCCAAGGGCTAACCAACACAACTTCATTTCTGGTGAACATTCACTGCATTTGGGACAGGCATGTGCTCATCACACACAGGGACCCAACACGCAGAGTAGCCACCACGTGGAGCATTGCCAGTCACAGTGCCAGACAGAAAAGGAAGAAGCTCCATGTCCTGGCTGATCTAGTGGAAGAAAGGAGAAAGTTCCCCAGAGGAGGAAGAACCAAAACTCTGGCTAACAACACTAATGACTACCATACACTGGTCTTCAGGTGAACTCACACAATTCTTTCAAATTTAAGCTCAAATGTTTCTACCTTTTGTGATCACCACCCATAAACCTGCCACTCTTAGAATACTTAGCATATCATACTGAAATTATTAATTTACATGCTAGTTCCCCAACTAAATTATTAGTTTGTTAAATATAGGCAGTGTATCTAATTCTTGCATTTTTCTCTCCGAGGCCATTGTGTGCTTTATTGTGGGGATATTGTTGAATTAGTGAGAAATAAATAAAATCTATCTGGCTAACCAGTTCTTCATTGCTGTGTGACATTTGCCATTAGACATGCAGGCTTTTGGTATAAGGCTGTACATTCCCTAAAGAGGTCCAACTGTGCCCTGAAAAATTATTTCTGCATCATTATAAATGAACCTGCTAGATTTGTCATTTAACAAACATTTATATAACCCTAAATACATACCATGAATATTAACTCATTTAATATGCATATAAACCCATTTTACATACAAGGAAAGTGGGAACAGAGAATTTAAGAAACTTGGCACAGCACAAATGAAATTTTAGGTCATTTAGCTTCAGACTCCTTGCTCTTGACCACTAGACTGTACTGACATTTTTGAGCAGCATAGCTTCTTAAAAGGATATTTGAGTACTTTGTTTGGGTAATACTAATTGGAAGGCTTTACATTGATCATATCAGTGATACCTAAACACTTGTCTATTTGTAGATTAATATTGGGATTACTGTGTAAGAATCTCCCAAGGAATCAGAAATTCCATTTGGTATATCTGAAATTTAGAAATAAACAAAATTCACAGATGATTTTGATGCATAGCCATACTTATAAATCATTGCTTTAAATTATTTTATCAAAATGTGTTCCTGTAAAGCACAGGAGACTGTTCATTAACTCCCATACTAATAATAGCAGAAAGAAGTTATCACAATGGGTAATAGTCATAGTAGGATGAAGTCTTAGTTCTTTCCAAAGAAATTTGTTCCAAGGGCACCTGAGTGGCTCAGTCAGTAAGCATCTGACTTTGGCTCAGGTCATGATCTCACAGTTCAAGAGTCTGAGTCCCACATTGGGATCTGTGCTGACAGCTTGGAGCCTGGAGACTGCTTCGGATTCTGTGTCTCCCTTTCTCTCTGCCTTTCTCCCACTCGTGCTCTGTCTCTGTCTCTCTCAAAAATAAGTAAACATTAAAAAATTTAAAAAAAATAATAAATTTGTTCCAGTCATGTGATGAAGGTTGAAAAGTCCCAGGGATATTAGCTCTCCCTGTTGCTAGCTTATGGAAATGTTAGTGCCATACTTAAGAGCATATAATTCTAAGTAGAATTATCTGTCATAATGATAGTGTAATTATATTAAACCAAACAAAGCTAACCAAACAAAGCTCCTCCCCTCATGAAACCTACAGTGTAGGGAGGGCAGGGATCCCAAAAGTATGGGCCATGAGCTCAATCTTCCCACTTTTGCAAATGAAGTTTCACTAGAAGTCAGCCATACCCATTCATTAAAAGATCATCTCTGGCTATTTTCACACTACAACAGCAGAATTAAGTAGTTACATCAGAGACTGGATGACCCCCCAAAGCCTAACATGTTTATTGTCTGGCCTTCCACAGAAAATCTCCTGACTCTGATTTTTTCCATCTTTTCCCCCACCTTTTATCACTCAGGCTGGTGTTGGTTCAGGAGTGACTTGAATAAGCTATTTTTGGATTTTTTTTTAACTTCTGAGAACTTCAAAAAGGCAATGGAATCAGTCAACATATTTGGTATTATTCAGATTTCTCATTTTCAGATTTTAAACAGCAGAATTCAATTTATTTAAGACTCAAGAACTGGGGTACCTGGGTGGCTCAGTCAGTTGGGCATCTGGCTTCAGCTCAGGTCATGATCTCACAGCTAGTGGGTTCAAGCCCTGCGTCGGGCTCTGTGCTGACAGCTCAGAGCCTGGAGTCTGCTTCGGATTCTGTGTCTCCTTTTCTCTCTGCCCCTCTCCCACTTGTGCTCTGTTTCTGCCTCTCTCAAAAAGAAGTAAACATTAAAAAATTTAAAAAAAAAAATTTGTTCCAGTCATGTGATGAAGGTTGAAAAGTCCCAGGGATATTAGCTCTCCCTGTTGCTACCTTATGGAAATGTTAGTACCATATTTAAGAGCATATAATTCTAAGTAGAATTATCTGTCATAATGATAATGTAATTATATTAAAATTCTTGACATAAAATGAAAAAATCTTATAAATATATATTTTTATTTGCCAACAATTTTTCTTTATACCAGCTAGTATATAAAATATTTTTAAGGAACCCCAATGTATTAAATGAACTGAATAAGCATTACACAGGTGCTTCAAAAATCATAGGGCTGTTTTAGCAACGGGATAATTTAGCTCAACTGACAAAATTAATCTCCACATAAAGGCTTCATGCTAGCCTGAACTACCATACTGTTACATATTATTTATATGGGGTATTCAGCTTAAAATGATCACATGGTATTATAACAATAAAGCATACTGACAGCTTAAAAAAGACATAAGCTAGGAAAGTTTACCTAAAGATAGAATAATAAAATAGATGATATCAAGTCCTTTTTACATTTCAGTGCTGAAATAGTCCATTGGCAAGATATATATTTCTTAAAAATGAAAACACACACACGCACACACCTGGTGCCTGCATTTCTGCATATGCGTTTCCAAAATGCCACCAATTAGCTCTAAGATGATAAAATGACCAGTCTACAGGGCTGTATAATGGATGGCGTTGCTTTAATTAGTAATAATTGATGTATTTATATGCATTCTAGGTGCAGGACAGTCCTACTAAAGAGTCATCGACTCCATATGACACCCCCCAAATCATATCCCAATGAAAGCTAATGACACTCATTAAAATAAAATAGGATTCATAGAAAGACATTAGGAATTCAAATGATCTTCCATAATATAGGATGTTGTTACTAGACTGCTTTAGCTGTAGTGATGGGAGAGCATATATGAATATTTGGAAGAAGGAAATATAACATTTGCCTTTGTTGTATTTCACATCTGTCCACATCAAACCTAACCTTATTTCTTGTTTCTGCTATGTCCAAATGTTTCAAAGCTCTAGAAGGCCACCATCTCCCTTTGGGCTGGTTCCAAATCCATGTTACCCTCAATAATCATAAACATGATGCCTTCAATTTCTCCACGCTGCAGTATCATTTTAGATTCCGTCCCCCACATTCAGACAGCCACTCCTATGTAGTTCGTGCCCCTGTTGCTGATCCCATTCAGGTCTTCATTGTCCCCTACCTGGTAATTGTGGCAATGGACTCCTGACTCTATTATCACTCCTTTATAATCTTTCTTTCACACTGTGGCCTAATTTATCATCCTAAGTCTCCAGTCAGATAATGTCTGTTCCCTTTAAAAACACTGGAGATTCCTTGTTTTCTACAGAATAAAGTCCAAAACACTCCACTTCTCATTAGATTTCCTTTGTGCTTTTAACACTATCCAGTCTTTATGGTTTTATTTCTTCCTATGCCACTCTATCCATGCCACACTCAAGAAAGAACAGACTTTTTTGATATTTCTTCCAATCTAATGTTAGACAACTTTAGCAACAGGAACATTCAAACACTATAATCAGTTATCATCTATAGTTTACCATGTCTATATACTAGTCATTGATTTCTAACAGATATATATATATATATATATATATATATATATATACACACTAATCATGCTTTCACAAGAGAAATAAACTCTGACTGCCTGTAAAGAGAAATCTTTCATGTTTGGTTGGGAAAGGAAAGGTGAGCTATGATTGCATATTCTGAAATGTGGGTGGTTTCTGTTGACCCGGACCTGAGCAAGTCACAAAGTGATCACGGCAGAGAACACACTTATGACCACAGGTAGATGAAATAAGAGGCAAGAGATGGAGGGATGTGGGGAAAGTGGTGAATACATATACTCTGCCATCTTCCATCTTTTGTCATGTATGAGAAAATTATATTCTTGAGGTAAATGTATTTATATAAAATTATACTATTTTTTAGTGACCAAAGAGGTTCCATAATGCAAAGAAGACAAGAATTGTGCCAATGACAAGAAGAATTAGAATATATAATGCTTCTTTGAGCACATAAAACTCTCTGGATTTAAGAATTCAATGGTGGCTTCCAGAATCAGAGACAGTAAGAGGTAACAGAGGACTCAATTCCATGAGGTGAACCCAACTCTAAAGGCCACTGAATGAGGAAGATATAAGGTACATTCATTATATTTTTGAACAACTCAATACCATTAATGCTCTAACACTAATTACCTGATGACAACCGGGTGACACTGCAATTTAATTCTGTTCTCACCACTAATTACCCAGAGTCAGTGTAAAATCCCACAGGTTTAAGGTCTCAGTCCCACAAGACTGCTCTCCACTCCAGATGCCAACCCAACTTTTAGGAGCCACCTGCACTTATGACAAGCTGGCTATAAATTGGAGGGTTTCCACAAATCTGTCAGGTTCAAGAATTCACTACAATGACTCACAGAACTCATTCAAAGCACTGTTCTTTTTATTGCAGTTTTCTTATAAGCACTACACATGGGACAAGGTCTGGAAGTGTCCCAGACACAGAACTGCCATGCCTGCTCTCTATGAAGTCAGAGAATATCACCCCACGAACCAACCAGGAAGTTCTACCATGTCTTGGTGTCCAGAGTTTTTAGTGAGCATGTAAGCATGGTTGATTAAATCATTGGCCAGGTGACTGAATTCCATCTGTAGTACCCCCTATACTTAGAGGTCAGGCTGCTCAAAGTTCCAAACTGTTAATCTTTTAGTTGGGATATGTCATTCTGAAATTATCTAGGGGCCCACCTAGTCACCTCATTAACATTAAGAAAACATTCCTATTACTTAGGAAATTCTAGGACTCCATGGGACAAGCACCAGATATATTCTCCAGTGTAACACCATTGTTTCATCATGGAGCAAATTTTGTCAAAATTCTGCATTATTTTAAAATACTTTTCATTTATTAGATTTACACAGTGTGCCAGAAATAAAAATAGTACAAGACACATCCATATACCCTTTATTTAGTTTCATCTTTTATTAACATTTAACCTCATGTGGTTACTTCACCATTCTCTCTTCCTCCTTTCCTCCCTACCTTTCTCCACACACACACATACACACACACGTACTTTTTCCCTCAACCATTTCAGGATACATTACATGTACCATCTGCACTACTCTTAATGTTATGATAAAAGTTTTCTCTATTAAAAGACTTCTCTTTACCCATGCAAATAGGATTATGTTTATTAAGGTAATTTATTTTTCTAATTTGTATTGCTGGTACTTATTTACATGTCCATCTTTACTCAGTGTGATAAAAGGCCTCTTAAGGGCCCAGAAATCTTTATTTTTAAGAACTACCTCCACATTATCCTGACTCAGGTAATCTTTTTTTTAAAAAAAGCTTTGAGTAAAGTGACATTTTTAAATCATCTCTACATCTGACATCATGTCTAACTAGTGCTCAGTAAATGTTATTAAAAGGGAAATATTTTATAAAGGAAATTATTTCATAGAGTTCTCTTAGCCCTTCAGTATGCAAACATTGATGGATTAGATCATATTTACCATATGCATAATTCTCTTTTATAGTGAAAAATGGCAAAATGAGATACTAGCCGGTTACTATATATTCTCTAAAGTCAGAAATACTATCACAAGTATTTTTAATTTAGTTCAATCTCTATGTGAGGTTAGATTCCCTAAAAAGAAAAGCTGACAAAGATTCAAGTCCATGTGATTCTTTAAGGCAGTGCCTTCAGGAGTAAGAGCATGACGGAAGCAGGACAGGGAAAGGAAAAGAGGAAAGCCAACATGTATCTCAGCTGGAATCTAGCTTTAGCCTGATCTCCATGGGAGCTCTGGAACATGAATTGTGCTACACAGAGGAAAAACCCAAAGTCAGGAAGCTGGCAATTTGTATTTTCATGTTGGTCAGTCAGTTGATACAAATAGTTGTGGGGGTGAGGAGCATAAGGCAAGATAGCTCCCATTTGGCTGAGGATAATTCTCTCTAGAGAACAGTGCAATCATGAGTATTAGCAACCAACACTCACAGCAGCTGGGGAACAGGTACACCAGGCTGGTGAAGGGGATCTCGGAGAGGCACCAACAGTGTCCACTACAGCCCCAATATCTAAACAATTATATATTTAATATTTAGCCAGGATCCAGAGTGTTCTGAACACTGTGAGGTCTCTTTAGATGCCCAGATACATTTTAAAAGTTAACATAATGTTTTTGAGGTAGTCCTTGAAATATTCTCACTTTTATGACTCTTAACTAGTAATTAAGCTTTATAACTGAATAGGTAGCTATTAAAAAAGGGATTTCAGGCGTTATGTACAATAACATGGTTCTGCAGAATAGAGATGATTATCTACACTTTCAACGTATACCAGACACTGCCCCTTCCTTCCTTTCACTATCTTTAACTGAAGCTGTTTATTCAAGTATCCCTTCTCCACTTAAATGCAGCCTTTTGTAGGCAATATTTGCATTTTATTCAAATATACACTAGTGTTGGCATTTCTATTCAGCACGCACTCAATTCATGACTAATGAGTAACTAAAGTTACGTATGAATGTATACAACTGTAATGATATGGTGCTTAGATTGAAAATTCTTTTAGTACATCTGAGAAGGAAGACAAACATATGGAATAGTAATTAGTTTAAATAAGACATAATTTACTTCTAAAATTGGTTAGAAGAGCTGTGTCTAGGAAACTAATGAAATGATAAGACAGTCAATCTTGGTGAGATATTTTTCAGGCTGAGAATCAACAGGGATGAATAATCTGGTTGTTGAAACATCTAAATAGAACAATAAGCCCCTGCTTGCAGGGAAAAGATAGCAATGAACTGAAATAGCTCATTCCAAAAAACTGTGTAAGTACGTATTTTCAGGTGGTGGATTAAATATGGACGTGGGAGAGGAAACTGTTTTACTTCTAAGCTTGCACATTTGCACATCAATTTTTTTTCAATTTGTCAGATTCTTAGTACAGATGGTGTACCAGGTGGTTTACAAATGTGTCTAAAAACAATGAAAATCCAAAGTCATCACTCCTTCCCTGCAGATGTTGATTTTTGTTCTTAGGGCAGCTACCAAGATCAATAATATCTTTCCCCCTTAAAATAATAACACACATTTGACTTTCAGTTTATTTATGCTGAAACTTTAATCCAAAATGATTTTAAGTTGCTTATAATGATATTTCAAAGTGAAAATACTGTTCATTTAGTTGTTCTGAGTGTTTGGCTTTCATTTTCTGAATATTTTTGTAGTTGCCTTAATGATGATTATTGAAGCTGGGCCCTAGTCTTTATCTCTGCACCTAATACGAATCCTCATTTTCTATCTCACACCATTAATGGCCAGATCTTAGGATCCAGGACTCATTACAACAAAAGCTGCAATACACAGATGGCATGTAGTAGAAATGATGTTGGGGCTTTGCCAACACTGATACCTTGGGTAGCAAGGAGGAACGTTGGGACAAGCATGGAGGATAGGGACGAGATAGCCCAGGTAAGCATTAGATTCGACCTCTTCTAGATAAGCTGCTTAGATACTAACCAATATAATTGGAGGATTACAGGAAATCATTTGCCATGAATTAGTCGACATAGTAGTTAAACTCAATTACTCCTTTTTCTTTAAATTTTACACCTATTTTTATTATCTTTATAGAAAATTGTCCCTTACATATTATTCCTAAGTTAACAAATGCTTATTGAACAATAATCATGGACTAAATATCTGAAGTATTAGAAGTGACTTTTTATTAAGTTGGATATTGCATAAATTCATTTGAGTTGCACCAGTGTATAAACCTTGATATTTAAAAGAGCTTGGAATTCAGACGCTATGAGGGGAAGGACAGTTTCCTCAACTCTCATTTCAGGGCCTGGGTTGTAGACTCAAGAAGGAATGGATGAATAGTGGTGACCTCTGTGAGTATTTGCTAAATATGGAGTATAAATTCCTTAAATTCACTCTGATTTGTATAGAAAATGCGTAGGGGTATATCATGTTATAAAGAACAAACTAATACCAGGATAAATCCTGCTTTAATAAGCAGAGAGCTCCTTCTGTATGGTAGATACTACATTGGGTACAAGGGACTCAATGATGAAATAAACATGGTCTCTTGGTTTCATGGGGCTTATAGTCCTGCGGGTCTCAACCAGGAGTGATTAATCTCCTTAGGTGGGGTGTGGAAAAGTGGCAAGAGGTGAATGTGTGTATATGTAGTGGGGGGAGGAGAGAGCTTGGGTGCTCCTGACTGACATGATTGGGCAGTGCTGTGGATCTTTAGTGGTTAAGTTCTAGGTATGATAAACGTCCTGCACTGCCTTGGAGAGACCCATATAATGAAGAATTGCCTGCCCAAAGTGTTTATAGTGTCTCTCCTGAAGAAACACTACAGGAGAGAAAGACAATGCACACCTAAAATATCACATAATTCATATAAATTAAAATATAGCATCACAGCTCATATCAGATATATTACAATATATAATTAAGATGTCTAACCCAAATTTAGAGCTTTAGAGAATTAAGGAATTCCTTTTGCCAGATACCAGCAACTAAAGGATGAACAAATTTAATCGCATGAAATAGGATTAAACAGATGTCCTGTATAAGGAACAAACAGAAATTTGCATAGAGGTGATATGATTGCTAGGTGGGAAGTAGGAAGAGATGAAGCTTGACCAAAGGCTAGGGCCAGGTTATTTAAGGCCTTATAAGTTATGTGACAGATACCTGCATGTTACCCTGAGGAAAACAGAAAGTCATTGAAGAATTTTCATTTAGAGAGTGATATGACCATAGACCATAGGTGTAGCATAAGTTCTTTTCACTGATAGTTTGTAGAATAAATGGGATGATCTCTCACTATCTGTTTACCTTTCTAATAGTAGAAAGCACTAAACACTAAGTATAAGCACTAAGAAAGATGAAAAAGGGAGTAGACAAGAGAAGACAAACATTGTAACAGAACATAAACTAGATGCTCAATATGGAAAGAACACTTTTCCTGCCTGGACCTTCACACTGCCTGATAGAGATATAATGCAAGCCACATACATAACCCTAGATTTACAAGTAGCCACATTAAAAAAAATTACAAAGAAATAGGTGAAATTCATTACAATAATACATATTTTTAACTTAACTGAATATATTCAAATATCATTTTTAAATGCAACTAATATAAATATTTAATGATACAGTTTACATTGTTTGTTTTTAAATTTTTATACCTAATATTGGAAATGCAGCATGCATTTTCTACTTATAGCACATCTCAATTTGGACCAGTCAGATTGTATGTGCTAGCCATATGTGGATAGTGCTTACCATATTGGAGAGCACAGGCATGATATTTATTACTGAAGAAAGAACAACAAAAAATTGATATTTGCTATATAATTGAATAGAACTTAGGTTTTTCAAATCAGGTTTCTTAGGAAATTGAACAAAAGCAAAATCCCTCTTTGTAAACATCGATCAAAAGGAAGAAAGAAGGAACATATCATGATTCATTTTCTGTCTGTGGGTAACTCTATTAGGCAAACTTCATGTAACAAATTAATGATTGTTTTCTTCATAAATCAGGATGTATAGTTTCATTGATTTTTCCAAATGACTATTATAAAACCTAACAATAAGCAAAAATTCCTATTTATTTTAATGCTTTGCTTGTGTGAATGTTCAAATTCTGAGATAGGTGTAAATAGATTTGGAAAAGGAAAAGTATTCATTCAAAACCCAACGTCCTGGAATACAGTTAATTTCATCATCATTTCCATTTAAAATATTACATGCTGTTTAAAGTCATGGTGAAGATTCAAGGAGTTAAATATATGTAATGAACTAGACCTTACCTGTGGCACAGAAGTGCTGAATAAGACATAGGTGTCTCTGTTTTTGAATTAAATTGTTAGAGATAAAAATGGTCAGTGTTCGCCTTTATGCAGGGACCTTTCTGCCTTGCTCTTTTCTTATGCAGAGAGTTCTCCTGACTTGACTCTACCTGTATTAAATTTTTAATCTCTTGTCATTCATTTCCCTCCTTAAGGCTTCGATTAAATCAATAAAGTTATCTTTTATACAGGTGTTAATACCTTTAATACAGGTGTTAATCTCTCCTGTAAGCACTTCATAATACATAATTTGTAGATGTTGCTTGAGTGTTTTCTTTTATTAGTATGGGGTCATATGGAGTTTCTGTATTCCATCACTGCAGAGGACCTTCAGTATGTTTTCTCCTTGAACACCAAAGGAACTTTGATCCCCTTTACTGCTTATGTTTGTTAAGGGTGATAAAGCCTCAGATGTACTCAGGAATATATCAGCCAGAGCAAACATAGGAAGAGGTGGGAGTGAGACTCCCTCCTGGGACCACTAGCAACTAATCTTGAAGCAGATACTTTGCTGGCTCACTGGGATGCCACCTATGGGATGATTATCTCTGAGTTTCTTCAGATAAAAGACATTTTCAACCCAAACAAACATTAACATCTGGGTATGTTGAGTAAGCCTATGAAATACTACATACAACTGTTAAATATAATTCCTTGTGCTTACTTTTGCTTTTACATTTCAGAATTCCTCTGTATGCATTCTCTATTTGGACATTTGGGCAACCCCTATCCTCCCTTATCCAAATATACACTTTCATACTTAGAGTACAGACCCAGATCAGGCACCCTTTGCCTTTGAACTAACAAACCTTGCCTTGGCTCTATAATAGCTACATTCAGTCTTTTGTGTATGCATGTATATTAGGTATTGGATCAGTAAGATTTTAACTCTTTGAGGTAGCACTGCACTTCACAGATTTCTACTCTGGCACCATATTTTATATGTAGTTATGTTTTATAAGTTTTTCCTATAAAACTTCTAAGAAACCAGAAACTTTTGTAAATTTTTTAAAACTTAAAGGAAATGACATGAACTTACAAAGAATACTGCATTTGGAGCAATTCTTTATAACTGCCTCCAGATAGAAGTAAAGCTGTGACAGATTTGGAAACTCTGAAGGGAGATTTCTTTAATGGTTTTTTGAGTGGTGAGGTATTTTAAATGAAAACTTCATAGAAACATTGTCTATTGGCACAGTGTTTTATGTTGCAAGTACTGGCTGCTTGACTTTCCTGTGTTTCTGACAATTTGTAGACAACAGACAAAAATCCCCAAATGGACTTATGCTTCACATAAAATGTTGAATGTGTTGAGGTTTTCACAAAGAATGTATTTACCTGATGTGAGTATATTGAAGCTGGGCTGCCATTTAAGGAAGAACTCTATGCCACACACAGGCATTCTGCTTCTATAACAGCACAATTGTAAACTGGCAATGGTAATAGATATCTTGGGAAGTTAAGAGTCCAAATTTATGCAGTTTTTTCTGGGAAGAAACCCATTTAATTCCCATTCTTTAATCTCATATTTTGTGTGTTTAAAATTGTATACAAAGAATAAAAATGTACTGGGTTTAAAACTGTCTTTGGGATTCATTGGTTGGTGAACTTGAACAGGTCAGTTGACCTACTGGATCTCAGTGTCCTTATCTGTAAAGTGAGGCTAAGAGTTGTAAAGACAACCGTCAGGTTGTCCTTACTCCTCAGCTAGTTGAAAGGCCATGGTCAACCATTATAATCCCTCCCTTGCATGTGTTCTCAGAAGTGATGCTGTGCCCTTCTCAGTTCATCACCAATGCACATGTCAGCTACTCCCAGTTTTGGTGACATTAACTTTAATCACTTGGTTAAGGTGGTGTCCACCAGGGATCTGCACCATAAAGTTAACAATTTATCTTTTTAATTAATTATTACTTTGAGAAAATGTTAATATGCTTATCAGTCACCCACTAATTTATGAATTCCTTGATGATTGTTTAACTGTACCATGCCTTCTGTATCTAAAAGAGATTTTCCTTCTTTCCATTAATTAATTTATTCATTTTTTTATATCCATAAAGATTCATGGATTCTTACTTTATTCATTGCTTTCATTATTTATTTTGATACTCAAATTGCCCCAAGTTTGGCAAGTGGAAGCACCTTCAACCTGGTCTCTGTGTGTTTTTGATATGTGCCATGAACACTGTCATGCTTTCTCTGGAGCAACAATACAATCTAGGTTCATTCACTGCCTTAGTGTGGGAGTCAGTCTTTCTTTCTAAGGACTCCTGTTTCTTTTAAGGGAGAAAGATATTAAAGATCTAGTATAGTCCCAATAGTTTACTTTTGCTTCCCTTGCCTGAGGAGACACATCTAGAAGAATGCTTCTATGGCTGATGTCAAAGAAATTACTGCCTATATTTTCTTCTAGGATTTTTATAACTTCAGGTCTCACATTTAGGTCTTTAACTCATTTTGAGTTTATTTTTTGTTTTGGTGTAAGAAAATTATCCAATTTCATTTTTTTTTTTTAATTTTGAGGGAAACCATGAGCTAGGGAGGGGCAGAGACTGAGGGGGAGAGTGAGAATCCTATGCAGGCTCCATGCTGTCAGCACAGACCTTGATGTGGGGCTGTTTCATGAACTGTGAGATCATGACCTGAGCCAAAACCAAGAGTCAGATTCTTAATGGAATGAGCCACCTAGGTGGTCCAGTTTCATTTGTTTGCATATAACTGTCCAGTTTTCCCGCCACCATTTGTTAAAGAGACTTTTTTCCATTGTATATTCTTGCCCTCTTTTGTCATATATTACTTGACTATAAAAGTGTGGGTTTACTTCTGGACTCTCTATTCTGTTCCTTTGATACACATGCCCATTTTTGTGCCAGTATCAAACTGTTCAGATTACTACAGCTTTGTAGTATATCTTGAAGTCTGGAATTGTGATACTCTAGCATTATTGTTCTTTTTCAAGCTTGTTTTGGATATTCAGGATCTTTTGTAGTTCATTACAAATTTTAGGAGTATTTGTTATGGTTCTGTGAAAAATGTTTTTGGTATTTTGATCGGGATTATGTTAAATCTGTAGATTGCCTTGGGTAGTATGGACATTTTAACAATATTGGTTCTTCCAGTTCATGAGCATGGAATATCTTTCCATTTGTTTGTGTCATCTTCAATTTATTTCATCAATATTCTTAAACAATTTTTTAATGTTTATTTCTTTTTGAGAGAGAGAGAGATAGCGGGAGAGCAACAGAGAGAGAGAGAGAGAGAGATAGAGAGAGAGAGGGAGACACAGAATCCGAAGCAGGATCCAGGTACTGAGCTGTCAGCACAGAGCCCAACATGGGGCTCGAACCCACGAACTGTGAGATCATGACCTGAGCTGAAGTCAGATGCTCAACTGACTGAGCCACCCAGGGGTCCCTTTTTCATCAATATTTTTTATACACCAAAATAAAAAGTTTTTGCAAGGCCAAGGAAAAAAAACAAAACAAAACAGCAACCTACTGCATGGGAGGAGATATTTGCAAATGATATATCCAATAAGGAGTTAACATCCAAAATATATAAAGAACTTAGAGGGGTGCCTGGGTGCCTCAGTCGGTTAAGCATCTGACTTCGGCTCAGGTCATGATCTTGCGGTTTGTGAGTTGGAGCCCCTCATTGGGCTCTGTGCTGTCAGCTCAGAACCTGGAGCCTGCTTCAGATACTGTGTCTCCCTCTCTTTCTGCCCCTCCCCAGATCATGCTCTGTCTCTCTCTGTCTCTCAAAAAAAATAAACATTAAAAAAAAATTTACTTATACAACTCAACTCAACACCAAAAAGACATATAATCTTTGGGCAGAGAAACTGAGAAGACATTTTTCCAAAGAAGACATACAGATAGCTAGCAGATACATGAAAAGATGCTCAACATCATTACTCATCAGGGAAATGTGAGTTAAAATCACAATTAGATATTACTTTGCACCTAACAGAATGACTAAAGTCAAAAACACAATAAATAACAAGTGTTGATGAGGGTGTGGGGGAAAAAAGGAACTTTTATGCAAAGCTGGTATGAATATAAATTGGTGCAGCCTTTGTAGGAAATAGTATGGAAGTTCCTCAAAAAAATTAAAAATAGAAATGCCATAGGATCCAATAATTCCAATGCTGGGTATTTACTCAAAGATAAATGAAAAAAAACAATTTGAAAAGATATATGCATCCCTATTTATTGTAGAATTATTTATCAACAGTGAAGATATGAAAGCAACCCAAATGTCCATCAATAAATTAATGGGTAAAGAAGATGTGGTATATATACACAATGGAATATTACTCAACCATAATAAAATCTTGCCATTTGCAAAAGATGGATGGACCTACGGGGTATAATGCAAAGTAAAATAAGTCTGTGAGAGGAAGACAAATACCATATGATTTCACTCATATGTGGAATTTAAGAAACAAAACAAACAAACAAAGAAGAGCCAAAAACATAATTTAAACATAGAGAACAAACTGGTGATTGCCAGAGGAGAGGTAAGAGGGAGAGAGCTAAAATAGACAAAGGGTTTAAAATTATACTTATCTCTGGGTAAGGGGCATCAAAGAATCTACTCCTGAAATCATTGTTGCACTATATGGTAACTAATTTGGATGTAAATTTTAAAAAATTAAAAATAAAATTAAAAAATAAAATAAAATATCCATGGGGGGGGGCGGGAACATATCCATCACCTAAAAAAAAAAAAGTATACTTATCTCAATGAGCACAGAAAAATGTATAGAATTATTGAATCATATTGTATACCTGATAATAACATAATACTGTGAGCTAATTATGCTTGAATAAAAAAAATCTTAAAAAAAAAGAAATGAAGATCTGAGTGTTAAGTGTTATTCTTGCTACTGATGCTTCATTGTTTCTTGGCTTTCTCTGGCTGAGAGTTTCTGTATGATGAATGGATGTTTCTGCTTTGAGGAAAGAAGCAGAATTAATCACAGGACTCACATAGTGTTTTTCCCTTTTCTCAAGTATCACAATCCTGCACTTCATATTTTGACAGCAAACATATCATTTACACATTTTGTGCAGTCTTGCTTTAAATTCTATGTAAAGATAAGCAGGTACCAGTTATGGTATGGCCCTGAGTAAGTTTTTGGTTTGTTTTACAATAAGTGAGAGACTATTAAAGGATAAAAACTTTAAAAAATGTTTGCCCTAATTCAAGTCTGCTTATGGGAAACAAAGGCAACATTAATAGAACAATTATCATAACATGGAAAATTTATCATGAGCTTAAGTCCTGACAAATACCACATGGTCAGAGTTTCCACAGGTGTAAAATTTGGCCTCTGAAGGACATCAAGTACACATGATGCCTTTCCTCAATCAACTCTGTTTTCTTAAAAGTTTTTTAAGAAGGACTTTTTGCAAAGTCCTACTGCTCTTCAAATTCAGGCAGAAAAGTCAAGGAGATGGAGAAGAATGGAGGTTTGTACATTTCACAGCTTTCCATTTGTTCCCTCTTCATAAACACATCAGAATTAGAACAATTTCATCTTTTTTATGGTACCTTAAGACTGAAGACAGGTAAGCTAAAGAGGTGTGACATATTTTGACAGGCATATCAAGCTTTTCTTCCCATATAAGTAATTCTACTCAAAGAGTAAATATTTTTAAACTATGTAACTTATTTCTCAAAGATATTGACAAGTTGCACTATTTTACTCTTTCAGGCACCTAGTTAATGTTCACTAGTCAAGTGGGTAATAAAACATTTGATGGGGGCACCTGGATGGCTCAGCTGGTTAAGCATCTGACTTCAGCTCAGGTCATGATCTCATGGTTTGTGAGTTTGAGTCCCGTGTCGGGCTCTGCTGACAGCTTGTAGCCTGAAGCCTGTTTCAGATTCTGTGTCTCCTTCTCTCTCTGACCCTCCCTGTCTTGTGGTCTGTTTCTCTCTCTCAAAAATAAACATTAAAATTTTTTTTAAAAGAATAGCTGTAAAAAATACGTCATTTGATAAAGGTGGCAGAGACTAATTTCTCTATTATTTCATCAATAAGGTTAACAGCTGAGAGTGAAAAACTACCTATAAATCTTAGCTATGCTATTATTATGATAGTCATTTAGTCTGATAAAATAATTTACTTATTACCATAATATAATCAGTGATTCATTTCTAATATTTCATTATGTCTTTATTAGCCTAATAAGAGAACTTGTAGCCAAGGCACAATCCATGGGAAGAAAATTGTAGAAAAACTAAAACCTTGTATCAATACTTCATGTTACTCTGTGTGTCAACTTTAGTTGTAGTTATTAATTCTATTTTCATTCATTTCACTCTTTAGCTTATAGATGAAATTTGCAACAGGGCTGGGGAATACACCAACATACTGCACCACTTTCAAATAAAATTTGGAGCTGAATTTATATTTATTCAGTAAATAATTATTAATTATATCATGCACAAATCACGTGTTTAGATATATGGGAAAGTATATAAATATATGAGGGGGTCCCTCTGGACCTTATAATTATATTGAAAAGTCAAGTTATACCTTGGCAAAGTATTGCAAAGTATCTTCAGATATATTATTCTTTCTTCTGATTATTAAGTATTATTTTTATTATCCAATTTTATATTGAAACATTAATGACAGACAATAACAACAACAAATACCCCAACATAAGAACATGAGTAGCCTTTCTGAGGCTACATGGCTTATGTGATGAAAGCTGAAGGCTAACTCAAGTCTTCTGATTTAAAAACCTTATGTCTTAAAACTACACTAGCTGGGGAAGTATTATATTAGTCAAATGATTGTTGTTATCTGAGTCTCGTGGGTGGTTTCTGAAAGTTAGCCTTACAGAGGTCATGAGGGCTGGGCTGGGACCTGAATAATGAATGGAGTTTCACAGAGAATGGAGGATGAGGAGACCCTTGGGTGAAGGTGAAAAATGGTGGGCAAAAGACTCAAGAGCATGCCAGCTACTATTTTTATGAATATTCCAATGAGAAGAAAAGAACAAGATTAAAGGCCCAGAAATCCAAGTGTCAGGTCTGCAACATGTGTCAGTCATATAAGAAAAATCAACCATTCTTAGTTCTGTTTCTAGGGGAAAGAATCCTATACATGGGGTTATTATGAAGGAGGGGGCTAACTGGAAAGCTTCTTGATGGGACTTCATGGCAAGACATTTTATATCCAGCAAAACCAACCCTTTCTGACTCTCTTTGGAAGCTTTTGAAATGACACAGTGACTTTTCTCAAGGCTACTCATTTTCAGGGTGTGAGAATCTTGCTCACAGGAAAGCTTATTTTCAATTCCTTCTGAGACTCACACAGAGGCTCAGACTTAATCACAGGGAGAAAATGATTGCCCATGCATTGTGACTTCAGAGGCAGCAGAATGGAAAGAGAATAGAACACAGAAGATCTGAGCATTTAAAACTGGCACTGTGAATAAACTGCTTAAGTTTTCTGAGTCTCGGTTTATGCATTTACTTTAAAACTGGAATTAATGCCTTCCTGACTGACTTCCCCACTTCCTTATATTACTGAAAGGGCCTTCCTTATTCAGTAGTTCCCATCTCCTAATACTTTTATTTTTATGGGTCTTGGTATTCATTTTTAAACCATCTCTCTACAGTAACAACAGGAAATGTATTTAAGCCAGCAGGGTGCATACTGGCCAGAACTGTTGATATCACTACTTATGATGCCAGGCAGCTTCCTCATATGAACCCCATTCTTTTGTAAAGGGAGATTTCAAAATGGAGCAAGCAAGCCTAGCTAAGAGAGTCTCTTTTAAAATAGGATTGGAAAGCCGTAAGAGGAGGAATTTATGCACATCCTCGGCAGAGAAATTATAAACTTTTTGCCAGCTGCAAGCCCTCAGCCTGTATTTAACCCCCTCCTCACCAGGACACTTGAATCTTTCCTATTCTTCACTTTGAAAATAGCCAACAATATCTGACAAGTCTCAATTTCTTATTTGCATATTAACTCTACTCATTCATGTTAACCTATTTTCTAATTTTTTTTGATTTAACTTTATTTTTTATTTTTTAAAATTTACATCCAAATTAGTTAGTATATAGTGAAGCAATGATTTCAGTAGATTCCTTAATGCCCCTTACCCATTTAGCCTATCTCCCTCCCACACCCCCTCCAGTGACCCTGTTTGTTCTTCATACTTAGGAGTCTCTTCTGTTTTGTCCCCCTCCGTTTTTATATTATTTTTGTTTCCCTTCCCTTATGTTCATCTGTTTTGTCTCTTAAAGTCCTCATATGAGTGAAGTCATATGATTTTTGTCTTTCTCTAATTTCACTTAGCATAATACCCTCCAGTTCCATCCTCTAATTTTTTTTTTTAATGTTTACTCATTTTTGGGATATAGAGAGACAGAGTGGGGGAGGGGCAGAGAGAAGGAGACATAGAATCCCAAGCAAGCTCCAGGCTCTGAGCCGGTCAGCACAGAGCCCCACGTGGGGCTCGAACCCACAAAGTGCGGGATCACGAACTGGGCCGAAGTCCGATGCTCAAGGGACTGAGCCACCCAGGCACCCACCCCCCTGTTAACCTATTTTCAGTCCTTGTTTTGGATAGAGGACCTAAATGAGAATTGCACTCATGACCTTTTGTCTTTATAAGTCTGTCCCTCTTTGTCTTCCTAGGGTCAGCTTTCTACCTGAATCTGTCTCCCAAATTGCAATTCCAATTGCCCCAATAAATGCCTGTTTGTTTAAATTTTCAGTGAATTATTTCTTGGTTGACATTTCCATTCTCATTCCCATGGTCTTGGTTCAGGCTCACAACATTTCTGGCCTACATTTTTCCAACAACTCCTTGGCCTGCTTTGTAAGACCAGCCTACCCCCTTTTGAATGATTCTTCTCACTCATTGAGAGTACTTGTTCACTGTCCTACTCAAAGCCCTTTAGTCCCACTGACCCTCCTCCCCACTTCCGCATCCCTAGAAAAAAACCTAAGTTACTTACGCTTGATACAACACATAGGACATGCCATGATCTGTCCTCTTACTGTCTCCCCAAGAACACCTATAAGGATCATATATGGGCTAGTTGCTGCATTCTTAAAGGGTCTCATCATGTCTATAAATATCACAGATATTTAACATCAAACTGAATGATAGGCACCAGAGAAATCTTGTGGAAGTAGTTTTGTGAGTAAAAATTCAAAGAAAACATTTATGACCTAATACTCCCTGCACATCTCCTCCCCCTTGAGCACTAAGCATACAGCCACCAGCTTCATACAGCAAAGGTGTAGCTTTTTCTGTCCATGGGTCCTGTCCCCATGATACTTAAGTAAGCTTACTAAGCTAGAACATACAATATCTCAAGAATTCTTTAACTGTTCCACTCAATGTTACCCCAACGGAACTTTGCACACAGTATCTAATTTAATTCTCGTTGTAAGCAGATAAACAGGTGCCACTTTATCCCTATTTTATACATGAAGAAATAGATAATATTGCTTTTTCAAATTCAAACAACTAATGAGTAACGAGTGCATGTATCTGTACTTTTAACCACTAAGATCTGTGGTTCACTAAGGTAGCCACCCGACTCAGGGGATGAGTGTGTGGTACAATAACATTTAACATCTAGTACAATATAAAAGAAACTGCATGTTTAAAATTAGATGTCATCAGTTAAAACAAATCATGGACATATTACTTTTTTAGTTTCCTAAGTGGACACATTCATACTTCTAGTTTTCTAAGTATCCCACATTTTCCCAAAATGAAACTGACAATAATATTGTTTATAATTAATTTTAAATATATAAAGATAATATTTTCCATTTATTGAAGTTATTGGGCATATTTTGTGGTTGTAGTTCTTCCTGAACTATTTATCAAACATCTCTATGGTTTAAAGATATTTAACTAAGAGAATGTACTAAATTATGCCATTCATGAATCTAAGCAGTTCTTGACATAAAACATTTTCCCACCTTAAATTCAACTGGTATGTTCTAAAAAGAGATTTTAAATTAATCTTTGACATGTGGATTAAATTTTCACATTTTAAGAGGAAATGGTGCTGTATAGCCATGCTTCCTCCTGATACCTAATTATCTTCTCTCTCACCTGAGTAAAATTAATTGTCCTGGACACCTACATTCAAATGATGTGTGCACTGTGTAAAAGAAAGGAAGATAATAAATTTCTTTTCACCACTTTCTAATTTATGTCTCTTGTCATTGATCAATCCCCCTGTTATGTGGTAGTTTAAATTTCTATTTTCCATAATACTTGGAGGATTTTTCCCAATCAAAAATAGGTGCTGACACATGCCTTGGGAACTCTGGGTGTGAATCTCTTCCCATTTATTTAAGTAAAAAATACACGTGAAAACCCTCCCTCTCAAGACTGTTGAAGCCAGAGGGCTGTTTGAGGAGTCCTTTGGTGAACCTGATGAAAATACTGCTGAGAATCTTCTTTACAAAGCTAATGTTTAAAGACATTACAGATCTCACATTGACCTTTGCTTTGTAGAACAAGTGCTTTGCTTTGCTTAAAGTGCATAGGTGGGTTCCACACAGGAAGTTCCTTATTGTGGATAGTCTTGCTGAAAGGAACTCATTCTAATGCAATAAATACTCAACATCTCTCTCTGTTAAAAAAAAATGATGTTCTCTGATGACATCCTTTGAAATTCTGCTTCTTTGTATAGAGGAAGGAGAATTCTACTGGGTGAAATATAAAAACAATAATCTAGAATTCAGTTTCTTGGTGGCCTTGGAGAAAATGATTAGAAACAATCAAGAGTGATTGTTTCTTTTATTTATTTGATTTCTCTCTTTCACTCCCCCTTGCCATTTTATTATTTCCTTTTTAAAATTTAATTACAGGGTACCCGGGTGGCTCAGTTGGTTAAGCGTCCAACTCTTGATTTCCGCTCAAGTCATGATGTCACGGTTTGTGGGTCTGAGCCCCGCATGGGTCTCTGTGCTGAACAGTGATAGCCCTGAGACTACTTGGGATTCTCTTTCTCTCCTTCTCTCTCTGACCCTTCCCTGCTTACTCTCAATCTTTCTCAAAAATAAGTAAACATTAAAAAAAAAAAAACTACAGAAATGTCCCAAGGCTGATACAAAATATATTTGTGTACTCAGAACTATAAGATGTTGCATTTTATATAAAATAATATATTACTTGAGATAGTGCCTGAGATTCTCTTCAAATATGTACATAATGCCAAAAGGGAAGCAAATGGGAGTATAGACGTAACAAATTAATGGGATTTGACATCGTTGAATCTAGGGTGTTGGACACATGACTATTCTGTGTACTTTGGTGTATGTTTCTATTTTTCATGACAAAAACTTTAAAATTTTTTTTATGTAAATAGCTTCATGTTTTTGTTCTTCCTAATAAATCTACCACAACACCCTTTTAATAATAGCCCTTTTGGGACATCTGGGTGGCTCAGTCAGTTCAGTGACTGACTCTTGATTTCAGCTCAGGTCATGATGCCAGGGTAGTGGGATCAAGCCCCGATAGGCACTCTGCACCAAGCATGGAGCCTGCTTAGAATTTTCTCTTTCTTTCTTCCTCTGCCCCTCTCCCCACTTCATGCTGTCTCTTTCTAAAATAAATTAAAAAAAAAAGAAAATATACAGTAAAAATATCCTTTAAAAAATAGTCCCATTAAATTGAATCCTGTATGATTTGGGGGAAAAATACACAACTAATAATGTTAAAGCCCCCTTATTCTGCCCCTTAGTTCCATCTTCCTTCCCAGTTACACAAATAGAATTTTGGTTGTATTTCAGTGCATATATTTTTTTAGGTCTATTATATACATATATGGGAGAAATGAGCCCACTGCCCCAATCAAAGGAGGGATGGACACAGAGATTTGGAGCACAGTGAAGTGAGGGGTTAATCAACTTTCCTGCAAGAGTGGGTGTCTGATGGACAGGTACACGCAGGGCGGTTACAGCAGGCAATTTATCTCCTAGCACAAAGTCCCTCCTCTGATTCCTCATTGGCTGAGTACTACAGAGGTTACAGCCTTACTTGAAGGTTGCCTATGCCCATGCAGAGGCAAAAAGTAGTCTGATTGGAACAAATGTACATCCCTTGAACTGACACAGAGACTTCAGTTCTTTGGCACATGCTTATTGCAAAGCCCACAAAAAATAAGCCTGTGAAATGGAGAATGGAAGAAGAATCAGGAAGTGAAGTGTCTAAGGGTTTGGGACTCCATGGGGGGTGGCAGTGTTCATACATATTTCCAATAGGTTGTAAAACCTGTTCTTAACTAGACAGCACAGTTTTTATTTGGTATTTCGGAAAATGAATCATCTCACTTACTTCTCACAATATACATCTATAAATAGTATATTACTTTGTATATTTTAAAGTTTTATATAATGTTATATGTTACCTTATGCAACTTACCTTTTCCTATAAATAATTTACTTTTAGATTATCCATGTCTATGCAAATAAATCTAGTTCTTTTATTTTACCTGACATAGAACAGTCTATGGCTGAACATAGTCAAAATGTTCAGGTTTGCTACCACAAATGATGCTACAATATAAGAGTTATAGAACTACTTATAAGTCATGGTAAGAATTTCTTCAGGGTATATACCTAGAAGTAAAAATTTTCAGCTATAGGACATTTTCATCTTTACCAGCAGTAGATACAGCTAGATAGCTCTGTGGAGTAACTGGGGGAGCTCAAAGAATGACAGAGCCCCTGTTTTGCAGTATCTTTTGACCAATGTTCAAAATTGATTGGTTCTATTTTTTTTTCTTTTGCTAATCTGATAGTATGAAGCATATCTCCTTGTCATTTTATTTCTTGTGTTACTTGTGAGACCGAACATCTTTTGAAATGTATATTAGCCTTTCAGATTCTTCTGTGAATTTCATATATATATATATATATATATATATATATATATATATGGAACATTTGATTTTTTCTTACTGATTTGTAAGCATTCTTTATATATCCAGGATACTAAGTGGATAATTATAACATAGAGATGATGCCAATCAATTGAGATATGTTTTATCACCAGTCCAAGGTCACTCAGATAATAACTATACCCATGACACTTAGCTACAAATCCTTTTTCTCCTACACTATGCTGCCTTCCAAATATCAAATAATAAGGCTAAGGAAAAAGACTTCTAACATCTTTTCCACTTTTGACACATCATGGTGTTATCAACTGTCAAGTTCATGAAGAAGGCAATTTTTCTTCCATGTGAAATTTTAGTTGGTTTGTATTGATGAGCGTGTGAGGATGACATTAAGAAGAGCTAGAAAATTCAACACCTCTCTTTTCAAAGATAGACTCCTGGATTTGGAGGCTTCCTAAGAATTTAAAATATAGCAATATCAACAGGAACATGAAAAGATTTCTAACATCACTAATGATCAGGGAAATGCAAATCCAAACCACAATGAGGTACCACCTCACACCTCTCAGGTTGACTACTATCAAAAAGACCAAAAAAAAAAGTGTTGGCAAAAATGTGGAGAAAAAGGTACCCTTATACACTGTTGGTGAGAATGTAAATTGGTGGAGTTACTATGGAAAAAAATGTGGAAGTTCCTCAAGAAAATAAAAAAAAAAAAAGAATTACCATACAACCCAGCAATTCTACTTCTGTGTATTTATCCAAAGTAAACAAAACACCAGTTTGAAGAGATACATGCACCCCTATGTTCATCGCAGCACTGTTTACAATAGCCAATATGTGAAAGCAACCTAAGTGTCCATCAATAGATGAATGGATAAACAATATGTGATACATGTGCGCTCACATGCGCACACACACACACACACACACACACACACAAATATACATTCACAATGGAATATTACTCCACAATAAAAGACTGAGATTTTCCCATTTGTGACAACACAGATAGATCTAGAGGGTATTATGCTAAGTGAAATAAGTCAGAGAAAGACAAATACCATATGATTTCATTTATATGTGGACTCTAAAAAGAAAATGAACAAACAGACAAAACAAAAACAAGCTCACAGACATAGGAAACCAACTGTGGGCAAAATAGATAAAGGGGATTAAGAGGTACAAAATACTACTTATAATAAATCATGGGGATGTAATGTACAGCATAGAAATTATAGTAAATAATATTGAAATAATTTAG
The DNA here is from genome assembly GCF_007474595.2 of Lynx canadensis. Lineage (NCBI taxonomy): Eukaryota > Metazoa > Chordata > Mammalia > Carnivora > Felidae > Lynx > Lynx canadensis. Next base: position 30,446,862 of record NC_044314.2, on the reverse strand, counting down.
TATGGTGACAGATGGTAACTAGACTTATCATGGAGATTGTTTTGTAATGTATAAAATTATCAAATCACTATGATGTACATTTGAAATTAACAGGATATTGTATGTCAATTATACTTCAATAACAACAAATAAAATAGGAGAACACAGCAGATCTATAGATTACTTCCCTGCAGTGGATGCAGCTCCAGAAGTGTTACACAAAGGATTTATGTATGGTCAATGTTAATAAAATTTATTAAATTACCTATGGACTTGCTGAATATACAACAGATAAACTCTAACACCGTATTTATTTAAAATAAAATCATGAGGGGCGCCTGGGTGGCGCAGTCGGTTAAGCGTCCGACTTCAGCCAGGTCACGATCTCGCGGTCCGGGAGTTCGAGCCCCGCATCAGGCTCTGGGCTGATGGCTCAGAGCCTGGAGCCTGTTTCTGATTCTGTGTCTCCCTCTCTCTCTGCCCCTCCCCCATTCATGCTCTGTCTCTCTCTGTCCCAAAAATAAATAAACGTTGAAAAAAAAAATTAAAATAAAATCATGACTGTGTTCCCACTAAAATATCTGTGCTTCTTGACATCACTTGGAAAGCGAACAGGCAGCATTAATGTGAGTTAGCAGAAATTTGGTACAAGATGCTAAGGAGATAGAACTCTTCCTGTTTGTCATCTTCTTGTCATAGAATTTTACTATGTTTGTAAAATAACATGATTCCTGTGTTGCCTTAAAGGCTCTGAAGCATCATCATAAGGATAAATAATATTCTTTGTTCCCTGAGCACCTCATAGAGACACTGAGAACTCAGAAGCATGGCTAGCCTCATCTGGTTTTGCCCTTAGGCAGAAAATGGATGCACGTGGTTGCACCAGCTTGTTTGTTTTGTTGTTGTTTCATTTCTTCAGCATCTCACATGAACTTAAATTTATTGCCCTTATTGATCCTTTAAAGGTCTGTGATGTACTAAGCAGCATGCACATTCCCAGGCTGAGTACAAAAACTAAGTAACAATTTCATTGATTGTCAAGTGTTGAAAAGGAAAGACTAAACAAAGGAAATTTTGAAAGGCAGTAAAGAAGTTTGCCCCTACTAGTCCATCTTCTGTGTGTTTTTCCACACAATTAGTAGCTTAATAATTCCAATTAAAATGAGTGTTTCTTGCAGTTTTTGGCAAATCCATATTAAAGAATATAAAAAATTAATATATTCTGTAGGTCAGTGAAATAAGCAGGGGTTTCCAGATGGTAAACATTTCCTGGAATTCATCCATTTAGTTTACCATGAGTAGCAAAACAGTCACCGCTAATGATGAGTTTCTTTAAGTAACCAAAACTTAGCCAATGTACCCTTACCTCAAACCTGCCACTCTTCCATTTCCTGTTTGTGTCAATGACTTCTACCATTATTAATCAGTTAGGCTTGAAAGAAAACTTGGAGTTATTAGTAAATCTTTTTAGTCTTAAATTTCCAAAATGGATTAAATGAAACTTTTTCATAGAATAACTAGTAGGATTCTAAATTTAACCACACTGATATTTGGATATATGAAGAAAAAATAGCTGATTGACCCAGTATTGTTTATTGGAAAAAAATTTCTTTCCTCACTGCTCTGTAGTAGCACTATTGTTGTTGTAAATAAGGTAGTCATATATATATATGCTGATCTGCTTCTGAACTATCTATTCAGTTTTATTGGTCAGTTTGTCTATCTTTGTACCCATACTGCATGATCTTATTTAATACTTCTTTACAATAGGTCTTATATTTAATGTTACATGTCCTTAGATTTGTTCTTCAAAATTGCCTAGCATATTCTTGACCTTTTGCTTTTCCAGAAGAATTTTAGAATTAACTAGTTAAATTTGAAAAAAAAAAGAAAAGAAACATTTAGATTTTAATTATGATAGTTAAACATATAGATTAATTTTGGGCAAATTGACATTAGAATATTAAGTATCATGATATTGAGTATGATACATCCCTCTATTTATTTAGATTTTCTTTTATTTCTCCTCCCAAGATATTTTTCAGATTTCATTGTAGAGGTCTTCACATTTTCATTAAGTATTCTGATATGATACATTTTAGATTATAGAGTTCACTCAGTGATAAGATAAAAAAGAATTTGGAGACTAACCAAATTCAGACAGGGAGAGAGGTAATAAAAAGCAGGTATTAAGTTGAAGAACTACAGAGAAAATAATTTTGTTTTGGCAACTAAATGTGGAGAACAAAGAAATCAAAGGAGTCCATAAGGGCTCAGATATTTTGATGTGAGTTAAACTTTGTAGAAATGTTATGTTTTATGCAATTGTAGAAGGACATCCAGGTGACAGTTTCCAATTAGGGGTTGTGTACAAAAATCTGGTTGTATGAAGAGATCACTTAACTTGTAAACCTCATAAGATGAGTGACATTGTCTTGTTCACGGCGCTATCTCCAGATTCTAGAGTGTGACACATATATAATCCTCAATAAATACTTGATGAATGGAGAAAGACAAGAAAGAAAAAAAGAAAAGAAAAAGAAGAAAGGAAGGAATGAAGGAAGAAGGGAGGGAGGGTAAGGATACAGAGACAGACACATGGTAGAGGGTGACATGGGAAAGGAAATAAAAATAAAAGAGAAAAGAACTCAGAATATCTCGGAAAAGAGACAGGTCCTTTTCCAGTAATATAAGTTATTTCCTCTTAAATAGTTTTAGCTTCCTTCACTACTCTGATCACACTGCTCATCTCATTTTCATCTGAGATGTTTAATATGATCATAATGTAAAAGGGAAATTTAGATGTCTTTATTGTTATGAAAATCCTAATAAAAGGGAAATGTGATCATTCAATGAATATTTATTTGTTCAGGTTAGTAAGTATAATGATAATAATTTTTACATAGCAATAAAGCGAGGAATAAGAATGGGTTATTGCTTTTATAGCTCAACGTTTATTTCACTTGATTCAGATACTTTCACATTATTGCATTTAAGAAACAATTACTGTACTATCAGGTTGTCATTTTATTAAGGTAAAGCCATCTTACTACTATGACAGTTAGATGCAAATTTCAAGGTAGGAAATCTCAAATTTAAATGAGTCTATATCCTGAAAGTTGTAGGAGTTCAATTGGCTTCTACTAAATGAAAATATTTTTGAGCTTTCTTTGCTGAAGTCGGAGAGGAAAAATAGATTATAAAAGGTTTCACAGGTCAGCCTCTCACCTCCAAGCAGAATTAAGTATATTTTGTTGCAAAAAGGTAAAATCCTATTCTATTCTACTATTCTATTACATTGATTTTCCCTTTCTCTTGATTATAAATCCATCAGCATCAGGCTTTAAGTATCTGGTAGACTTTGTTTTTGTGAGGAGCTGAGTCCAAGAAACTTTGACATGCAACATTCGCCTCAGCCGATGACAGAATAGAGAAGCCATCAGAGCATACCAGGTGAGAGAATAAAGACCTGAGGAAGCCAAGAATCATCTTAATGACAAAGTCAAACATAGCTGTGACTAAAAGTGATTAGAGAAACTCTTACTCTAATTCCAGCTCATTCTAAGTAACGTGGACTGTTTGATAAAGTGATCAATAAAAATAGTTAAAGGAACTTTCTCATCTTAACATCGTAGCCATTTTTTTAGAAAAATCGACTCCAAATATAGAGAATATTTAGCCTGAATTCAATGCCATTATATTTCAAAAGGAAATCTATGAAACATGGAGTAAATTAACGTTCAAACACATGTTATATGGCGTGCCTGTCTGGCTCAGTTGGTAGAGCATTTAACTCTTTAAAAAATTTTTTTGTTTATTTCTGAGAGAGAGACAGGCAGAGTGAGACTGGAAGAGGGACAGAGAGAGAGAGGTAGACGCAGAATCCAAAGCAGGCTTCAGGCTCTGAGCTATTAGCACAGAGCCTGATGTGGGGCTTGAACTCACTTGAACTCACAAACCATAATATCATGATCTGAGCCGAAGTTTGACGCTTAACTACCTGAGCCATTCTGGTACTCTCATTTAACTCTTGATCTTGGGGTTGTAAGTTCAAGCCCCATGTTGGGTGTAGATATTATTTTAAAAAATCTTTTAAAAAATGTTATATACCACATGTGTAGACATACAGACATACATTTAAATGACTGGAAAATATCAGTAATATATGTGTATTCAGAGCTTTCTGCTATTTTTATCCTGAATGCAAAGTAGTATTCTGTCTTTGTCTTTCACTTTAGTCTTGACCTTATCCTCTAGGAAAAATTTTGTTGGCCATCTTAGTTCTAGGTGTATCATTTTTTTAAATTAAAATTTTTGATAAGATAATTGTAGATTTACATGCAGTTGTAAGAAATAATACAGAGATACCTTGTATAATTTGACCAGTTTCCCTGAACAGTAACATTCTTCAAAACTGTAATAACTCAATATTGTTAAGATGCCAGTTATTCCCAATTTACTCTATAGATTCAATATAGTCCTAATTGAAATCCCAGCAAATTATTCTGTGGATACTAACAAATTCATTCTAAAGGCTATATGAGGAGGTAAAAGATCCAGAAGAACCAACACACTATTGATGGAGAAGCACAAATTTGGAGGAATGACACCACCCAACTTGAAGACTTTAAGGTTTTAAAGTTACAATAATCAAGACAGTGTGATAATGGCAAAAGGATAAACAAATAGATCAAAAGAACAAATTAGACAGCCCAGAAATAGACCCACATAAATGTAGTTGGGTGATATGGAAGCCAAATGTCTGGCCCATGAAAGAAATAATTCATAAAGAAGACTTAATTAAATTAAAATATCTGTTCTCAGGGGTGCCTGGGTGGCTCAGTCGGTTGAGCATCTGACTCTTGATTTTGGCTCAGGTCATGATCTCACAGTTCATGAAATTGAGCCTATAACATCAGGCTCTGCACTGACAGCTGAGAACCTGCTTGGGATTCTCTCTCTGCCCCTCCCCTGCTCTTTTTCTCTATCAAAACAAACAAACAAACAAAAAAATGTCTGTCCCTGGGCGCCTGGGTGGCTCAGTCAGTTAAGTGTCTAACTTTGGCTCAGGTCATGATCTCATAGTTCATGAGTTTGAGCCTATGTTGGGCTCTGTGTTGACAGCTCAGAACCTGCCTCCTGCTTCAGATTCTGTGTTTTCCTCTCTGTCTGCACCTCCTCTGCTTGTGCTCTCTCTCACTCTCAAAAATAAATAATAAAACATTTTTTAAAAATGTCTGTTCTAGGGGTGCCTGGGTGGCACAGTCGGTTAAGCGTCCGACTTCAGCCAGGTCACTATCTCGCGGTCCGTGAGTTCGAGCCCCGCGTCAGGCTCTGGGCTGATGGCTCGGAGCCTGGAGCCTGTTTCCGATTCTGTGTCTCCCTCTCTCTCTGCCCCTCCCCCGTTCATGCTCTGTCTCTCTCTGTCCCAAAGATAAATAAACGTTGAAAAAAAAAAAATGTCTGTTCTATGAAAGACACTGTTAAGGAAATGACAAATCAGGCCATAAACTGAAAGAAAACATTTATAAACCACCTATCTGATAAAAAACCATTATCTAACATATACAGATAACTCTTACAGCTTAACAATTAAAAAAAAAACCTAGTGGAAAAAAAAAATGGGCTAAAGACCTTAACAGACACCTCACCAAAAAACATGCAAATAGAAAATAAGTACATGAAAAGATGCTCCACATGATGTATCATCAAGGAAATGCAAATTAAAACACCAATGAGATACCACTGCACACCTATTAGAGTGTCAAAATCCAGAATACAGATAACAGCAAATGCTGAAAAGAATGTGGAGCAACAAAAAATTTCATACACTGCTGGCAGAATGCAAAGTGGTATGGCCACTTTGGAAGACAATTTGGCAGTTTCTTACCAAACTAAACATACATTTACCATACAATCTAGCAATCACACTCCTTATCCAAATGAAGTGAAAACATGTCCACACAAAAACTTGCACACAGATGTTTATAGTAACTTTATTCATAATTGACAAAACTTGGAAGCAACCAAGATGTCCTTAACTAGGTGAACAGATAAATAAACAGTGGTATATCCAGACAATGCAATATTACTCAAGGCTGACAAGAAATGAGCTATCAAGTGCATTTAGGAACCCTAAACACATATTACTAAGTGAAAGATGCCAATCTTGAAAAGGCTATACATACTATATGATTCCAACTATATGACATTCTGAAAAAGGCAAAACTATGGAGACAGTAAGAGATCAGTGGTTGTCCAGGATTGATGCCACTATGATATTATAGTGAAACTACATATGACACGTATCATTATAAATTTGTCCAAACTCTTAGAATATACTACAATACCAAGAAAGAAATCTAAAGTAAACTATGGACTCTGGCTGATAATCAAGTGTAGCAAATGTACCTTCTGGTGGGGAATGTTGATAATGCAGGAGGCTACACCTGTGTGGAGGCAGGGGGTATATGACACATTTGTATAGCTTCTACTCAATTTTGCTGTGAATCTAATCTGTTCAAAAACAATAAAGTCTATTTAAAAACCAAAATATTATATAACCATGATATTGACATTGATTAAATCCACCAGTCTTATTCAGAATTCTCTAGTTTTACTTAAAAGGTGTCTTTTGATGCAAATTATGAGCAAAAGATGATAAAAGAAACAAAGGAGAACCTATCATAGAGGATTTGCATCAGAAATGGCTGATGTTTCACAAGTTAGAAACATTAAAGGAGAAACAAATAGAAGAGATTGGAAAGAAAGAACCTATTAGTTTGAAATAGTCTTTTAGTTGTAGACAGAAAATGAAGGAGAGTTTTAAGACTATATGTAGTATCTTGTGAAGAACACTGAGAATAATAGCAATGGACAGTGAGGATTTCAAAGATATTTACAGTGCTCTCCTGTGTTACATAAAGTGTCTGGGATTAAAAACTGGATTTTACTTCATTATTATTTTTCTGTTAGATTGATATTTCTTCAAATGATCACTGACAAAGTCAGGGCCAGAGAGAGTCTTGCAGAATTAAAACAAAGACCAAACAAAAGAGAACAAACACAGGTTATTTATTCAGAGCCTGCAATAGCAAAGGAGTCTATCACCATCATTTGCATTTGGCAGAGCTTCAAAGGCAGGAAGGGGAGTGGGAATGCTTTACAGTGGAAAAAAGGGAAGACTTCAGATACATTCTTATTAGAGGTTATTTGCTTGGTGAAGCTGGAAGCAAGCTGACTAGACAGAACATCTTATGTGATTAGTTTGGGAAGCACATTTATCTTCCTCTGGCCAGGTATTGGAAGAGGGGACAAAAATTAGGAAATCTGAGAGTCCTTCACCTACTCCTGACTATTCTGAACCAATTGCTGCAGAGATTTGGTTTGGTTCCCTGAGCTGGTTCCTGAAGACACCACGGGTCAGAGCTCTTGTCACATATGATTTGGCTCTTGTCATTTACATATTCAATCTCTTAGCCCTGGACTACCCATCCTTCCTTCATTCCTCCCATCTATCCATCCATCTCTTTGGCAGGCTTATCTAGCTGCCTTTTAATTGCCCAGCTACAGTTCAAAACTTGAATTACCAGGCAAGGTTTACTAACATAGAATTATTGTCAAATTATTTGGTTAAAGTATAATGTGGATTTCTGAGGACGGGGTGATCAGCAGAAGCTGAAAAAATAGAGCAATCTTTAAAGAGGAGGTACGATGATTTTCCCCCCAAATATACACTGAGCACTTAAAAAATAAAGATAATACCTGGGTGATAATGTAGTCACAATTTTATTTACCAAAAAGTTCACAGTGCAGATAGAAAGACAGACAAAACAAAAAAATAGCTAGGAACTCATATATATTTCATATATATATGTATATATATGAACAAATTTCTATAAAATACAAAGGAGAAGACTGTAACTGCTGACCAAAGCAGATGGAATGGGTTTCACTGAAAGGGATGTACAGGTCTTTCTAATGATGAGCTGGTGCTTGCTGGGTGGAAAAAAGAGAAAGGGCAGTCCTTACAGAAGGATAATATCTGCAAGGTGCTGGAATATTAAAGATCTGGCAGACTCGAGGGATGGTAAGTACTGTGATATGGAAAAAGATTCTTCTACATTAAAGGCTGGGTCAGGATTTTAGAGGACACAGTTTCATGCCTGAAAGATGATCTTTGCTCTTTTAGGCACCCAAGATACTTTTTTAAGGCAGAGAATTAATATGATTTGACATTTTAAATTGATAGTTCTAGTAGTAACGTGGGACGTAAACTTAAAGAAAGTGATGTGTTGGCAGTAATGAGAGTTAGAAAAGTGTGCAATACTTCAGAAGAGGAATCAGGTAAGACTGAACTGAGACAGTCTAAAGGAGATGGGGAGGTGAGTCATACAGCAAGAGATACTTTCAAGGAAGAATTTGTAAGATCGGGTAATCAAGTAGATGTGCAGACAGAAAGAGGGATTAAATGGTACTAGTTTATGAGTTCTGATGAATGATGACTAATAATTAAAACAGGAAGTACAAACAGAGTAAACAGATTGTGTGTTGAAGGTGGGCATTGGGCGAATGAATAATGTGTTTACTAATTTTGTTTGGATAATGTTTGTGGGGACTTGGGGCATCATTTTGGAAATGCAGATATGATATCTGGAAAATACACAGGAACTAGATAATAGATATTTGGATTTTGTGTCATATATTTTGGAGTCAGAAATGTCAAATAAAGTTTTTGGATTTATAAGATCATTGATGACATTATCCAGTGTTCCCAGTAGGAACTGGCTGTGAGATCAGCGTTAGCAAAAGTACAACAGTGGGATTAGAAAGTATTTTATCATGAGACACATAATTACTTAAACAACCCCATGCCCTAATTTTCTAAAATCAAAACCAAAAAATTATTGCCATTCATATTTCCATTATCTCTTCAATTAGAATCAGAAATTTTTTTTTGAGAGAGAGAGAGAGACTGGGAGAGGGACAGAGGGAGAGAGAACAAGCTCACGTGAGCAGGGGAGAAGGAGACAGAGAAAGAGTGAGAGCGAGAGCGAGAGCGAGAGCGAGAGAGAGAGAAAGAGAGAGAATCAAGCAGGCTTCATGCCCAGTATGGAGCCCATCACAGGGGTCAATCATGACTTGGGCTTAAATCAAGAGTCAGACAGACTGAGCTGCACAGGCAACCGTGGAATCAGAAACTTTCAATCCTCTCAGACTGTATGTATACCTGCAAATTAAGTGAGGACTGAGCTACATTTTATTTTTGGCAATTCTCCTCATTTTCCCTCAAATATTAAAAAAATGCAGAATACTCTTGTATATATTCTATTAATTCCTCAATTCATAAATTACCCTTTTGTATACATTCTTCCCATTAGTTCCTCAATTCATCAATTATCTTTTGTTCTAGTAAAAATAACATTCTTATAATTCCAAAAGAATTATCCTACAGGTATTCTTAAAAAGTGAGACTTTGAAAATAATTGGCAAGAAACTTGGCAGTAGGCTCTTTGAGACTGCCTCAGGTAAATGCATAATAATTGAATAATAACTTGTCTGCTTCTTGCAAATGGAAGAAAGATACATGCAATCATTTTTAATACTTTCCATGTGCCTGATAAGAATCTGTGGCTATTTTATTTTCTAAGCACTCTAATTATCAGCAGGGGGAAAAAGCCAAGAGAAGCAAGAGCATCAATATGCTCTTTTTTTTTTTTCTACTCAGAAATAAAAGTAAATTCAGTGTGTGATAACAACAGCTAGTATTGCCCTTCTCACTTTTATATTAATGACTAGCCATGTAAATGCCTGAGGCATCGCCTTCAGGTTTTGATAGTTGTGAAACCCAGTGGTAAGATTTAACAATAGAAGAAATGGCTTCTCCTGCTCTGTAAAGATTAGTGATATTCTTTATGATAATGCCTCAGGTACACAGCCAATAGCTTTCTCCAATCTGGGTGGATTTTGAAAGAGCCTTTCTCTTAGGACTCATCAATAAAACATTCCATTCAGCTTCATCTTAGAACAATCTTTTAAAAGAGATAGGTTTAATACAGAGTAAAGATTATAATAGGAAAGCCAGCAGAAGTACATTTTGCAAATGAAGATGAACAGAATGGGGCGGCACAGGGAAGGAATGTTTCAAGTGATAAATTAAACTTAAGAAATTATAGCTTTAATTTAGCAGATGCGTTTTTTTCCAAGGGAGATATCAAAATATTTAGATGAAAACACATTTTTTGAAGTCAAACTTTTGAAATAAATCGCTTTGTTTAAAGCAAATAGATCTAGCTACACACTTAAAACCACAGATCATAAACACAGACATTAATTGGGTCTAGCTGGATCTAGAAAAAGATAAACACTGATTTACTGAATGACTAAATGAGTAAATTGGGGTTAGGTGGGGAGTGAGTCATGTATCTAGGTTTTGCCCTAAAATGTTGAGCCCTTTGAATCGGTACAAGTATCTATGTACACACACACACACACACACACACACACTTAAAATTAAAACTTTTCTTCTAGGAAGAGTAATTAAACTTTCTCTCTTCTTGCAAGAAATGTTAAATAACGGCTTCATAATAGGAGCTTGCATTAGGTGGGACAAACCTATGTGTCTAGAGATCTAAATGTAGGTTTGTACTCAGAATATTTGGAAGCATGGTTTGTTCAGTAGCCAGAAAACAAGCAAGCAAATAACAACAATAACAACAAAACAATTTTAGGCCAAGAGAATAATCTGTGGAGAAATGATGTTGTTGCTTGGGACAGGTGATAAAATTCCAAATGGGCACTATTAACGAGTAGAGTGAGTCTGGAGTGCCATTAAGATGGTTTTAGGCAAGGGAACAATAAATGCCAAATACTGCCTTGGTGCTCATTAAATGTAAGACTGTTCTATTATTAATCAGGTTTTTGCCATTCAGGAAGCTAATAAGTTGTGCTGGACCAATGGGGCACTGCTTTTGCCAGCACTGCAGATTTAAGTAGCTTTGGTTCTCTCAATCTTCAATCTGAAGTATGAAATTTTTACCTTCAGTGAGATGCAAAACTAATGCTTTCCCATGTCAGTATAATAACTTTGAAACCAGCTATCAAACTAAAGAACATAAGAAGCCTTGAAGAGAGATAGGAGACTGGACTACCTCAGACTCTGATCATTCTAACCACATGGAATTCATCATTATTCCATTCAAAAAAATTAAGAGCCTATGTGCCAGGTATTAACTATTCTAGGCACTGGGATTATAGTAGTGAAAATCTAAAATAACAACACAAAAGTACCTTGTCTTATGGACCTCACATGCTAGTTCATAGAAAAAGGAAAAGATGCAAAAAGATCACTTCAGGAGGTTAAAACAGCAATAAAGCACAAATAAGCATGTTACAGTGCCGGAGAGAACTGGATGAGGGCTTCCATTTCCGGCTACATGGCAGATTTGGAATGATGATCAATATCTCAATTGTGTTGGTAAAAATATTTTCAAACCATATTGTAAAATATTCCAATGCACTAGAAAAAGAAAAGAATTTCACAAAGCAAAAATTAAGGAGAGAGGAAACATAAAGATAAAAAGAACACAGAATTTGGCTTCTGTCTTGAGAATATTTGTCAAACCCAGTGAATATGAACCTCTGTTTATCATTGCCTAAGTGGACACATGAAAGAGAAAAACAAGTCAGGTCTGTGAAACAGGGAGGGGATAAGAGGCGATCTCTCCACATAAAGCTGAGACCCTAAAGGGCTAACTTAGTGAGGAGGTACAACAAATAAAACTTCCATCCCTTAGTATAGTCCAAAGAGAATCTTCAGTGATGAACCTGGCTGCTGAATTAAAAGGGAAAAAAAATCTATTCTGAGAATTTATAAACATAACCACACTCCCCTATGGCTCCAAAGCCCAAATTCATGCTACCTGAATGGTAAAGAAAAAAAAAATCAAGCCAATAATTTGTGGTTCAGTGATCCCTGCTATGTAGTCCCCCAGGAAATAGGCAGAAGCAAATCTTCTCATAAATGGCTCACCTTGAATTAAGTCTTAAAGATCTTTCATACTTATAGTGCTAAGAATTGTGATCCTACAGTAAATAAAAAACCAAAAACCAAAACCTCCAAAACGAAGGAAGTGATGCTTTATAGACAAAGGTAAAAAAAGACAGACAGGCACGCAAACACACACACACACACACACACACACACACACACACACACACGGAACCAGCCCTGCAAATTACTTGGATGTTAACATTGCAGACTCAGAAAACAAAATAATTTTTAATATACATTTTAAAAAGAGGGAATTGCAAATAAAATATGATTAAAGGTAAGAAACTATACAAAATGGCTGGAGATAACTTTTTAAAATTAAAAGGAACTTATAAAAAACTTATACAATTTATGAAAATAAAAAAGTATATAATAATAAAAATTTAAGACATAGTAAATTGACAATAACAGTTTAAACCCATTTAATAAAGGAATTAATAATCAAAAATATAAAACTAAGAAGTCACCCAGAATGCAACAGAGAGTATAAGATAAGTGAAAAATATGAACAACTAAGATGCATACAAGGAGAAAATGTATTGCATATCTAGAAGGAGAATGATACAGGAGAATAACTGAATATTTAATGGCTGAGTTTCCGGACACAATGAATAAAAACGATTAGTAGATTCATAAAGTCCAAATAATCTCAAGCACAATTAAAAAAACATATTTGCAAAAACCTCTTTGACCTTGGCCACAGCAACTTCTTACTCAACAAGTCTCCAGAGGCAAGGGAAATTAAGCAAAAATGAACTATTAGGACCTCATCAAAATAAAAAGCTCTGCATAGTGAAGGAAACAATCAGCAAAACTAAAAGTCAACCGACAGAATGGGAGAAGATATTTGCAAACAACATATCAGATAAAAGGTTAGTATCCAAAATCCATAAAGAACTTATCAAACTCAACACCCAAGAAACAAATAATCCAGTGAAGAATGGGCAAAAGACATGAATAGACACTTCTCCAAAGAAGACATCCAGATGGCCAACTGACACATGAAAAAATGTTCAACATCACTCATCATCCGGGAAATACAAATCAAAACCACCGTGAGATACCACCTCACACCTGTCAGAATGGCTAACATTAACAACTCAGGCAACAATAGATGTGGTGAGGAGGTGGAGAAAGAGGATCTCTTATGCACCACTGGTGGGAATGCAAACTGGTGCAGCCATCTGGAAAACAGTATGGAGGTTCCTCAAAAAATTAAAATAGAACTACCCTATGACCCAGCAATTGCAGTACTAGGTATGTATCCAAGGGATATGGGTATGCTGTTTCAAAGGGGCACACGCACCCCAATGTTTATAGCAGCACTATCAACAATAGCCAAAGTATGGAAGTATGAAAAGAGCCCAAATGTCCATCGGCAGATGAATGGATAAAGAAGATGTGGTATATATATATATATACACACACACACACACACACACACACACACACACACACACACACACACACACACAATGGAGTACTACTCGGCAATCAAAAAGAATGAAATCTTGCCATTTGTAATTATGTGGATGGAACTAGAGGGTATTATGCTAAGTGAAATTAGAGAAAGACAAATATCATACGACTTCACTGATATGAGGACCTTAAGAGACAAAACAGATGAACATAAGGGAAGGGAAGCAAAAATTAAAAAAAAAAAGGAAGGGGGACAAAACATAAGAGATTTAAATATGGAGAACAAACAGGGTTACTGGAGGGGTTGTGGGAGGGGGAATAGGTTAAATGGGTAAGGGGCATTAAGGAATCTACTCTTGAAATCCTTGTTGCTCTATATGCTAATTAAAATAAATTAAAAATAAATTTAAATAAATAAACATAAAAAAACAAACCATTACTTTGAATATCAAAAAAAAAAGATATTTTTACAAACTGGCTACACATTTGGCCAAATACTATAAAGAAAATACCAATAAATCTCAAAGGATTGATAGCACATAGATCATATGGTCTTCTCACCATACAATTTAGTTAGCAAAGAGATGACCAATTAAAGTCTATGTATTTTCAAATTAAGCAATAATCTTCTTATAAACTTCTGTGTAAAAGAAAATAATCACAACATGGATTAGACTAGATTGCCTTTAATCAACATACTAGTAATAAGAAAGTTTGGATGTAATGAGTTAAGCAATCTAAGAAATTAGGGGGAAAAGAAACTAAACCGGATAAATCGACAAAAAAGGCAGAAAATAATGAACACCTTCATTAAGTTCTTCTAGCTGAATATCTAGTCTCTCAAAATGTGTCAGTGACAATGATATTCTCACAGTCAGCTACTTCTTTTATAACTCCACTTACATTCTTTTTGAATTCTGCAAAATATTTGCGGCATATGATAAAAACCTTTTGCCATACAGTGTAAATATTACTCATTGATCATTCCTGCAATGAAGGTTAAGTGTTTTCAGTTGCATGCTTTTGTCATATTTCTTCCAAAATTCAGCAAAACAATCACATGACCTCTAGTTTTTTGTTTTTTTTTTTTTTTTGTAATTACGGTTTTCTATCAGTGTGGCAGGTGACTTTAATTCTTTAGCCTGAATGGCATCCCTGATTGGGATTTTTGTTTATTACAGCCTCTGTCCAAAGTAAAAGGAAATGCTCTATTTCAATCATGAACAGCTTTCTATTCTTAGTAAAATGTTTAAGTGACTTTATTTTGTTTTTAAAATTCAACAAACTTTTTCAGGGCAGGCCCAGATTTGGTCCTATCTTTGCTTTTGTCACTTTCAAACCTTCTAATTCCAATATCACTTGTAGTGATTTGTTTGTTTTTTTCACTGCACTTTCATCTCTGTTGGTCAATCCTTTGGATTATCTGTATCTGAAAACGTCATGCCTACCATGAAGGCAAGGAGGCAACGCAACCACACACTTTGCTGCCTGTTCATTAACTAACAGATGCTGAGTGACCAATCATTAGTGGATTGAAAAAAAAAAAAAGCAGCACAATTATGAAATTACTTCCGGCTAATATACTGTGATAACTAAAACTTTAACTGTGTTGTTGGGTACTTGTTTCTTAACTAAACTATTGAAATTTTTGTATACCAAAATAGTTCAAAGCAAGACTGCTTGAATACCAATAGTGAAAACTGAAAAATCCAAAAGATGGTCCTCTTAAAAGACTAATAACATAGATGAAACTCCAATAATATTGGCAAAGTAGGAAAGAAGGTGCACACACACACACACACACACACACACACACACATGGAATGATGATGATATTATATGACATAGGTAATAAAAGATACTGAAAGGACATTATGAAATCATCTTAGGCATATATTAATAAGTTGCTACAAAATTATGAAATTCCTGGAAGCTTAACTTCTCAAAATGAAACCAAAAAGAAATACAAAACCTAAGAGGTCACATAATCTTTTAAAAGTTGAAAGAGAAGCTTAAAATTTCCTAAAATTCCTAAAATACTAGACACAGAGAGTTATTCTGCTAAATTACACTGAATACGCAGGGAACAAATTATAAATCTTCTACCAACAGGCCTGGATTAAAAAAGTAGAGGGAACACTTCCCCATCTCAATTTTCATGAGGTTACTCTAACAGGGATATCAAAATCTGACAAAGAAATTTAAGAAAGGAAAACCACAGTCCTAATCTCACTCAATAAATTACTATGAATTTTTTTCACCAAAATGTTGACACATCAAATCCCACCAAATATGAGCATTGGTTGTAACAAAACCACATTAACAGATTAAAGCAGAAAAACATTATAATTTTTTCAATCAACAGAGGTTAAAATGGATTTAACAAATGTTTTCCGTAAAAATTTTTTAAATAAAAAATGCGAAAAACATATTTTAAAAGTACCTTATAGCAAATAGCCCACTACATCATGAAGTATTGACATATCCTTATTAGATGATAAAGACAGGGTGGCCCCTCCCATCACTATCATTCAATTCAACACTGTACTGAAAGTCCTAGTGAACATAGTAAGGCCAGAAAAGAAAACATATAAGGTTTGAAACAAAGAAAGAGAAGTTTAATATACTTGTCTGTATGAAACATGCACAAACAAAACCTATAGACAAATCATTAGAATGAATGAGCTTAGAATGTTGTTGGATACAAAATATTTATCTGTTTACCAATTGTATATGTATATGTACATATAAAATAGTCTCTGTATATCCACTATACACACATACATGACAATAGAATAAATCACATTTCAAAAATACAATGTATACAATTAAATTATAAACTAGTTAAGAATTAATCTAAAATAATGCATAATTCTTTTTTTTAAATGTATTTATTTATTTTGAGATAGAGAGTGTGCACATGTGAGTGGCGATGGGTGGAGAGAAGGAGAGAGAGAGAATCCCAAGAAGGCTCCAAGCTCAGTGCAGAGCCTGAAATGGGGCTCAATCCCACAACCCTAGGATCATGACCTGAGACAAAATCACGAGTTGGACACTTAACCGACTGAGCGACCCAAGTGCCCTTAATGCATAATTCTTAAAAGAGAAAACTAAAATCTTGTTTAAAGTTATTTGCCAATACTTAAATATACTTAGGAAATCACTATGTCTATACATTGGGAATGTCAATTCTCACACATTCATATTTAGATGCAATGTAGTTCCAATAAGAAAATTCATGTCTTACATATTTATTGGAACTTTATAAACTAATTCTGTAATTTATATGGAAGAGAAAAAAAATCTGTGAAGAGCCAAGGCTATCCTTGGAAAAAATAGGGGTGGGGAGAATGCCTGATAAGCAATCATGACAGGGTGATGTTGGTACACAGGTGGGCAATATAATAAATTCAGCATGCATTTTTTGGACACTGAATTTATGATAAATCTGTTGTTATAGATAGATAAGAAAATGGTAGATCAGTTCTTTAACAAATGGTCATGAGATAATTGACTATTGATTGTTATATGAAGAGCAATGAAACTGTACCCTATCTAAAACCATATATAAAAACCATGTCCAGGTGCTTTAAAGAGAGAAAAATAAAAGGCAACTCTTTTGGGAGATGATATAGGAGAAGATTATTACAATTTTGATTGAGGAATGATTCCTGAAATGAGCCACAACATGCACAATCCATAAAGGAAAGAGATATTAAACTCATATAAATTGAAATTAAAAACTCCTGTTCATCAAAAGGCAGACACCAAAGACTGGCATAATATTGGATACTGGAGAAATAACTAAATAATTTTCAAAGCCAAATGGGAATTGCACCAACACAGAGCCTAAGTAAGGTTGGAGGGATAGATGAAAGTTTGGAAGAGAAATCCAGGCTTATTACACTATCTTCAGGGTTAGATAAACTTGAATTTGAATTTCTGCTCTTAGTTCTGTGCATGGGACAGCCAACACAACATTTCTTAACTCTTTAAACCACAGTTGTCAATCTGCCAAAAAGAAAGGATATCCCTTATTTCACAGGCTTTCTGTGAAGCTAACAGAGGTAATTACAGAGCTAACACCCATAAAATGTTTTTTTCTCTGTGTCAGGAACTGTACGTGGATTAATGAATTTAGTCTCCATAACAATGCTATGAAATAAGTACTAATATTATTCATGCTTTTCAAAGGTGGAAACTGGCTTGACTGGGGTCACATAGCCAGTAAGTAATAGAGACAAGACTCAAACCCAGGTGATTTGATAGCAGAGTCTGAGCTCCTACCACAACCTAATCTGCCTTCCCATCTCTGTAAATATTTTTTTTTGTAATGCACATGGATCCTGAAACAGCAGACACAATAAATGACAGTTATTATTATTTTCCAAACAACTCTTCAAAATGCATACTATTACTCATCTTTACAGCCAAGAAACATAGTTTTAAATTATATAGTTGGGAAGAAAAATTTCTTACCTGATGTAATTAAGGAAACACTATATATTTTGTTCATATCTTTCCTTGAGGACTGATGACATTGCAATAACTTCTTTATGTGTCAATTTTTCCGACTATATACTGTGGGCTTCTCAAGGTCAGGGGCTGTGCCTTGAATTCACTTTTTCATTCTACACGAGAACTGAATGCCAACATATAACAGATACTTGGTATATGTGTGATGAATAAATAAATGATCATGGATTATAGAATGAGCTACCCAGTACTGGTTTGGGAATAACATCTGATTTTTGTGTCAGTCTTGTCTTTTCAGGTTATTCTTGTCTCTCAGGTTATTAAACCATGCATGCTAATAAACACGGAGAAAGAATGGAATGTGGACTGAATTGGAACTCATATGGTTTTACCTGACTGATATATGTGTGCATATCTTGGACAGACGAAGTCATCTGCAATTTCTTATTGGATTTGCAGAATACACAATTGTTTACCTGAAACTAATGCCCAAAAGTATGTGGTCAAATAAAATACTGGAGATAGTGAGATTTCCAATTTCTTGGATCCCTTTAAAATGATTTTACCTATCATGGCATGGATGTCTGAGTTGAAAAAATACTTTTAAATCAAAGTGAAGAGGCTGCTTAGGGGTTCTGTAAAGAGGTATTTCTCACATCCTATAAAAATCAAATGTTCAAAATGTTGCCAGAAGCCTTATAGTGCAGGATGCATTATTTTATTTCTCTTAAAAACACTGACGTGTATATAGGAAAATTTCTACAACTTACATGAATAGTGAATGATTTAGAGGAAAGAGGGAGATGCTAGGTCCTAAATTCTCTGATTTCACAAAGTTCTTGCATTTGCTCGTGGGATTTACCCTTTTGTTTTTCCTTCCCTTTATTTTATTTTTTTCCCTTTTACTTCACTTCTTAGCCAGACATACCAGAACAGCAGCTACAACTTGAAATAATTATTTTAATTGTTTGCATGCAATAAAGCTGTTAAAAGCAATTTTAATTTTTAGCAGTAAATAGGTTTTATTGCAAAGTTATACCGTTGCTCATAGCTATCCATTGTAATGGGTACTTAGGAGAGTATTTTAGTCTGGACTGTTATATCTCCTTTATCCACTGTATGCCTAGCCAAGTGTTACAATTTTGCCCACAGGATAACAAAAGAAATGCAAATAGGAGCAATTAAAAGATATGAATAAAACTGACACCTCTTTATTATCTTCCAGGTACCATTGGAACTACCAGAGACATTAAATGGTAATGATGCAGTTACAGCTATTTGCCAATCAAAGTGATTCCTGAGGAGGCACAGAGACACTTATTTCCAGGCTTTGAAGGCTATTGACTTCATTATTAGATTTGGAAAATAAAGCAGCCGTCAATAGCATTGTCTACATGGTAACTGATGATGCCAGGCTCCTCCAAGGAATCCGTGCACATGGGCTAACTTTATATGCCAGATTATAGAAATTAAGAGTTTCCTGTGCTCTTTCATAATGTCAACTTCTTTTGTTTTCTTTTTGTTCCTTTATTCCTCCTCTCTTCTTCCTTTCTGTCTTTTTATTAATTCTGTGATATTCTGTGCCTCACTCTGGTCTTCTTGCTTCCTTTCTCTTTCTGTAGTTGAACAAAACTCCATTACAGAGTTTTCCTAGCCCAAAAAAGGTGGTTCTGCCACAGGGCATCTGACCCCACCACGTGCTTGTACATGTTTCAGTTATGAAACATAGCTTTCTTTATAGAATAGGTTTCTTTCTCATTTATCCTCATTTTTCTCTTTTTTTTAAGTTTAGTTTTTTATTTTCAGAGAGAGAGAGAGAGAGAGAGAGAGAGAGTGTGGGAGGGGCAGGGCAGAGAGAGAGGGAGACAGAATCCCAAGCATGCTCTGCACTGTCAGTGAAGAGCCCAACAGGGGGCTTGTTCTCATGAACCAAGAGATTATGACTTGAGCTGGAATCAAGAGTCAGATGCTTAACCGACTGCATCCCTCTCCTCATTATTCTTATGTCTAAATTTAAGTATGATTTCCTGAATCCTTTTGCTCTTCCTAATTTACTATTATCTCCTTTTAATCCCCTCTATATTGATCATGTTTTCCAAAGTCCAATTCACTTGGAACCTTCCTTGGAAATCCCAAAGGTAAGATACTGCATTTGCTTCTTAACCTTCCATCCCATCCATTTATCTTATTCCAAACATTTGTATTTCCATCCCTGGAGTTTTCCAATTAAAACAAATGGATGGGTAAGTGGTTTTTTTGTGTTTTTTTTTTTAATTTTGTTTCTCAATTCCACCTAACAACAAACAATTCAATATATTAATGTCTAGGATCCTCTGTTGTGTTCTGTCCACTTTTGCTTTTGTTCTTTCTGCCCTTTCTCTCTCTGGGTGGAAATCCTCTCTCCCTCTGAGATCTCAAGAATGGGCCCTTTTCCAACATCTCCCTTCCAGCTTATAGTCATGTATCTACAAATTTCGGTTCTTCATATTTGCAGTCTGTGACCGTTTAGATGCTTAATACATGTATTTTTTAAATTTTCTGAAATAAATGACTAAAGAAAATGTTTATCCTTCTATATAGACACTAGCCTCCTTGTCAGCTGTGTTTATGTCTCAAAGTTCTTTTGTCTCCCACACATATCCTGAACACAAACAAATACAAGGTTATATAAGTAGTTTATGGCTAATTATAAATCTCTTCTGCCCACATTCATAATGACCAGTATTAAAAATGAAACAAACAAAAAAATAGATAACACCAGAGTTACATTCAGTTGTCCTGAATTCCAGACACAGCTTTCTCACTTACTAGTTTACTCCTCAGAGTATCACCTTAATTAGCTGTAAATAACTTTTCTCCTAATTGATCTTAGAGTTTCCTTATTCTAGCTATAATATCCATCATTTTCTATTCATGGCAATATCAGTAGACTTGTAATTATTTTCATGAACACAGGGCCTGAATTGGTATTTTTCAAAGAAGACATCCAGATGGCCAACAGACACAGGAAAAGATGCCCAACATCACTAACCACCAGACAAATGCAAATAAAAACCACATTGAGATACTACCTTACACTTTTAAGAATGGCTAAAAAAAAAAAAAGATAAGAAATAACGTGTTGGCAAGAATGTGGAGAAAAAGGAACCTTTGTGCTTTATCAGTAGAAATGCAAATTGGTATAGCCACTGTGGAAAACAGTATAGAGGTTCCTCAAAAAACTAAAAATAGAATTACCATATGATCCATTAATTCCAATACTAGAAGTTTACCCAATAAAAACAAAAACATTCATTTGAAAAAAATATAGGCACTCTTATATTTACTGCAGCATTAGTTATAACGGCCAAGATATGGAAGCAACTGAAATGTCCATCAATGGATGAATGGATAAAGAAGATATGGTGCGGGGAGGAGCCAAGATGGCAGAAGAGCATGGAAGCTTTTTGTGTGTCTCACGCCTGTGAAATACAGCCAGACCAACAGTAAACCATCCTACACACCTAGAAAACCAGTTGTAAGATTAACACAACAATCTGCCCAACCTGAACCACAGAATTCAGCAGGTATGCCACACAAAGAGCTGAACTTGGGGAGCAAGAAGCCCCAAAAGGTAGGAAACCACTTTTGTGGGCAAGAGAGGATGGAGACTGGGGAGGGGGGTAGCATAAGGGGAAAGCACCCCTCCCCAAAAGCAGCTGGAGAGAAAGTGGAAAATTGGAAACAGCCGCAGGTACTAAACTAAAAAGGGAGAAATGAGAAAGGAGAGGGTTTAAATTCCATTAATACTGTAAACAAGGGGAGCGCAAAGGCTGCAATTCCGCAGCTCCATACCTGGCGGTGCTCTGGTGGGAAAGGTGAATCCCCAGGAACAGAGTGGGGTCCGGGAGGTTCTCGGGGCACATGGGGAAAAGCAGTTCCACTGCTGGAAGGACATTTGGTAGAGACTGTTGAAGCCACCTGGTCTCAGCACACCCTGGAAGGCAGTCACATTCGCTGGTGCTGGGGCAAGGTTGTTGAGGTTGAAGCCTAGTGTCAGACGTGTGTTGCGATTTTCCATGGTCCCTGAAACGCTGAGGCTACACTGTCTCACGATTTTTTGGGGGGGTGGGTTGGCACATGGCTGCAGTCTTGGGGCACCAGCGGGATCCAGTGGGCTTTCCTGGGTGCAGCCAACATTCAGCCATCACTCAGTGAGACCCTCCCACAGAGGGGCGGAGAGAGTCAAAGCCGCAGTCCTTCGGAAGTAAGGGACCGGGAAAAACAGCTGTATCTGAGGCAAAACGTGAGAGAGAGGTACTGCCTGGGACCTGGTCACAGAGAGTGGAAAAGCAGGGAGTGGACGAGAGCTGAAGACGGAGGACCGGTTCACGACTGCTGATCCAGGAGAACAGACTGGGTGGCTGGGTTGCACCATTTTTCACCGCTCAGGCGCATGTGCACGCACCCACGAGCACTGCAACTATCCACCCCAGTAGGCTAGAAGCGCCATCTAGGGGAGAGCAGAGCTGTTACACCGAGCCCTGCCCAACTGGGCCAACTTCGCTCTTCAAGAACACAAACCTCACCAACGGCTTAATCGATGGATTATAAAGAGCTACATGGACTGACCTCTAGGGGAAAACAAAGCAATTTCAGTCCTACTTCAATCTGTTAGCAGGTTCATCTATTCAATTTTTTTTCTCTCTTTCTCCTTTTTATCATTTACAATTCTTTTGTTTTTCTTGAATACAGAAAGAGAAAAAAACTCATTTTTATTTTCAATTTTTATTAAAAACATCTCTTTAATTTTTATTACTATATTTTTTACTTTTGTGTAATTTTTTTCAAATTCTACGTTACTTCCATCATTTTATTTTAGTCTACTTCAGTGTACTCACCTTTTCAAATTTCCAATTTCCTTTTTTTTCTTTTTCTTTTTATCTCTTTTTTCATTTATTTTCTTTTTCTTGAATGCAGAAAGAGAAAAACTTCATTTCTGCTTTCAATTTCTTTCAAAGATATTTTTACTTAATTTTTTTACTATAGTTTTTGCTTTTACGTACATTTTTTCAAATTCTATCTTACTCCCATCATTTTATTTCAGTCTACTATAGTCTATTCACTTTTTCAAATTTTCAAATGATATTTTGTCTTTTCCTTTTTTCTCTTTTTTCTTTTTCATTTCTTTTCTTTTTTCTTAAATACAGAAAATGAAAAAATCATATTTCTTTTTAATTTGTATTAAAAATATTTTTCTATATTTTTTCTACTGTATTCTCTACTTTTGTGTATTTTAGTCTACTTTAGTATATTCATTTTTTCAAATTCTCAAACGATTTCCTTTTTTTTTCTCTCCCCCCTTTTTCTTTTTTGTTTGTTTCTCTAATCTGTCAAACCACTTTCTACACCCAGACCAAAACACACCTAGGATCTAGAATCATCTATTCGGTTTTTGTGTGGGTGTGTTTTTAATTTTTAATTTTAATATTTTTTTAATTGTAATTTTTTTAATTTCAATTTTTCTACCTAATTAATTCCTTTTCTCCCTTCAAAATGACAAAAGAGGAATTCACCCCAAAAGAAAGAGCACAAAGAAATGACAGCCAGGGATTTAACCAACACAGACACAAGCAAGATGTCTGAAGCAGAATTTAGAATCACAATAAGAAGAATACTAGCTGGAGTCGAAAATAGATTAGAATCCCTTTCTGCAGAGATAAAAGAAGTAAAAAATAGCCAGAATGAAATTAAAAATGTTATAACAGAATAACAAAGCAGAGAAAAAGAGGGAGATTAAGGCAAAAGAGCACGATTTAAGAATTAGAGAAATCAGTGACTCACTAAAAAGGATCAACATCAGAATCATAGGGGTCCCAGAGGAGGAAGAGAGAGAAATAGGGGTAGAAGGGTTATGTGAGCAAATCATAGTGGAAAACTTTCTTAACCTGGGGAAAGACACAGACATCAAAATCCAGGAAGCACAGAGGACTCCCATTAGATTCAACAAAAATCAACCATCAACAAGGCATATCATAGTCAAATTCACAAAATACTCAGGCAAGGAGAGAATCATGAAAGCAGCAAGGGAAAAAAAGTCCCTAACCTACAAGGGAAGACAGATCAGGTTTGCAGCATACCTATCCACAGAAACCTGGCAGGCCAGAAAGCAGTGGCAGGATATATTCAGTGTGCTGAATCAGAAAAATATGCAGCCAAGAATTCTTTATCCAGCAAGGCTACCATTCAAAATAGAAGGAGAGATAAAAAGTTTCCCAGACAAACAAAAATTAAAGAAGTTTGTGACCACTAAACCAGCCCTGCAAGAAATATTAAGGGGGACTCTCTGAGGGGACAAAAGATGAAATATATATATATATATATATATATATATATATATATATATACCAAAAACAACAAAAGATTAGAAAGGACCAGAGAACACCACCAGAAACTCCAAATCTACAAGCAACATAATGGAAAAAAATTCATATCTTTCAGTACTCACTTGAAATGTCAATGGGCTCAATGCTCCAATCAAAAGACATACGGTAACAGAATGGATAAGAAAACAAGATCTATCTACATGCTATTTACAAGAGACCCACTTTAGACCTAAAGACACCTTCAGATTGAAAGTAAGGGGATGGAGAAACATCCATCATGCTAATGGTCAACAAAAGAAACTGGAGTAGCCATATCAGACAATCCAGACTTTAAAATAAAGACTGTATTAAGAAATGAAGAAGGTCATCATATCATAATTAAGGGGTCTATCCACCAATAAGACCTAACAATTGTAAACATTTATGCACCAAATGTGAAAGCACCCAAATATATAAATCAATTAATCACAAACATAAAGAAACTCATTGATAGTAATACCATAATAGTAGGAGACTTCAACACCCCACTCATAACAATGGACAGATCATCTAATCAAAAAATCAACAAGGAAATAATGGCTTTTAATTACACACTGGGCCAAATGGACTTAACAGAAATATTCAGAACATTTCATCCTAAAGCAGCAGAATATACATTCTTCTCCAGTGCACATGGAACGTTCTCCAGAATAGGCCATATACTTGGACACAAATCAGACCTAAGTAAGTACAAAAAGATTGAGATCATACCGTGCATATTTTCAGACCACAATGCTATGAAACTCGAAATCAACCACAAGAAAAAATTTGGAAAGGTAACAAATACTTGGAGACTGAAGAACATCCTACTAAAGGATGAATGGGCTAACCAAGCAGTTAAAGAAGAAATTAAAAAGTACATGGAAGTCAATGAAAATGATAGCACCACAACCCACAACCTCTGGGACACAGCAAAGGCGGTCATAAGAGGAAAGTATATAGCAATCCAGGCCTTCCTAAAGAAGGAAGAAAGATCTCAGATACACAACCTAACCTTACACCTTAAGGAGCTGGAAAAGAACAGCAAATAAAACCCAAAACCAGCAGAAGACAGGAAATAATAAAGATTAAAGCAGAAATTAATGCCATCGAAACCAAAAAAAAAAAACAAAAAAACAAACAAAAAACAGTAGAATAGATCAATGAAACCAGAAGCTGGTTCTTTGAAAGAATTAACAAAATTGATAAACCACTAGCCAGTTTGATCAAGAAGAAAAAGGAAAGGACCCAAATAAGTAAAATCAAGAATGAAAGAGGAGAAATCACAACCAACACAACAGAAATAAAAACAATAAGAAAATATTATGAGTAATTATATGCCAACAAAATGGGCAATCTGGAAGAAATGGACAAATTCCTAGAAACATATACACTACCAAAACTGAAACAGGAAGAAATAGAAAATTTAAACAGACCCATAACCAGTAAGGAAATCAAATTAGTAATCAAAAATCTTCCAAAAAACAATAGTCCAGGGCCAGATGGCTTTCCAGGGGAATTCTACCTAACATTTAAGGAAGTTAACACCTATTCTCTTGAAACTGTTCCAAAAAATAGAAATGGAAGGGAAACTTCCAAACTCTATGAAGCCAGGATTACCCTGATTCCAAAACCAGACAGAGACCCCACTAAAAAGGAGAGCTATAGACCAATTTCCCTGATGACCATGGATGCAAAAACCCTCAACAAGATATTAGCCAGCCGGATCCAACAATACATTAAAAAAATTATTCACTACGACCAAGTGGGATTTATTCCTGGGATACAGGGC
Organism: Lynx canadensis; assembly: GCF_007474595.2. Taxonomy (NCBI): domain Eukaryota; kingdom Metazoa; phylum Chordata; class Mammalia; order Carnivora; family Felidae; genus Lynx; species Lynx canadensis. The sequence goes on along the minus strand of NC_044314.2, from coordinate 30,420,761 downwards.
TGCTTCAATATCCACAAAACAACGTGATTCATCACGTCAATAAAAGAAAGGACAAGAACCATATGATCCTCTCAATAGATGCAGATAACGTATTTGACAAAATAAAGCATCCTTTCTTGATAAAAACCCTCAAGAAAGTAGGGATAGAAGGATCATACCTCGAGATGATAAAAGGCATATATGAGCGACCCAACGCTAATATCATCCTCAGTGGGGAAAAACTGAGAGCTTTCCCCTAAGGTCAGGAACAAGACAGGGATATCCACTCTCGCCACTGATATTCAACATAGTATTGGAAATCTTAGCTTCTGCAATCAGACAACACAAAGAAATAAAAGGCATACAAATCGGCCAGGAGGAGGTCAAACTTTCACTCTTTGAAGACAACGTGATACTCTATACGGAAAACCCAAAAGATTCCACCAAAAAACTGCTAGAACTTATTCATGAATTCAGCAAAGTTGCAGGATATAAAATCAATGCACAGAAATCGGTTGCATTCCTATACACCAACAATGAAGCGTCAGAAAGAGAAATCAAGGAATCGATCCCATTTACAGTTGCACCAAAAACCATAATATACCTAGGAATAAATCTAACCAAAGAGGTGAAAAATCTATACACTGAAAACTATAGAAAGCTGATGAAAGAAACTGAAGAAGACACAAAGAAATGGAAAAAGATTCCATGCTCCTGGATAGGAAGAACAAATATTGTTAAAATGTCGATACTACCCAAAGCAATCTACATATTCAATGCGATCCCTATCAAGGTAATACCAGCATTCTTCACAGAGCTAAAACAAATAATCCTAAAATTTTATGTAACCAGAAAAGACCCCAAATAGCCAAAGCAATCTTGAAAAAGAAAACCAAAGCAGGAGGCATCACAATCCCAGACTTCAAGCTATACTAAAAAGTTGTAAACATCAAGACAGAACGGTACTGGCAGAAGAACAGACACTCAGATCAATGGAATAGAATAGAGAACCCAGAAATGGGCCCACAAACGTATGGGCAACTAATCTTTGACAAAGCAGGAAAGAATATCCAATGGAATAAAGACAGTCTCTTTAGCAAGTGGTGCTGGGAAAACTGGACAGCGACATGCAGAAGAATGAACCTGGACCACTTTCTTACACCATACACAAAAATAAACTCAAAGTGGATGAAAGACCTCAATGCAAGACAGGAAGCCATCAAAATCCTCGAGGAGAAAGCAGGCAAAAACCCTTTGGTCTTGGCCGCAGCAACTTCTTACTCAACACGTCTCTGGAGGCAAGGAAAACAAAAACAAAAATGAACTACTGGGACCTCATCAAAATCAAAAGCTTCTGCACAGCGAAGGAAACAATCAGCAAAACTAAAAGGCAACTGACAGAATGGGAGAAGATGTTTGCAAATGATGTATCAGATAAAGGGTTAGTATTCAAACTCTATAAAGAACTTATTAAACTCAACACCCCCAAAACAAATAATCCAGTGAAGAAATGGGCAAAAGACATGAATATGCTCAACATCACTCATCATCAGGGAAATACAAATCAAAACCACAATGAGATACCACCGTACACCTGTCAGAATGGCTAACATTAACAACTCAGGCAACAACAGATGTTGGCGAGGATGCGGAGAAAGAGGATCTCCTTTGCATTGTTGGTGGGAATGCATGCTGGTGCAGCCACTTTGGAAAACAGTATGGAGGTTCCTCAAAAAACTAAAAATAGAACTACCCTACAACCCTGCAATTGCACTACTAGGCATTTATCCAAGGGATACAGGTGGGCTGTTTCGAAGGGACACATGCACCCCCATGTTTATAGCAGCACTATCAACAATAGCCAAAGTATGGAAAGAGCCCAAATGTCCATCGATGGATGAATGGATAAGTAAAATGTGGTATACACACACACACACACACACACACACACACACACACACACATATATAATGTAGTATTACTCAGCAATCAAAAAGAATGAAATCTTGCCATTTGCAACTACGTGGATGGAACTGGAGGATATTATGCTAAGTAAAATTAGTCAGAGAACAACAAAAATCATATGACTTCATTCATATGAGGACTTTAAGAGATAAAACAGATGAACATAAGGGAAGGGAAACAAAAATAATATAAAAACAGGGAGGGGAACAAAACAAAAGAGACTCATAAATATGGAGAACAAACAGGGTTGCTGGAGGGGTTGTGGGGGGGGATGGGCTAAATGGGTAAGGGGCATTAAGGAATCTACTGAAATCATTCTTTCACTATATACTAACTAATTTGGATGTACATTTTAAAAAATAAAAAATAAAGTTAAAAAAAGATGTGTGTGTGTATGCTTGTATATACATATATATGTATATATGTATATATATGTATAAATACATATGTATATATATGTATAAATACATATGTATATATGTATATATGTATAAATACATATGTATATATGTATATTTGTATGTGTATGCTTGTATGTGTGTGTATATATATATATATATATATATATACAGCCACATAAAAGTATTATTTACACAGCCACATAAAAGAATGAGATCTTACCATCTTGCAACATGGCTGGACATGAGGTTATAATGTTAAGTGAAATAGGTCAGAGGAAGACAAATGCCATATGATTTCACTCATATGTGGAATTTAAGAAACAAAACAAACAGAAAAACAAGAGACAAACAAAAACACACTCTTGATTATGGAGAACAAACGTGATTGCCAGAGGGGAGATAGGACGGGGACGAGTGAAGTAAAATAAAATTCACAGCAGTCAGGAAACACATTGTTGTTGCATATCATTTATGTACCTAACACTGTTGTATAGACTGAAAATATTGCAGTGAACAAGACAGATAAAATGCCTGCCTTTGAGAAAGTGATATTTTAAATAGGGGAGAATGATAATAAACACTTTAGTTCTAAACAATAATATTTATTTAATTCAGATATTGTTAAGTGTTAGAAAGAAAATAAGATGGGGTAATAAGGTGCAAAGTGGCAAGATAGGTCAAGGGAATTACTGAGCTGAGCTGGGTGATGAGAAGCTGAGTCCCTGAAACTGACCTGAGTGATGAGAAATAGGCAGTTACATAAAAATCTGGGGAAGAGGATTCCACAAGAAGGGATGGCAAATGTCCTGTCCCTGGTGATGGGAATTAAGTATGATGGAAGTTGTTGGAAGTTTCTAAACAGTGACGCAGGAGTTTAAAAAACACTCTCGCTGCTATTTGGAGAATGCACTTTGGGATGGGGCAGAACAAGAGGGATGCCAAGGAGACTAGAGGAGAGGTTTTGATACAGAAATAAAGCAAACAAATTATTTAATTGGTTATAGCTTAAGTGGTGCTTTATTTGGCAAAGTCTAATTGGCTGTTTGTAGTTCGTTGTTTTTAAGTGTCATTTCCTTAGAATGAAGTACATTGACCCTGGCTCAGGTTTTGGTTTGCTTACATAGGTTACAAAGACATTAGAGCCACCCCAGTCTATTGGGTTCCAAGTTAAATTACCTTGACACTTGGTACAGTCTGTCTGTGCAGAATCAGTGAATGCCCTCTTTGCTGAGCTGCATATACAGTGCAACATGTAGGAAATGTTCACAGAACTGATCAGCACAGGAACACCCACAGACTATTATGGTAACACAGATCAAAGCTATTTGTGGAGGTTTTGCATTATTTTGAATCATCCGTCTCTATTTTGGAATCCTCTTTCTCACATACCCCAAGGATTCCCTTCTCACCTTTTCAACACTTAATTGTCCATTTTCTCACAGATTTCCCTTTTCAAATAAAGTTGTATAGATCATTAACCACTCTGTGTGCTTAGGTGACAACCTAGAGAAATAAACAAATCAGCTATTTCAAATCAGATAGCCAAAAGTGTTTTCTAAAGGACTCTGGTTCGTATCCGGGCAACAAATACAAAGACACTACCTTAAATCATATGTATGATTGTCGAAAGTCCACACAAAGCTACAGGGGGAGGCCCATTAGCACAGGGCAACAATTTTCCTTGTGGCTGCTACACAAATGTCTTCAAATGTTTCTGAATTTTCTATGACAGTATTTTAAGATTTGGTCTCTATTTTGATAATAATATATGCTTACAAAACTAACACAAGCATATTATGCATTACCTGGGTGAGCACTACATCTGGGATTTGTGCCTACTTTTGATTTGTGATTATAATGGCGATCATACCAAATATACTACTTGAGTTGACCTGACTTAGGAGAAATGAACAAATGATAGTTGTTGAGCTTTGTCTGGAAGAAAGTCCAAAAGTGCACCAGTATGAAGGTAAGCAATTGGAAGACAGAAACAAAATAGGAGAAATAGGAAAACTGTGTTATCACAGACTACAACAGTAAGGCAGTCAGACTGAAAAGACCCCATAGGACAGCAATCAGCCTATATGCACAGAGTACGTAAAGTTTTAGTGTCAGCTAAATACCATCTATTTCATTAAATTAACGTCCTTGAAATGAAATTCATTGATTTTTGTGGGATTTGTGGGGTTTTTTTTTGCAATTGATTTGTAAATTTGATTTTGGCTATTATAAGTTCAGATAAAAGAATACTGCAATTCATCCTAGTGCATATTTAGTTTTATAATAAAAAGTAATGTAGGGGCACCTAAGTAACTCACTTGGTTAAGTGTCCGACTCTTGTCATGATCCAAGGTCGTGGGATCAAGCCCCACATAGGGCTCTGCACTGAGCATGGAACCTGATTAAGATATTCTCTCTCTCTCTCTCTCTGTCTCTCTCTGTCTCTCTCTCTCCCTCTGCCCCTCTCCCCAACTCATGCACTTGCTCTCTCTTTAAAATAAAAAAAAGTAACAAATAAACTATGGGTTATGATAATTATTTTTCTTAAAAATAATTTAATACCCTAATAAATTTTGGAAAACACTGACTTTGGAGAAGACCAGTGTGGATTTTATCTTGGTGCTACTTTTTACCAGATGTGACAACTTGACAGTTCTTTAACAACTCTGAATCTCTGAGTTTTTATCTACAAGTTAGGAATAATGTTTATCTCATTAGACAGTTGTGGGGTTTATAGAAAGAATCATTTATGTATTGATGTACCCAGATTTTCATGTCTCATCCAGAACCTTTCCTGAGTTCAGTAGCCATCATATAATCTTCACTGTAATGGCTATATCCACTTAGGTTTCTCAAAGGCACGTCCAACTTGATTTATTAAAAACTCATCTCATTTTCCCAAAACTCCTCCTAGTGTTTCTTAACTTAGTAAATGACACCATCAACAGAAGTCATCAATTAAAACTTCATAACTGACTTTTATTTTTCCTGTTGTTCACTGAAAACATTCCCAGGTCTTTCTATTTTATGTAATAACTTGTGAATCAGGACCACTCTATATTCAGTTGTGACAACTTTAGTTCAGGTCTCAATCACCTGTCTTGGATTATTGGTGGAGCTTTGATATCAAGCAACTAGTCTTTCTTCTCTCCAATCCAGTATCCATGATAAAGGAAGATTGCTTTTTAAAAAGATAAATTTGATCCCACATGCTCATCAACCGGAGGCTACTGCCTTCAGAATATAGCTCAATTTGTTTCTATGGCTTATAAATTTTTCATGTTCTAGTGTCTGCTTACATCTCTTAGTTTATCAGCCCTATGTCTTGCCATTTTTTCAGCCATCTGAAAATGGCTGAAATTTATATTATTTATATAATTTATTTATATATAGTGGTAATTTATAATAGTGGTAATTTATAAACTGGTAATTTTTCAAGTATGTTATTCTTTCTCTATCCTTTGCATATAATATTCTTCTGATTCTTGGAATATTCATGCTTACTCCCTATTCTCCTTGATGTTTGTTTGTCTATTGTGTTTCAACCTTCCCTGGCTTGCAAAGACCAAAGGTGTCCTCCAATCTGACACCCCAAACACTCTGTCTTTTGTATGATATACCAATTACCCCATCATGCTTATTTTTATTTTTTTAAAGTTTATTTATTTTGAGGGAGAGAGAGAGAGAGAGAGAGAGAGAGAGAGAGACAAGGAAAGGGAAAGAGATAGCATGAGCTGGGGAGGGGCAGAGAGAGAGGGAGAGAGAATACTAAGCAGGCCCCATGCTGATAGCACCTTGGGGCTTGAACCCACAAACTGTGAGATCATGACCTGAGCTGAAATCAAGAGTCAGACACTTAACCAACTGAGCAACCCAGACATCTGTCATCATGTTTAATTCACTGCTTAATATTATTTTTAAAGAAATATTACTATTAATATTAATGTATTATTAATATTATCTTTTAAGAAATTTTACTATGATCTATTTGCAAGAGATTCTTTCTCATTCACAGTCATATTTTCAGTGCCTTTTACAATTTTTGTTGAATGAATACTTAGTACAAATTAAGTGCTAACTGAATATTTGATGATGTTTTTATAGGATGCTTATTCTATCTAACTGCACACATTTAGCATTTTTCTGTGTTCTTCTCTTTTTTTCCTCATGTATATTTTATCTTTGTGGAAAGAAGTTACCTATTATATTTCTTGAATACCCCATGACTTCTGGGATAGTTTGAAACTCACAGTAGGTGTTTAAAATACTTACTATTAAACTGGGCAATCAAGTTAATTAAAATACCAGTGAATTTATAGGTATATCCATCAAATGATTACTTGAAGCTGTTCAGACAAAGGCACTGGTTGAGTGACTAAATACTTAATCATTTGATTAACTATTTTTATACCATTTACTTCTTGTGATATGAGAGAGATGGATTCTTTTAGCAGAAAGACCCTGACTCTGGAAATAATGTTTAATCAGTCACCAGACTGTTGTTCAATTAGCCAAACACCATTTCAGATACTTCTGGCTAACAACGTCCAGGAAAAACAAAACAAAACAAAAAAACAACCCACATGTCTTGAATATTACTTTTCCCTCCAGTTTTTGCTTGTCTACTTTATTAAAAGATTGTAAAAGGGAAGACATAATCAACTCTCTTTTAGTGATAGTTCTACTCAGAGGAATACAAATATAATAATAATAACTTTAAAGGTTTCCATATATTAATAACTGGAGTTTTGCTCTTGTCATGATTCGTGACCTTGTTTTAGATATATCTGAGAAGGGAAATGGAGAACAGGGAAACCAGTTGATTCTTTTGACAGATAAACTGAAGTGATGATAGCTAATTATGATTAACATCTGGGAATAACACTGTATTAAAAAGCCAAAGGGAGAATGATCAACATCTCAATTTGGTTTTCACTGTCATTCTCTGTATCTAAGACAATTTTGAAAGGAAACCTAAAAGAATAATTCTCAGAGGATTCTGTATTGTTTAGAATAATAAATGCAAAGACATATGAATCTATAAGGCTTTATCATATGGTTATAAACTACCTAAATTATTCATTTCTTTTGTGCCATATATATGTTAAGTGTGCATCTATTTGGAAATATTATAATTTATGGCTCAAAAGTATATTAGTAGAAATTTAAAAGTTCTTAGAACCAAACGATAATAAAAATAATAATTTCAAAACTTGTGAGATACAGCAAGTGCAGCACCTAAAGGAAATCTATCACATTCAATATTTATAAAAGAAAATAGGTAAAGCTTAAAATTAACACACAAAACACACAACTTAAGACACTGAACAACAAAAACTGATCAAAGTCCCTCCAAAAATAGAAGAAAAAAAAAAACAAGTAAGTATGAAAGCTAAAACAAAAAATTGTATAGAGACAATTAATAAATTCAAAAGTTGGCTTTGGAATGGCTAATAAAATAGATTAAAATTCTGAGGAGGTTGATCAAAGAAAAAAATAAACAGGTTTGAAAAATAGGACATGACTATAGATATAGCAGAGATTAAGGAAATAGAAACTTTTCAATAATTTTTATGGCAAAGAAATTGAAAAATCATACATAATGGATAAAATCCAAAAAAAAGTATAGCTTACCAAAAATTACCCAAGACAGGGTAGATAGTATAATTAGATATATAATCATTAAAAAATTGAGGAGGTAGTTAAAAATCTCTCTCCCTTCAATAAATAATAAAGAATAGTTTTCAGATTGTTTAAACTCCTAAGGAACACATCATGCAAAGCACTGAAAATATTCCAGGCAAACAAATAAAAAGGAAGAATTTCCAATTTATTCTACAACTCTGGAGTAAACATCTGACAATAAGAATATGAAAATGAAGACCTGGATTCCAATCAATCTACAGTTGTCAAAGAGTCCCCAGCATTTCCCCAATTTAAGGCATATGAGTCGAAATAATATGACATGATTCTTGTATGTCTTGATTTCTGAAAACTCTTCTCAAAGTGGAGTATCAGGGATGTTTCTAACCCTGTCTCTAACAACAGTACTATTCTTAGAAGAAGGCTTTGAGTTTTTCATTTATGAAGGATTTTAGTCATTAAGTGCAGAAGCTGTCTTAATTTGTTTTTAATTTACAGAGTTCAGTTAAAACATTAATAAATAATAATTTATAAACAAAAAAAGAAACTAAAGAAAATATATATAACATTCAGGAAAAGACAAAAAAAGAGACAAAAAGCAGATCAGTGGTGTCCAGGGGATGGATATAGTGGGAGTGAAGGAAGCAGAGAGAATTTTGCTAAAAAGTGACCCAGGTGAACTTTTTGGGGAATAGAACTATTCTGTCTTAATTTTGCTATGTTTATATGACCAAATACATTTATCAAAACTTTCAAAACAGTACACTAAAAAGGGTAAACTTTACTTATGCTAATTTATTTTAATAAAAAAATGAAAAATAAAACATTTTGTAGACTCTTCTCATAAGACTAAATGACCATTTGTTTACTTAGCCCCTCCTGTTAGAGAATACTTGTTTCCAAAAAAACATACTAAAGAATCAATCAATCAATCAATCAAGGAGGGAAGAGAAGACAAAACAAAAGACTTAGGAAAAGGAACTAATAGCCACATTCTCAAAAGTATATAAGTCACAGCATACTGTGTTGTCCATTCTTTCTTTTTTCTTTCCCTTTGTCTCCCATGAGGAAGAGGAAAATGAGGACTCTGCCACAATATCCAAGTCTTTCAGAAATCTAATCAGTTCAATATTTTTCCAAACACAAAATTTAATTGGAAAAGTAAATTATTTTGTATTATAAAGAAGATTATTTTGAAAACCATTTATATACTAATTATAACTCTAATTAGTTTTCTATAATGAGAAATATGTAATGAAAATTTTATTTCTCCAGAGATTGTCTGGGAATACTAGTAAGAAGTTAGTTTGGAAGGAACAACCAGTTAAGACTCTTACTTTGGACAGAAAAATAAATGTAAAAAGCATTTTACCTAGCTAGCTCTTTAGAAGTAAAACTAAAGACAGATCATTATGAAATAATTAGAAATGAGAATACTGCAATAATCTTCATTTGGTTGTGATCTAGCACAAATAAATGAGGATGATGTATTTTTTCTACCAGATCAGATCCATTTCCCTTATATATTTATCCGGAAACATCACCTCCAATACACACACACTTTTTTTTTTTTTTTTACATACTAATTGCCTCCCTAGGTTCTCATCTACCTCTGATCTATTTGTAGCCTACAGTTAAATTTGTATTCCTAAAGCACACCTTCTATCATGTACACCCCCCCCCCTAACTACTTCAAGATGTGCTGCATCTTCCTTTACCTCTCAGAGAGAGACCACACATCATAGCTTGGCTTTGACAACAGTGTTGCTTACCCACCTTTTGAACTTCATCTCCATAATATTAAAAAATATCCATTCTCTCCTTTAACCACACTTCTCTGTTTACTTTCCAACTTAGGTAACAGTGTTTTTTCCCCCCCATCTTTGATAAAACAGAAAAAAAGAAGAAAAAAAGGGAAAAATGAACAGAGACTCAGAGAAAGCTGGGTCATCATTAATCACACCAACATATGTTATGATGGAAATACCAGATGAGAGAAGAGAAAGAAGGGAGTAGAAAAAAATATGAAGAAATAATGTCTGAGCATCTCCCAAATTTGATGAAAACATTAATCTACATGGTGAAGAAGCTCAACAAACTCTAAGTAAGATATACCCATACAGATATTACTTACAATGTTGAAAGTCAAAAAAGAGAAAATCTTGAACGCATTAAGAGAAAAATGATTCGTTACATACTGGGGAACCCCATTAAGATTAACAGTCGACATCTCATTAGACAATGGAGGTCAGAAGGCAGTGGGGCAATATATTCAGAGTGCTTAAAAAACTCTCAACCAAGAATCTTAAAACCAGCAAAACTATCTTTCAAAAATAAGTAGAAATAAATATATTCCTAAATTACAAAACAAACACACACAAAAAAATAAAATTCATTGCTAGCAGACTTGTCTTACAAGAAATGCAAAAGAAAATTCTTCAGTCTGAAAGAAAGTGATACCAGACAGTAATTCAAAGCCACACAAGAAAACAGAGGGCCATTAAAGTAAATATGTAGGTGATTACAAAAGACAATATAATTGCACATTCCTTCTTACTTCTCCCGATTTCAAAAATAAGTTGCATGAAACAATATGTATATAACTGCATTAATGATCCTATATTTGACAATAACAACACAAGTGAAGTGGTTGGGAAAAAGGTGTATGGGAATAAGGAAATGACAACAGATGGTAGCATATATCCATAAGATAAATGAAGAGAACCAGAAAGGGTAGCTTTATTTACTCTGTCAGCATCATTAAAAGATACATGATTGTTATCTTAGTCAGTTGGGGCTGCTATAACAATGACCTTAGACTGAGTGGCTTAAATGACAAATATTTATTACTCACAGTTCTGTAGACTAAGAAGTTCAAGATCAAGGTGCTGGCAGAGCTGGTGTTTGGTGAGATCCTACTTCCTGGTTTGCATATGGCCATTTTCTTACTGTGTACTCATATGGCAGGAAACAGAAAGGAAGCAAGCTCTTGTGTCTCCTTATGACACTAATACTATCATGAGTACTCTACCCTCATGACTAATTACTGAAGGCCTCATTTCCAAATACCATCACATTGGGGATTAAGATTTCAACATATGAGTTCTGGGGAGACATTAACATTTAGTCCATGGCAAGTATAGAAAGTAGTAATTATAACAATGTGTCACTGGGTTTAATTTATACATTTATATACATACATATACACATTATATACATATATATAATTTAATATATATTATAATATATATAAATATATATATATATTAATAATATATATAAGATATATTTTGATATCTATTTAATATAATATAGTACTAAATAGTACCAAAAGGGAGAAGAGGGAATAGGCTATATGAAATTAAAATTCCTATATTTTTTGGGAACTAATTCAGGATAAATCTGAAGTGGACTTTGATTAGGTAAGATATACTGCAAACCTCAACAATCATCAAAGAAAATGAAACCTTAAAATAAGTTTTATCTTTATTTTTTTAAGGTTTATTTATTTTTGAGAAAGAAAGAGAGTGTGAGCAGGGGAGGGGGTGGCAGAAAGAGAGGGAGAAACAGAATCTGAAGCAGGCTCAAGTCTCTGAGCTGTCAGCACAGAGCCTGATGCAGGGCTCGAATTCATGAACTGCGAGATCATCACCTGAGCCAAAGTCAGATGCTCAACCAACTGAGCCACCCAGGTGCCCCAAGAAAATAATTTTTAAAAAATCGTTGCAAGAATCAAAATGTTACACTAGAAAATATCCACTCAATAAAAAAGAAGGCAATAGTAGAGAAACATTGTCATGAGGCATGTGGAAAACAAATGAACAAAAGTTGTTAGGTATATATCCAACCCTATCAATAATATTAAATATTAATAAATTAAACAATCTAATTAGAAGGCAGAGATAGATTGTATAAATGTCCACATTAAAAAAAAAAAAGGATTCAACCATATGCTGTCTATAAGAGACACAGTTTATATTAAAAATTCAAATAGGTGGTAGGCAAAAGCATGGCAAAAGGTATACTATGCAAATGGTAACCATTAAAGAGCTGAATTGGCTATGCTAATATTAGAAAAAATCGATTTTAAAACAAAAATGTTACTAAAGATGAATAGACATATCTCTCAATGATAAAAGAGTCAATGCATCAGGAAGATACAACAATAATAAGCATATATACACTGAAAAAAAGCTTCAAAATACATGAAGAAAACCTTTATATAACTGAAGGGTGAAATAGACAATTCAACAATGATAGAGACTTTAACACTTCTCTTTCAATAATGGAAAGAACAATTAGGCAGAAGATCAACAAGAAAATACTACACTTGAGTAATACTATAAAACAACTAGACCTAGCAGACACCTATAAAACACTCCATCTACCAGCAGCAGCATATATAGTCTTCTCAAGCACACATGGACCTTCTCCAGGATAGACTATATGCTAGGCCATAAAACAATCAACAACAAATTTTGAAGAACTGAAGTATGGAAAGATGGCAGAGTAGGAGGACCCTAAGCTCACCTCTAACCTTGAATACAACTAGATAACACACACATCAGCATGAATAAAACAACTAAAGGTAGAGAAGAGGCAACATCCAAGAAGGTAGAGAAGATGTGGTCTGGGAGCAAAACATACCATAGTCATCGGCAATGGAGAGAGAACTGGTGGGTCAGGGAAAGGTGAAAAACAGACTCTCACACCAGGGAGCCCACGAACAGGGAGGATGAATCTCTAATATTTACCTCGGAAAGTGAAAGGGGTAGGACTTCATGAGCTCTTAAAATCAGCAGGACTTAAAAGCCTGGAATTTTAAACATCAGCGGGCTCAGCTCTGGGTGAGCCTAGAAAGCATTAAGAAGCAGAAACCCTGACCCTAAAGAGACAGCATGACAAACAGTAGGGGACTATAACACCCCACTTGACCAATGAACAGAGCATCCAAACAGAAAATCAACAAGGAAACAGTGGCTTTGAATGACACAGTGGACCAGATGGATTTAACAGACATATTTAGAACATTCTATCCTAAAACAGCAGAATACACATTCTTTTCAAATGCACACAGAACATTATCCAGAATAAATTACATATGAGACCACAAAAAAAGCCTCAACAAATTAAAAAACATTGAAGTGATACCATGCATCTTTTCTGAGCATAACACTATGAAACAAGAAATCAACCACAAGATAAAATCTGGAAGAGCACAAATACATGGAGATTAAATAACATGCTATTAAACAATGAATGGGTCAACCAAGAAATCAAAGAAGAAATACAAAATTACATGGGGACAGGTGAAAATGAAAACACAGTGGTCCAAAATCTTTGGAATGCATCAAAAGTGCATCAAAAGTTTAGCAAAAGACCTAAAAGGGAAGTTTATAGCAACACAGGTCTACCTCAAGAAGCAAGAAAAATCTCAAATAAACAACCTAACCTTACCCCTAAAGAAGCTAGAAAAAGAAGAACAAATAAAACTCAAACCCAGCAAAAGGAAGGAAATTATAATGATTAGAGCAAAAATAAATGATATAGAAACTAAAAATACAATAAAACAGATCAATGAAACCAGGAGCTGCTTCTTTGAAAAGATCAACAAAATTGATAAACCTCTAGCAAGACTCATTAAAAAAGAGAGTAGAACCAAATAAAATTACTAATAAATGAGGACAAATAACCAACACTGCCAAAAATCCAAACAATTGTAACAGAATATTATGAAAACCCATATGACAACAAATTGGGCAATTCAGAAGAAATGGATCAATTCCTAGAAACATATAACCTATCAAAACTGTAGTAGGAAGAAATAGAAAATTTAAACAGACTGATTACTAGCAAGAAAATGGAATCAGTAATCAAAAGTCCAGGACCAGAGAGCTTTACAGGTAAATTCTACCAAACATTTAAAAAAGAGTCAATACCCATTCTTAAACTATTCCAAGAGGAAGGAAAACTTCCAAACTTATTATATGATGTCAAAATCACCCTGATACCAAAATCAGAAAAAGGCACCCCCCCAAAAAAAAGAAAAGAAAGAATTATAAGCCAATATTTCTCATGAACATAGATGCAAAAATGCTCAACAATTGTGGGATTTAGTAAACCAAATCCCACAATACGTTTTAAAAATTCATAAACCACTATCAAATGGGATTTATTCTTGTGATGCAAAGGTAATTCAATATCAATCAATGCGATATGTCACATCAATAATAGAAAGGATAAAAAAAAATATAAGTAGAAGGGGAATACTTCCCAACTTATTCTCTGGGGTCAGAATTACTGATATCAAAACCAGATAAAGAGGGGCAGCCAGGTGGCTCAGTCGGTTAACTGTCTGACTTCGGCTCAGGTCATGATCTCATGGTTCATGAGTTCCAGCCCCCACAGGCCTGGAGCCTGCTTCAGATTCTGTGTCTCCCTCTCTCTTTGCCTCTCCTCTGCTTGTGCTATCTCTCTCTCTCTCTCAAAAATAAATATACATTAAAAAAATTAAAACAAAACAAAAAAAAGATATCAAAAGAAAACTGGAGTCCAACAGTTCCTATGAGTCATGCAAAATTCCTCAACAAAATACTAGCAAACTTATATAAGAACATATAAAAAGGACTCTACACTATGGTTAACTGGGATTTGGCAGACACACTTCTCAATTTCAAAACTTACCACAAAGCTACAATAATCAAGACAGTGTTGTACTGGCATGAACAGATCTCATACAGATCTCAATAGAATTGAGAGTCCATACTTAAACTCTTACATTTACAGTTTATTATTTTTAATAAAAATCTCAAGACAGTTTATTTGGGGAAAGAACAATTTTTTCAACAACAGTGCTGAGACTGGGTGTATACATGCAAAAGAATAACATTTGACTTCTACATCACACCATGCACAAAAATTAACTCAAAATGGACCATAAACTTGCATTCAGAGATAAGACTGTAAAACTCTCACAAGAAAACATGGGCATAAATCTTTATTACCTTGGGTTAGTTGTGATATCTTAGACACAATACCAAAAATACAAGTGACAAAAGAAAATTAGGTAAGTTATACTGAATCAAGGTTTAAAACTTTTTTGTGTGTGCTATAAATGATATCATAAATAAACTGAGAAGACATCGCATAGAATGGGAGAAGATATCTGAATATCATTTATCTGATAACAGACTTGTGTTCAGAAGATTTAAGGAATGCATATGACTCCTAAACAAAAAGACAAATAACCCAATTTAAAAATGGACAAAATATTTGAGTAGATATTCCTCCAAAGAAGATATACAAATGGCCAAGAAGCACATGAAAAACTATTCAACATCATTAGTCATAGGAAAATTCAATCAAAACCACAATGCGATATCACTTCACAACCGCTAGGGTGGCTACAATAAAAGATTATCAAGTGTTGGCAAAGATTTGGAGAAATTATAACCTTCATATGCCGCTCAGGGGAATGTAAAATGGTGTAGCCACTTGGGAAAACAGTTTAGTGGTTCTTCAAAATGTTGAACATTACATTACCATGTGATCCTGCCATCCCACTCCTAGTTACATATCATAAATATATACATACACTCAAATATTTGTACACAAATGTTCATAGGAGCATTTTTCTTAGTAGCCAAAAAATTAAAAACAAACCAAATGCCCATCAACTTATGAATGGATTAAAAATATGTGACATATCTACACAAATGAATAGTATTCAACAATCAAAGGAATAATACTGATACAGGCAATAACCTGGACTATCTATGCTAAGTGAAAGAAACAAATCCACAGAAACAGAATGGCTGGGAAAGAGAGGTAGAGAGGGGGACAATGAGGAGTGGCTGTAAATACACACAGGTTTTCTTTTGGGTAAAACAAAAATGCTCTAAAATTATATTGTGGTAATGGTTCAAAATCAATGAACTGTACATTATTAAGTGGGTCAATTGTGGGCTGAATTATTTACCTCAATAACACTTTTAAAAAACATAATTCACAACATGCGAAATTTCTGCTTAAAAATTTGCAATAACTTCTCATTTTACTTGAAGTAAAATCACAAAGGTTATATTCATCAATAGGGCCTTCTGTAATATGATCTCCATGTTAACCTCTCTTATGATCTGCTAGTATTCTCTTTGCTGGTTCAGCTACATGCAGTGCTTTGCAGGTCCTGAAACACGGCAGCCAACTCTTGTTTCAGGGACAGTATGTTTGGTATTTTTCTTACCTGGGATATTTTTTCCCTAGATACTGTATGAATTATCCCTCATCTTGTGCTTTTGCTCATCAAAGTCTTCATGAGACAACTGTACTTTATATGGAAACCCCTTCCACTAAGGCACTAGTATCCCTTTCCATGTTTTTGTTTTCTTTTTTTTCCATGTCATTTGCCATTGTTTGGCCTCCTTTCTTTGTTTTGTATCCTACCATCTACTTGCACTAAAATGTAAATTCCAAAAGGCATGACATCATCTGTTATTTCACTGTGGTTTCCCTAGTACCTAGAACTCTAGACTATTAAATGGTAGGCATGAAACAAATATATTTGCTCAATGTATTATTTATACCATGCGGCTAATACCTTTAATTTTCTACCACAGCCAGGAAATGTAATGGCCTTGTAGATCTTAAAGTTCTTGCATACAAATAAAAGCATTTTACTTTTTTGAAATGAAAAATATGTGTTAAAAATCACACAACATTATTTTCTCAGTTGATGTTAAAGCATGAATATCTGATAAGTCATATCAAACACATAGGACAAGATCCAATTAATTGACTTTTGCTGTAAATGCAAATTATAATTTGTTCTCATATCACAGCTCTGACAACATCGGTTAATCTTTGGGTACCATTCCCTGAAATATCTTTGTCTTTACTGTTCCAGGTTGAAGAGATTTAATCAGTTTGGGCCTGACAACAGCAACTTCTGCCAGTGCCTGCAGGGGCTACCAGTCAAAAGAGAGAAGGGGTGAAGAGAACAGCTCATTCTTCCATAGTCTCCACGGTAACCAGAGGCATAGTGGCCGGCCTTGTTGACATTTCAGGAAATGATGTTCAGGATTAACTTCTGTTTTCATTATGAAGACGGAGCAGAAAGTGTGACTCAAAAGTCATGAATTGATTATTGCCCAGGTATGACAGTGTTACTGCCTTAAAACAAATTATGAAAGATGTAATCGGAAGGGGTATTGGAAGGTCACTCAGTACATAAAATATGTTCCCCACTGTCCTGACATGACGTGTGTAATTATCAATAATAGTGGTTCAGTCTTCTGATTTAAGAAGTATTGTTCTTAGCAGTCCTCTGCCAAAGAGACGACTTAGAGATGCTATGCATAAAAACACATAATCTGCCATTAACAGTATTTTAACACAGAATAATATGTCATAATTTGTAACTCTTTTGCCTGCAAATATAAGAAACTGACTTTGGCTGGTTTAAGAAGAAAGCAGTAACATGGGCTGAAAAGAAATAGAATCAGACTACAAACTCCCCAAACCTTTTCTTCATTGTTCATATTTTTCTTGCCTTTATAGACAGGATTTCATTCTATTTCCCTCTCTCCCCAATCAATTTTTTGCCTGCTTCTCTAGGTTATAAGGTAGGTTAAAAGTGCATTCTCGGTAGCTTCCAAATGCACATTTCACACCTCCAGCTAAAGAAAATGAAGATTTTTGTCCCTCTCATTCCCAATTCCAAAATACCTACAAAAAGAATGTGTTTGTCTACAGTTGTGAGGGGTCCATAACCTAATTGGAGCTACGACTTACTAAGAATCAAGGTCACATTCTGTCAAATAGCTTCCATAGGGCCCAGGCTGATTAGGGTGGACAACATGTGAGCCTGTGAATTAAACTGGCAAAAAACAGATTAGCAGGATAAAAGATAAATTTAATCACATAGGTTTGAGAGTCCTCAAAAATGTGGCTTAAAAAGGTGGTTAGAATTTTGGGCTTCTATACCATCCTAATAGGGGAATGGGAAGGAGGAGAAAGGGCACTTAAGGAAAAGCAAGTGACTTTTTAGAAAGATAAATGAACCCTTAGGAGTATAGATGAGGGAAATGATAGTTTTGTGACCGTGTCTGTTTAGGACAGACTTCTCATCTCTAATGATGAGTCAATCTTCCCTGGTTGCTCCCAGAAAGCAAACTTATAACATCTGAGTTTTAAAAGGAGGCTTTGCTTTAAGGCACGTAAAAGATTTCAGGACCTTAAATGCCTTAGGCTCAAAATAATTTTTATGTCATAATAGCATATTCTGGACCCCTTCAGTATATTAACATGATGTCTCATTAATAGAAATTAAATTACCCAGTAGGATGTTCAGAGGATAAGTGACTCTCTGTTATACAGAAGCCACAAAGCCAGAAAATGTTCTGAACAAAGTCAACTCTTAAGTGTGGAGGGAGGGATCCTAGAGAGAGAGCAGCATGCGGGAGAGCAGGCACCAAGGGAGACAGAACAGGAAAGCTTTATAAAGTACAACAGGTCCTACCAATGCCAGTCTATGTTATTCCTGAAACAAACTAGTGAGTTGAGCATGATTGCTGTCTTTAGCTCTCCTGGGTGGATAGAGCCTACCAGGCATGTGGTTACTTGGCTCTAATGATTCACAGTGTAACTTCTGGAAGGAGTAACTGAAAACACAACTTCTAATTTTCAAACGGATCTCACAGTGTTTATGAGCAAGGTCAGCACAATATGGCAGAGGCACCTACTTGATATGGGCATTGAAAAGAGTATACAATTACATACATGGAAAGCAGTGAGGCAGTGTCTACTGTAAGCACCTCAGTAGGCAGCAACTGTTTTGAGGTCACCCTTTGAAAGGCTGTATAGGTTAGTGGTCAAGAACATGAACTCTAGAACAAAACTTCAGGATGTAGTAGTTGTTTCTTTGCACATTGAGCGTGTTAACCTCTCTTTACCTTATTTTCCTCATTTGTAGAATGGAAGATTTTTTATTTTTTAATTAATTAATTAATTAATTTGTGTATTTATTTATTTATTTTTAGGTTTTAGAAATTTTGTTTTTAATGGTCGTTTTTTTTTTTTTTTGCAATTTATTGTCAAATTGTTTTCCATACAACACCCAGTGCTCATCCCAAAAAGTGCCCTCCTCAATACCCATCACCCACCCTCTCCTCCCTCCCACCCCCCCATCAACCTTCAGTTTGTTCTCAGTTTTTAAGAGTCTCTTATGCTTTGGCTCTCTCCGACTCTAACCTTTTTTTTTTCTTTTTTTTTCAATATATGAAATTTATTGTCAAATTGGTTTCCATACAACACCCAGTGCTCATCCCAAAAGGTGCCCTCCTCAATACCCATCACCCACCCTCCCCTCCCTCCAACCCCCCATCAACCCTCAGTTCGTTCTCAGTTTTTAAGAGTCTCTTATGCTTTGGCTCTCTCCCACTCTAATCTTTTTTTTTCCTTCCCCTCCCCCATGGGTTTCTGTTAAGTTTCTCAGGATTCACATAAGAGTGACAACATATGGTATCTGTCTTTCTCTGTATGGCTTATTTCACTTAGCATAACACTCTCCAGTTCCATCCATGTTGCTACAAAGGGCCATATTTCATTCTTTCTCATTGCCACGTAGTACTCCATTGTGTATATAAACCACAATTTCTTTATCCATTCATCAGTTGATGGGCGTTTAGGCTCTTTCCATAATTTGGCTATTGTTGAGAGTGCTGCTATAAACATTGGGGTACCAGTGCCCCTATGCATCAGTACTCCTGTATCCCTTGGGTAAGTTCCTAGCAGTGCTACTTCTGGGTCATAGGGTAGGTCTATTTTTAATTTTTTGAGGAACCTCCACACTGTTTTCCAGAGTGGCTGCACCAATTTGCATTCCCACCAACAGTGCAAGAGGGTTCCCATTTCTCCACATCCTCTCCAGCATCTATAGTCTCCTGATTTGTTCATTTTGGCCACTCTGACTGGCGTGAGGTGATATCTGAGTGCGGTTTTGATTTGTATTTCCCTGATGAGGAGCGACGTTGAGCATCTTTTCATGTGCCTGTTGGCCATCCGGATGTCTTCTTTAGAGAAGTGTCTATTCATGTCTTCTGCCCATTTCTTCACTGGCTTATTTGTTTTTCGGGTATGGAGTTTGGTGAGCTCTTTATAGATTTTGGATACTAGCCCTTTGTCCGATATGTCATTTGCAAATATCTTTTCCCATTCCGTTGGTTGCCTTTTAGTTTTGTTGGTTGTTTCCTTTGCTGTGCAGAAGCTTTTTATCTTCATAAGGTCCCAGTAGTTCATTTTTGCTTTTAATTCCCTTGCCTTTGTGGGTGTGTCAAGTAAGAAATTGCTACGGCTGAGGTCAGAGAGGTCTTTTCCTGCTTTCTCCTCTAGGGTTTTGATGGTTTCCTGTCTCGCATTCAGATCCTTTATCCATTTTGAGTTTATTTTTGTGAATGGTGTGAGAAAGTGGTCTAGTTTCAATCTTCTGCATGTTGCTGTCCAGTTCTCCCAGCACCATTTGTTAAAGAGACTGTCTTTCTTCCATTGGATGTTCTTTCCTTCTTTGTCAAAGATTAGTTGGCCATGCGTTTGTGGGTCTAGTTCTGGGGTTTCTATTCTATTCCATTGGTCTATGTGTCTGTTTTTGTGCCAATACCATGCTGTCTTGATGATGACAGCTTTGTAGTAGAGGCTAAAGTCTGGGATTGTGATGCCTCCTCCTTTGGTCTTCTTCTTCAAAATTACTTTGGCTATTCGGGGCCTTTTGTGGTTCCATATGAATTTTAGGATTGCTTGTTCTATCTTTGAGAAGAATGCTCATGCAATTTTGATTGGGATTGCACTGAATGTGTAGATAGCTTTGGGTAGTATTGACATTTTGACAATATTTATTTTGAATGGAAGATTTTTTAAATGTTTGTTTATTTTGAGAGAGAAAGAGACAGAGACAGAGCATAAGCAGGGGAGGGGCAGAGAGAGAGAGAGAGGGAGGCACAGAATCTGAAGGCAGGCTCCAGGCTCTGAGCTGTCAGCACAGAGCCTGATGCTGGGCTTGATATCATGACCTGAGCCAAAGTCTGGTGCTCAACCAACTGAGCCACCAAGGCATCCCTGTAAAATAGAACATTTATAGAAACAACCTCCTAGGTTATTTATTTATTTATTTATTTATTTATTTATTTATTTAGAGAGTGTGTGTGTGTGTGTGTGAATGTGAGCGGGGCTAGACGGGCAGAGGGAGAGAGGGAATCTCAAGCAGCTTCCACTCAAAGTTCCATCCATGATCCTCCTGAGCCAAAATCAAGAAATTGTGGTATATATACACAATGGAATACTACGTGGCAATGAGAAAAAATGAAATATGGCCTTTTGTAGCAACGTGGATGGAACTGGAAAGTGTAATGCTAAGTGAAATAAGCCATACAGAGAAAGACAGATACCATATGGTTTCACTCTTATGTGGATCCTGAGAAACTTAACAGGAACCCATGGGGGAGGGCAAGGAAAAAAAAAAAAAAGATGTTAGAGTGGGAGAGAGCCAAAGCATAAGAGACTGTTAAAAACTGAGAACAAACTGAGGGTTGATGGGGGGTGGGAGGGAGGGGAGGGTGGGTGATGGGTATTGAGGAGGGCACCTTTTGGGATGAGCACTGGGTGTTGTATGGAAACCAATTTGTCAATAAATTTCATATATAAAAAAAAAAAAAAGAGTCCAATGCTCAACTAACTGAGCCACTCAGGAGCCCCCTCTTCTACTTTTTTTTAATGGGGTTTAAATGAGCTAATATATGCTAAACACTTATACATTTCTTGTAAGTACTGTATGTGTTACTATTACCAACAGAACCATCAACCAGGATGCAACTGGGAAGCTGCAAGTGGGGATGAGTTACAAGGATGATTAATCCATGACCTCAAGGAAGTGACTGAAAACCCAGTTTCTTCTCACTGCTCCACTGTGCCAGCCATAGGATTGGGGCTTGATTTTATGCCACATGACCTTGTGATGGAAAGGATTACTTCAACTGGTTTAAACAAGTCTGCCTATTCCTTTGAATCATGAAGATCTTGCTATCTCATTTTTTGGCTGGATTCTTTTTGTCAAACAATTAGTTTTCCTTTTTAAATATGTAATGACAAATTGATGAGTTTACTCTTTTAATCTGTGGTGAGGAAAACTGGTAATTTTAATGCAACCATTAGAGCAGATTTATCAGGGTGCCCTAGTGCAATGAACTGACTGTTCAGTTTCACTGTCAGAAGTGGTTCCTGCTATTCCACACTATCTGCAGTTGGTTTATTGGAGGAGGAGGAGGAGGAGGAGGAGGAGAGGGAGAAAAAACGTCCTATCAAGAGCCAGTGGGTGATTATTTTGGTCTCTGATTAAACCAAAATCATTGATTCTCACCAATAATATCAACTTACGTGTCCACAATTCACTAAATCATTTTTTTTTTTTTTGCAATGGCGGGATTGCATTTAGTGCCACCTGAGTTCTTTGATAAAGTACAAAGTTCCTAAAAAAATTAAATTATGTTTTCAAAGCATAAATAATTTAAAATTGTTTTTTAGGAATATGAATCAGATAAAACAAGGAATTCGAAAACTAAGATTGAAAGTAGTAAAAACGTACAAGTTAATGAGAGGTAATTTAAAAAACATAAAGCCACAAACCTGTAAAAAAGAAACAAAAACAGAAAATGTGGTAGCTAAGACTTAGAACAATGAACTTGGCAGTAAAGAAAACAACAGAATTGCACCAATAAGAATAGTGGATTAGTATACAGCAGGGTAGTCAATCAAAATAGTTTAAGAATTTATCCAGGTAATTATTTAAATATAAATTTTATTTCTATAGAAATTTGAAAGAGCCTACAGGTTAATATTTCATGTGAGAGTAAGTCATGAACAACCAACCACCACAGTAGACTATCACTTATAATAACATGCACTGATCTTGCAAACTGTGAAGGAATGGTCAGGTAGTTCTGAAATAACACAAGAAAATTGTAAACAAGGAAGTACAAGGGCTATCTCCAAATCTATTTGAACAGTACGGCTCACTTAGTATGAGATGAACAATGTATTCCACACTCAGTCTATATGAGACTTCTTCTCCACCTTCATGAGATTCAGTCTAGTTGAGGAGAAAGAATATGGTCTTGGGCAGATAATTTTTTATTAGCTGGCAACCTAACTACAGTATTAGAAGTGCTCTCATTTCATTGTACTGCTTAGTCTGGTATTTTTTCTTATGTATGTTATATCTGAAAAACTTAGGTCTTCTGGTTCATTCATGCTTTTTCATGAAAAATGGTATTTTGGGGGGTGGCTCAGTCAGTTGAGTCTGACTCTTGCTTTCAGCTCAGGTCATGATCTCATAGTTTGTGAGTTCTAGACCTGCATTGGGCTTTGCGTGAACAGCAAGTAGGAAACTGCTTAGGATTCTCTCTCTCTCTTTCTCTCCGTTCCTCGCCTGCTCACGCTCTCTCTGTCTCTAAATAAATAAATAAATAAATAAATAAATAAATAAATAAAGTGTTAAAAAAAACAGTATTTTTCTCTTTATTTTATTTTTCCTGAGGAAGCAAAGACTTCTCTTTGATCACATCTGTCAAGATTGATGGAAAGCAGAGTCATTTATGCCTAGACCATCAGTATTTCTCTAAATTCTGATAAGTTGAATTACTGATCAAGGGGATTGTTCTAGAACAATCTCATGTTCCTTAGACTTGGTATCAACAGCTCAGGAGAGAAGCCGCAGGAAAGGTAGGTAACTATAGGACAGAAGGGCTATGGGTGGGAGGATGTGAGGACAGGGGAGAAGGGATTGGGAAATATCAGCACTCAGGCTGCAAGGCCTGCACACATGGACAGAAAATGAGCAGTTTCCAGGGACAAGAAAGTCTTGAAGTTTCATTTCTAGTAGCAGACTTGAGATTTGATTAGGGTGCTGCAAGAGAACCCACCTAGCAGAAAAACCGCTTTCAGTTTCCAGGCATAATTCCCTGTGGTATGGGCTATGACCTTTTAGAGATTGCTGTTTTCTTGGATGTCTTGGATTACTCCCAGTATCTGTATCTCAGAAGAGAGCTTTGTTGTGAATTAATAAAGACTCAGCAGCCTAGAAAATTTGGTAAAGCGACTTCTCATTCATAACAAATCCCCACTGTCCATGGCAGATAGGTCATTTGCAGTTCCTCCTGAGTGATTCTAGTTTCCAGTCTGGAGAAAGTGGATTCCACAGAGTCCAGGATTTTTTTCTACTTATTTCAGACCAGGACAAATCATTTATTTGTTCCCAACAGTGTACACATTGTTATTCCAGGAGATGATGATGATGATAATAAATAACAATAGTTATTGGTTCTAAAATGCAGACATATGATTTAGGTTCAGATAGTCAGAAGAGGAGAGGTACGAATGGAACATCACTTTTGTTTCTGTGAATTGCCAGAGAGTCAGCTGGTTCTATACCTAGCACTGTGTTGTGGCTTCTTAAATATGGTATGGTTTGCAGTTCCCTTGCTGAGCCAGTTCTGGACTGTGGAATGGAAACTGTCTTGGCAGCTCAGTCTAGAGTCAATTACTTTAGCCTTTTCCAGTGCTTCTGTGGATTATCTATAGAACTTATGAAATCTTTTTCTCTATAATCTAGGTAGAGAAGATTCTCTGTTTAAGAGCTCTCTCTCTCTCTCTCTCTCTCTCTCTCTCTCTCTCTCTCACACACACACACACACACACACACACACAAACTCATACCCACAAAGGTCCTTTCTAGTTTTTATCTTGTAACACCCTCAGTTAGATACCTCTGTTTTCAAACAGAAGTTTTAAACTGTCTTTTGCCCATTAAGGTATCCCACCTGTCTTAATTGCAAATTTACATTAGTTCAGAAAAATGTATCAAGGCATACTTTATTCCTTAAACTCTGCTGGATCCATCGCTAAAATTACAATATGATTCTTATCTTCAAAAAGGTTTTTTTGTGAATAAAATGCACATAAATTAAGAAATATATTTTTGAAAAAAAATGTTTTTTTATTTAGTCATTTACTATATAATTAGCAATGTACAATACTGCAAGAATGGATCTTCTTCCCCTAAACTCATGATGTGTTTGGTTGACTTGTATTTCTACCAAAGTATTTATCATGTATCTTTGTAGTTGTGTGGGAGGGTGTATGTATATATGTGTAGCTTTGTGTTTACAGTTTTATCTTCTCATGTGGAAGGTCCTCTGGTAAAGCTCATATATTATTTCTATTTCCACCACTATCCTTAGTACACAGCTGGTACTCATAAATAGTTACTGAATGAAAGAATGGCCAAAGTAGACAAGCTAGATCAGAAAGAATCTCAAAGATCCTATAGAGAAGCAGGCAGAAATACCTCTCCTTTATGAGGGAGTTCTTCCCTTAACCAGGCCTCCTACATTTCCAAACATATCTACTAATAAAGAGGTGACGTGTTGTTTTGTTGCTGCTGTACCGGCATGGAACTAATGACAAGACAGCCGTATACCCAGGGAACACATGCAATGAACACTTTCTGCTTCTGTCTTATTTCTCTAGCCCTGCCTTAGACTATGCCTGCCTTAATTTATGACAACCAGTGCCTTGTAGGAATAATGAGGTTTCTGAAACCAGTGTTCTTATGGACTAGAGTTTTCTGGGGAGCTTTTTAAAAATTTCTGATGTCTAAGCCATATTCCAGACCAATTAAATTAGGAGCTCTTGGGGACAGCCCTAGGTATCAATGATTTGTAAAACTCCTAAGGAATTACAATGTCAAAGCTGGAAAACACTGTTCTAATGAGTTAATGATTTAATATACTTTAATCAAGTGTATCTCTAAGAAAGTCTTAAGATGAAAAGCTACTCAGCTTTGCTGTTATTGAATCCATCTGAAAAAGTTTGCATTGTGAATAAATGTGTAAATAACACATCTTTAAAATATCCTCAAAGTGGGAGAGCTTAACTCCCAATCATAATATTGTGTGCTAATCATAGGCTTTTAGTATTCTAAATTATTCTAGTGTAATCTAATCTTTGTATTAAATCTAAATGAGTATATATATACATTGTCCAATTGAACAGAACTCAATTTCAGAGTTTATGACAATTAAACTTACTAACTAAAATAAATATTTAGTTTATTTCAAATAAGAACATAATCAGATCCTCAAAAGAAAAAAGAAAAAAGAAAAAGAATATCCAGAACTGTGCAGGAGACTTCTTCGTCTTAAGGTTTTTTTCTTCCACTGAGGAAGCACACATTTTGAATTAAACTAATTAGAAGTATAATAAGTATAACTCATGGTTAAGTGTTTTTCATGTCTATCTATATGACCAAATTTTTATACAGTTACAAGGTAAAACAGCTTGGGGAGAACTGTAGATAGGTGTGTGACTTTGGATTCTGGTATGCCCTCTTAAAGCTTAATATTTCCCTGTTCCATAGATACTTTCCAGACAATGATACCTCCTATCCTTTTCTCCTTTTCTTCTAGGGAGGAAGACAAACCATAAAATCTAGGAATTAACTTTTCTGCCTCCCCACCCTACTTTCCACTACAACTACCTCCCCACCTAGCTCAATCCCTTTCCTGGACTTCTTGGCTCTTTTCCGCACCTCTTTCTATATTGTTTTCTACTTCCTCTGAGTTTGCTGGTTCCATCCATTTCTCGAGCTATGAAACCAAAGGCTGTAACACTGGAAAAGAGGTCTGAGTAGCCTTTCCAAGCTAGATCACAGAAATGACAGTTGACCTCCTCCTCTGCATCTGGAAAGGCTGGCTGGCTCGGTTCTTAAGTTTCTAAATAGCCTATATTTTAATCCAGTCTATTTTCTTCCCAAGCACTGGATGTAAATGTATATGTAAATAAGAACCTGTGCAAATGTTCATCTGGAAATAAAATCTAGGAAGATGGAAAATGCTACTTCGTAGCCACGTGTTCTCAAGCAAGTTAACATTTGGGTACCATAAATTTCCAAATATTTAGTATGGAATGAAAACAGGTAATTTTCATGTCTATTGGAAATATTAAAGACAAGTTATGTAAACTACTAGGAAAGTGCTTGGCACATGCAGTAAACCTTCAAAAAATTTTATTTGTTATCCTTGTGCTGTTACTATGATTGCTAGGATAACATACATAACTACATGGTCAGGACAAACCTTTAATCTGTAATATGAAATTAAAAATATATGTCTATAATTTTGCTATGTGAAGTAAATTAAGTGATGCATATAAAATGATTTGCAATTTATAAGTCACATGAATGTTAACTATTATTTAGCTTACCCTATTGTATTTCATACTAGTATAAACTATTTTGATTTTTTAAAAGTCCCTTTACTAATCAAATTCCTGGAAAATATATAAAGACCTTGACTAAATTAAAGCTATAAATTGAGCAGGTACAATCCCCATAAGGAAATTGATTTCTTAAACCTGCCACAGAAATGCCAACTATTTAGGGGAATGAAAGGGAGTTTGGAGGAGATGAACCCAGGTACTAATTCCATAAGGTATATTTCCTCTCTGAAAGTCCAATAAAGTCTTGGAAATCCTATAATCAACACAGACTTCATTTTTTGTTGTTTGTTTTTGTTTTCCAATTAAATCCTCTGTTGTTTCCATTTTCACTGCTCAGGTTATCTTATTTCATTCTCTCTGAAAAAAAAAAATCCCCTTTGAATTAAATTTCTAGAGCTGACATTTTGATGTCAATCCATGTTAAATTGGCCACCCACTGAATCCTGTCAAGATTGGAGATTAAATGACTGTTAAACTTCAGATGAACTCAATAAGAGCTACAACTGGAATACTAGGAGATTCATTCCTATTTGTATTCTTTGCTGAATATAAAAGATCCCAAATTTGGCTCTAATCAGTCTATGTGATTATAAGTGATTTATCAGCCCAATTGATAGAGTTATTTTTAAGAAAAATCTTTTATTATACATGTAATCAATGTTTATTACAAAAATTAGGCAAATAGAAGAAAATTACCTACAATCAGCTACCCAGAGAGAACCACCTATAAAATGGTGTTACCACTCTTATGTGCAATATTTTAAACAAAAGTATAATCAGAATATGTATCTTCTTTTTGTAAACTGATTTTTCAAACATAAGTCTTCATGTTTCGATGATGGTAAATATCATTCAATACCATATAATATTTTCACAGCATTCCCCTGTAGCTTCCAAATTATTGCCTAGTTATTTGAAGACTTTTCTTTTAAAATACACTATGATGGTCAGATATGTATATTACTCTCTGTGCATACGCAGTTACATCCTGAAGACTGATTCCTAGAAGTGGGATTGCTTTGCCAAATAAACATAAGTTTAAAGATTTTGATATATGTTACCAGAATTTTTTTTTTACCAACTTCTGCCAATAGCAATCTGAGCTCATGTCAAATGCTTTCTTATATGGCAACACTGAGGATTATTATTCCTTTAATCTTTGCCAATCTCATTGAGAAAACATGGCAATATCGCTTTAAAAAAAAAGTTTATTTATTTATTTTGAGAGTGAGAGACAGTGCTTGCACACACACATGCACGGGTCGGGGAGACAGAGGGAGGAGGAAAGTGACAATCTCAAGCAGGCTCCACACTGTCAGTGCAGAGCCCAACATGTGGCTTGACCCTACGACCATTGGATCATGACCTGAGCCGAAACCAAGAGTCAGGTGCTCAATGGACTAAGCCACAGAGGCACCGAGCAATATTGCTTTTAACTGTGTTTCTTTGAATACTAGTGTAGCTCAGCATTGTTTTATAAGTTGTTTTTGTATTTATACTTATGATAATTACTTATTTCTCATATGATCTTTTATAAATCTTTCTCATATGATAAGATTATGAGAAATAAATAAATAAATAAATAAATAAATAAATAAATAAATAAATCTTTCTCATATGATCATTTTAGGGTGTTGCCCTTATAACATTTAAATAATTTATTATTAGGGGAGTCTGGGTGGCTCAGTCAGTTCAGTGACTGATTCGATTTTGGCTCAGTTCATGATCCCAGGGTTGTGGGGTAAGGCCCTGTGTCGGGTTCTGGGCTGAGAGTGGGTTCTTCTTGGGATTCTTTCTCTCTTTCTCCCTCTGCCCCTCCCCCCTGCTTGTGTGCTCTCTTTCTCTCAAATATTAAAAAAAGTATTTATGATTATGTATGCTGACCCTTATTCTGGAAAGTATGTTGCAATCATTTCCCCAGTTAACTTACCTTTAACATCACTTAAGGTGTTTTTGACACAGTGACACTTATGTTTCTAAGCAAAAAACATACAATTGACTCTTGAACAACGGGAGTTTGAACTGTGTGAGTCCACTTATATGCAGAATTTTTTTGATAAATATATCACAGTTTTGTAATTGTGTTTTCTTTTCATCATGATTCTCTTAATAACATTTTCTTTTCTCTAGCCTACTTTATTTTACTCACTATATTTTTACAAACAATGTTTGAACCCTGTAATATATATTCTGGGTACAATTAGAAAAGCTCTCAGTGAATACCTTAAAAGGAAAGAGAGTTTGTTCTATTCTGAAGGGGCAGAGCACATACTGTATTCTATAGATGGAGATTTCCTTCCTAGATATCTGCTGTTGTGCATAGGTTTTTGCAGTGAATGGGAAGATCATAAGGACAAGCCACTAGCTCGGCAATTGATTCATCTGGATTTCAAAAAACACATGTCAAATTACAAAATCATTGATATTTGTTCTTTAAAATCTTATTTCCTCTTTCTGAACTTCTTTCTCATCACTCTGTTTTACTAACTTAACAGCAAGCTCAGATCATAATGTGTTTGTGGTATTCCTGTTGAGATCATAGCATGTGCCAGGATGAAAAGACAAATGTAACTTGGTGGTTAGCATTAAGGGAAGTGGCCACTGAGGAGACAAGGACATTTATTCATCAGTGATAGATAAAGACTAAAAAGGAGTGATATGAATGAAGAATGTTTCCACAACAATTAGGCATGAAGACAATCAGATTTGGGCCTGATGCAACTCCTCTTCCAAAGAATGAGAACTTCTCTGGAACACAAGCAATCTTCATGGGAACTCTGAGTAAGTGCCACTGAAAAACATGAATCTCAGGATGGATGTCATGCATATGTACTGGTTTGCTTGGGTTGCTGTAACAAATCACCACGAACTGGCTGTCTTAAACAATAGAAATTTATTGTCCTCCAGTTCTGGAGACTAGAAATCCAATATCAAAGTGTTGATAGCTTTGGTTCTTTCTGGGGTCTGTGAGGGAGAATGTGTTCCATGCTGCTCCCCTAGCTTCTGGTGGTTTGCTGGCAACCTTTGACATTCCTTGGTTTGTAGAAGAATCACCTCAATCTCTACCTTCACCTTTCTATACCCTTCACTGTGTGTATGTCTGTGTCCAAACTTTCCCATTTTATAAGGACACTAGTTACACTGGATGAGGACCCACCCTAATGGATTTAACTACATATGCAATGCTACTTTCAAACAAGGTGTTCTAAAATAATAGGGATTAGGTCTTGATCATATGAGTTTGGGGAAGAAACAGTTTAACCCATGGCATCATGTAAGAGTGTTTCCGTGTGCTTCACTTACACAATACAATATTTTGGAGTCCCTTCCTTGTCAGGAGCTTTCTATATCCTTGTTTGTCCCCACCCACCCACTGAGGACTTTTAGTTCTTTCTACAGTATGTTTACAATGTATACTACAAATTCTGCTAAACCATTGTTTTCTAAACTGACTTCTAAGCAGTAAGGGGATAGGGAGGGAGAGTGGTTAGAGCTCTATTCATGCTCACTTACAAAGGAAGGCAATTCTGTTTTAATATATCTTTTATAATGAATTTTTTTAAGAAGTATTAAATTTTTCTAATGTTTAGTTTTGAGTGAGAGAGAGAGAGACAGAGCATGAGTAAGGAAGAGACAGAGAGAGAGGGGACACAGAATCTGAAGCAGGCTCCAGGCTCCAAGCTGTCAGCACAGAGCCTGACACAGGGCTCAAACACATGACCTGTGAGATCATGACCTGAGCTGAAGTCAGATGTTTAACCAACTGTGCCACCCAAGTACCCCTATAAAAAGTTTTTTTTGGGGGTGCCCAGGTGGCTCATTTGGTTGAACATCACTTTGGCTCAGGTCATGATCTCATGGTTTGTGACTTTGAGCCCCGCATTAGCCTCTGTGCTGACAGCTCAGAGCCTGGAGCCTGCTTCATATTTTGTGTCTCCCTCTCTCTCTCCCCTCCCCTGCTCACACTCTGTCAATCTCTCTCTCAAAAATAAACAAACATTAAAACAATTTTAAAAATAAAAAAAAATATTTTTTAAAAATAGTCTTGTTGCCTTAAAAAATTGAGAAATAATTAAATTCAAAATCAAAATTTATAACATTAGGCATTGATACAGTGATGGAAATGTTTTGAAATTAATGAATAATTATAGTTTCACAACTTTGTAATATAATAAAAACCACTGAATTACATACTTCAAAAAGTGAATTTTACAGTATGTGAATTATATCTAAATTTTGAAATGCTTGTTTTAATATTTTAATTGTTAATGTCTCCTCAGGAGAAAAGCAGGTATGCATCAGCAAATCATAACCCTAATATTGCACTCTGCCACCCCAAAATAAGAAAAGGCAAAAATCGCAAAGAAAAATAAAAACCATTAGGTATTGATCCTTAATACATGAAGTATCATCCTTTATTTTTTTTTTTATTTGTCTATTTCTTTACTTTGACAAAGACAGAGCACAGTTGTGTGCTTGATTGGGGGAGGTGTAGAGAGAGGGAGACAGAGAGAATCCCAAGCAACTCCACAATGTCAGAGCAGAGCACCATGGGGCCCCTGACCTCACAAACCAGGAGATCATGACTGAGCCGAAATCTAGAGTCAGATGCTTAAGTTGAGTCACCTAGGTGCCCCTGAAGTAACATCCTTTAGATAAGGCATACTATTGTCTTCGAAGGAAAATATCCTTCGAAGACAATAGTGTGTCTTACTTTTTAATTTCTTGCAAAGCATTAGGGATTGACTGAAATATAACAGCTGTTCAGTAAATACAATGATTTCTACTCCTGAAACTAATATTACACTATATGTTAACTAGAATTAAATAAAAACTTCAAACAAACCAACTATATATATATATATATATATATATATATATATATATATATATATATATATACATACACACACACACACAATGGAAGTCATGTTAGTGAATTAAGACTCTAAATTTTAAAAGCAGTCATGCCTCAATGTAATTTAGCACCTGCCACATAGTAGCCTGGTGACTCTGGGGAGATGTCTAAATCTCTCCAGGCCTGCAGAAATGGGGTGATAATAGTAACAACTATTTCAGAGAGTTTTAATACAGATAATGTGTGATAATATATATAAATCACTCATTGTATCTGCTGTGTAATAAGTGCTTAATAAATAGTACCTATGTATCATTACCACTATTATTAGTAGCATTATTATCATTGGTTATTATTGAATTGAATATCCTCCTTCATTAATTATATGTACTTTAAAATTGAAAGCCAACTTTTTTTTTGAAAGAGAGAGCGAGAGAGCACATATGTGCACACAGGATGGGCAGAGAGAGATGGAGAGACTTTTAATCAGGGTCCACACTCAGTTCAGCATGGAGCCCAGTGCAGGGCTCAATCTCACAACTGTGAGAGCATGACCTGAGTTGAAATCAAGAGTTCAATGCTTAATCGAGCGAGCCACCCAGCCTCCCTGAAAGCCTGACTTTCGGTGCAGAAGCCCCTTATTTCATTGGCGAGGGGTGACTGCTTATTAACATTCACTCATTCAGTCAGTTAGGTAAATATTTATCGAATATTATGGAGCTTAACCACTGGGCAAAGTCAGAAGTCTATATCCCACTTCTGGCATCAACTTTTGGCTCTATGCCTATTTGTCCTGATTTCTAGCTCTAAGCCAGCTGTCTCTATGCCCAGTGACATGCACTTTATGGTTTGTTCTGTTTCCAATTTTGGTCTATTTGTTGTGAAGTCCTTCTGGCTTATATGTCAGTTTGCCTTATCACCAAGCCCCAGGGCTATGGCTTTTGATTTACAGTTTACATTAATGAACTGATTTGGAGTTCAAATCAGGTGTGAAACCTCCTGATTCAGTCATCTATGATCCTTTGACATAAATCTTGGCAACTGAGGTCTGTTTATTCTCCTATTGGCTAAGTTTGCTAGAACACTAGCCAAATGAAATTAACTCTATAATTCTACATTCTGTCTAAAAACCAATACTACTACCCTGGATTTTATCTTTTCAAAGAATTTGAAAGATGTCTAATATTTTCACTAACTTCTGTGTAGTAGTGGAATATAATTTACTAGCCTTGATCTTCTTTCCTTCTTTCTTTTCTTCCTTCCCTCCCTATCTATCTATCTATCTATCTATCTATCTATCTATCTATTTATCTATCATCTACCTTGAGAATCCATTTGACATTCCTAAAAACACCTCAGACATAAGCAACAGAAAAGTTTGAGAGTTTAGGGTTCAGGTGATTTCAGTTCACATGCATGTTCCTCTGTCCCATACATTTTATAGACTGTTCATGAAGGTCAATGCCTACATTCAGATACCAGATTTAACATTTGAACCATTTTAAACATATCACTGGAGTTCATTAGCTGAATAATTTATTTAAGAATCCAGATTTTTTTCCTTCTTTCTATCCTTTTGTCTTTCCTTCCTTCCTTTCAAATTGCTCAAATTTGCCATTTGTTTGAAGAAATATCTTATTGTGAAAGATTGCCATGTATTATTATACTATCATTTTATTTATTTTTTTATTTTTTTTATAACATTTTTTATTTATTTTTGGGACAGAGAGAGACAGAGCATGAACAGGGGAGGGGCAGAGAGAGAGGGAGACACAGAATCGGAAACAGGCTCCAGGCTCTGAGCCATCAGCCCAGAGCCCGACGCGGGGCTCGAACTCACAGACCGCGAGATCGTGACCTGGCTGAAGTCGGACGCTTAACCGACTGCGCCACCCAGGCGCCCCTATACTATCATTTTAAATAATGACATAAACCCATTATGGAAAAGATAAAAAATAAGTTAACTACTATCTTTGAAATGTCAAAGTGCACAGAAGTAGTGCATCCACTTATATGGGTAAATCTCTTCATGGCTCTAGTTTCTGTCATTTGTGACATGCTCACAATGCTGGCAGGCATTTTACACCAATTCTGCCGTTTTGGCTTACATATAATGAGGGGCCTTATTTAATTCCTGAATAGAGCTTCCCAAACATAGTCATCTCCTTGTTTCCAGTTCATTCTTAATGGGGCCAAAATCCATAAGCAAAGAACTAAAAGCCACTCTGAAACATGTGGTCCTGTTTGTTCTAGCACATTCTTGAGTGTTAATAGAACCAACTATTAGGTGTGCACGGTGAGGGGGAAGTGCTGTCAACAGGCCAATATCACTCTATTGCTTCCTGACCTCTGCCCCCTGAAGACTACATTACTTAGGCTCACTTATCTGGTATAAGATAAGTGCACACTCAAGTTGCTTCAGTAAATGGGGTAAATAGGGGCAAATACATGAGGATGTAAGGAAACCAAAAAGAGGTAAGAACTAATGTGAATAGACTTAGAAGGAAATAAATAACAATTCAGGTACTTTCATGGCTTCATTATTGTGACACAAGCTGTCAGGTTTCAACAGCAACTCTATTACTAATCACATCCTCAAAAGCAGACTTTGGTTGATTTCTATCTAACTCTAGAGTCTCTTTTTATCTTTGGTTTTGATAATTCCTTGGAGCAGATCAGACTATCCTGGGCTGTCATCACCCTATAGGTAATACAAGTCTGGCAGAGAGCTCTCAGTATGAACCACGACCCAGACCCTGGCCAGCCCATGGGTGGTATTCTGGTCTGTTCTGGTCAGAGGGGTGGAGTCACGTGGTATAAAGCATGGTGACCTATGAATAACAAACCTTTCTCAAGAAGGGTAGGTGCAGGGCATATTTCCTATGGCTGGTGTTCAAAATTCATCCTAAGCAATGCAATCGTATCCAGAAAAATAATTTAGAACTTGTAGCATTGTTAACAAAAATGGCTTATGCTCTAGTTTTCCTTCAGGACATCCAAACGGCCCATTAAAAAAACCTGTGATACGGGTATAGGATGGTTCAGGCTCTCTTCCAGCTACTATTAGTCCAATTCTTCTCCAGCCTTCTAAAATATGATGCCAAGTTTTACTCCTAGATGATTATCTCTCAGCACACATCAAAAAATTAAGTTTCAATAAATGTTTTAGTAACTGTAAAACTAAATAGTTATCAAAGGAACACATTAAAAGCATCTGGTAGGGGCGCCTGGATGGCTCACTTGATTAAGTGTCCAACTTTGGCTCAGGTCATGATCTCACAGTTTGTGGTGGGGCTCTGTGCTTGACAGCTCAGAGCCTGGAGCTTGGAGCCTGCTTTGGATTCTGTATGTCCCTTTTTCTCTGCCCCTCCCCTGCTCATGCTCTGTCTCTCTGACTCTCTCTCCCAAAAATAAATAAAACTTAGAAAAAAAAAGAAAAACTAAAAGCATCTGGTAGAATTAAAGACTGTATGGCTATTTTTAGAGGCAGGGAGCCCAAGAAAATATGGGATTATAAATTAAGGTTAAAGTGTACCTATGGTGTTGGTTTATCAGTTCCACACACCTCCTTCCTCTTCTGTCATGCCATCCATTGATTTTATTTCTAGATTCCATGGCTTTGAAGTTCTCTTCTCATGATGATGATAACATGGGTTTATCTCATTGGGTTGCTCAATACTCTTGAAGGAAAATCTTAGAAGGAGCCAAGGACATTTTTTCCCCAAAATACCAGCAGGCAGTTGATTATGCACCTTTGTTCCTGTAAAAAATAGCAAACAAATAGCAAAACATAATTTCCCATCTCTCCATGTAATATATACAAATGGACATGATTTTTGAAAAAAAATATTTTGCCTGTCTAATTAAAACTCTATGGTGGCAGGAATAACTAAGAAATTTTTGTTTAACATAATAAGCTGAAAATATTTAAAAATGTGTATTGTCATGCATTCTGTTGGACTGGACAGAAGATAAGCCTTTGCTAGTGGGTAAGATTACTTCTAGAGATAAATCACCTGACATATGACAATAAAAGGTAGTTTCCAAGGATAACTATCAACTAACCCACAGCAATCACATTAGGTGGTTTATAACTAACTTCGTCTTATGATTTTTAAAAGTTCCTTGCTGGGCAAATGGCTTTTATCAGTCAGGGACAGGCAAGAAAGTCCTAACATTTTTGAGGGTTGTTTTCCCCTTCATTTCTGCATGATCTGATTCCAAACACAATAGAGCTTGAAAACTGCATTGGAGGTGAATAGAGGAATCCTCTCATGAATAGAGGAATGTATTCCTCTGGCATATGTACTAGCCAGATCTA
Source organism: Lynx canadensis (assembly GCF_007474595.2). Taxonomy (NCBI): domain Eukaryota; kingdom Metazoa; phylum Chordata; class Mammalia; order Carnivora; family Felidae; genus Lynx; species Lynx canadensis. The sequence continues at coordinate 30,384,274 of NC_044314.2, read as the reverse complement.
GAGCCCTCAACTCTGGATGAATGACTGATAGATGAAGCCAATTGGTTTACACACATTTTTAACAACAGAATTGTGTGCTGGGGTCTATATCTTGAGTTCAGCTCTGAGATAACTCCTGGAGCACCTCTCAAAATGTCATCATTTTCCTGTGCTCATTTGTCTCTGTTTTTGTTGAACTGCTATTGTCTTTCCTGGACACACTATGAGGTGGATATATCAAGGGCAGAACTTATACTTCAAGGTGGAAACCCAGGTAGATTATGACTTGTGTTCTTAACTCAAGGATTCCTATAAGTGACCATACACACACACATGCACACACGCGCACACTCACACATACACACACATACATATACACAATTTGTTTGTTTGCTGGTTTTCTGTCTTTGCCCTTACTGTTTAATTCTTCAGAGAAACAAGGGTATGGGCTTAACTACCATAGATTGTCAGCAACTGATTATTATTATTAGCTTTCAAATGGGATTTCCAGTGGAAATGAACAATTTGTTAATTGTTCTGGAGTACCCAATTTTTTCAGTTCTGGAGTACCCAAATTACAACTGCTATTTGGACTTTCATAAAGATGTAATAAGTTCACTTAAAATATGCTGATCCTGTTCTTGTGAACTGGCAGGTGTTTTTCACAATGCGAACCAGAATAAAAGGCTGTTATGACTTGCATGTTACTTGATATTACTACATGAAGACTAGAGTACTGGGCAACACAATTAAGTTAACCAAAATAATAATAATAATAACAACAACAACATCAAATTGGTTTGTTCTTGTGTAGATACCAATGCCATCATCAGGGTTATGGCCATATCCTCTTCTTGAATATTTCTGCTTTCTTTGCAGAAGTATCACAGTAATGGGTATACTGCCCCTTCTAATTTTAGAACTACTGAATCCCAGATTGTCTAACAAATAACCACTCTTAAGTGGTCCTCATTCCAGGAACAATGCCTTCTATCATTTCTAAAACTTTGAAAAAACATCTCAAGTTAGTAGTGACATTAGAATTTAGTTTCCTGTTATCATTTTATCTAATAATTCTCATTTTTCCTGAGACATTTTTTTTCATTTTACTCATTTTCTCCTCACATTTTGTACCCTATCCATGTGCTCTAATCTCCCTTCAGCAAAATCAACTCCTACTCATCCTTCAGTAAGCTAATCTCACCCACTTCAGCCTATCATGGTTTCTCCCTAATTTTTATCATCTGCATTATACAGTCACATGAATCTCCCTACTTTTAAGAGACTTTAATACTGGTAAAATAAGTATATTCTATAGCAACAGGGTGTCTGCATATCAGCAATATAATTACTTAGTAGAATAAATGGAAGTATGTCACATTTAAAATTTTTGAAGCCGAACAAACGTACAGTGTAGGGGAAACTGGCCAAAGTATGGTTAAAAAAGATTAACAAAATTATGTGGATAAATTTGATAAATCAGAGGATTTTTACCCATGACTTGAGAAGTAGTAAACTGAAGACAACAAGAAATCATTATTTTTGGCATCAGTATTACTGGTCCTCAGAAAACTCACTTGCATGGAATCTTGAAGAATGAGAGTTCAACAGGGAGAGAAGTACCCTGATTGTAATGGCCATTAGGATGATGTCATATGACTTCTCCTTAGAAAGTATCAACTGAAAGGAAAATTCTAAGAGAAGAAAAGACCTAGTAGAGATATAATGTGCATCATGAAAATTTGAAATTATAGCCTTGGAGAAGAGGATTGGATAAATAATATGAAACTATGACAGCCATGGAAGTCACAACACAGTCCAATAAACAGAAATGGAGATTGATCTTTTTAAAATAAATTTTTAATGTTTATTTATTTTTGAGAAACAGAGAGAGAGAGAGAGAGAGAGAGAGAGAGAGAGAGCAAGCAGGGGAGAGATAGAGAAAGAGAGAGGGAGACACAGAATCTGAAGCAGTCTCCAGACTTTGAGCTGTCAGCACAGAGCCTGACATAGGGCTTGAATTCATGAACCACGGGATCATGACATGACCTGAACTCAAGTTGGACGTTTAACCGACTGAGCCACCCAGGCACCCCTGGAGATTGATTTAATAGAGAGTACAACTTTGTAAGTATTGAAATGGCCCAAATGGAATATACTGCCCTCAGAATTTAAGAATCAGTGAACTCCCTGTTAATGGTTGTGATTAAGAGAAAATTGTGCAACACTATTTTGGAAATATCACAGAAGATATTTAATGTTGCAGAAGAGATGAATGCAGTAGTAAGAACAGATTTAACTTAGCATTATTTCTTAATTCTAAGGCTTTATTTTATTTGCAAATATGTTAACTTTCTCCTTAGCTAAATTGGGAATTCTCTAAAGTCAGTGCCTATGTCTGATAAACTTATCAGAAAAAACTTATCAGAAAAAAAAATTTTTTTCTCCAAAACTATGTAAAGCAGTGTACTTTTACAGATGCACTTGATAAATACTTGTGGATTGATTTTTCTGTATATGTGTTAGACAAAAGTTAATAATATTAATGACAATGATCCCCTATGGTTCCTCAGGTTTGTCCATGTGACTCTTAAGATCAAGCTCTGGGAACCTTCTAGACATTCCTTCTGCTTCAGTAACACCTCTTCATTTTTTACCAGGTTTTGTGGTTCCACTTACTGGCCAGTTTGTCCATTAGGAATAAGTTGCCATCATCCCACATTTTAGTTTAATAGCTGAGCCCTCACTGCAGCTGAACTTTTGAAGTGAGACTGAGATGAAATCCTTCATTATTCAGCTTTGCTCCTTATCCCTTATCCCTCATTGTTCTCTCCAGTTATGAGAAACTGTGTCCGGAATTAACTCACTTCAATTAATGGCCTGTCAAGTTAGTGGGGCCTATGTCAAACAAATTAATTCTGGACATACAATGGATAATTTGAAGCCAAGGGTAAATCCAACATCATAAGAACTGAAATAGAAAACAATTTCAAATAATGAAACCATTATGTGGTGGCAAGATTGATAAGTCAGTTGATAGGCTCTCTTTATCCTCGGATCCTTTATTTTCTCTTTTGAAAATCAGAAAAGGTCATGGGTTTCTTCTTCAGAAGAAGCTGTACAACCAATCCTTTGTTTCTGTTTATTGAGTTTATTTAACTAGTTGTTTACACGGAGATTTCAGAAGAAATAGCCTAGTGAGTTCAATGTTCGGCAGCCCTACTCAAACAGCTATAGTTATGCCATTTGTGTGGTCAGTTCCTTGGTAAGCATTTAGAAGCCTGAACTGATAATAAAATAAATAAAGCTTCTAATAGCTTTTTTTATTTTTTAATTAGGTATAACCTAATTTTTTAATATTGCATCTTTGAGTCACAGGATAGTTACTGTGAACATTAGGGTACACAAATAAAGTATCAGACTAGCCTATTCTTTTCTAGAGTAAGGTGTAAAAGACAAAGCTCAGAATTTTCAACAGATTACTGAAGAAATAGCTAAAGGATGAAGACAGTCTAATGATGCCAATGATAGTGATGCTGACCATGATAAGTATAGGCCTGAGATAAAAACAGAACCATTTTCTTTTAATTTAGCGATGTACCCCTGTGTCCTGTACTGGTTGCGGCATTTAGAAAATGTAATGTTGAATAAAAAGTAGGATCTTGTTAGATAACAAAATTATGAAAAATAAATAAATCCACTCTGTATTTTCTGTTCAATTATTTTATAGATCTAAAATTTCTCTAAAAAACAAATTTTTTAATGTAAACAATCACAGTAGTATTACGGATTAAAAATTATAATACAGGGGCACCTGGATGGCTCAGTCGGTTAAGTGTCCGACTTCGGCTCAGGTCATGATCTCACAGTTTGAGTTCGAGCCCCGCATTGGGCTCTGTGCTGACAGGTCAGAGCCTGGAGCCTACTTCGGATTCTGTGTCTTCCCTTCTCTCTACCCTTTCCCTGCTCACGCTCTGTGTCTCTCTCTCAATAATAAATAAACGTTAAAAATTTAAAAAAAAAATATAATACAAAGATCTTATTACTAGATGCCAATGTACAAAGCTACATAAAATGAATAACAGAATTAAAGGAAGATCCTAAGAAAATCTTGTTTAAATGTCATGTATAAGCAGACTGATGTATATATAGCATATTTTAATAAGGGATATTAACAAATTAACCTGTCAGTTAGCTGGTGTTAATAAAGCTTTCTGCTTCTAAGAACTTTTTAAGCTCATGAACTATATTTGCTCAAACTAAGCCACACAATCTTTTTTAAAAACTTAAAGTGCCTCTCAATCTAAGATAAGAGACACATTATGATGTCCTGGTGTAGATTTTCGAAACACTCCTGTCTAACCTTTAAACTTCGCTTCTATCTGCTTTTGTCAAATGTTTCTGCATAGCTGGTAAAGCTCTTGCACAAAATTTGATGTGGAATAAGAGGTAACACAAAAGGCTCTTATAATAAATAATAAATAATCGATTCACTCTACTAAAGTTGGGTCCACTGTTGAAAGATCCTAGAGCAGAAGTGACACACAGTGCAAATGGAGTAGGATGTTCCAGTTTGGATCAGTGTTCACCACTAAGATACAGTTGGGTTCAAATGTGTTTCAGAATTTGGAGGGGCAGAAATCTATCTGCCTCAAGATCTAAGCAGTTTCCAGGGAAAAGAGGTCTAAAAATAATAAACTTGAATCTGTAATAAAGTTGGCTTCCTAGAGAGAAGTCCATTCTGAACACACACAGAAGGTCTGAAACCAGGAATGTTTTCTTGACCTAGTTGGTCCACTGTGATTTACACAGTGATAGAGAGAGAAACCATTGTCACAATTAAAAGATCTGCTTTTTAACCAAATCTACTGATGCAAACCTTTTCAGACATTAAGATACATGTGAAATCACCTGAGAATCCCATTAAAATGCAGATTCTCACCTGGGTCAGGTGAGGCTGATGAAGCTGTAGGTTCCAGAGAACAACACATGGTCCCTGATATTAGGATCTAAGCAAAGATCTACAAGATTAGTGTCCAGACTGGTAGTATTATGGTGGTCCTTTTATACAGTGTGACAAATAAAAGAGTAGTATTTTCCATATTTTGTCACCAGACACTGAATAGGTTTCTAATATCACAGGATTCTGTTCCACCAAGGTAACCATGTGAACCAGTAGTGGCATTTAAGCTAGCAGATACTGAGAGGGCTGCCAGGAAATGCAGCTGGCCATCCTATTGTAGCCACAGCAGTATGGGAGAGCCAGACAAAAGGGAAGGCATTGCAAAGTACAAGACCACAAGGCTGCTCTAGCAAAAACAACCCTCCTCAGCAGAGGGGAACCAAACAGAAGTGAGAAGTGACAAAAGCATGTTGTAGTTATGGACTATTTGATGAGGACTTCAGAGAATTATGCCTTGGAAATGCCCATATATAAATGAGTGGTTGGGGAAAGTGGGATTCCGTTGTAGCCATTAGGATAAGAGATGCAATAAACATGACTAAACCACAAAAATTATAATGTTTATAAAAACTCCAGGAGACAGTTGATTGAATTTTAGAATTTCAAAGGTATTTGTACATATAAAATATCACCATAAAAATTATTTGAGATTAAATGTAAGTTAATGTAGAGTGCAAAGGAAGAAGGTAAAAGAGGCTTCTGAAGGAGGGAAGATACTTTTTCCCTTGACAGGCTCTGAATTGGCATTTCTTTCAAACCAAATTGCCCACAGTAAGCCAAGCAAGCATTTTTAGAAAACTTTAAAATGTGATTCTCAATTTAGGAGGCAAGTCAGACTGTCCTGAAACACTCCTTTCTAAATGTGAACTTCTTCCCTCCATACTGAAATATTCTAGCTTATACTAAGGGCATTGTATATCTTAAAATCCCCCAAAGAATTCAATTAACATTATAGTCAAAACTCACATATTTTGTTTCAAAGTGTCATATATCTGGAAGATCAGTGTCTGATTCAATATAGCCATTTCCAGATTGTTAACTCATAAAGAGTGATTTCTTTATACTAGAATAAAAATGGAGATAATATTGTTTTAATATTATAATAATTTGATATTCTATAAATAGCATTAACATTAAATATACATGCATTTAATTTCCCATTAATTATCCAAAATAGACAAGTGCTTTTGTCTATATATGTTGGAATCTAAGTTAATAATTTACAAGAGATCTGAACATCACTTTATATATATCAGTTGACATTGAAATAATTTACCTTTCTGGTTTATGATCTTGTACTTTTTATAAAGGCAACCTAGTATATCGGAAAGAATACTGGCTATAGAATCAACTGACATAGATTTTAACCTTAATTTTGTAATTTACTAGCATTTTGACCATGAACAATTCACATAACCACTTTAAGACTCAATTACTTTTCTATAACATAAGGATAATTAACTTAGTCAACGATTAGTGAGGATTAAAGAGGATAACATGGAATATCAAGTACAGTGGATAATATGAATATAAATTTCTTATTTCCTCTCTGGGCTCACATCTTCTTATCTGTAAAATGGAGACAGTATTACATTTGATAACTATTTCATAGGGTTGTAGTGAGAATCAAAATTAACTAAAGGATATGAAATGGACATTTGTGATGTGTTTCGTAACTCCCTACTTCCCAAGGAGGAAGACAGAAAACTCTCACTTAGCCTCCTAGATTTTTTGTTTTTGTTATGTTTTGTTTTTGCCTAACTAGTTAGCAAGTCTAAGCAAAACAAACAAAAAAAAAGATCTGGGTGCTATTGCTTGCAAATAGACACTCTAATATAGGATGTAGCCTTTGCTTTGTAAATAGTCTACATTTAATTTCATTTTTGGAAGCTGCATATTGTGAAAAAATGAATTTTTTTCTGAACCAAACCCTTAGTAAAACTTTAGCAAACTTCAGGGAATCTTCACCAGAGCTTTGGTCAGTTAAATCTGCTCATCAGTTCCTTTCAATGGGAAAGTAACATTATATATTTGAGAGAGATTGAAGGTATCTTAAATAATTTACGAGGGGAGCCTGAGTGGCTCAGTTGTTAAGCAATCAACTCTTGGTTTCTGCTCAGGTCATGAACTCATGGTTCATGAGTCCAAGCTCTACACTGTTAGCATAGAGCCTCTTTGGGATTCTCTCTCTCTCTTGTTTTCTCTCTGCCCCTCCTCTGCTTGTGTTGTCTCTCTCTCAAAATAAATAAGTAAACATAAAAAATAATTTATGGCAAGTGGGTAATCATATAAAAAAATGGGTTACTTATCTTCTCTTTACCCCAGTGTAAATTCTAGATAGAACCAAGACTTAAACATAAAAATCAAATTAATAAAAATGCCTTAGAAGAATATATTAATTTAAAAAAATTATAGAATAGAGAAGACAGTACAATTTGGGAAAACTACCTAAATAAAATAAATTAATGTTTTAAATATTAAAAATCAGAGTGGAAAAAAACCACCATAAACAAAGTCTAACAAATGAGAAACTGGGAAAATATTTCAACACATATAAAACAGGTCTAATTTTTGTAATATATAAAAATTCATATAAAGAAAATGAGGAAGTAAAAAACAAAGAGCCTAATAAAATACTGGATATAAACAATTATTTCAACCAAAAGAATAATCAAATAGCTTTTAAACACATAGGAAATGACCAAAATATTTGTATAAGGTAAATGTACATAGTAGTGATAAGATACCATTTTTTTTATATCCAATAAAATGATTTGATAATACTGTGTTTTGATGGGGCAAAGAGGACTAGCACCCTCAAACATTGCTGATGGGAGTATTACATGATGCAAATTCTATGAAGAGATATTGGCCATAGTCTCTTAAGCTTCAATTTTTAGGAATTCACACTCCAAATATACATAAGACTACTCATTGCAACATTCCTTAATACAGGAAAAAAATTATAAATAACCTAAATAATGTCTACTAATAAGGAATTGGTTCAATAAGTTATAGTAACTCATACAATAAAATAGGGTCGATTTCAGGATTGTGGTATAGTTAATGTGAATGCTAAGATAGAATTGTCAAGACAGCTTAAGCAACAAATAAAGATGGGAACAGTGCTTAGTGAGCCACCATCCTTATATATTTCAATAAATATTATTAGTTTATACATATGCTTTATGCATATAGAAAGCATTTATAGGAATACATAAAAAATTCCTAACCATGATTATCTCTGGGGAAGACAACTGGCTGATAGATTGAGAGTGGTCTGGCATTTTAGCTTGTAGATGTCTGTATTTTGACTTTTGTGTAATGAGTATGAATTATTCATTCAAGAATTGATTAATGATAAATAAATTAGGACAATAAAATAACCGATTTATGATATTGCAGTTGTATGTGACTTCTCTAAGTTAAGGATGCTAGTGGCAGAGCTGTGTTTGAAAACAAGATTTTCTGACTTCAAGATAAGAATTATTTTCATGATATTACATTTACTTGAAAAAAAAGAAAAATATTCGGGGACTACAGAAGTAACTTCAGTAATAGAATTTTTAATTAATGTAAACATTTTTTACATTTTGTATAGATGTGAAAAAACAACTTATTATGTTCTTCCTGAGGACAACCAAAAGAATCACAAAACCATGTACATCCAGAACTTACTGATTTGACCAACTGAAACCTAACATCGTGCCCATTGTACATTGATTTTTCAGAAGAACGCCTCAAATGCGTCATCTGCACATTTTCCCCTGCTGAGTCAGCAGACTAGCTATTAAAATCAACACATAGTTTTGAATAAAGCTCCACTGAAAGCCAACTAGGTTTAAGTCTGGGTTGGAATTGAATGACCATGACTCTATATTACGTAATGTTAACAAGCATTAACTTGAAGTCATAAACTAGCATTTTACAAGCTGAATGAAAGGCTGCGAATCACAGCTTCAAAGACTGCTCATCTGTAATGCCCTGCAAGAAGTTTACATTCCTCGTGCTAGAACAGTATTGAGGATGTCCTTTCAAGCCATGTTCAAAACCGTGGAGAGATCATAGAGTCTCTAGTCTGATATCAATTCTGTATATATACAGCAGTTTGTAGGATTCACAGGCTCACAGGAAAGGGCACCTGCCAATTTAAGATCAAGAAAAAAGTAAAAACAACTGAGAAACTTTGCTCTATTTTTTTTTCTATGTTGCTTAAGCCAATTTGTGTCTGCAAGGTATTCTTTCTATCAACTTCTTCCAATGGCCATGATAAATTAAATTATTACTTGTGTAGCTACCTCTATTAGATATCCCCCAATAATTTACATTGAATGATACTGTAAGTATAATACAGATAATATTTTTGAGGTATTTAATGAAAAGTATTTTTGTCTTTCATAACCCCAAGGACGTAACTTGTCCCAAGCAGTGTCAAGATGGGTTGTCATCCATCTCAGGGGTCCAGCAAGGATCCACAGGGTTGTGTGAGGGAAACTGAACTTTCCTCAGACAGAGTATTTGAAAAAGAGGGTAAGAAGAACCTCTTGAGAAAGACAAATGGTCTGATATTTACTCAACGGTACATTTTAAACCCAGAAGAAATATTTTAATACCCTAAAGAACCTACCACCAGAGGAATTAAAGACAAATTAAGATCAGCTTAATTACAATCTTTATAGAAAACCACGTTTTTTGCACTTCATATTTATAATGTGTGAAGTTTAAATCTACCATATGTGTTTCAAAACATACAGGAAGATAATAAAAAAAACACATACATTATGACACTGTGTAAGTTTAGATTAATATTTGCCTGCAAGTGATAGAAAACCCAAATAAATGTCTTTTACATGATAGAAATTAGGTTCACTCTCAGGTAAATGAAATCCTGTAGAAACAGTATAAGAAGAGTGTGATGGCACCATAATTAGGAACTCATACACATTGTATCTTGACATTTGTCCACATGTGGTTTCACTCATGATCTATTCATGGTGTCTACTCATGGGGTGCTTGGGTGGCTCAGTCAGTTAAGCATCCGACTCTTGACTTCAGGTTAGGACATGATCCTGCAGTTCCTGAGATCGAGCCCTGCCCTGCTTTGCACTAACAACTCAGAGCCTGCTTGGGATTCTCTCTCTCCCTCTCTCTCTGTGCCTCCTCCATTTGTGCTTGCTCTCTCTCTCTCAAATTAAATAAATAAACTAAAAAAAATTACAAAATAAAATAAAATGGTTACTCATGCTCCAGCCATCATGCCTACATTCCAGCAAAAAAGGAAAATGGGAAGAGACATGTCCACTGATTAAGGCACTTCCTGGAAATTGCAAATGATATTTCTACATTTATCTAGTTGGAAAGAACTTAGTTACATGACTTTTAGATCTGGCTTGAAGAAAGGCCATGTGACTAGATGATGACGGAAGTGTATTCCTAGAAAATAAAGGGAAAATATAGAAATTTCAACTGAAGATTCCCAATTTAGCACTGAAAAAACTACACCAAGAGCGCTGGTTATGCAGCATTTCTTAAAAGCAAGTATCCAATTCCCTCTAAGTTTCTCTCCTGAGCTGCTGACAACTCTGCAGGTTTGGCTGGTGGTAGTCATTGTTAACAATAGCTATTTGCTTCATGACTATCAAATGCACATCTTATTGCTCTGTTTGCATGCCATTTTGCATAGAGCTTTCAATATTGAATCAGAGTGAACTATTTTTTAAAAGAAATTGAAAAGGCAATCAAATTCACATGTGTAGTACGAAATTGCACATAAATCAACTGAAACGATGACAGATGAACATCTGTGACTGTTTTCACATGCAGAAACGGTAACAACTGTATTACAATTGATGCAATGTATTTGTAAGATGCTCCTGATTATAAATTCTCCCTAATTCCCAAGACTTTAAAGTGTAAAAAAAAATACATTTTAGAATATCTATGCAGTACAGTTTTTATACTGATTGCATAATTTCAACAGAAGATATATTTATGCTTTAATCATAAATACTAAAATAGTGTCAATTTTTTCCAAAGTAGTCTGTAGAATTACTTAATTTTGATATAAAATTTAGGTTAGATTTGGGAATTTGACTGAATTACATAATATTCCAGTAGTTAAATTAACTGATGAGAATATTGTATCTTTAGTTGATTTATAAAAATATTCAAATTCTCTCAACACTAACTTAATTTCTGTTTTTGACATTTTTAATGTTAATTTTTAATATTCAGTTACCATTTTATTCAAAATCACATATTTCATTGAGAATTGAAAAATCTTCTAATATAGGACTATGAGATTATTATGAAAATTTTCTTGCAATTTTACATATCTATATTTTTATTTCACTTTGTTTGTTTATGGTTTATTTTTTATTTGAGAGAGAGAGAGAGCATGCATAAGTGGGGAGGGAGGAGCAGAGAGAAAAGGAGAGAGAGAATCCCAAGTGTGGAGTCTGACCTGGGGTTCAAACTCACAAACCATGAGATCATGACCTGAGTTGAAATCAACAGTCAGATGCTTAACCAACTGAGCCACCCAGGCATCCCACATATATTTTTTCTTGACTTATTTTATAGATGTTAGTATAATTTATTAACTATTTTGAGGGAACAAGCTATTGAACTTATAAATTAGATGTCTCTTAATATTTATTAATTAGTTTCTATCAACTGTTTTTCTTCCCTAGTATATTTGTGGGGTTTTGTATGCTTTCTCTAACATATTTGAATTTTAAGTTTAAGATTTCTTCCCTTTTATGTGATTTTATAAAAATAGTGTGTTATAAAATGATTAATTTTCCTCTGGATGTTTGCTTTACCAAAATCCCATAGATTTTGATGTGTGGTACTTTTATTGGTTTTAAGAACAGTTTATTACTCTCTTCTTTCTCACTCCCTTCACAGAATGTTTACTTTAGGGAATGTTTATTTTTAACATCAAAAGGACTGGAGTTCAATTATTGCTGTTTTTATTCAAACATGTTAACAATTTTGTAGTTTATGTGCATTTTGATGTGATAATGTGGGTCCATTTACTTTTTTTTATACAAGATAGAGGTACTGTTGATTGTGAATGTATCTGCATGTATGTGTGCATATATATATGGGCATATATGTGTGAGAGTGGGTCTGTATATACAAATGGACATGTGTATGAATTTGTAGGGGAAAGCACATATGTGTCTGCGTATGCATATCAGTGTGTGTAGCTGTGAGAGAGGGTGTGTCTGAGCATAGGAGAGTAAGTCTGGGAGGATGAGTGTGGGATATGTGTCCCTGAGAGTTTCAGTGTGCATGTATTCATTGGGTGTGTGTTTTGTGTGGGATGAGCATATGTGCATGTGGGAGCATCTCTGTATTTCTGTATGCCTGTACATGTGTGTACATATTTATGTGTGTTGATGAGGGGGAGTTGTGAGTTTGTGTGTTGGGGAAGGCTTGTGTCTGTGTGTCTGTATGGTTCTGAGAGTGTAGGTTTGTGTGTTTGTGTGTGGGTGTGGGTAGATGGGTTGGTATATGTGGGTGGTATGGTATGCATGTATGTGTGGGGCATGTGTGTAGGGTGTGTATGGTTTTTCATGTGTGTAAAGTGTGTGTGTGGTTCCATGTGGGGGCGAATTTGCATAATTGGGTAGGTATGTGGGTGTGTGCTTGTTGGAGACAGGTATGGTGGTTGTGTACAGGGGGAGAGTTTGTATGTGTGGGTGTGATGGTTATAGGTGGGTGTTGAGAGTGGCAGAGGGACTTGCGGGGGCACAAGAGGACTTCAGAACAAGGGAGGGGAAGGTACACCAGGTACACGGGCATCAAAGTGACTGAGCATGATGTCCCAGTGGCTCTAAGTCAGCCTGAAGGATGAGCCCAGTTTTCCCCTTTGTCAGTTTGTAGGTTCCATGCCCAGTGTGGAACCCAACATGGGGCCCAATGTGGAGCTTAAACTCAGCACCCTGAGAATGAGGCCTGAGCTGAGATCCAGTTGGACACTTAACCAGTCGACTGAGCCACCCAAGCACCGCTCCCCTCTGTCAATTTGTATAACCACATGTTGGTTTAGAGAAAATAAAAGGGCACAACTTTCCAGGCTAATGGGGGAAAATAGGTTCTAGAGAAAAGAGATGTGACTGATGGGATCAAGGTCCCAGAGCTGATATGAGAGTATGGTTTCAAGAGCATAAGGAGATAGAGTGGTAGCTGGAAAGATTCCAAAATGATACATATGTAGTTCAGAAACAATTTATTAAATGAACACTATTTCCACAGTGAATTAAGGAAAATGTCAAATGTTGAAATAGAAGACATGTTAACCAACTTGGGTGTTTACAAAAATAATAACATTTGTAAAGAACTGACTTGGCCAACAGGACATTAGATAATTAGGGATGAACAAATCCCTTAAGTCTAAGGGATACATGAAGAAAATATTTTAACTTCTCTGTGTCCTGTGCCTAATTCTGCTTCAGCAAGTCGTAGGTAGGGCTCTGGAATTGGCATTGTTAGGTAGAGCGTGGATACACTTTCCAACAGTCTGCACCAGATACTGAGCAACACTGAAGAGAGGAAGGGAGTTTACTAAATGTGGGAGGCTGAATAATGTCCCCCAAGATGTCCATACCCTAATCCCTGGAATATGTGACTTTAAATGGTACAAACGACCTTGCAGGTGTGACTAAATTAAGGCTCTTAAGGTCAGAGGATTATCCTGGATTATCCAGGTGACCACAATATAATCTTGAGGGTCTTTACAAGAGACAGGCAGGATGGTCAGAGTCAGCAGTACGAGATGTGACTAGGGAGCAAGAGGGTGGAGGGCTGCAAGGAAGGAGTCAAGAGCGCAGGAATTCAGGCAGCTTCTTAAAGTTGAAGAAGGCAAACAAATGGATTCTCTCCTCAGAACCTCCAGAATGAACCCGCCCTGATGACACCTTGACTTTAGCCCAGTGAGACTGATTTTATAAAAAAAAAAAATTACATTTATTTATTTTTGAGAGACAGAGTGAGACAGAGGGTGAGTGGGGGAGGGGCAGAGAGGTAAGGAGACAGAGAGTCCAAAGCAGGCTCCAGGTTCTGAGCAAGCGTTTAGTCCAGAGCCTGACACGGCACTCAAACCCACGAACTATGAGATCATGACCTGAGCTGAAGTCAGATGCTCAACCGACTCAATCAGTGAGACTGATTTTAGACCTCTGACCTCTAGAACTATCAGATGATACATTTGTGTTAAGTTTACAAATGAATGCTTTGGACATACATTTTAGTGAAGTCAGTTATCAATTTAAATTTTCATATAAATAAACTAAATAAATTTAGGAGAGATGAGAGATAAAGAAAATGACAATTAGTCTAGACCCAAGTTGGGAGACGAAAATAAGCAGATGCAGACAGAGATGTGTAGGGTGTCTAGGAGGGTGGACATTGATAGCGGAATTGAAAGAGTAAAGAGAAGAGAAGCTTGGATGGGTTGATGGTCTAGAACCTCTGATGACATGTAGGCTCTGGGTATGGGGGCAGGCATAAAGAGAGGAAGCTGCAGAAGGGAATATGCAGTTTGACACGACCAATTCACTTTAAAAGGAATTCCCCAATAACCCACCACAGACCTAGCTCAATAATTGCTGAAATAGAAATGGAATTCATGAATGGTTTGCTAGCATCCACATCCTTTGCCCATTTACACAAATTTAATGGGTCAGACACAGATTTAGAACCCAAGTGATGTGAATTACATATGGCTTCTGTAGCAGCAGACGGTGGATTTTATAGGACTGGATATTCTAGAGCTGTAAATTTTAACTGTAGGCAATTTTATTCTAGGAAATAAAAGGGCTTTAAATACGGGTCAAATAAGTCCTAGGAAATCTCCCAAAAGGACAGGCCAGACAAAAAACAATAGATTCACAGAATGAGCTGGAAAACTCTTCATAGATGATTTGATCCAGCTCCGTCATTTAATAACGACAAAAAACAGGTCCAGATAAAACAAAATATGTAGCACCTAATTCACTTAGCAAATATGTAGCTGAAATAATGAAACCAGGCTCCCTTATATGGCCAATAACCTTCTCTTTTTTTCCATACTGCAAACCAATTAGTGACCCCCGCCCTCCCACCACCCGCAAGAAACTGCTTGCTTAATTAACTAGAAACAGTGCTGAAAGTTATTCTTACAAAACTGATGTGGGCAAAATACTCCTCTCTGATCCTAAAATTTACTCAAATAAACAAATATGAATTAAATTACTTCCATGTGCCAGTCACATTGCTGTTAATATAGAAATAAATAGTAAATTCTGCTTTTCTTGAGAAGAAGACAGATACATAAGCATTACATACATGGACATTCCAACTTGATTCTAAGTTGTGTCTGTTGCTGGCATTTAGGCATCCTAGAGCAAAAGTCCAGAAGGAGTTATTTGAATAAATAAACAAGGAACAAGAGTTTGGGTGAAAAGCTACAAAATAGCTTAAAGGAAGAGGGAATCAGGGAAAACTTTGGCTCAAGAATAATGCAATTCTCTTTTATAGCATCATGTTCATCTTTTCACATGTATTCTAACCAGGTCTAGCGATATAATATTCTTGAGAGTATTATGTCTAAGAAAAATTAATTGATATGTTTCTAGATATTTTGTGTGACATTACAAGACAAGTCAATAATGCGTACGGTGTCTGTACAAGAGAAAGAAAACCCCATCTTACCCACTCTTTCATAAACACAGAGTGTCTTTGGCACATGGGGGTTCTCCAGGGAGCACGGAAGGCCCCAGGGCATTAGCACTATCCTGGGCTGGGGTGATGCAGGGGTCTGTTGCTCAGTAGTAGTGCCTGAAGCGGCTTGCCGCATGAACTTAGGCTGTGGTGTGCAAAGAGCTTGCAGCTTCTCTGTCAAAGGTGTTCACCCAAAAGGACCAAAACAGGAAAGGAAGAAAATTGCAAAGCTGCACAGTAGCAAAAGTCACCTCTGGAGATCCTTGAAATGCTTGGATACATTTAAAACTGAAGAGAAGCTGCATTAGCTAATGGAATGCAATTCAAAGAAATGCTATTTACTGAAGTTAGCATGCTTCTTATTTGTATCCCACAGCTAGTATGATTTAGGGAAGCATGGATTTTTACATATGCAGGTAACTAAAGAGATATAAACAGACAAATAAGAGAGTGTAATACATGCCATAACAGGAGATTACACAAGGTATAGAAAGTTCATTCACATATATATGCATACAAGTGTCCAAGTACGGGTCATAAAGACCTGTGCATTTAATGTTTTAAGCAAATTATTCTGGAATTTTCCAAAAATGCAGATTCCTCAAAGGTATCCCATCCTTTCTACCTGCAGAAAGAATAATAGAAAATTAAAATTTTATAAAAGCATGTGGCCCGTGTCAAGTCATAATGACTTCACCTCTAATAAGGGATCTATTAATATGGATGAGTTAAAAATGATCTAGTTAATCGGTTTGAGACATGATGAAAATCTATCAAAGCAGAAAAAGAACTAAAAATCTGTGCTTTCAAAAGTCAAGAACAATTAAATTCTCACAAGGAAAATGTCCAAGGGAATTTCACAATTGCGGGCAAGTGAAGAGGAGGAGACTCAAAGATATCGCTCAGTTAACTCCCTGCCCTGGCGAGAGAGTTTCTTGTGAAGGGGTTGGTGCTGCAAGTATGCCTTCTTTCCTTGCATGCTTCTTACTAAAGGGACAAAGACCTTTTGTTTCCTATAATCCCAATGGCTCTCAAGGGTATATATATACTATTAATAAAAGGGCAACTGTTTTCCTGAGTACCTTGAGGGATTTGTGTACATAAGTTAGGGTATTATTTTTATATCTGCTTGTTATGACCTATTAGTGGATCTTGAAATCAATTTGGTATTTCCGTATGTGTATGAGGAAGCAGACTAGACTAGACTAGAATAGGTGATATAAAGCATTCCTTACCCAAGAAAGGGGTGTTCATGAAGTTCATGAAGTTCCTTTCCGTGCATGCATGCATTTGGACTGAATCACAGTGTTAAATGTGTTTCTTATGGTACATCGCGTTGGGAAAAAGTCTGAATGAACTAAATTAAAAGGTGAGGCTCACATTCTCCCCTTGCCCCAGGACAAGAGTTTCTATGCGTTCAATACAATAGAGAGAGTTTGTTAATGTGGAAGTAATTTAATAACATACTTCTCCACAAAAATGTTAACACTTTTGTCATTTTCAATGTTCTGCAAATATCTTCACAAAAGACCTAACTTGAGGGTGCTTCATTCCAAATATTCTTATCTGAACAAAGAATTCCCTAGACTAGCTTCAGTTTGGTACATCTCTGCTTCAAGACAGAAATTCTGGTTTGTATTTCATCTCAGTTTTCTCACATTATTTTCTTCACTGTATCTATGCTTCATGGTTTGGTATCTTCAAGCAACCATGTTCAAATTACTTATGCCATAGGAATATAATTAATATAGTTTGTTCTATACAAATAGGGTTTGAAAAACATTAAACATTCATTCAATTTAAGTACAGCATTCCAGTGCTAAGATGTGTGTTATCTCATACCTTTCACAAGTAAGGGTATAATACTTAATGTGTCATTGTCAGGAAACATGCAATCTATAAGAGGCAAAACATGCAAAAGATCTTTGGGGAATATAAGCCATTATGTGATTAAGGACTAATTTATATGGCTGGTAGAGACAGGAATTTTTTTACTGTTTATTTATTTTTGAGAGACAGAGCGTGTGAGCATGGAAGGGGCAGAGAGAAAGGGAGATAAAGCGGGATCTGTGCTGACAACAGACAGCCTGAGGCAGAGCTTGGTCTCAAGACCTGGGAGATCATGACCTGAGCTGAAGTCAGACATGTAACCGACTGGACCACCCAGGCACTCCCAGATAAGAATCATACAGTTCAGGGGCAAAATTGAGCCATGAAGACTAGAGTCATCCAGAAAACATTTTAGGGAGGGTATAAAACTATTCTATGAGGAATGCCCCAAGGTAAGTGAGTTGATGGTTTTCCTTTCCTCTGTGAAGCCTGGGGAAAACAGAACAAAGAGAGTTTTGATGATATGCAGTTTTGATTACACGAAGGATGGAGCATGGGGTACTTTTGGAAGTCAGGCTTGGCTGGGATTCAGCCTGGCAGAGCTGTGGGATTCTGGGGAACACCTGAGGGGCCTCAGGAAGGTACAGGGCAATGGGACACTGAGGTGAGAGCGTATTAGAGATAATCCAATGTACTTAAAATTTTTTGCAAACCAGCATATAATTGATGCTAAAGCAAAAAGTGGAAAAAGGTCATAATTAAAAAGAAGTGGGGAAAATAGTTTACTCTCCAAAAAGAGAGCGAACTATACATTACTTCAGAAGGTTGACGTTATGTCCTAGAGGTACTTCTCTTTTTAAAAGCTAAAAGCTACATATATGTATTTGGAAAGATTATTCTCCTTTATTAGAAACTGTTTAGTCAAAGGGTGAAAACTACACACACATAAAAAACTTTCTTCTTTCTCCTTTTTAATTGGCCTTTCACATGCGAAGAGGTCTAATAATTCAATATAATTCAGGTTAGTCTCCTACTATTACCATCTATCAGGAATTGACTTCAGTAATTAAGAGACTGGATATAACAGTAAGTTTAAAAAATCGTGGTGGAAGTCTAGAAGCAGTCAGAACAGGGGGATGTATCAGCTTCATGTTGCTAGAGATGTCATGGGTTTTGTCTACATTTTTTCTCTACCGTCTTTAACATGTGGCTTTATTCTCATATTGCTCCATGGTCACTGCTGGGGCTCCAACCATCACGTTAGCTTTACAAGTAGGAAAATGGAGAAAGAGGAAGAGGAGGTGGCTTAGCAAAAAGGGCAAGAGTAAGTGTCAACTGTCTGGAACAGGTAATCTACAAATTTCCTTCCAACTCTATCAGTCTAAAGGCCTAATATCACTGAGGTCACAGAAAGAGTGTTCTGGTATTAATACAGAACAATTAAAGCACCCTTCTGCACTCGTAGTACTATGATAAAGACATAAACATTTAGTTAGAAGAAAACCTAGAGAACATATGTACCTAGATGTTAGTGTTTAGAAAAATATAGATTATATATAATTCATAGTATTATAATCAACATTATTATTATAACTAACATTTAAAAAGTGTTTTATCTGACACAAACATTAGACAAAACAGTTTATACTAGTTTTCTCCTTATAGATAGCAATTATTTGGGGTATGAGAAGAATGTTGTTATCATGCCTTAATATGGATGGGGAAACTGAGGTTAAACAATTCGGCCAGTATCACACAGCTGGTAAATAAAAAAGATCAGAATTTGAATGAATCTGCTAACAACAAATGTGTTGTATTTAACATGTACTAAAAAATAGAACATACTAAAATTAATTTTTGTTGTTGTTGTTGAGAGAGAGTATGAGCAGGCGAGGGGCAGAGGAAGAGGGAGATAGAATCTTAAGCAGGCTTCATGCTCAGTATGGAGCCCAATGCGGGACTTGATCCCACAACTCTGGGATCATGACCTGAGCTGAAATTAACAGTTGGATGTTTAACCAACCGAGTCACCTAGGTGCCCCTAAAATAAAAATAAATAAATAAATAAATAAATAAATAAATAAATAAATAAAAATGCTTCCTTGCAATTTTCATAACTGGGGGTGAGATTCGCAGAGAAGGAAGTCTACAGCTAGAATCTCTATGTGTGTCCCTCAGAAACAAGGACCCTTTCTCATTTGGAGTGGATTCAGTGAGACACTAAAATATGGCTGCTGATTACCAACTCAGTTTAACAAAGAACAAGATGTTTGCTTTAACAAATCCTGTAGCAATCAAACTGGAACTCCAGAAATTCCCTTTAACTAACAACCTTCCCTTTCTTTCCAGAATGCCAAGAGAAGCTCTGAAATATCTCTATTAAGAAATGTCAAGAGGCTCTATAGTGATTGAGGCTTGAGTTTACCAAATAAAAGAAAACAGCTATTTGGTTAATGAGAACTTTTTAAAACATTGATAATGAAAAATGAACATGAAGCTTAAAGGATGAAAAGAGAAATTCATTTATCTTATTAATACAATCTATGATAACTTATTTTTCCATACAATCTTACATGAGGATTAAACTATTCCATTAGCGAATGAGATTAGTGCTTTTATCTTAACCCACAGACATCATTTCCATTAAATTTCATAATTATAGAGCCACATCATCTTTTCATATTTTCCCAAATAAATATTTTTCCTCTTCAATCAGATGCTACTGAATAAATGGCAGATCCGAATAAACAGAAAGTGAGCCAGGTAATAGTCATCAAGAGATTATGTAGAAAGCAACCAGGATATGTCAATGGAAAAGAAAACTGAAGTGGAAAAAAAAAAAAAAAAAAGAAAAAGAAAAATGAAGTAGTAAAGAAAAAAGATACAGATAGAGCAGGAAAGTGAGAGTGGGTAGGAGAGGGGCAGAGAGAAGAGAAAAAAAGCAAAAGAGAAGAAGAATTGGAGATGAAGAAAGAAAGGAGGGAGGGAGGGGGGAGACATGGTGATTTTAAATCAATCTCCAATACAAAACTTACAAAAGCAGAATTCATGAGAGTTAGGCCTCATGGCCTATCAGTAATTCTCTCCTCTCATTTATATATAATTATGCAGGCCAGTCTGCCTTTAGCACCTCTTCATTCCCCTCTGCTGCTCACAAATTCAGCTACTGCATCCTTCCTCCTCCTCCAGGGAGCCCCTTGCTCCCCTCAGTTCCTGCTGTATGTGCGGAACTTCTTATCCCTGGTGGACCCTTTCCTCCACTTTCTCAGGACCCCTTTACTCTCAGAGGATCCTGCTATCCACCAGTTGATGAATGACTGATACCACAAAATCCAGTAATCTCATTACTGTGGGTGTTTCAGCAAGCTTGTAAATTAGCCCATCCCTATTTACAGTTAACATGAATATGAATGGACCCAGACTTGTACTATTCTGGGATTGTTGGGCACTCAAAAAGTCAGAGCACACAACTGAAAATGAAGGTGAAAGTTTCTTCTCAAATGAATCCATTATACAACTGTCAGTCACGTGAGAAAGAATTTAACATTGGACCAGAAAGCAAGTATGTCAGGAGGCGGGACTGAAGAAAAAGTTTCTTGTTTCAAACCAAAGTTGGATTGAATTAGGTGTTGAAACTTTAAGATTATGATGAAAAGTTTTTAAAAAACACTTAAAATATGTACCTCCTAGGTTTTTATATTTTAATGTGGGGGCGCCTGGGTGGCTCAGTTGGCTAAGCGTCCGACTTCGGCTCAGGTCACTATCTCACAGCCCGTGAGTTCGAGACCCGCGTCAGGCTCTGGGCTGATGGCTCAGAGCCTGGAGCCTGCTTCCGATTCTGTGTCTCCCTCTCTCTCTGCCCCTCCCCCGTTCATGCTCTGTCTCTCTGTGTCTCAAAAATAAATAAAAACGTTAAAAAAATTTATATTTTAATGTGAATAGTGAATGGATTTGCAACTTACATGAAGGACTTATAGAAAGCCTACTTTAATCCTTCACTTAAAATTATCTTCCAGGTTGGCCACACATATAGTCTAAATAACCCTATCCTATCAAATTAAATCCATAGTTTATTATGAGTATTCTTTAAAGTTCTTAGCCAAATTTACTTTGAACCAGAAAAAGCAAAAGGAAGCCTTCCAAACCCAGCTTATTAGGGCAACAGACTGTTCTATTGAACATGTTTTTTTAATGTACCTGAATTATTTTTAATTTAAATTTACATGGCATTCAATGCAATGCATACCTAATTATTATTTTTTGACTTATGGGGAGTAGGCATAATTTGACATTATTCCTCAGTCATTATTTATTATCTACAGTTTTACTATAATAATGTTTCAGGAGCCTCTGAAATATATAGGTTATATCTCCCTGAGGAAAATAGCTACATACAGATTTTTTAAATCCCTTTTGCCTATTCATTTAACATCCTGTCTCCTTTCTTGTTAACAGTTATGATTTTGTTTTACTCTATGTTCTTTCTTCTTATAGCCCATTTTGACTCTTCCAATGTGTTGCATTTTACCTAGTAAAGATTTGCAAATTTAGTGGCAAGTAGCTGTAATTTTGTTCAAATGGTATCATGAATAAATTTTGAGCCACTGAATGAAGAGCATGCTTATTGACACATGCTTTGGGATTTCTATTTTTTGTTCACTCATAAATATTTCAGATTTTATTTATTTCCCAAACTTGTTTGTATCCTGTATGTTCAAAGTTGCTAGATAACTGAATTCCAGATTTTTAAGAAGTCTAGAATTCAAAGATGGAAGCTTGCTGTTAGATCATGATTTCATGACAGACTAGATGGATTTTGTCATTATTGCTAATAAGGCAAACT
Source organism: Lynx canadensis (assembly GCF_007474595.2). Taxonomy (NCBI): domain Eukaryota; kingdom Metazoa; phylum Chordata; class Mammalia; order Carnivora; family Felidae; genus Lynx; species Lynx canadensis. The sequence continues at coordinate 30,361,949 of NC_044314.2, read as the reverse complement.
TTCACTTTTCTGTCATTCTCTGCTTGACAAATTGATAACTGCTTCTTTTGCTAAATTCTTCACTATCTACTACCTCTTTCTATCATAGAAATGTTTGATAGCTTTTTACTCCAGCCAGCACTTGATTAAAAGCCACTGGGATATATTCAATGAACAAAACACTGTCTGTGTTTAATTAACTTTAAAAAAGAAAAAAAAACCCTATTTTTAAACTTACATAGGGCAAACTATTGTGTCAATAGAAGAGAATGTGTGTGTACCTGGCAACAGATGGTCTTGGTAGCATAACTTAATTTTGACTTTAATGATAAGTTTTGATTAATTATTTTTGTTTGGATAATAAATTATTCATCTTAAATTGCAGGTTAAGTTTTGAGTTTGAAACAGCTTGCTGATCATTTGTCTTTTCAACAGTAGACAGTTGTTAAGATCCAAATTAACTACCATATGCTGGATTTCTTTGTTTCAAAACTGTTAAAAACATATTTCAGAAGATGAATGGCCTGGTCAAAGACTCTGGGGGAAGTTAGTCAATGTTATTTGAAGATGCTCATGCTCTGTCATCTATCTCAGAAAGAAGAATGATCGTGTTACAATAAGGTGACAACCAGGGACATACCAATAAAGAAAGTAGTGTAGATTCTATAAGGAATCTTTTCTCTGGTTATCTGTAGTGTGAACGATGCCTCACTATAACAATGGTAAATCAGGCACCAAGTTCTTGATAGGGTGGTAAATGATCAATTCCATCTGCTCCTTGGGATGAACTGGTTACCACTGCCACAATTTAGCATCATTTTCTGCTATACATCTTCACACCTGGATCAGATTGTTTGCCATTTCAACTAATGGCTTGACACCACTGAAGCAACAGTGGGATATTTGCTCCAAACAGAGACAGACTCAGAGAATGGCAAAAGAATTAGGAGTTAGTATATTCTCCAAAGTAAGTCCGTACAGATAGCCTTGCCATGCCTAGGGAATGGAGAAATAAAAATGACAGTGTGGTAAAGAGAATTCAAGCTGACATACATAAAACACATTTCAAGATTGGTGACACAGAACAAAGAGCCTCAGATAACACTAAAGGCCTTTGTTGGGCTGTCAAAGGAAATAGAAGGGCAAGAAAGGTGTCAGTTTAAAGTATTATGTTTCTACAGTCATTTTTTCCCAGCCATTTTCGCCCATCAAAAATATTCACACTGTATTTGTATAAAAGAGCATTTATGATTCTAATGATCACTTTCCTGATCTTGTTTTGACCACAGTTGAAGTGTCCCTAATATAGCCTGTTTTCATGAACAAAGTTTTCAAAAATGCTAATCTGCTTCTGTGGTCAGATCTAAGTGCTAATAGATCACCAAGGAAATCTGAACTTCTCCATGCCTACACCTTAGGTACCCAAGACTGAAAGCAGGACTTCTGGGGCTAACACTTGGCCCACACAGGAATGAAATAATTTTTAGTGTCTACTCAGTGCTCACACTTCTTGGAATACTATTCCAAGCACTTTTTCTGTATTAATTCATTTAATCCCCACAACAACTTTCATGGCTATGTATTATCATCATCTCATATAATACAGTTGAGTAAGCTAATGCACAGAGAGGCTAAGCATTTTTATTAGACAGATTTGATATAAATAACAGATACATAGATACATCAGAGTGATACAGAAGAGATAAGCATGTTGACAGTAGAAGAAGTGGATAGCTTTCTATAAAAACCTAATAATAATAATAATAATAATAATAATAATAATAATAAACAAAACCAATAATAACCCTCCATTTCCATTGCCCTGACTCTTTCCATCTTCCTTTCTTTTCATGGTGCAGAGTTGTTGAGAGGTACCAGAGGGCTTGCTGAACAGTGATAACAGTTGAAGAGGGGGTGAAGTTCTGAGGCAAAATGACAATGCACCTACCACTGCCCAAGGGTGAGGGGTGCTGGGTAGAGTAGGAGATGCCATACAAAAGTGCTTTGGCTGTAAGGTCACTAGCACCTGAAGACAAAATACTCTATGGTAGGGGAGCTACGTGAAGCATGTTTGTAGCCTAGGCTATCAGCTAGCATGCTGAAGGTGGTGAGTGCAGATGGGGCAAATCGGGGAGATGGAAGAAATGAATGGCACAGTTGTGAGACTGGTTATATTGAGCAAATAGGTAAATACACTGAAGATAATGAACGCAAGTTTCCTCACTAGAAAAAGTATTTCAAAATATTCTAAGAGTAGAGGGCTGAATGACCTCTGATGTTAGAATCCATGATACATATATCAATATATTATCTGTATATATATATATACACACACCTATATAAATACATATATATGTATTATATATGTACATATATAAATATAAATATATTTATATATTTATAAATAAATATAAATATATTTAATGAATTTAATAAACTTAATAAAAATAAGTATATATATTTATATATTTATATAAATATATATACATATAAATACATATTTTATACACACACACACACACCTATATAAATACATATATGACACAGCACTGCCTTCTAAAAGACCTAAAAGTAATGGCATCCCACTAGAAATGAACATATCCAGTACCCAGATCCTGGTTTCTAGAACCATCAGGGCTCTTTATTGAAATTTAGAAAAAATACAAAATTCTAGGACTATGAGAAGGAAAGGACAAAAAGAGTCTAGAACATCTTGTTGTGGCAGATGCTTAAAGAATGTTGTAAACATGTTAAGAAATCACAAGAGGGGCGCCTGGGTGGCTCTGTTGGTTAAGTGTCCAGCTTCAGCTCAGGTCATGATCTCACCGTTCGTGGGTTTGAGCCCCACATAGGGCTCTGTGCTGACAGCTCAGAGCCTGGAGCCTGCTTCAGATTCTGTGTCTCCCTCTCTCGCTGCCCCTCCCCCACTCGGGCTCTGTCTCTGTCTTTCAAAAATAAATAAATGTTAAATAAAAGAGAATTAAAAAAAAGAAATTACAAGATTTCTAGAGCTGATGTGCAAAGGTTTAATGGAAAACAGGATATTGGCATACTCTAGGAAAATACTCATTGATTACAAAGGGGAAAATTGTGAATTTACAGTGGGGCAGACACTAATAGACAGGCATTTATGGTTAACATCATTAGTGATGGGGTGGAGATATAATCTATATCTCTGGTATGAAGCATTAGGAAGACTAAGAAGAACAAGCAATCTTTTTTTTTTTTTTTTTTTTTTTTTTTTTTTTTGCCAAGAAACATGACATGGGTCTGGTCATGAGGTCATACTGGACAATCCAGTTAAGGGTCATCCTACAGAATGAAGAATCTAAGACATGAAATCTGTGTAAGACATTAAAGACAAAGAAAGGGTGAGAAACTTTTGCAGTTTGAAGAAGACTGTATTAATATAGCAATGAAATTAATGGGTGTTCCTGGATGAGATCTTGGACAAGAACAACAACAACAAAAGACATAGTTGGACATAAACAGGATTGTATTCGTGTTGATTTCCTGATTTGGAAAGTTGTATGGTGATTAGGTAGGAGAGTATTTCCTCATCTGGATGAACTGAACACTAGAATATTTAAAGGTGTTGGAAAAAATTCTATCTGCAGCTTGCTTTTAAATAGTTCAAAAAGGACTGATGATCACAGGTATATGTGTGTATGTATGCACATGCATATTTGTAGGGAGAGAGTGGTTATGGAGTAAATACAATAGAATGGAATTTTAATAGTTGGAGAATCTGGGTAGATATGGGAGATTTCTCTGTACTCTACTTGTTTTTTAAAATTGTTACTGAAGTATACTTGACATACAATGTTATGTTATCACAACATAGTGATTCGATAATTCTGTATATTACCCTATGCTCATTACGGTAAGTGTAGTTATTGTGTGTCATTGTAAAACATTATTACTTGCTTTTTTAAGATTGAAATTATTTCAAAATAAACTATTAAAAAAAGAACATAGTATACCACCTCAAAATTCTAAATTTATAACCACCACAGATGAAGAGTATAGATAAATTTTACTCTGTGCCTTACTAACATCAAGGGACATTATTGCATCAACTCATGGTAAAACTGAGTATCATAGGAATGATACTGAGTCTGGAAGTTCAAACATTTGTATTATATTAAAAAAATAATATTCACAAAATAGTTTTAAAAATAAATGAAAATTTCATTTTTAAAGGAAGACTCAATTATCTGGAATAATTATAGAGTAGTTCTCCTTCTGCAATATTGATGAATAAATAAAACCTCATTGTAAAGGTTGACAGTATAGTTGGTTGTTTATACCAGACTACAGATATGATAGAGGTTCTTCTTGAGGTGTGATCCTTGGAGTATACACAGAATTACTTGAAATGCTCATTAAAAATACAGCTTTTGGATCCATCCTCAAATTGCTGCCGGTAAAGATGAGGCTCAGACATCTGCATTTTAACAAACATTGCTTCCTGCCCCAGCCCTGCTATTTCTTAGACACCAGATTCAAAGAATCCCTGTTATAGTGGCTGTGGGTTACCTAAAACTTGTACTATTAGGAAGGCCATCAGTTTGTGTATCTTAGACACTCCAACTGTGAGAACTAGACTCATTTTAATACCCAGTGTGTTTATTGATGGTTTTATTGTGCTATGGAAGCTAGGTTCTCCAAACCTTGAAGAGTCTTGCATGCTTCAAACCAAACATTCTCACACCTTTCTTGGAGGTTTAATCCACATAATAACCCTACTTGATAGATGCAACAAATATATTCTACTAATTTTCTTAGATGAGAAATCTCAGATGGATAGAAGTTCAGTAAGTTGGGCCATACATCTAGTGTAAGGAACAAATCTAAACATCAGGTCACTTGCCTGTTAGTGAAGCCTTTTACCCATATGAACCACTCCTTTCAATTTTAGGAATAAATAGTATCTGTACATACAAAATAGAACGTACATATATCTTGTACTCTCTCAACCAAAAGATTAGTGGACATTCAGGCGGGGCATCTACCTCATAATGAGTTATATTGCCCCAACCTCCACTCCACAGCAGAAGAAAATTTCCCAGTTCCTTCCAGCTAGAGCAATTTCTCAACTGACTCCAGTAGGAAAGGGTGGAATGAAATTTAGCTCATTATGTAATCACTCATTTTTTACTTAATGTTTATTTATCCAATGCTAATTTGTTAGAAAGCTTAAGTAAGCCAGTAGCCAAATCCCTTGAACCTTCTGTTGACTGTATTAAATGTTGGGCTTCCATCTTGTATTACCCCCTTTTTTTCATATGGCCAAGGCTCTGGTTAATATCCAGCTTAAAGACTCAAGAGCTGAACTCCATGGTGGTATCCTTTTATTAACTGTCACTTGCTGTTCAGTAAGTATCAAATGTTCACAGATATTGATACAGTTTATAATCATGAAAAATACCATTTGCTTCCATGACTATAATTTTTGTTTTAATTGTGTTTACTCACATCATCTCCTTAAATTTTCAAGAAGTCCCTATGGTGTAAAGGTAAACACTTTTATTTGAAAATTTTGTTTGTTAATGAAATGGAAAGATGGTGTCCATGATTACAGAACATTTTACTATAGACTCAAGATTAGAACCAAGGTCTCTGAATTCCTATCTTCTTATACAGATATAACACAATGATAGGATTCAACTCTCATTCACGTATTAATTAGATCTATAAAAATGAATTGATTACTTGTCTTCTGCTAATTTGTAATAGGACCTGGTTATACAATGATTCTGTTGAGAAGATAGACAAATAACTGGGCAGTATGATAAAAGGCTGCATTAGACAAAATGTGCAGAGTGTTGTGAAGGAAGAAAGTTAAGAGGCTAACTCAGATTCAAGGAAGACCATTCCAAGATGGAGTAAGTTTTATGCAATTTTGAAAACTCTAGTTAAGTCAGGCAAAAGGCATAATTGTTAAGAGAATCCCAGCGGATCATGCCAATTATCTAATAGGCAGGTTAAGCACAGGCTCAGGGCTCCAGAAAAGCAAAACTCCAAAGATATTAGAAACAGGTATTAAGTATTTGGTATTTGAAATATTTTTCTATCACAGAAAAATAATCCCAGTTTCATTGTTCTTTCTTTACACTTACTTAATGGTTTTAATATTATGTTTACTTAGAATTTCATAAAATTCAAAGAACATCATATTTTCCCATAAGTTAGAATGTCTTATAGTCTCAATCCCATCTGGGCTAGAGAAAGGAGAAAATACAGGGTTTAGGGGAATTAGGAGAATTAGTCTGGCTTAAGTACATTCATGGAATCCAAGTAATGGCAAGAGGGGTGAATAGTACCATTCAGCATTCTCCATATTCAATAGCCTTCTTGGTGTGGGTAGAGTTCAAACTTTGTATTAAGAACCCCAGTGAGCAATGGAGGTGACACAGTGCATGCATTCTGGAGTTTGAATCCTACTTGTCACTTACTAGCTAGGACTCTGGACAAGCTCCTTCACCTGTCAGTGCCAGTTTCCTCATCAGTACGTTATGAGGATTGAATGAGCTAATGAGTTAAAGACAACACTTAATTAATGCTAAGTGGGTTTTGGGTTATCATTATTGAAAGAGGTTATTAATAAGATGCATGACATGATAAGATTTGCATCTTAGAATATTTGTCTAGGTTATAGTAAGCAGGATAGGAGATAAGAATAGAGTCAGAAGGATGAATCAGGGCACAGACCCAAGCGTGATGATGTTATCCAGAATGATTTGAGTAAAAGAGTTAAAAAGAAGGAAGTGGATTTCTCTAATAGACAGGCTTGATTGATTAATGGGAAAGTACAGGAGAAAGACATCAATATTAACATGCAGATAGAGGAATGGCTTTATAAGTGGGTGCTTGTTGGAAAGAGAGAGTAGACGGGTTTTAACCTGCCTGGTTGAAGTGTGGGACCGGATCACAGAACTGACTGTAGTGTGGGTTTGGGGCATAGAACAGTCTTGGAATATGAATTACGAAAGCAAGACCTAATGCCAGATTTCTGTTTGTGCTATTTGTGGCCTGCAGCAAATCTGCTAATCTTATGGCTCCTAGATTCCTGTTCTCCCCATCTGAAAAAGAGAGTCTGTTCTAAACTGTTTTTAAGGTTACTTTTACCTTTGGTATTTAGTAATTATGATTATAAAATGTGATAAGTGCTTACTAAGTGAAGAACAATGAACAGGGGTTTTACTGAGTTGCTAAAGACCTAAGAGGAGACTGTGAGTGAAGCCATTTAAACACAGAAGATCATCTGGTGTTTGTTTGTCCATTAGCCTGGCAACTCTTTGGAGTTTACTCAGTAAGTAGTGGAAGCTTCTAAGCAACCTTTAATCTAACCAATCTTTGAAGTCAAATTAGGTTTTTTTCTATATATTTACTATTTTGAGCCAGAGGAACATTAATTTTACCTAGAACTCTCATACTTTGAATATTCATTGTAGAATACAATTATAAAAGCTCTTCAAAATTAATACTTATGATTACATATATGAGAAGTTAAAAAAAGGTCCACAAAATTTTGAGTTCTGAAAAAGCTTGCATTCGTAACATTGAGATATATGAGTAGTTCGCAAATCATTTTTTAAAAATAAAGTTTATTTACTTTTGAGAGAGAGAGAGTGTGAGTTGGGGAGGGGCAGAGAGAGAGAGGGAGAGAGAAAATCCCAAGCAGACTCTGCACTGTCAGCACAGAGCCTGATGTAGGGCTTGAACTCACAAAACCATGAAATCACGACCTGAGCTGAAACCAAGAGTCAAGACACTTAACGGACTGAGCCACCCAGGCGCCCCATATGAGTAGTTGATACACGATTTAAGGACAACAGTGCCAGCCCTGCTTGCCATAAAGCATTATTGTCAAGATCAAATGAGCAAATGTATTTGAAATAAAGTTTTTTTTGTTTTTTTTTTGTTTTTTTTTTTTAATTAGAAGAGCTTCAAAGTGTCTGTTGAGGGCTTTCATTACTTCTGATGATAGCACAGATTGTTCCTAGGAGCTGCAGCACTGAGCTCACATATTTGAAATCCTAGAAAACTCAGTATTAAATAGGCAGGAGCCCAAGCCATTGTCCTGTGTTAAAATGTATATTTCTACTGCTTTCTAATAACTGGCATTTCCTTCACATTAACAAAATGTGAACGTCCTATGGGAAATTTATGTTCTCTCAAGCCTTTCTCTGAATTACTTTAATTAGGTAACCAAATCAATTCCATGTGCCAGATAGTAGTAATGAATGCTTAAGATTATCACTGAAATTGAGAAAAGGAAAATTTTAGAAAAAAATTTTGTTAAGAACGGGGTATTTTAAAAAAATTCGTATCTTGAAGACCAGGAAAATGAGGCAGAGGATAATCTGAAAGGGTCTCAGAGTAAGACTTGGGAAAATAATGGGGACAAACTGAGTATACAAACTTGACCTAGATTTGTGATGGCTTCTGGTGGATACTATATCCTTTTGAGTTTCTTTTAACTGAGTTAAAGACTACTTTGAAAGCCTGTGAGTCCTAGCTTTCCCACCCTATTTTCTTTATCTTATAATAAGATAAAGAAAGCAAAACAGAGGAAGGGAGAATTATCTGGATTTGTCTGAAATTCTTTAGTTTCCTTTTGAGTTTAAATAACTTGATAGTAATGCTAACTCCCATTCACCAGTAGGTGGAGTTGTAATCTTCAAATAACTAGTAGATGAATCTTTCTGGACAAAAATAAAGACAAAAAATTATATGGAATTACTGTTTACCAGGCACAGGTCCAAAGGTTTTGCATGTATTGCATCAATACACTCATAACCCTTATAAAAAAGCAGTGTTATTATACCCATTTTATAGATGAGCAAACCAAGGTTCAGTGCTGTTGAGTAACTTCCCCAAGGTCACACAGCTTATAAGCTTAGAACAGAGAGTCAGCCTCTTGAATCACATTCCTAATAACAAAATACAATGCTTTGTATTCTCCTCCATCTTTACTAAAGGAATTCCTCTTTCTTCCCGCTTTACTTTACCTTGCATTTCATATACAGTAAAGAATTAAATCTCTAAGTTCCTTGCCATGTGTTAACCCTTCAGATAGAATAGAAACAATCATTGCTTTCTGTTTCCCTTTAATTGGCTCTCAGGCAACTATTTTTTCAATAAGCCATGTCCTTTCATTGTTCTCTTTTCTCAAGCAGTTCCCTCTATCCATAAGCCATGCATCAGTCTCCCTTGTTAATAAGGTGCTTGTCCTTCAAGTTCAGCTCTGTACATCCCACATCCTATAAAGCCAATCTCTTCTCACTCCATTCTAGGTCCGTGTTCTCTTATTAGTTTTCTTAGATGTCTTCTTTTCTTTTAATGTTTATTTTTTTTTTGAGAGACCCAGAGAGAATGTGAGTTGGGGAGGGGCAGAAAGCAAGGGAGACAGAGGATCTGAAGCCGGCTCTGCGTCAACAACAAAGAGCCCAATGCAGGGCTCAAACTTACAAACCGCGATATCATGACCTGAGCCAAAGTTGGATACTTAACCAACTGAGCCACCTAGGCACCCTAGTTTTCTCATACAGTAAAACCTTGGATTGCAAGTAACTTGTTCTGCGAATGTTCTGCAAGACGAGCAAACATTTGTAATACATTTTAACTTGATAAATGAGTGATGTCTTGTAATATGAGTAGTAAATGTTGCCTTATATCACAGGATCACAACTAAGCCAATGGTTCTTAAAATTCACTTTGACATACAAGTGCTTTGGATTACAAGCATGTTCCTGGAATGAATTATGCTCACAAACCAAGGTTTTATTATTTCTGTTACACCAATTATCATTTCCAACTTGTAATATACATAATTGTATGCCTGGTCCCACACAATATGTATTGCTTGAGGTAGAGGATATCACATATCCCACATCTTAATTTACATTCCCAGTGCCAATAACAAATAGTAGGTGCTCAATGTATGCTTAAAAAAAATTTTTTTTTGGAAAGAATGAGTTGTTGTTACAAGATCTGTAGAAACATAAGAAAAAAAGGTCAGTGTCTCCTGCTGTTGAAATTGCTGAGTTTTGAAAGGGGCACATGTAGCACATGTTTTGAAATGTATACTCTTGTCTTTCCCCAAAAGTATACTCTTGAAATGTATACTCTTTGAAATGTATACTCTTTGCTTTTTCCAAATAGAAGCAGGTGTCCCTTAAATTTAAGACAGAAACTTGGTCTAAAAAGCAGCACTTGCTCTGCTCCTGCAGATGTCTCCAAGAACAGATTATGTGGGTGCAGTTGCACGTGACAGTGAATATTAAAGGTTTGGCCTGCTTCATTTCTCATTTTCACAAAGATTCACATTGAAATAAATCCCATTTCACCAAACAATGATCTCATCTCAACTTTGCTAAATATTACATTTTTTTTAACAGACTACTTTCAGGGAATTGTTGACTGAGAAAGTGACTTTGGAGAAGGGGTCACAGAGTCCTTCTTCCTTTCCCCAGATTACTAGCCACCACCTATGTCTTAACTGAGCATGTAACTAAGCAGCCCAAACCCAATTCTTAAGCTCCCATTTGCTTAGAAGGTGCCATTAAAACAGATCTGGCTAAGTGTTCCTTAGAATCAGTGAACACAGACTAACTCCTTTTGTCCAAATGCTGGTGTAGACCTGCTTTATAGGTAATTCCAACTTTAGCTGCAAGGCCCCTATATTTTTAGCTGCAAATGCTATGACTGTTTAATTAGAATAAATTTTTTGCCAGGTGAATGTTAGAGGCAATGATGATGTTATTATCAGGTTGCTCTCTGCATTTGGAAGTAGCTTCTGTTCAGATCCTATTTCCAGACAACTATCACTTCAAAACAGAAAAAAAAAAAAAAGTCACATTTCAAATGTACCTCAAGGAGTAGGTTTCATCAGGGCTTACAATGATTCACTTTTCCTGTGTTCATCTTTTGGTTAAAAAGCAAAACAGAATGGGGTGCATGAATACTAAGATTCTGGGCTCATTTTAAAGATTCTACTTTAATTTGTTTTTTTGTGATATTCATTGTCGCAACTTGTACTATATAGTAAACAATGAGCCACATAAAACGGAATCAAATGGACATTAATCAGTCTAAAGCTTGATTGACCTCTCAATAACAGTTAATACTGTTAAGCACTCCTTCCACCTTGGAATATTCTCTCTTCTGTGATCTCTGTGATACCCCATTTTCTTTCTATTTCTATGCACTGAGATGGAGCCTTAAAGGGATTTCAACATTTAAAAGTCTGATAGAGGAGAATGAGACCACAGGGATTTCAGAAGGATCCTCTTCCCTTCCCAGGCTAATTCTTCATGCCCATGGCTTTTCAACTGCTCTTGATATGCCAATTACTTTTGAATATATATACACATAATGCTATCAGTCCTCTGAGGTCCAGATTCTGTCTTCCCAACTCCCCCAATGTATTTCTCCAGATACCTCAGGTTCCACCTGACAAAAAGTGACCTTAGATTCTCCAGCATCTCTCAAGTCTATTCTCTAGTCTTCCTGTCTTGAGAAACAAAAGCACTACTTCTTGTACAAACCAGAAAGGTAAGGGTCACTTTAAGCACCTCTTGGCTCTTATCTACCCATATCTAATCAATGACAAAATTTCAACTTATTTCAGGACCACCCTTTGAATCTAATTACTTTGATTTACACCCTGATAAATGCCAATCCTTTCCCATTTGAATTACTATCACAGCCTCCTAAAAAAACTCCCAACATCATATACATTCTTCCGTTAACCATTTTATACTAGGTAATCAGAATATTTTAAAAAATACATATACAATCATGTGGTACTTCTAATTAAACTCCTCAATGAAATCCTGTTACTTTAAGAATAAAGACCTAAATCTTTGAAACATCCTGCCAGGCTTTTCTCAACCTGGCCCCTGCTTTCTCCCTCCTTGCTTTGTACTTCTTTTCCATAAGCTCTCAGTGGTTCAACCACACTGGCCTTTCTTCAGATTCTGAAACATGCTTAGCTCCCTTCTGCCAAAGGGTTTCGCTAGTGTTATTCCTTCTGGATGCAAAGCTTTTACTGATTTCTCTTCACCTGGTTTAACTCTTACACCAAAGTTAGCTCAAATGCCATGTCCTGAAGGATGTATTTTGCTGAACCTATCTATAATGTCATATCTGTAGTTATAATCTTACATAGAAAATTTCAAAGCAATTTAAAAAATAATTCTGTTTAGGGGCGCCTGGGTGGCGCAGTCGGTTAAGCGTCCGACTTCAGCCAGGTCACGATCTCGCGGTCCGTGAGTTCGAGCCCCGCGTCGGGCTCTGGGCTGATGGCTCAGAGCCTGGAGCCTGTTTCCGATTCTGTGTCTCCCTCTCTCTCTGCCCCTCCCCCGTTCATGCTCTCTCTCTGTCCCAAAAATAAATAAATGTTAAAAAATAATTCTGTTTAATTGATTATGTTGTATTTCCATATTGCGGTAGAATGTAAGGTCTGTGAGGAAAGGGGCCATTTTTTGTATGTTTATTACAGCATCACCCATAGCTAATGTCAAAGACAAACAGAGCTGATATTAGTTAAAGCTATAAAAACAGATTTTATTCAGTAACTGCTGACAGTAGGAAAAAGAGCTGGGCTCTGTTCTGATTTGTGCAGAGATGATAGGGTGTTTTTTTAAAAAAAATTATTTAAGTTCAAGCTAGCTAACATACAATGTAGTATTGGTTTCAGGAGTAGAACCCAGTGATCTATCACTTACATATAACACCCAGTGCTCATCCCAACAAATGCCCTCCTTAATGCCCATCATACATTTAGACCATCTCCCCACCCCCTTCCCTCCTGCAACCCTCAGTCTGTTCTGTATATGTAAGAGTCTCTTATGGTTTGCCTCCGTCTCTGTTTTTATGTTATTTGTTCTTACCTTCTCCTATGTTCATCTGTTTGATTGGGTGTTTTAAAGGGAGAATGAGGGAGTGGGTGTGGGGGGGGATTCAGTTAAGTCAGAGAAATTAAAATTACGAAGGGATGGTTAGTGTGCATGCAAATAGGTCAGCTGCATCTGCAGGCTGGCAGTTCCTGAAGTTAAGATTCTATTTTCCCACAGATACTGGGAGACATAGGCCCCATCTTTCCTGACGGTTTATATTCTAAAGGAATGCCTCTCAGGTGCTTAAGAGAGGCATTCTAAGTTATAAGAGATACATATTCAGAATCATAAAAACTTTTTTAGTAAATCTCTAAGAAAGAAATATCAGGGGACTATGGTCATGTGCTGCCTAGCTCATTTCCTGGTAGTGTTTTCCTGGTAGTGTTGAGCTTTCTCAGGAAGGCATTTTAATAGGGGGCTGGGTCATCCTAGGGAGCATGGCCTTATGTTACCAGAAACCACACTACACTTTGGTCAAGTCTCTTAGTGCAGGGGTTTGGAAGGAGTTTTTACACACCGAGAGTTCTGCATTTCTCACTAACATACCACCTGCTAGGAGTATGCACTCAGTAAACATTTGCTGAATGATAGCATGAATTGTGGATACCTCAGTAAGCTTGCTCAGAGTACTTAGTATTAAGGAAAGGAAGCTTGGTGTGATATAGCACACCCAGTTCTCAAACAGCTTATTCCTTTACCATCAGCATTTCCAGCTCATTCAATTATTATTACATTAAGGAAGAATAGTGACATACTTAACATGATATGTTAAAGTGAGTTTCAGGTTCACTTCCAATTACTTTGTCATTTTAATGTACTCTACCCAACAGATGGGTGATCTGAAAGTCAGGACACGTCTAGTTGGGGGTACAAAAATCTGATTCAAATCTGACCCAATCTGATTTAATCTGATCTCTCTCAATAAAAGGAAAATTTATTGCCTCAGATAACTGAAATATCTAGCATCGCCATACTGGGTAATTAGATGATGTTTTCAAGGCTCAATTTATTTATTCTCTCTGTCTTTGCCTTCTGCTGTGCTGGCTTTAGTCTCAGGTCCTACCTGGTAGCCACATAATGGGAACTGGTCCATACAAGTTCATATTCAGCAGGAGAGAGTAAATCCACTACTCTGAAGGCTCAAACAAAGGTATTTGCATTGAAGCTCTGGAGTTCTTATTGACCTGGTAGAAGCACGTACCTATCCCCAAACCATCCAGTGTTGGGGGGACAGAATGAGCTGATTGGTTCATAAGCATTGCTCACATGTTCCACTAATAAGTTTGGGATAGGATCAGCTTCCTAGTAACTACACATCCTGAGAATAAGGGAAAGGGGTGAGAACCCTAACAGACATGGGAACTCTTTCCCAACGTATGTAATAGGATGTCTTGTAGCTCAAAATACAGTGATTATGCATTGCGTTGACTTCTTACTGCATTCACCAGGTATACTGGTTCTCTCTATATACATATTGAGGGAAGGAACTGAATAAACTCAAAAATCAATAAAAGTTTATTGCTTCTAGAATTGCAAATTTATACACAAATCTGTGTAGCCATTTTTTTAATGAAATTTATTGACAAATTGGTTTCCATACAACACCCAGTGCTCATCCCAAAAGGTGCCCTCCTCAATACCCATCACCCACCCTCCCCTCCCTCCCACCCCCCATCAACCCTCAGTTTGTTCTCAGTTTTTAACAGTCTCTTATGCTTTGGCTCTCTCCCACTCTAACCTCTTTTTTTTTTTTTTTTTCCTTCCCCTCCCCCATGGGTTCCTGTTAAGTTTCTCAGGATCCACATAAGAGTGAAACCATATGGTATCTGTCTTTCTCTGTATGGCTTATTTCACTTAGCATTACACTCTCCAGTTCCATCCACGTTGCTACAAAAGGCCATATTTCATTTTTTCTCATTGCCACATAGTATTCCATTGTGTATATAAACCACAATTTCTTTATCCATTCATCAGTTGATGGACATTTAGGCTCTTTCCATAATTTGGCTATTGTTGAGAGTGCTGCTATGAACATTGGGGTACAAGTGCCCCTATGCATCAGTACTCCTGTATCCCTTGGATAAATTCCTAGCAGTGCTATTGCTGGGTCATAGGGTAGGTCTATTTTTAATTTTCTGAGGAACCTCCACACTGCTTTCCAGAGCGGCTTGTGTAGCCATTTTTAAGAAGGGAACTCAATCTTTGCATAAGACCCTAAATAAAACACATTTTTAGGCTGTGAATCATTTTAAGGCTGTGAATAAAAGATTCAGAACTCTAAAGACCAATACCTGTTATAAAAAATGATACTTTAACAAAGTAATTTTTATTGACTAGTGATATATTCATAAGCATTAGATATCATATAAGTTTCTTTGCATCCTGTTGTAGATGATTTTTATTTAACTTTAAAATATAAAAATTGTCATGAGGTCCCATCCATCACCTCCATCTTAGGAATAGTGAAAAAGAGAGGCTGTCATTGATTAAGCTCATTAGGAATGGCATGGTCATTGTGTAGCATCCTGTGCTAATGAATGACCTTTCTTCCCCTGGTGTCATCTGTATTTCTCTCTGTGAAAGAGCTTGAGAAAACACTTGGGTTTACCTGTCAAGATTTCTACCTGCAGCGATTGTGGGTGTTCAGTGTGAATTTAGGCTTCAGTAGAGGGAGAGAATAAGCATTCATTCTTCTATGCCATGGCAGAGAGATCCATTTTGTGCAATAAATGGTATTTCAGATCCTAACCATACCTGCTAAAATAGCACATTTATAATAAGGCAGTAGTTCACTCATCTACCAGAGCCACTTTCCATATATAATTAGAATTCTGCTGCCTAAACTCTGTTCTCTAATGTCAGAATTATTTCTGGCCTCATATTGCAAACACTGTTCTATTTAGTATACACAGCTTTCTTGAATGCTTTGTTCTGGGAACTATTTACCATTAATTTGTGTCCAGGTGAATTTATCATGTTAGCCCAGCACAGTAATTAAATGGCTGAAGTCATTCTGTATATGAATACACTGTATTCATTATTACCATTCTACTTAATTCAGCATCATCTGTAGACTTCTAAATATTGCTTCTACATCATCATTTGATACATGCTCAATAAGACCCTTGCAATTTAAATGTCTTTCATTTCCAGCTGTGATTTTTGCTCTAAAGTTTTATCAATTGTAGATCACAATATAGACTTGTATAGTAGTGAGCCTACAGCTCTGAGAAAGACTTACATAGTTCATGTGGTTTGTCTCCTACCTTTGGACTGAATCTCACTCTAAAAGATTGGATTATATTTTATTTTCACATATTACTGAGAAAAATCCTCAGTGTTACCCCAGCTCCTGTTGGGCCTTATACTGCAGATATGAAAATGTTCTGCTCAGTTCTCATGTTTCAGGGAATATAACTGACTGACAGCTCCAGCCGCCATCCCTCTGGATCCCACCATTTCCGTCACACTTCCTGTTACTGCTCCCATGCAATGATTAAGCATTGCAGGGGCTAAAAGCAAGCCTATTCCAGTGATACATATTACTCCTCTAACAGGTCACGTGGGTTTGGAGCTTCCTGTTAGCCTTGCCAAACCTTTGTTGGAACCATGCTGCAGTCTGAGACTCTCCCTTCCCCAATACTGTTTTCTTCCCTCTTTCCTACAGTAAGCACTATACCTGCATCACAGTCTGAAGGCTTTCTCCTTCTTCCCTGTTTTGTCACCTGACACACCTCTGTCATGTCTAATCCCATCTTGATGTCTTCTTCTTGAAGGATACAAACTAATGCAATTTACTATTAGAAAAACCTTCCTTAGATTCAATTGTAATTCTCTATACTAGGAAAAAAGAGGTTTACCTCCTCCAGTTTTTGTTTGTTGAAGGTGGAGAAAAACCATAGAAGGATAAAATATTCATATAACTGAAGAGGTGTGTACTAAGGGATTTGAAAGCATTTTTTCTTCTCATTAGTGTAAAATCGTAAAATCTCTAACTTAATATATTCTTACTAATCCATTTACTTATTGTATCTTTTGTTTCTACCATATGTCCTAGATTCTAAGGCAAATGTTTTTCACATTTTAACATTTCTGACGTTGTGATGTATTTTACAAGTATGAGTGTGTCACAATTTAGGTGGCGCTTTTTCTCCTTAGTGGTAAATAAATTAATGGAGTACCTTATAATCATTGGCATATAAATTCTATCAAGTTCTGTATCTTTTCCATTTAGATTCTCTGTATTGTGTGTGTGCGTGTA
The DNA here is from genome assembly GCF_007474595.2 of Lynx canadensis. NCBI lineage: Eukaryota > Metazoa > Chordata > Mammalia > Carnivora > Felidae > Lynx > Lynx canadensis. The sequence goes on along the minus strand of NC_044314.2, from coordinate 30,344,801 downwards.
TGCAGTGTGTGTATTTAGAGCCCTGGGCCATTTATATTGGCATTTTATATTTCCTCTATCTCCATTTCATCTGTGATTTGTTTGTTTAATGGAAGGAAATATTTGAATTCATCCATATTTTAGCTCCATTTAGCCATTCTAACACAATATTTCTATCCTAGATATCTGAAACAAAATTTGTTCAGAACTTTGAAATGCTTGGAGTCCGTGAGATTTTTTTCTCTACTATGTATTTAGTTGGTTTGGTAACTATATTGAAGACTATGATAAGAATACTTGTTTGGAACCGAGATTATTTCTTTTCCTCAAATGAAATCCTGATTTGCATTCATTTTTGGTGCATTTGATTCCAGAAGGAACAAAGATCATGTCTGAAAAAAAAAAAGTGTTGCCACCATAGATAAAAATTGTCATGTAATCTATTGATAAGCAAGTTATAGGTTCAGTATCAAGAAAGGAAAACATTTTTTTACTCATTGATAATGTAATGGACCCCATTGGGCTCTGCCCTTCAGGGAGCTTACAAAGCCAGGAGGAAGGGGCTCTTTCCTTTCTGTCTGTTTGCTTCCCTGTTGGTGTCTCCATAGCAACACTTCTTCACTCCAGCAGCAGCAATTCCTTCCTGTGGAAGCAGCCAAGTCCAATTTGTGGTTGTTCCAGTGTTTGCAGGACCAGCTTTATTGCACCCTCTTAGAGACACCAGCATCAATAAACTGTTACTGGGTCTACCCTTCTGATATTTGGGGCCTAGTCCCATACAGTCCCTCCTAGAAGATCAAAGACTCCAGCACTAGTGAAGCAGGACCTCCTCCTCAGAGATAAGACTTTCAACTCCTTAAAGCCCTCTTCTAATCCTCTAGGCATTCATAATTCCAACAATTTTTATGGAATTTCATAATTTCACTAACCCTTTGTTTTCTCAGTTCAAAGTGTTGTAACTTCTTCCTGCAGTTGCTGCCTTGGTGATACCTTAATTTCTGTGGTGTGCTGGAGATCCTTGTAGCAGCTAACATAAGCTGATTATGTTCTTCTCTCCCCAGCTTTGTGCTCAGTGATGTCAAATTGGTAGCTTGGCATTAGCCAGGGCAGGAGTAGTACACCATTAATATTGGAAAACACTAAAAAGCAGGGCCATTCCCTAACTCACAACAGAGAGCCAGCTTACTAGCCCACCATACCTTAGACTTCTCTTTTTAACTTTTCAGTTACCTAGTTAATAACTTAATATTCAGTTGAAAGATCTTCAACTTAAAATCTCTTTGTTTAAATAACTAGTGCAAATTCTGACTTCTAAGTGGACCCTAAATGATCCAGTATCATTTTTCTCAACTATAAAATATGAAAAATTGTAATAGTTACATTATAAGTTACATGTGAGGGTAAAATGAGACAACAGAGTTAAGACACTTAGCCTAGTCTCTTTCAAGTATCTTATAAATGACTTTGGGGCCAATTTATTAAATTTGAACCTATCTTTTTTAGCCTGTATTTTCTCCTTTTGCCATTAGATTAGAAACTTCTCAAAGGGGATACATTAGCCTTCAAGAGAACATTTGTTAATGTCTGGAGACCTTTTTGGCTGTCATAATTTGCAAGAGAGGGAGCTATGGACATCTAACGGGTAGAGCCCAAAGATACTTGCCAAGCATGCAGTACACAGGAAGGAATTATGCAGCCTAAAATGTCAACATTGCTGAGGTGGAGAAGCTCTGAATTAGGTTATGAGTATTTTCTTTCTCCAGCAATTTTGGCTAAGCTGAAAACAGAAATGTTTCAAAGTCATTGGGTTCTTCCTCATCTTGTAAAACCCTGTGCTCACTGAAGAACTGATATTAAGATAGAGACAGACAGGGGCGCCTGGGTGGCGCAGTCGGTTAAGCGTCCGACTTCAGCCAGGTCACGATCTCGCGCTCCGTGAGTTCGAGCCCCGCGTCAGGCTCTGGGCTGATGGCTCGGAGCCTGGAGCCTGTTTCAGATTCTGTGTCTCCCTCTCTCTCTGCCCCTCCCCCGTTCATGCTCTGTCTCTTTCTGTCCCAAAAATGAATAAACGTTGAAAAAAAAAATTAAAAAAAAAAAAAAAGATAGAGACAGACAGAGACAGAGGATAGAGAGAGACTGAGAAACAGAGAAACAGAGAGAGAATGGAATTCAACAAGAAGATTATAATAGGGTAGAGAAAGGGACAGGGATTTTTCCAAAAGGTCAGATAGTAGGTTTTCAGCAAAGACCAGAGCTGTTATATTCCTGGCAACAATGTACTGAGCATTTGCAAAACTTCAGAGGCTCATAACTGTGTCAAGGGAGGCTAGATGCTGGATCCAAGTTTCTCAGCATGAAAAACTGTTCCTGTGTCCCAGTGACTCCTAGAGGCTTGAGACCCTAGCAGCAGTGACCAGATCCCCCAGGATTTGCACGTTTGCACATTCCTGGGAGGAGGGAGGCCCCCAAATAATTCACTGAATGCCCTGCCAGCATGGCAGATTGAAACTTAGACCTTGATTTAGAGAAAATGGAAATAAAAGTGATTTTACTTTTTAAACAACTGACTTTGCAGCCCGAGTCACAGTCACTTATTTTAGTATAATATACTGAATATGGTGGATGTAATCTTAATTGTAGCTGTGTTCCTGGAGACAACAACAGACTCAGCAGCTATATAGTAGCAGCAGCTGTTTTTATCTACTCTGAGTAATAGAGATGTAGGTTTCTTCAAATAAATTAATGCTTCTATTTTCAATGACTCCTTTGGTACAAATATGCATGCCAAAGTACATAGAGAAAGAAGTAGGGGGGCAAAAAAAAGTAGTTGTAATAGGTGAAAGGCATTTTTCAATTTATGGACATATAAAAACCAGAAAGATGTTTCCATATAATAACTCTTATTTTTAAAAATATTATAATTAATTCAAAGTATTGTTTCTATAGGTGAATTTTTACTATAATATACAGATGTATTTATCTGTACCATCAGTGTTATATACACATATAAACATATATGATTTTACTAATCAATCTTATATAACATGGGTACATAGCTTGATCAAGGGTTTTGAAATTTTCTTTTCTTTTTAAAAATTTTTGATGTTTATTTATTTTGAAAAAGAGAGACAGAGCACAAGCAGGGGAGGGGCAGAGAGAGAAGGAGACACAAACCAAAGCAGGCTCCAGGCTCCCAGCTGTCAGCACAGAGCCTGATGTGGGGCTCGAACCCACGAGATGTGAGATCATGACCTGAGCCGACGTCTGACGTTCAACTGACTGAGCTGCCCAGGCACCCCTGAATTTTTCTCTTCATCACAATGTTTCCACTGTCACAAAACAAAAATATCTCATTACCAACATCTTTGCCAATGAAATCAAGATAAAATGTTGCACTGACCTGATTTCCTACAACAAAAAATGAAAAGTGTAAGGGAACTGGTGTACTGGTGAAAGCACCCTCAGTGAGGATTGAATACAATTCATAAAATGTCTCACCCACAGGCCTGGTGTACATATGTTTGGAGGTGTCTATGGTAAAGAAGGCTCACAGATTCATAGTGGAACGAATCTGAACAGTAAATGGAGTTCTACCCCCGCCTTCAGGGAGGTTATGCTCTATTGGCTACATTGAAAGATGAAGTCACTGAGGCTCTGGAGATTAAGAAACTTGCCCAAAGATCCACACCCACGACTAGTAGTATATGTATGACCTTAAGAATGCTGTACATATGGAACCTGGTTGTAACACAAGGTGTTACATATACTTTAGGTTACATTTGCTATGAGTAATGGAACCTCTCTTCCCACCAAACAGACAAACAAAGTGGCTTAAACAAGGCAGTTTCTTTCTTTCTCTTATATCCAGTCTGGCTGAAGTCAGTCCAGATCTGGCATGATACTTCATGGTATGAGGAAGACAGATTCCCTCTATTCTGTGGTTTCACTGTGTGTATCTTTTATACTCAAGGTCACTTCATTGTCTAGGATGTTGCAGGATCTCCAGGTAGTATGTCTTCATTCTAATATGTACAAAAGAGGACCAGCTGAAAGGGTGAGAAGGGTAAGTCTCCTCATTTTAAAGATAAGTTTTGGAATTTGCATGTATCACTTCTCCTTATAAACCACTAGCCAGAACTTAGCTTCAAGTAAACCAAGAAAATAGATCCTCTTCTAGGTAGGTGATCATGTCCCCAGCTAACAATCTGGTATCCTACTACTTTAGAGCAAGAGTCAGTAAGTTTTTCCTATAGAGAGCAACATAGTAAATATTTTAGGCTTGGTGGACCACATGGTCTTTGTTGCAGTTATTCAAATACTTGTGTTGTTATAGTGCAAAAGCAGCCGTAGACAACATGTAAATGAGTGATCATGGTTATGTTCTAATAAAACTTTATTTATAGGAACAAATGGCCGGCTGGACATGACCCAGGGGCCATAGTTTACTAAACCCTCCTCTAAAAGATGAGGCAAAGAGATACTGAGACACAGCTAGTGGTCTCTGACACTATGCTATTGCCAAGCACAGTATGGAAGTAGAACTAAGATTTGCTTTTTGGCCAGGCCAATTACTATCGACTTGAAAAGTACTCTTCTGGTAGCCTGCCCTTAGGTTGACTAAGAATAGGATTTTTCCAGAACAGACCAATTTATTCCTGCTTTTCTGTTATCCTATCCTGCCTCCTTTCACTTTGGAGTGCTCCCAAATCTAGCCATGCTCTTAGCACATATTTATTTAAAAATAAGAATGCTACAGTCTATATGTAAAGACTCATAAATAAATGTTCACAGCAGCTTTCACATGTAACAGATAAAAACTGGAAGCCACACAAAGAACATAAACAGGAGAATGGATAAAGCATAGTGCATCCATAAAATGGAATACTGCTCAGTAATAAAAATAGCAGAGTATTGATACAGAGGACAATGTGGACAACTCTCAGGATAATTATGCTAAATCAAACAAATCAGACAAAAAAGAATATATACTTTGTTATTCCATTCATTTAAAACTCTAGAAAATGCAAACTAATGTGTAGTGACAGAAACAGATTAGTGGATGCCTGGGGAAATTGGAGGGGTGGGGCAGGGCAGGAGCTAAGGATTATAAAGGTGCATGAAAAAAGCTTTGTGGGTAATATGTTCACTATCTTGATCATGGTGCTGGTCTCATGGGTATACACCTATGTCATAATGTATCAAATTTTACCATTTAAATATGTGCAGTTTATTCATATGTGCATTAAAGTTTAATAAGGCTATTTTGAAAAGTGTCTCAGTTTGAATCATGAGCTCTATCTAGCCCTATCATGTCACACACATATACACACACAACCCTAGCATATGCCAAAGGCATTTTTGTTGAAATTAAATGCTGTCCTTTTTTCAACAGCACCAAAAATAATGGAAGATTAGATGGATAGCAGAAGGGGGAGCAAGAATTTAGAAAAGAGAAAATCTCTGTAATAGAAATATTCAAGTTATCAAGTTAAAACCATGCTTATCTTAACCATTAAATTCACCTTTAGTATAAAATCATAGAAGGATGTCTAAGATTATTCATGGTTGAAATGGCTAGTTCTGCTACCAAATCAACTTCATTTAATTTATTGACTTAAAAATGGATATGACTGACTGCTTAGAAGTAATTTATTTTCCTCTAATTGGTCTCTCAAAGCATCAATAAAAACAAACTGACCTTTACAGTGATGAAACTTGTTGGGTGTGTGTGTATAGATGTAGATAGACCTCTATTCTTACGCTGTTATACCTGCTCAAGCACTTGACATTACAGTGGGCCTTCTTTTCTCTGTCTGGATGGAGTTAGAGGAATTTGCCTCTAAAACTTTTTCCAATTCTGAGACTCTGTGATTCCTTACACAAATCTAACTGTACAATTTCTTCTCTGGTAAGACTTCTATTTGCTGTGAGTGTGTGTATCTCCCTTCTGTCTCTCTTCCATTAATGTATATATTTCCAAGCTTCCCTTTCTTCTCTCTCTTCCAATCTAATGCCTTTTCTGTTTTTGTATATTAATGACCCACATTTAGCAGGTTTTTCATTATAAGTATTCTGTACCACATAGTGTACCCATTTTCACTGCTAATTGAACTGAAAATTGGCTACATAGTTCTTAAAACAAAGCCCTGTTACTTAAGTCTAAAAGGGGTGGGCTGCAGCATGTTTTTGCCACAGTATAAGCTTGTCTGTATTTTAAGAAATCAAATCCTTATGCCACCTGGTGTCTATCAAGGAAAATACAGTCAGGAATATTAAAAGTGTATCTTCAACAAAATCAGAGGCACATTCCACTTCACTGAGATTATGTATGATTTATTCTATTCATATGACACATCTCCATGATGGCATGTTGTCCCTCATTTGAACCTCACCACTGAGCAACCCTAGCATCAGCCTAGACAGGGATTTGTTATTTCTCATTCATACTCACTAATTCTCTATTTCCTAGAAAAAAAAAATCTCCCATTTCCTCACTTCTCTGTTCATTGACATAAGATCAGAAAATTCTAGAGTTGGAAGACACCTCAAAAATAACCTGATGTGAACTCACAAAATTCAACTAAGAAGTCAGTAGCAGATTCATTAGAACATAGCTTTCTTACTTCCAATAGAAATAAAACTTCTGATATTATATTCACCGTACCTTATTTCAGAATTTATGATCACTTAAGGAGATAAGACATAGCCAAGAGAAATAACTAAGAAGCATAAGCAAGAGAAAGAAAATACTATGAAAGTTCTGAATAAATTTATTTTTAAATTTAAAATGAAGACTGTTGGTATAAATGTCATTTATAATTATTTAAGATGATTTAAAATTTAAAATGTCATGTAAAATGAAGATTGTTGGTATAATTACATGTTTATTTACTTAGTTGATAAAAATAAAAATAGGGCAGAGGTTGTTTGCCATATCTTTGTGAAACTTGACAAAAGCAACAGCATCAATAGGGAAAGAATCAATAGAGGAAGAACTGAGGCTGAAGAAATACACTGGATTGCAGAGAGTGGCAGAGGTCCACTCATCAGGGTTCAAAGACTTCATGAATTAGTATACTACAAAATATCCAAAGAGCTCCAATTTTCTGGTAAGAGTAATACATCTTAAGTGCAGATGATGAGTAATGATTATAATCAGGTAAGGCACCTACATCAGGTTCTGCCTGGGGGCTTAAATGGCACAGCTGCCTCTTTTTCTGGGAGAGGGAGTACTGGGAAGAATGAGGGCAGCATTATGCTAGGCTCTAAATTTTATTACTGCAAAAGAAGACTTGAATCACAGATGTTAATTGTGCTGTAGACAAAAATATGAGAGCAGTGGTTCAATATTCAGGGTAAGACAACACAGCAATGGTAGAAACAGTCTGAGTCACTTTGAGCACACAAAAGCCAGTGAACTTGTGCTATCATTCCAAATACAGAGCCTGTGCTAACAAGATTGACTCTAATAGTCTATCCTCACCCCGAATAGCCAAAGCAATCTTGAAAAAGGAAACCAAAGCAGGAGGCATCACAATCCCAGACTTCAAGCTGTATTACAAAGCTGTAATTATCAAGACAGTATGGAACTGGCACAAAAACAGACACTCAGATCAATGGAACAGAATAGAAAACCCAGAAATGGACCCACAAATGTATGGCCAACTAATCTTTGACAAGGCAGGAAAGAATATCCAATGGAATAAAGACAGTCTCTTCAGCAAGTGGTGCTGGGAAAACTGGACAGCGACATGCAGAAAAATGAACCTGGACCACTTTCTTACACCACACACACACAAAAACTCAAAATGGATGAAAGACCTGAATGTAAGACAGGAAACCATCAAAATCCTCGAGGAAAAAGCAGGCAAAAACCTCTTTGATCTTGGCCGCAGCAACTTCTTACTCAACACGTCTCCAGAGGCAAGGGAAACAAAAGCAAAAATGAACTACTGGGACCTCATCAAAATCAAAAGCTTCTGCACAGCGGAGGAAACAATCAGCAAAACTAAAAGGCACCCGACAGAATGGGAGAAGATATTTGCAAATGACATACCAGATAAAGTGTTAGTGTCCAAAATCTATAAAGAACTTATCAAACTCAACACCCAAAAAAACAATCCAATAAAGAAATGGGCAAAAGACATGAATAGACACTTCTCCGAAGAAGACATCCAGATGGCCAACCAACACATGAAAAAAATGCTCAACACCACTTATCATCAGGGAAATACAAATCAAGACCACAATGAGATACCACCACACACCTGTCAGAATGGCTAACACTAACAATTCAGGCAACAACAGATGTTGGCGAGGATGCAGAGAAAGAGGATCTCTTTTGCATTGCTGGTGGGAAGGAAAACTGGTGCAGCCACTCTGGAAAACAGTATGGAGGTTCCTCAAAAAATTAAAAATAGAACTACCCTATGACTCAGTAATTGCACTACTAGGTATTTATCCAAGGGATACAGGTATGCTGTTTCAAAGGGGCACATGCACCCCAATGTTTATAGCAGCACTATCAACAATAGCCAAAGTATGGAAAGAGCCCAAATGTCCATCGATGGATGAATGGATCAAGATGTGGTATACACACACACACACACACACACACACACACACACACACACACACAATGGGGTATTACTTGGCAATCAAAAAGAATGAAATCTTGCCATTTGCAACTACGTGGATGGAACTAGAGGGTATAACGCTACGTGAAATTAGTCAGAGAAAGACAAATATCATATGACTTCACTCATATGAGGACTTTAAGACACAGAACAGATAAACACAAGGGAAAGGAAGCAAAAATAATATAAAAACAGGGAGGGGGGCAAAACAAGAAACTCTTAAATATGGAGAACAAACAGAGGGTTACTGGAGGGGTTGTGGGAGAGGGGATGGGCTAAATGGGTAAGGGGCATTAAGGAATCTACTCCTGGAATCATTGTTGCACTATATGCTAACTTGGATGTAAATTTTAAAAAAAAGATTAAATTAAAAAAAAGAAATAATATCCTCAAATCCAATACCTTTACCATAATATGTTAAACTAAAGTAGCTTTGGCCAATTGTAAACACTATGTTAATGAGTAAGCCAAAAACATCACTTTTAGTGACACAGCAGGTAAAGAGCAAAGAGATTTCACTGAACAAATAAAACTGCCAAGAAAGGCAGAGATGCAGGTAAACTTGGAGCACCACAGGATAGTACACTTACTCACAGCCTGGGAAGAAATGGATGCTCCTGAAGTCCTACTTTTCTCTGAATATATTAACGCCTTACTCAAAGGATATCGACTGGCTCCCAGCCAGCATACCATAAAGATTTATGGAGTGAATGGATAAATGAATGAATGTCAGTGATATTTATCATGACCTACACTTCAATCTCCTTGGTTTGTGGTGACAAGTTGGGTAGGCAGCCAACCTAATTCTTTATCAACTTTCAATAGCAATATGTATCCTAAGTATACCCTCTTAGCTATCCCTTCTGTTTTACTTGTTGGCAATTAAAAGCTTTGGAAAATAAAAAAAAAAAAGTGTATTTTCACTGAAAAAAAAAAAAAAAAGCTTGAGAACTGCAGACTGGAGAGTTAATCAAGACTTTAAGTTCTATGGAGTCTGATGAGGCAGCTTTCAGTACACACCAGCTCGTCTTATTGACAATGCAGCAGACTGAACTGTTCAGAATGACTGACAGCTCCATTTGCCAGGCAGCTACTGTGAGTGGCAGTTTCACTAGCACAATGTCCATTATGAGTGGCATCTCAACACCAAGAACACCTAGTTTGATTGACAGCTTCATATACAAAGAAGTGAAGCCAGGATATCTCTGAGAAGCTAAGGAAAGGATGTGGGAGAGTTATGTTCTTTGGGCCTTGGGTCTTTCCTACCCTTGTTTCCATGAACATTTTATCATCATTGCTAAAGGAGTATAAATACACATGTGTAAAGAAGACAGTATATGATTTCTCACAGCTGCGGTTTAAATCAACACTGATTTTCGTCATGCCACATGGAAATGTTTGCATTCCTCTACATGATATAGAACAAAATCATATTCTTATTACTGAAAATTTAGGCATGTCTACTTCATGGGCTTATTAAATGGCAAAGGAAACTGATAAAACCCAATATTTTCTGTTTTTCATGAGTATAATTCTCATACTGTTTTGGTGAACATTTTTGACTTTATATTTGTGTTCAATGCAAAACACAAAACACAATGGGGGGCAACAACAAAGAACGGCTGCCTGAAATGTTCACCTAAGCCATGTGAACAACTAAAATGATTTATTGAGGACCTACTATGCAAATAACACAGTTCTGGGAACTGATAATTTGAAAATATAATGAGTAGAAGAAGACTTTTCAAACGTGTTCAGCAATAGTCCTGAATTAATAGCTGAATTACTGCGTTAACTTCCAGGCACTACTTAATTGGGGAGAATGGGGAGGTAATGTACATTCAGAGAATACCAACGTGGGCAGTGAAGAGATAGGCAATCATAACGGGTGTGGTTTGATGCAATGAGCTTGTGATATTTTAGCCAAGAGTTATAGCCTTAAAAGGAACACAAAAGCTGAAACCAAATAACTAAAGGACTATCAATTTGGAAGAGAGAAGATATTTAATTTTCTCTTAATAAAATCAAAAGGAAGAAATGAGGGCCTATGGTTGGAAATTGGAAGAAGACAAAATTGAGCTGGATGTTAAAAAATGGATTTTCTAACAAATAGAGCAAGTAACAATGTAATGGTTTAGCTCTTAAACACCATTAGGATTTAACCTGTTAGGAATGTTGTTGTTATTACTAGCAATTACAATTATACCCATCACCAATATTGTGATGTTCTGGGCACTTTTATAAATATATATTCTCAAATTTTCTCCAACCACTTGCAATAAAGATTGTCTCAGTCCATTCAGACACAATACCAAAGCCTGGGTGACTAATAAAAAACAGAAATTTATTTCTCACAATTCTGGAGTCTGGGAAGTTTAAGATCAAGAAGCTGGCAGATTTGTTGTCTGATGAGGAACTGCTTCCTGGTCCATAAATGGTCTTCTTTTTTCTGTGTCATTATATGACAGAAAGGAGGCAAGGTTTATCTCTAGGGTTTCTTTTATAAACTCACTAATCCCATTCATGAAGGCTCCACTCTTGTGACTTAATCATATTCCAAAGGCCCCCACCTCCAAATATCATCAAAATAGGGATTAGATTTCAATATATAACTTTGGGAGGACACAGATATTCAGTCCATAGCATAGATTCACACACACACACACACACACACACACACACACACACACTCACAATTAAGTAATTTGCCTAAGACCATACGCAAGATATCTAATTAAAAAACTTCTGGAGTGTGAGGGATGGTTGAATTAAATGATCTCTCACTTTTTGCTAAGTGCATATTAGATTCTGTAAGATTGATCAGATATAAAAAAGAAACTGAAAATAATGCACTCTATTTAGTGTTGGAGACCAGAAAAGAGGTGTTAGCATATTATTATTATTATTATTATTATTATTATTATTATTATTATTTAGAAATAATGCCATACATTTGCTTAACAACTTTTAAGTGAAGAGATTAGACTCTATGAACTTTATGGTCTCTTGCAACACTAAGATATGCAGATTCTTTATCTAGTGCTCTATAATTTTAAAGCATTTTCTCAAGCAGTTTTCTTATTTAACCTCAACAAACATCCTGTGAAAGAAGGTTGACCAGTATTAACACTTTTATGTTACAGACAATGAAGCAGCAGCCCTACAAGGTCAAGGACCTTTTTAAAAGTCACTTAATCAAACTCAACACCCAATAACAAACAACTCAGTTAAGAAATGAGCAGAAGACATGAATAGACACTTTTCCAAAGAAGATATCCAGATGGCTAACAGACACATGAAAAGATGCTTATCACTCTTCATTAGGGAAATACAAATCAAAACCACAATGAGATACCACCTCACATCTGTCAGAATGGCTAAAATTAACAAAACAAGAAATAATAGGTGTTGGCAAGGATGCAGAATACGGGGAGCCCTCTTGCACTACTGGTGGGAATGCAAACTGATTCAGACACTCTGGAGAATGGTATGGAGGTTCCTCAAAAAACTAAAAATAGAACTGCCCTGTGATTTAGTAATTACACTAGTAGTTATTTAGCCAAAGGATAAGAAAAGACAGACTCGAAGGGGTACATGCATCCAAATGTTTATAGCAGCATTATCAACAATAGCCAAATGTCCAAATGTCCATTGACTGATGAATGGATAAAGAAAATGTAAGACAGATATACATATCTTGCCATTTGCAACAATGTGGATGGAGCTAGAATGTATTGTGCTAAGCAAAATAAGTTCATCAGAGACAAATACCATATGATTTCACTGGGAGCTGAAAGTCCAAATCAAGGTGTGGCCAGATTTGCTTCTCTCCTTGGCTTGCAGATGGCTATCTTCTCACTTTGTCCCCACATGGTCTTTCCTCTGAATATATACATCCCTGGTGTCTTTTTGTGTGTCCAAATTTTCTCTTCTTTCAGAGACACCGATCAGAATGAGTGGGAGCACACCCTAAAGGCTTCATTTAGCTTAATCACCTCTTTAAAGGCCAGTTCCCCAAATCTAGTTACATTCGGAGGTACTGGGGATTAGGACTTCAACATGTAAATATAGGGGGACACACAATTCAGCCTGTAACAGCCCCTAGCCAGACCTTACACTCTAGCAAAAAATGCAGAATTCTCATTCCCTAAATAAAACCTATATTTTCTCACCACCTCATCTTTGAACTGAATATCTTTGAGATGCAAGACAAGGATTACATATGTCTAGTCAACTAATCAATACAGAAGAAACCTGTGGCTTTCTGAAAATAAAAATTAATTGACCTACCCAAGGACTCAGTGGTCAATCAGTGGCATTGTTAGAATTAGATTATACCTTGCAACTAAGGCAGGGGTTTGCAGCAATGGTGATGTTTCCTCTCATCTATTCCTTCTGGTTGAAATGAGGCTCCCAGTCATTTTTACCAATTGGAAACTTATCTGTACTGAAAAGATTCCTTAAATGGAATCTTTCAGATAAAGACCTTGATTGCTCTAGCTAAGAATTAACCTTCTCTCTTCAGAACATTTAAGGCTTCATGGATAGTGTTTCCCATGTTATAGTTATGTATTTGTTTCAATTCCCCTGATTTTTTTTTTTAAGCAGTGAATGAGTGAAAGAAAAAAATGAGTTATTTGCTGTCCATGGTAGCACTTAATATCTTGGTTTGAAATTATACACACCAGATATCCAATAAATATTTTCTGTGTAGATTCCTTTTTAGCATCAACCCTCTTATTATAAAACTGCCCCCCACCCCGTGTTTAAAAAAATGCAGTACTAGGGAGAGGCAGAAGCACTTAACAGGTACTTCAGGTGCTCCTCAAGTCAGGAACTCTCAGAGCTTCTTTCCATCACAGTCCTTATCATTTTGAATTTAATTATAGCAGATTACAATCCCCCACCCACACCCCAAGAGGTTAGGAGAACCTGCAAGACAACTGTGTCTTGTTAATCTTTGTATCCCTAATATTCAAGCTGCATAGAGTATTGTTCTGGAAATCCTGAATGAATAAATACATGAATGCAGAGACTCTTCTAATCACTGGAATCCAGCATTCTGGTGAGCAACTTCAAATTGGAAATGCTTTGTATTTCAAGGTATCAAGTAGGCATAGACCGCCATCTAGTGTAAAATGTACAACAATGCTATCAGAAAATGGAACTCTCTTAGGACATTCCATTGAATTTTTACTGACCTGCATTCATCCTTACAAACATTTAAGATGAAGAGAGAATATAACTGTCATTGCCAAACACTACAATAATTCATAAGTTATACATTATTTACCATATATTTAAAAACATTTCTTTGATAAAAAATATTACAGAAAAATTCTCTGGACTTGGTGAAATCAGTATGCACTTTTCACTATGCTCAAAAACACAAATGTGTATCTGTCCTTTCAAATAGTGGCCTTCTTATTAATCTCATTCTTCTGCTCTACGTTGTGTGTCAGTTTTCTTCCAGTAAACACACATTCAGCTACAGGTAACTTTTACCTAGGCAAGCACATTATCTCTCATTATCTTACATATTCTAAATTTTTAAAAAGTTTTAGGATGCCAATGACTCTTTTAGTTGAAATGGCCTGAAACTGCAGTCTGCGTTTATCTGTTTGTATACTCTGCTCACTGTCTCTGAAGTTAAAAATAGGACAGGGAGGTCTCAAAAGCACATATACTGATAAGGTGTATGATCTGAATGGCCTTGCAAGCCACATTCCCATCCCTGGTCATCTGTTCCACATTTATGTAAAAAATTCAAAACATCATATTATTAATAGCTATTTCTTTCATGTTATTCTACCGAAAAATTATACTTAACTAATATAAAAATTTAACACATGGCCCCAGATTCCAGTAAGCTTTTAATCTGTTAAAGGAACTCATGTTTTTATTAAAAAATCTGTTAGAAATACTTCCAGTTCTGGCCATAATGGAGATATAGGTATTGAACTTACCTGACACACACACACAAACACACACACACACACACACACACAAATCAGATAAAACAAATACATGAAACAATTTTTTTTCAGGTATTAGGCAATAAGTGTCAAAGTATGGTGATCCTTAAGAAAAATATGGTTCTACAACCATACTGACCTTCTGCCTGGAACAATTTCCAAACTGGTATAGCAAAAGAAACTATTGAAAATAAGACACAGAAAGTAAAAAGTCAAAAAAAAAAAAAAAAAAAGAAAAAGAAAGAAAAAAGAAAAAAAAATGACCACATCAGTGAGTTTGGGGAAAACTCTAAGCATTTTAATATAAAAGAGAGGAAAGGAAAAATACTTGAAAAACTAATGGCCAAAAGTTTTTCAAATTTGGTGAAAATTCTAAATCCATATAACTGGAAAACCCAATGAATCCCAAACAAAAGAAAACATGAAGAAAACCACACCAAGTCACACTGTAGTAAAATTGCTCAAAGTTAATGATAAAGAGAAAATCTTAGATTCAGCATGAGATAAACATACATATAGGTAAAGATTATAGCAGATTTCTCATGGAAAACAATGCAAACAAGAAAATAATGAAGTACTAAAAGGAAAAAAAAAAGCTCAGTACTTAGAATTCTATATCTGGCAAAAGTATCTTTCATAAATGATGCTACAGAGTAAATGTTTGTATCGTCCTCAGGTTCATATTTTGAAATCCTAATTCTTCAATGTGATGCTATTAGGAGGTGGGGCTTTTGAGAGGTGATTAGGTCCTGAGAGTAGAACCCTCATGAATAATTTCCATGTCCTTGTAAAAGAGACCCCAGAAAGATCTGTTACTTTTTCCATCACGTGGGTACACAGCAAAAAGACAGCTATTAACCAAAAAGTGGGCTCTTACCAGACACTGAATCTCTTGGAGCCTTGATCTTGAACTTCCCAGCCTGCAGAACTGTTTTTTATAAGCCACCCGGTCTATGATACTCTGCAATAGCAGCCTGAATGGTCTACGAAATGGAAGTGCTACTGTAACAAATAACTAAAAATATGGAAATGGCTTTGGAACTGGGTAATAGGTAGAGTCTAGAAGAGTTCTGAGGTGCACACTAGGAAAAGTTTACATTGCCATGAATGGACAACTAAGGGCAATTCTGGTGAGAAGTCAGGAAGAAAAACTGAGAGCCTTAGAGACGCCTCAATCTTCTTAGAGAGTATCTAAATAATCATGAACAGATTATTGGTAGAAATATGGATGGTACAGGCTATTCTGATGAGGTTTGAGGTAGACAGGAGGAACATATTATTGGAGACTGGAGGAAAGGCAGTCCTTATTATAAAGTAACGAAGAACTTGGCTGAACTGTGTTCATGTCCTAGTGTTTTGTGGAATGTAGAAATTGTGAGCAATGAAATTGGATATTTAGCCAAAGTCACTTCTAAGCAAAGTATTGAAGGTGTGGCTTGGCTCTTCCTGACTGCTTATCGTAAAATATAAAAGAAAAGAAATGCCTTAAACACAGAACTGTGAAGGAAAAAGGAACTAGAACTAAAGATTTGGAAAATTCTGTTTATCTATATTGCAAAAAACAAGAAAGTTTGTTCAGAACAGAACAAGAGGGTGATGCCACCAAGGAACTCTTTTATAAGAAGATTAGTAGAAGTGTGAATCATGGGCCTAATCAGCACCTCACTAGGGAACAATGACCTTGAAGATGATTCAAAGGTCATCAGGGCTGCCTCTTTGACTTCTAAAGGAGGAACCATTGCCTCACTTGCAAAAGGACAAACGGCCTCCTCTCAAACCATGGGAGCCCAACCCCTGCCTAGTAAAGCTGTGGGGTAAGACAACCATCCCAAATGTAAAAGGTTGGACTGCAACCCGTACTTGGAGGGCAGAGCATTGAGTCAAAGGGGAATATTTTTGAGCCTTAATATCTCCTAGAGTTTGCCTTGTAATTTGGATTTCCTAGGGACCCATTTCTCTTTTATTCTTTCCTATTTCTTCATTTTGGAATGAAAATGTCTATCTTATACCTATCCCACCATTGTATTTTGGAAGTACATCACTTGTTTCATCCCATACGTTCATAGCTGGAAAAACATTTGCCTCAGAATGAATTGCACCTTGAGTCTCACTCATATCTGATCTAGATGATGCGTGAAACTTTGGATTTCAGCCTTTAGAATTGACACTGTAACAAGTTAAGACTTTTGAGGCTGCTGTGATGGAATGAATGTATTTTGCATTATGAGAACATCAATTTTGGGGGCTCCAGGAGTGGAATGTTACAGACTGAATATTCGTATCCCCCTATTTAGATACTGAAGGATAATCCCATGTGGTGGTATTAGGAGGTGAGGCCTTTGGCAGGTAATTAGATTATGAGGGTTAAACCCTCATGAATGGATTCGTGCTTTTTTGAAAGAGACCCCAGAGAGCTCCCTTGTCCCTTCTTCCATGTGAGCACACAGTGAGAAGATGTTCCTTTATGAACCAGGAAGCTAATTTTCACCAGACATCAAATCTACCATTACCTCGTTCTTGGACTTCCAGCATACAAAACTATGAGGAATAAATTTCTGTTGTTTATAAGTCTCCTGGTCTATTTGTTTCTGTGATAGCAGCCTGAACAGAGTTAAGAAATGACATTTAATAAAATAAATACATTTATTTAATACATTTATTTAATAAATAAAATAAAGACATTTCCAAAATACCAAAGCTGAAAGAAATAATCACCAGAGGACCCACACTACAAAATATATTGACAGAAGGAAAATGATACAGTATATGAATCTGAATGTACACAGAGGAAGGATGAGTACCAGAAATAGTAGCTGTGCAGGTAAATATATAAAGCTTTAAAATTATTACTTAAATTTATTTAAAAGATAATTGCTTAAAAAATAACAACAGTGATTGTGGGATTTATAGTACATAAAGAATTAAAATGTTTGACACCAATACCACAAAGGCTGGGAGTGGAAAACTGGAATTGTTATATTGTTGTAAGATGTTTTTATTATAGAGGAAAGGGTAAAAATACCATTTGAAGGTAGATTGTGGCAAGTTAAAGATATATGCTATAAACCCGAAACATCCACTGAAATAACAAAATGAAGAGTTATGGTTCATAAACTGACAGGAAGCCAAAAGGGAGTCATAAAAATGCACAATTATTCCAAAAGAGTGAGAAAAGAAGGAAAAGGGAAGCAAAGAATAGTTGAAATAAACAGAAAACAAACTGAAATATGGTAAATTAAAACTAATAAATAATCACATTAAATATAAATAATCTAACCACCCATTTGAAGGTAGAGATTGTTAGACTGGATAAAAGACCATGACCCAAATGTATGTTGCCTATAAGAAATTTACTGTTAAGTTTCTCAGGATCCACATAAGAGTGAAACCATATGGTATCTGTCTTTCTCTGTAGGCTTATTTCACTTAGCATAACTCTCTCCAGGTCCATCCATGTTGCTACAAAGGGCCATATTTCATTCTTTCTCATTGCCACATAGTACTCCAGATACCATATGGTTTCACTCTTATGTGGATCCTGAGAAACTTAACAGGAACCCATGGGGGAGGGGAAGGAAAAAAAAAGAGGTTAGAGTGGAAGAGAGCCAAAGCATAAGAGACTCTTAAAAACTGAGCACAAACTGAGGGTTGATGGGGGGTGGGAGGGAGGGGAGGGTGGGTGATGGGTATTGAGGAGGGCACCTTTTGGGATGAGCACTGGGTGTTGTATGGAAACCAATTTGACAATAAACTACATATATTGGAAAAAATAAATTTACTGTAAATTTAAAGATAAAATAGATTATAAGTAAAAAGATGAAAAATCATATACTATGCTAACACTAAGAAAAGAAGCCTTGAATGACTGTATGAATATCAGTCAAAGTATATTTCAGAGCTAAGAACATTACCAGTGATAAAGATGTTCATTTCATAATGATCAAGAGGTCAATTCAGCAAGAAAACATAACCAAGCACTGAAATATTTATGTACCTAAAAACAGAACTTGAAAATATATGAAGCAAAACTTCTATAACTGCAGAGAGAGAAACTGCCAAACAAACATGTTGGGGATTTACATACTCCCTCTCAATAACTGGTAGAAAAGTAGACAGGAAATCTGTATGGACATAAAAGACATTAACAACACTATCAGCCAACTTGTCCTAACTGATATTTATAGACTTTTCTAACCAACAATAGAATACACATGTGCCAAACCAGACTATATTCTGGGCTATAAAACAAGTCTTAATAAATTTAAAATGATTTGTTATAACAAGTATATTCTCAGGCCCCAAAGTCTAGGGTACCAAACAAAAGAAAGATGATACAATTTCTAATTCACTAGAGAGGAAGACAGAATAACGAACAATAATTAATCCAAAAGAAGGCAAGAAGGAAAAAAAAAAAGGTAATAAATGGTAAGGCGATATATACCCAAAATATCAATAATTACATTAAGCATGAATGAACTATAAGCTCCAATGAAAGCAAAAACCAAAAGGGGTAGGAAACATTGCTACAGAGATTACAGACATTAAAATAGAGGGGTTTATGGGGCATCTGGGTGGCTCAGTCAGTTAAGTGTCCAACTCTTGATTTCAGCTCAGGTCATGATCTCACAGTTCACGGGTTTGAGCCCTGCATTGGGCTCTATGCTGACAGCTTGGAGCCTGGAGCCTGCTTCCAGTTCTGTCTCTCTCTCTTTCTCTCTGCACCTCTCCTGATCATGCTCTGCCTCTTTCTCTCAAAAATAAATAAATGGAAAAAAATTTTTTTTAAAGTGACATGATAGGGAAAAAATGATATACAGAATTAAGTTAAAGAAAACCTATTTATCCTAGGACACTTGAAAGAATAAGAATGCAAGCCACAGAATGTGAGAAAATATTTGAAATCCATGTATATGATAAAGGACCTGTCCCTGGAGTACATATAAGGAACTACAAACCAGTAAGAAAAAAGGTAGAAAATCTAATACAAATCTGGTCAAAAGACTTACTTGAGATACTTCACCAGAGAAAATATGTATTTAACCAAACAACATATGAAAGGTTCCCAAGTTAATTGGCTATTAGGGAAATGCTAATTAAAACTACAGTTCAATTCCACTATACAAACAATGTAATGGCAAAAATTAAAAGAACAAAAAATATCCAATGTCACTGAAGGTATACAGCAACTGAAACTTTCAAAAACTGCTGGTAAAACTGTTTCAAGAAACTTTCTCACAATATCTAATAAAGTTGATTATACACATAGATTGAAACCCAACAATATGACTCCTAAGTATATACCTACTAGATTTTTATACATACTTTTATCAAAATGTATGGGGAAAAATGTCTACAAAAACAACCCTAAAAGCCCTAAGTTGAAAACAATAAATAACCAATACAATGGATAAACATAGTATATGGATCCACCATAGGATTGATAAATAATTGTGGTATATTCATGCAAAAAATGTTATACAACAAAGAGAATGAACTATCTACAATTATAACAATATGAATGAATCTCATAAAAATAAATTAAGCAAAAGACACAAAATGGAAATGAGTGCATACCATATAATTCCAATAATATAAAGTTCTTAAGCAAGCAAAACTAATTTATGGTGCTAGAAATTTAGGATTGTGGTTAGCCTAGGCAGGCAGTGGGCAGGCTAAGAAAGAAAACAGAAGTTTTTGGTAATGTTTTCTTCCTTGAACAAGGTGATGGTTATAAAGGTGTGTTTATCTGTGAATATTCATCAAGCTGGATACTTATGTGCATTTTTCTTTAGATATGTAATACTCCAGTAAAATTTCCACTAAAAATGTAGACCAGATTAAATGCCCTCTTATTAGAACATCCCAGTGACTTATACTATAATTAAAATGACATTTAAAATTATGAAATCATAATTGTCATAATTTTATGACAAAATACTAAAAAATAAATGTTTTCTGAAAAAATATATTATTAATATTAATTCCAGAAAAACTGGAGAATCTAAAGAGTCCAATAATTACAGAGGAGACTAAAAATATTATAAAAGATTTACACCAGAAAAGTTCAGTGTCTGAGAGTATGATGGAAAAATTATACCAATTGTCTAAGGAACAGCTAATGTACATGTTAAATATTGCTGCAAATCATGAAGAAAAAGACAATTTTGCAACTCACTCTGTAAGTTTGTAACAGCTTAGACAGCAAAACCAAAAAAGATATTATAATGGCACAAGGATCTGAAAATGCAGAATAATATACACTCATACAAACACACAGAGAAAAGAAAAATTAGGCCAATCTCATCTATAATCATAGAAACACAAGTTTGAAATAAAATATTGTAAAGGTATTCTAGGCAAATAATAACAGAATAACACCACAACCCGGGGTATATTATGCCAGATATGCAAGAATGGTTTAGTATTGTAACACATTTTGAAAAATAACCGTTATCTGTTCATTACATGCTGGAAAAAAAATCACTTGATAAAATTCTTCAACATTTCTTTATAATTTTCTCTTAGCTTGACAGAGCTCGTGTATCAGAAACCTATAGCATACTAATATGATAAATAAGCATAAAATATTTAAAGCTTTCTTGAAAGAAGGATGCCCACATTCAAAGAGAATAAAATGACAAGCTGTTATAAATAAATATTAAGCGCAACCAGGAATGAAGAAAATTTATCAATATACAAAAATCTCTAACTTCCGATATATCAATTATAATTAACTAGATAATGATATTAATAAACTTAATGAGAGGTAAATTACTATTGTTATTTATTTTTTATGGCCAGAGAGAGATTTTTTTAATGTAAGAACACTGGTATTAGGATGAGCAAACAGGAAGTCCTAAAAGGAAGGCATAGAACAAAATACATTCCTACGATACACAGAGCCAGCTTTGGACAACGTTATGAAATGCAAATGTTGACTGACATAGGCCTGTTGTCTAATCCCTCCTAAATTCCATTCCAGCTGTGGATGGATGGTGTCTGATGCTGCTCCACAGATGTTGTTCTCCCAGGCACTGCAGAGACCCATGAAGTACTGCCCTTCCTGGGCTGTGTTTCTGATCCCTTCACAGCTCCCTCCTGCAAACACAGACTTCCCCATAATTCTCAGGTCTCAGAGCCCTGGTCTCGCTTTTCCAAGGCATAGAACTGCTTGTTTAGAAACTGCTGCACAATAAGCATTAATGACTTATAACTATTATGTTTCCACTTCCATGAATAACAGCTTGTTTTGGCAAAGCAGAAACTTTATTTCAAAGGATTGAGTCTTTAATGGGGTGACATTTTAGAAATACTGAAAGAAGTAGGCTGACAAAATAAACTCTGGTTTCCTCTCACCTCATTCTATTTACACACATTTGGACAAGTAACAGTAACATTTCTATTTACTAAAAGGATAAATCAGTGAATGAACCTAGCAAAAAAACAAAAACAAAATGTACAAAAACCAATGTGATGCTTAAAAATTGTACTTTTCCACCCAAGGTGGGGGCTTAGAAGTGAGGAGTGGTCTGGTGGTGGTGACAGCTCAGGGAAAAATAAAAGGTCTGCACAGCTGAGTCAAGAATGGTTCTATGACAATACTTCCATTTAAAAAGCAGGAGACTCGGGGCACCTGGGTGGCTCAGTCCATTAAGTGTCAGGCTCTTGACTTTGGCTCAGGTCATGATCTCCTGGTTCCTGGGTTTGAGCTCCATATTGGGCTCTGTGCTGGCGATGTGGGGCCTGCTCAGAATTCTCTCTCTCTTCTCCTCTCTGTCCCTCCCCCACTGGTTCTCTCTCTCTTTCTCCCTCTCTCTCTCTCTATTTCTATCTTAAAATAAATAAGAAAACTTTAAGAAATAATAAAATTAAAAAAAAAAAACAAGCAGGAGACTTAGCCTCTGCTTAGCATAGAGCCTTCTATATACCAAGTATGGATATATGCATCAAGTTTTATGCCAAGTATTCTCTCCTCTTGGTCAGGTGTTGAAAATACAGGACCACAGGCTCCACACAGACACATTTGGTGGTTTTCTGGGGTGGGACCCAGGAGTTAGCACTTTCCATAAACAGGTGACCTAGGGTCACATTTTAGAAAATAATAGAAATGTGATTACTTCTTTGAACAACAGATGGCAGTAAAGTCAAAAGAAAGATGGAATTTTTCCTTGCCTGAGAATTGTCAGGAAGCATCTTTGACCCCTGACCTCCGCATGGACACACTTGACTCTACAGAGCTTCTTTGAAAAACTGTTGGCTCAAAACATAATTCCTATTACACAGAATAATATCTTATTCTTTTACCTGATAATTTATGTTTGTTTAGTAATTTAAAATGTTAAAAATTCCTTTTCAAAATACATATTATTGAATTGTTCTCCTCTTCCATGAAGACTTTATTTACTCTACCTACTGACCTCTTCAAAACTGATATTTGGTCTGAGCAAGTGTGTTAAAGAAATAATGATTTGTGTGTGTGTGTGTGTGTGTGTGTGTGTGTGTGTGCTTCATTATTTTATCTATTCAACCAATAGCTCTTAAGCTCATGTGATGTGTTCCCAGACAGTGAGAAAACAACACTCACATAATTCTGAGGGATATAAATGAGTACAGAGATAGATAAGGAGAGTCATCTGATAAATTAGGTAATGGAAATAACAACATTATATTACTCTTTCTTTGCAGAATTAAAGATGTTTTGTTGTATGAGGTGACCTGAGGGTTGAGGCCTAATTTCCAAAAAGAGACAAACAAAGGAGTTGGAGAGAGATAGGATGGAGGAGTGTTCTCTGCAGAGAGGGAACCCCATTATGCAAAAACCTCCAAACCAACAGATAGTGCACTGACTTTGGACAACCTCAGTTAATTTACTATGGTTGGAACAAAGATTTAATGTGGATATAAAAGAAATTTAGTTCAAATGATAACAGACCAAACCATGAAGGGTCATAAAATGCCCAGCTCAGGAATTTGAAAGTATTGCAAAGAAACTTATTACAGGGGACTAAGGAGGCACAAAACAAAACAAAACAAAAAACATCTCAGTCACATCAATTACATTCTTTGGTCCTCATAAAAAATATAAGGTGGTCACAAAAGAATTCTCATAACAAGTTTTGAAACAAGGGAGAAAAAAACGATCAGAAACATTAAGCGATTGCCTGCAAGATCATGCGGCTCTGTTACACACAGACCTAGAAAGAGCCAAGAGTTCTGAGTTATGCCCAGTGCCCTCTCTAAGGCAAGGAATAGCCTTGCAACCTAACTGTGTTTGAACCCAAAGCCATAAACCCTTCCATGATCCACTGAGCACCCACTTTGTGTCAGTCAAAGACTAAGCATTTTACATGAAGTATTCCTAATCCATACCCAAAATCCAACACAGCTATTAAATCTGTCAAATAGATAAGGATATTGAGGCTCTGAAAGTCTGAAAAGTGGAATTAGAGAATGGAAGGCTTGAGAGACTGCAAATGTTATTGGCCTTAAGTTTAGATATATTTCCTATTTAGCTGAGTCAAGAGAAATAAAACAATCTTTGTTTTGTCTTGGTGTTTGGGTGCTTTGTGGTTGAGAAAGCATTGTGTTTAGACAGGCTATGTAAAAATGACAGAGAATTAAATGTTCCTGTGAATTTAAAGCTTTAAGTCCCATACCCTGAGTTGACCTTATATTCAGACTGAAACATTCTCATTTCATACTCCCAAACAGCTCATTATTAATATTCATACTTTACAGATGAGAAAATTGAGATCCAGAGAGGTTAAGTGACTTGTACCTACATAGCTAATAAATGTCAGTCAGACAAAGCAAATTGCAAGACAGAAAGAATAAAATGTTATTAAGTCTATTTGTATAGATAGCATATAAAAATAACAAAAGTAGATTCTTTATCTTTGTAATGATATTTTATTTTCTGGTTATAAAAGTAATATATATCCATTATTGGAATTTTAAAAGAAGATGGATTTTTATAGTCAAAACAACTAAATACTGAAACTATCATATAAAAGGAAAATATTTAGAGAGAATATGATGGGCACTTAACCATTATCTATTCTCTCAAACTTTCTAAAAAAAAAACCTATCCCCATTAACACAGGGAAATAGTAGCAGGTCAACAATATAAATCATCACCCTAAAACTACAGAATACATTGTTTTTAAAAATCCAAGAAAATATCATAAGCATTAAAAAATTTCTAAGAGCTATGTTGTTGAAGTTGCAATGAAATATCAAACTAATATTTAAATAAAACAAGAGTAATCATCATTTGAGGTAGAGAATAATGAAAAAGAGGATAATAAACCAAACCTGCACTGGTAGGGAAATTCATTGCTTCATATGTTCTTTTAAAATTATTATTATAAAAATAGAAAATGTAGGGAACATTCATTTTGAATTAGTGATTTTCTACATATCACACATCTGGAAAATATCAGAGGACAACATTTTGAAAGTGACAGAATTATCATAAATATCTCAATCAGGGGCACCTGGGTGGCTCAATCAGTTAAGCATCTGACTTTGGCTCAGGTCATGAACTCAGGGTTCTTGAGTTCGACCTCCCTCTCTGTTGTCAGCGCAGAGTCTGCTTCCGATCTTCTGTCTCCCTCTCTCTCTGCCCCTCCCCTGCTCACACACTCTCTCTTTCAAACACAGATAAACATTAAAAAAATATTTTTTAAATCTCAATCACATTTGAGTGATATATTAGAATTTATTTGGTAGCAAGTAACAATAACTCAGCTCAAAGCAGATTAAACATGAGGAATATTTTTCAATGAATCTTGAGAAGATAACAGACCTGAGGAGAAATACAGGAATCAGGGATATTGGGGACCACGAGGACAGAAGGCATGTACTTGATGCTTCCAGCTGACTCCCTCTCTTTCCTGTCACTTTTATATCTTCTTAGAGTCATTTCTTCATGTGGCTGCAGCAGAACGGCACAGAAAGCTATAGATTTTTACATTTATAGATTTGTGACCTAAAAAGTAGTGAGTTTTTCTCACAAAGTAGAGTTAGAACAAGCCCATGAAAGAATTTTGAAATCTTACTTGAGTTATTTACCTTGTCCTTCAGACAAGAGTTAAGTTTTAAAAAAAAATAGTGGGGAGATCATTCTAGAAAGCCCAAACCAAAAGATGACACAAAGTTCCCAGAAAATGAAGCTACATGATAGAAAATGTAAGATTCCAGAAGTAGAAGCCGAGTTCCAATCCTTAGGTTGAACTGGAAGGGATATTGTGTTGAGACAAAGAAAAAGTACCAAAACCTCTCATGAAAATAGGAGGACATAAATAAAAATATGATATAAAAATATATGTAAATATAAAATAAAAATATAGAATGCATTCCAAATGTGCTTTTATATACATACTTATATACACACATGTACATATACACAAAGACAGGAAACTACGAGTTTAATAAATAATGAAATAAGTGGTCCCTTGTAGTAGCTGTTTAGTAAATTAATTATGATGAGAAAACACACTCAGTATCTGAAAGAAGTAAATACATCTAGAGGCAGAGATCAAAAAACAATTATTTCTCGAAAATTTAGGAAACTTAGAGATGGATAACTCTCAATGTGATACCATATACATGCAGAGTTGCTTTAGGCTTCATTTAAAGATCTGAGGCTTCAAATAAAAGCCCAGATTTCACTGTCTCCTTTCATCTGCCTCTCCCCTCCTCTTGAACTTATTATAAATGATTCCGCTTCAATTCAACTGAGAAGCCCCCAGGGATGTCTCATGTGCCTTTCTATTCAACCACAAGTCTAGTAAACTGTCCAGTTAGTTACTCCATGGCATTAGCTATTTCTTTTCTTTTCTAATCTGTTGTTGAGAACCGAGAGCTCCATTGAATTTTACTGTGTCTATCAGGGACTGGAGTCTCTCTCTGGACATCTTCCAGATGCTCCCGTGTCATCTAGGAATTACCTTCTTCTGCCAGAGCCCCCAGTAGCTAGGAATCCAGGAGGTAAAAAGCTGTATGCTTTATTTTTCAAAAGGAACAGTCTTATAAAAGATACCAAAGTAGTGAGGTTCATATCCTAATGTCTTACCGACTTTACGAAATAAAACAGCTCTTTCAATTCTTACTTGTAGTCTCCTTATTCATCATAATACTCACACATAAATCCAGATGGGATCTGGACAGTGAAATAAATCTGAAGGACAGATAATGTGCTTTCCTCAGAGGTGACTCTTCTCTTTGTCAACCAACAGAAGATATCTATTTATTTCAATGGAAGTGAGTTCACTGTTATTTGCTCCTATTTCCTTTGGAATGACTGTTCTCTCAGATGCATGCTAAGTGCAAGTTTTCTGCATAGCAGTAACCTGGACTTCAATTTAGGTGTTCTGATATTTCACTTATTTTTCTATGTACTGCTGGCAGTCATGGATAGTCTATTTTAAAAGGATAAACAGGGGTGCCTGGGTGGCGCAGTCGGTTAAAGCGTCCGACTTCAGCCAGGTCACGATCTCGCGGTCCATGAGTTCGAGCCCCGTGTCAGGCTCTGGGCTGATGGCTCGGAGCCTGGAGCCTATTTCCGATTCTGTGTCTCCCTCTCTCTCTGCCCCTCCCCCGTTCATGCTCTGTCTCTCTCTGTCCCAAAAATAAATAAACGTTGAAAAAAAATAAATAAAAGGATAAACAAATAAAAGACCAACAAAACTATATTCAACTAGAGAAAATTGGATCATCATGAATTGGACTAGCTCTGTTTCTGACCCTTCTCCATTTTAGTACTATCTTACTCTCATGGAAACTTTCCTTGTTTTAATATTCTCCCAAGTCTTCCAAATGAAGCTATCACATACAGTCTAGAACAACACAACACAGCACTAATTTAATTCTATTTTGTCTCATTTTGCTCTCCAGTTGGTTCCTGTATATCGATCATCTCTCTAACTAGACAATGAACACTGAACAGGCAGGATATGTGTCTTACACTATTGCGACCTCAAAGTGTCTCATATGGAGCTGCATATGGAGCAGGGGCTTAGTAAATGCTTATTTCCATTCATATCTAACTTACATGTTGAGTCAGTCTTCCTCCTTTGCCAGGATTGGATGCTGAAATCATTAATGTAAAAATCAATTTATATTAGAAATTTCTCAAATCATATTCCTATATTATTACCATGTAATTTTCTGAATATGGTAGAAAAATCTCTGCCTGTTAATGAATTCTGTTTCAAATGCTCTCATTATAAAACTTTCAAATCTCATTAATTAAACCAGGCATTAAAAAATACAAGGATAATAGAATGAAATGGGAACTGTTGATATGATTAGATTTGGGTAATTTTTTTTTTTTTTTTTTTTTTTACTGTGGGGAAAAAATACATACTGCCTGAGTAAATGATAATTCAAGCATAGGAAACATACTTTATAAAGTGTAAGGAACACACTTCTCAACATGTTCTAGAACTATCAACAATTTTCTCAGCCAACCACTTCCTAACTAGAATTACGGATAGAAGTATCAAAGTGTGGTGTATCTTAACAAGGGCATGCTGCTATTAGCATTTTTATGATATGCATTTTCAATAGTGATATAGAATGAAAATATGCACCTCATAAAGACACCCTTTACCAATTCCAGCCTTCATGTACAGTCACCCAAGACTTTATTCAATTTACTTACTGGAAATTTAAACTCAAGTTTATTGACTGTTATTTACTCTAGACACCTTACACACTTTTCTGGACATGCAGGCAAGAAATAACACTTAAGCAAGTAATGTAGATTTCTAAAAGTGTTGGCCTTTCCCTAAGCATTTTTCTTCTCTTCCAGTCAGATACTATATTTTCTGGAGGCAGAAAGGAAACAAAACAAAGCAAAATAGATGAATAATAACCCATCCAGTTCTGGCATATTTAAATCCATTAGAGAATCTAAAATATCAGAGCTAGAAGCAATCATCAGATCATTCTAAACCTATCTACTATTATAACTGAGAGTAAAGACAGCATAGAGGTAGGATTCTTTACTCAAATCTGCTGCTAAAATTGAAGGCAGAACAATCAGTCATTGGCACACATGGTAATACACTTTCTAACATTCTTCAGAAGCTGAATGATCAATAAAACAATTAATCCAACCCTTAATCTGCACTCTTTTTTTTCCTATTTTCTGAAATCACATCCCAATAGGGACTGTATCTGTTCAGCTCCTAAATTAACTTCTATTTGTACTTTTTTTCCCCTGACACTTCCTGGTGCTCCTATAGTTAAGAACTTAGGTTAGAGAAGTAGCCTGAGGAGATCCAACACCTATACATTCATCCTGCCCCAAAGATATATATGAAATCTTGACCAAATCACTGTACCATTTTGGGTCTCACTTTCTTCACCACAAAAAAACAAAAACAAAAAAACATCCA
Source organism: Lynx canadensis (assembly GCF_007474595.2). NCBI lineage: Eukaryota > Metazoa > Chordata > Mammalia > Carnivora > Felidae > Lynx > Lynx canadensis. The sequence goes on along the minus strand of NC_044314.2, from coordinate 30,315,806 downwards.
GGAAAGGTATGTAGGTTTAATTTGCACTATTCTAATGGTGGCCTTTCGACTAGCAGCATTGGCGATACCTTGGAACTTGTCAGAAATGCAGAATCTCAGGCTCCGCCCCAAACTACTGAATTGGGATCTGCATTTGAACAAAATGTTCAGGTGATTCATGTGCACACTAAAGTTTGAAAAGTGCTGTGGGAATTCTAAAAATGTTTTTCTTCCTATTACATACCATTTATGCTTTTTAGTAGAGGGGTAATTCTACCACATCATTTTTTGCCCTTGTGAAAAGACATACTATTGGGATACACAGAAGCGGGGAGGTTTTTCCAGAGCCCTTCAAGCCTTACCATCAGGTTCTCATCTCTTCCTCCATGTTGTCATGGCTTTGAAGCAGACCTTTCTCCCATTTCAGTTTCTGTTTCTGTCCACATAATACAGTACCACTTTCTATAAGCTTTGTCTGCATGATCTCATCCAGCTGGGGGATCCTCCTGCCAGGCCAGCAAAGGACCAATCACATCGTCCCTTTTGAGGACAGCACCCTGGGATGGTAAGTGACTGGGCAAAGGTTACCTGGCAAATGGTAGGTGGAAATTAAAACCGAGGGAGATGGCTTACCACCTGGCGAGGTTCTGAAACCATTAGAGCACTTTGGGCATAATGCTGCTCTCATCTGTATTATATTTCATGCACATTTCCTGCCCTGCAGCCATTGTTGCCATTGTAATTACAGACTCATATTCAGCTGCCTTGAGAATGCTGATGGTTGTAAAAGAGAACACTCTCCACAGTGGGTGGGAAGGGCTGGGCAAATTGCAAATCTCCTATTGTGTAAGTCTGGAAATCTATGATTTTGGCTGACTCCTCACCACAAAGAAAGACTTCATATGAACACTGTGCCCCCATCAATGCTTTTTTGGTTAATTTTGTCATAAAAAGGTTAAGTAGAAACAAGCAGGCAGAAGATCTGCAGATCCAAATGAAAAGCAAGCAGAAAACTATTCGTTTCTGGATTAAGAATAACAGACTACATTGGTCAAGACTAATACCTAAAATTAGAAAAATGTTGCCTTACATGATTTAATGTGAAGCATATTTTTAAGGAGGCTGTCTACCCTCAACACCACTATCACTCTACCTAAAACTGGATCGCAAGGCACTCATTCCTGTGAATCAAAGAATCATTTATTATATAAAGATTCTTCTAAACAGTGGCTTTTGTTTGGTGTGTCTTTTTCTTCTATGAGGAAACATATTAATCCCCAGTAAAGGAAAAAAAAAATGTCCTAAAGGATAAGGCACCCTGTCTCACTGGACCAGAAGAACTCTCACCAATCAATCAGTGTCCTTATTCCCACTGAGTCTGAACAAAGATGCAGAATCTTTCTTAACACAGGAAAGTGGGCAGCAAGAGCTACTGGCAGATTAGAGGTAATGTAATAAGACTTAGAACTCATTCTTGATTTGAAGAAATATTAATTTTTCAAAAATTAAAGTTTCTGAATGGGGTAATGGCATTTTTATTTATGTAGTGTTTCTCCAATTTCCCTTGCTGCACTGCCACACCTATACTCCCAAATCTTTATTAACTTAATAACATATTTTGAAAAAAGGAAAATAAATACAGATTTTCTTTGTCCCTACATTAATGCCTTGGAGGAAAGAGTTTTGTTGCTGTTGTTGTTTTCTTGTTTGTTTTTAAGATAAAATTCAAGTAATATAAAATGGTTCAGTCACTTTGGAAAAGACTTTAGCAGTTTCTTAATAAGTTAAACAAAAATTTACCACACAACCCAGAAATTCCACTTCTAGGTATCTACCTAAATGAAATCACATGTTCAAATAAACAATTTCATGTTAATGTTTATAGTACCATTATTCATAATAGCCAATAAGTGGAAACAACCCAAATATCCATCATCTAGAGAGTGATTTGGAGAAGTGTGGTACATCATCCACACAATAGATGCTACTCAGCAATAAAAAGAAATGAACCATTGATGAGTGCTACCACAAGGATGAACCTCAAAAGCATTATGCTAAGTGAAAGAAACCAGGCACAGAGACCACAGTTTCATTCATCTGAAATGTACAGAAAAGGCAAATCTATAGAGACAAAAAGTAGATTAGATTAGTGGTTGTCTGGGGCTGGGGATGGGAATGGGGATTAACTGTAAAAAAGCATGGGGATCCTATTGGGATGAGGAAAATATTCTAAAACTGATTATGGTGGTGGTTTCACAACTTGGTAAGTTTACTAAAATTCAAATGGGTGGCTTTATGAAATGCAAATTATATCTCAATAGAGTGTTAAAAACATTTCAGATGATAAGGATAGGGAAGTAATATAGCATTAAGTGAGAAGGGAGAAGTTACAGACTGGGAGGAGTTGTAAATGTGTATTGACAGCCATCACTAGCAGCAGAACAAATCTATCTTCTTCCTGAGAGATCGACTACAGTCAAGAGTACTTGCCTTATTTTAGAAGGAAGGATGTACATGTGACAGTGCTAACAAAGACCTCAGGTGGGAGAGTGCCACAACAAGGAATGTCCTTTGTTGGTCTCTCAGACCTGCCAGTCATGCAGCTCCTTTTCTTAAGGATCACTCCCAGGCCCTATGTCATTTTAGTCTTTCTCACTGATTCTCAAACATAAAATAAGATTTCTTAAAAATAAAAAAAGTTTTTCCTCTGTAATGCTCTCCCTCATCTTTTCTATCAATCAATCCCACTAAGACCATAGAATTCCTACCCAGCTGAAGGAAACTTTTCTTAGAAACAGTCAAAAGTACATACACAGATTGGGGAGACACTTGTTCAGAGTCTGAGCTCAGGAGAATAAGTCCAGATCTTACCCTGTTAGCCACTGATCTATATTCCCTTGTTAAATTAGAATATACATTTGGGATTTGGGTTTTAATTGAGAAGCAATGGGTTTTGAGAATTCAGTATGAAAATAGCATGAGTGCTTTGTAGCTATGTGAAGAATAAATGGGAGAGGGTAAACGCCGTCTTGACTTGAATGAGGAATTCTGTCATTTGTTCTGTTGCAGTGGAATGGAGAAAAAAGTGTAGGCATTAAAGTTGTATTGGGGATTTTAAAATAAATATGGTTTAAATTCAGGGGATATCAGAGAAACTTGTGCAATTGGTTAGAATGAGGGTACTATTGGGGCACCTGGGTGGCTCAGTTGGTTAAGCGTGGGATTTCAGCTCAGGTCATGATCTCACAGTTTGTGGGTTTGAGCCCTGCATCAGGCTCTGTGCTGATAGCTCAGAGCCTGGAGCCTGCCTTGGATTCTGTGTCTCCCTCTCTCTCTGTCCCTACCCCATTTACACTCTGTCTCGCTCTGTCTCTCAAAAATAAATAAATGTTAAAAAATTTTTTTTTAAAAAGAATGAGGGTACTATTAATTGAGTTAGAAAAACATGCAGGGTGACCAGCTGTTATGGAAAAGATTATGAGGTCACATTTTCACAGGCTGATGTCGAGACAACAATCCAGTAGAAATTCTTGAAAGGAAGTTTGCTAAATATGTCTAGAATTACAAGGACAGTTACTGGTCTGGAGATTTAAATTTGAGAGTTAACAATATGTAAAAGGACAGTTGAAGGTATGTGATGGCCAGAATATATAAACCAGGAGAGAAAATATTAAGAGAAGATATTAGTTATGTCTGGACTTTGTGTCAGTCTAAGGAAAAAAAAAATAAGAGAAAGTGACCAAAGAAGTAGGAGGATTATAGGAGGGCATGGTGATATGGAGAGCAAAGGATGAGAGTATGTTAAAGAAGGAGTGGCTTGCATTGTTGATAACAAGAGAAAGGTTGGAAACTGGGCAATGAGTTGAAGACAAGAAGGTTAATGGAGACAGTGGAGCCATCTTTGTCAGAGTACTGGGAGAATACAAATTGGAGAGGTGGAGAACTGCCTGATGAGTGTGCAAGTAGAGAAACATGGTTAAAGAACACTGGACAAAATTGACCACAAAGGGAAATTCAGAAATAATGGCAAGGCTGGAGGAAAAACATTGTGTCCAGTTAAGACTTTATTCTATACAGAAGTGATTGGCATACTCTTAACAGTTAGTGGGCAGATCTAGGGGAGAGGAGTAGATGTAATTTACAGTGAGAGGTAAGATGTGATAGGTTCTGTAATGTAAATGAAAATACTCTATTTAGATAAGAGAATGGTCACCTCCGTTTTTTATATGAATGACAGTAGGGAAAGTTAGGTTTGGAAATCTGATCTGCAGACAACCATTGGAGTTCCTGTCTGATGGGGTCTGCTTTCTCTGTAAAGGAGGATGGTAAGGTTTGAAATAGGCACTGGGTAGGAAGAGAGAATGAACTGGAAAAAGAACTACCATGTGTTTTGTGGCACTTTGACAGCCCAAGTTGAGGTTGGCAGTCATGATTTATTGGCAGTAGATCTATCTCATTGTGTGATTTTCCCTAGCATCACTGAATTGCACTGGTACGAATCAGAGAAAGTTGCCTGTGGAGATGCCAGATGCCTGTGGAGTTGGGATTCTGATGTAAGATCATCTGGTTCTGAAAGTTTGGAGAAGTTCCCTGAAACATTGATATCTTTCAGAACAAGTTTTGGGTTAAGAGTAACTCCTCTCGTTTAATAGCAAGAGTTTATGGGCGCAAGCACTTTGAAATTCATGCGTGCCTCTATACTTCCTGGTTTTCCATTTATGTGTCTCATTCACATTTCTTCCTGATCCAGGTGTTCTAACATGGCCTCTTCTGTTGGCCCTGCTTTCTGCAAAGAATAGGTTATGTACATTAATTTAAACTAAGGTTTCAAAGCCTAAGAATTACTTTTTATGTAACTTGTGTTTGAATGGGACAGGATTCCTTAATGCTTTTATGGAAAAGGGTCAGTGATGGTGAACACAGATACCAGACTGGGAACTTCCCTGTGTATTAGGGACTACCACACAGACCATCTTGGGGATCTTCAAGAACATATCAGCACTGCATATGGCACCTGTCAGGCTGTGAGTCCTTTTATAGTTGCCTCATAATATGACACAAAAGAGAGTTTCTAAAATATTTAGAATGATTAGCTTTTGTTGCAAAATCACACACTCACTGTATGAAGACAAGAAACAGTGATTTAGTAATAGCTAGCTATATTACACTTTATTCTCACTTTCAGCCTGAAATCTCTTCAAACTGATATTTTGCATACAACTAAGGAGGGGAAATAGTGTGGCAAAACAATGTATCAAAGTGGCAACTGATGTTAGATTTCACTGCACCCAATCTTTCTCCTAATACAAGTATCAAGCATCTTTAACAGAAAGTCTTGTAAAAGCTACTTCAACACTTCTCTTAATTCTTAAGACAGTAAGGAAAAATTTAAGACTCAAATAAGTGAAAGAGACTACTGAATGTCCTTTCACCGGATTGATGGAGCCCCTCTGGATTGACTGACTTTATACATACAATGAGTGTCTTTGTCTTTGAGAAGGTTATATTTTACAACCACGTTGAAATAAAAGGTAATGCACAGAAAACTGGGACAAGTAAATACATTTTGTCCGATTCATACGGACAAATCGGTTCTCCTATCCAGTGTGAAAAAAGCCAGTTTTGTTTGCATTAATTTACAAATACATTTCAAAATTCCTGTGTCTATTCTTTGGATTTTCCTTCAATTGGTTGTAACGTGTGTGTGTGTGTGTGTGTTTCTCTCCCTTAACTAAGGAGTTAAATAAAAACTTTGATATGTGTCATTTTACATGTGTCTGAAAGTCATAACTTTACCTTTTTTGAAAACTGTTTTAACAAAAGCAGAACATTCCATTTTGGAACATCTCAACAACTATTAAAATCAAAAGGAAATGGAAATTTTCCCTCTAAAATCCTGGGTTTACTAGTTTGATTCCCCCCCCCCCCCGCCCCCCCAAGTGTATCATTCATCTCCCAGTCACCCAGGCTTTAGCCTTTTCCCTTTCTTTTTTTTCTTTCTTTCTTTTTCTTTCTTTCTTTCTTTCTTTCTTTCTTTCTTTCTTTCTTTCTTTCCTTCTTTCTCTTCCTTCCTCTTTCTTTCTTTCTTTCTTTCTTTCTTTCTTTCTTTCTAATTCTTTCTTTCCTTCCTTTCCTTTTTTTCTTTCTTTCTTTTTTTTGAAACTCTATCATCTTATTCTCATTTCAATTCTAATTACTAAATTTAAGTGACTGTATCTCTAACATAATCATAATCCCTTTGAACTGATACTTTGCATACATCTAAGAAGAGCAAATAGTATCAAATATGCTAATAGTAAGAAAGTAGAAAGATATCCATTTCCCATAGTACAGCTTTTAGGATATCCATGGATTATAATAGTCCATAAATTGGTTATAAGCAATTAATAGATAATTTAATTTAAAAGAGAATTTAGTAAATCAAGATAAAGGATAACTACAAAATGAACAGTTTTCAGGAGATCGAGCTTTGAAAATCAGATAAAACTATTAGGACCCAGGGTCCAACTATCAGGTTTTGGTATCATTTGAGTTGTTTGCACTGTGCTTAAGATTTAAAGTTCTTAGAAATTGAACCAACTTAGAAATTTAGCCAACTTAGATTAGCCATGTCTTGGCTAGGAAAGAATAATGACCCCTGATATGTATTACATCACAATTACTTTATGTACACTGGGTAGATAATTCTCTGAAGGAAATCAGAATGTGGCGGGAACAGGTTAAGATATACTGAGTGACCAAAAAGAGACAACAAAGACCATTAGAATTACCATACCCTATCTAGACTTCCTTCTTATCCCTCACTATACTTTCAATAACTCTAAACTGCATCCTATTTGTCTCTGATACATGATCACTGTTATTTGATCTATATATTTTTGTCCACAATATACACTTTATTTGTAATGCCTTTTCCCTGGTGATTTTATACCTAAATTCTATCTATTCTTTAACATTTACACTAAGTTCCCTCTCTTTAATGAGCGTTTCCTCATCTGAGATGCCCTTCTAAGAATCATGTTGTAAATATTTGTATACATGTACTATCCCCTTTTTTTGTGTGTACTCTCCAGCTGTACAGGTCTTATTCATTTCTCTTTCCCTGCAAAGTTTAAGAAGGAGATGGCCACATATTAGATATGCAACAAATGTCAAACATACGAATACAGCAATAAGCAAGCACATGTTATTCTACTAATTAGGAAAATAACTAAAGGGAGTATCATATTTTTTCTGTATATTTAAAAGGATGTTATGTTCTTGTTTAATCCATTCTGTCCTCCCTTTTAGTGCAAGACATTATGTCCAGCAATTAGGCAGTGAGAGACAATGAGTGAGATGTTTTTCTGTGCCATGTAGAAGCAATTGCCAACAATAAGAATTAGCATTTTCCTTCCACCAGAGCCCTCAGCAGCTGCAAAGAGTGACTCACTGATTGGCATGTGACAGTGATTACATTATCTGGTGATAAGGGGGTCACAATTAAATAAAGCCCTTTGCCAATGTGTGTGTTGCAACTCCAATCCAGATGAGCAATTCTCCCCTTTCCCGCTGAGCTAATGCAGATCGTGGAATAATGGAAGACAGAGACTTCTGCCACCCTCTATCATTCCAGCAAGGTTCTGCTCTGTAATAGGTAGTAGTAATTCAGTTGTAATTAAGCAAAGCCTGATATATTATTTCCTAATGAACCCAAGTGAAGTCATCTCCCACTTCTTTCCATGCCTCTAATTAGGCAATAAGGACTATATCACAAGCAATAAAGATCACTTTGCTGGGCTAGTGATGAGGGATCAGAGAGCACACAGGGAGGCTCCAATGGCCCAGAGTGAAAGGCAGGTAGGCAGCAGTTCTAATGCAACATCCTCCATTCCTCTTGCCATCTGCTCCCAAATTACCTAGGTGGTAAGCACTGATGAGGAACAAATTAAACTGAAGCTAGAACAAGAAGCTTGAAGCCATCAGTCACAGACCCAGCAATTTAAATCTCTATGTGTGTTGGTTTGTTGTATAATTATTCTGATACTTTATTTATTTCCGAGATTTTTGTATCTGCTACTCTGTTCAATCCTCAGGAAACTCAAGGTGATTAGAAACAGGGGGTTTTATTTTTCCTGTCTTATGCACGAAGAGATTGAGATTCCAAACCTTGAAGTGGCATACTCAGTATGGGGAGGTTACAGCATTCACAGCTGTGCATAAATGAAACTTTCCATCAAGTCCATCCCAAAGCTCTCTAGATTGCATTTGATTTCCTATGATATCAACAAAGAGGGATTCTCTCCTTGTTTTCTTGTAGATTCCTAAGTGGGAAAATAGCAGTTATCTTTCTTTACTTCCAATCAGTTCATCAAATGCAGTGGTAGACAAAAAAAAGGCCTCAAGTCCTTCCTCTGTTTTTATCATATATGTGAAAACCAGGCACTGTCTATAGTACACTGTTCTGATTCTGGATTCTAGGGGATCTGTTTTGCAACTTTAGGTTATTCATAACTGAGAGCAAAGCAAAAGTAATTTGTATTTATAGACACATAAATAAGTATTGTCCAGTGGCAGGGACAACCCTATTTCCCTCCTGTGGAAAGGCCAGTTTTCCTTCAATTTATACATTCATGGCAATATTTTGATCTACAAATGTGTCTACTCTTTGACTTCTTTGAATTGGTTGTAATATCTAGTATACTCATGTGAGTTTAAAAAATATTTAATCCATATTTATTTTGTATCTATATAAGGGTTGTTATTATACTCATTTTTTTATTATTATCTCTTAATAAAGGTTTACATATTACTTTTATACTACAAATACAAAATACAAATACAAAAATACTATACAGAGTTGATCATTCGCAATAAAGAATGTATGGCCCATAAGCAAAATATTTTTACTGCCTGACCCTTATATAAAAAGTTGTAGATAATCTTAAAAATTTTTCTTTAACATTTTATTTTGAGAGACAGAGAGAGACAGAGTGCAAGCAGGGGAGGGACAGAGAGAGAGCGAGACACAGAATCCAAAGCAGGTTCCAGGCTCTGAGCTGTCAGCACAGAGCCCGACACAGGGCTCAACACTATGAATGTGAGATAATGACCTGAGCCTTAGTTGGACACTCAGCAGATTCTCTTTTAAAACAGATATTCAGCTAAGCCCCATGCATCTGAAGGAGCCACTTTTAGTTTTGTTTTTTGTTTTTTTTCCTGTATGGTCAGGCACCGGGAGGGTGGCATAAAAGATAACCAGTATAATACTTCCTCACTTTTTTTTTTTTTTTAGTAATTTAACTAAAAGATCTATTTTGGAATATGAGATCTGGTTTTGGATTGGATGTTAAAAGACTTGCTATGATTAGCTGTGAGACATTTAGCAAATTTTCATATATCTGGGCTTGAGCTTTTTCATATGTAAAATGGATGTATAATTTTTAGTCTCATTTTAATATTCTTTTTATGTTTATCCTTTAAAGATTAACCAAGACTGTTTTTTTTTTTTTTCCCTTGTTGAAACTACTTTTTGGAGGCAAATCAGAATAAATCAGATTGGATCATTCTGTCCTGAAACAGATGGAACTTGTGTTTAGAGCCTTTTATAAAATGATCACATTGGGTTACAAAATCATGTACTTCCAACTTGTTCCCACTTCAGAATGACTGAGCTGATAGACATCAAGCAGAAAGGCATCAACGTTACTGTTGAAAACGGTGTAGCAATGGGGCCTGAGTTGGACTTCAGACATCTTGGCAAGAAAATTAAAATCTAAGTTTTATTTGTAAAACATGGCTAAGAAAATATTGCAATTCATCATTTCAGCTTATGCATGTTTGGTAAGCAGTGTATATACTGTTACTTTATCAGCTCAAACTCAGGTTTTGGGGCCCTTCTACTGTACCTCGACTTCCCCTTCCTCAGCTGGGACCTCCTTCTCAAGTCTCAGTACCAAGTCCTCTTATACTATATTCTGAGCAGCAACCATATCTATCTTCCCCTGAAGTTCTTTTATTTAGTCCTGCTATGAATTGTCAGTGTCTCAATTACAAAATCAAGTAACTCTTACCTGACATATACAAACTTCATTCATTCATTCATTCATTCATTTATTCAACAATTACTTGCTGTGGTAGTACATTCAGGTTGCTATAAAAAATACCATAAACTGAGTGACTTATAAACAACAAACACTTTTCACAGTTTGGGAGGCTTGGAACCCTAAGACCATGCTGCCAATAGACTGATTGTCGGGTGAAGACCTGCTTCCCCATTAATGACCATCTTTCTTACTGTAACCTCACAAAGTGGAAGAAAAGAGGGATCTCTCCAGGGCTTGTTTGACAAAGGCACTAATTCCATTCATGAAGGTTCTGCCCAAATAACTGATTTACTTCCCAGAGGCCCCAACTCCAAACACTGGAGATTAGGTTTCAACATACGAATTCTGGGGGGAACACAAACATTCAGTCCATATTGCATACACATCAGTAAGCATCTGGGATACACTGATGTGCAGTAACAAATACTTGTCTTCATAGAACTTATGTTCTAATGAGGGATATAGCTATTATGCAAATAAGTAAAAATAAAGGTAAAGTTGCAACTGTGAAAAATTATGTATAGAAGAAATATAAGGATCTATGAAAATCAGAAGGTAGAAATTTCGCTAGAAAGGTCAGCAAAGGCCTCCCTGAGGAAGAGACTCTTGAGCTGCTGGGCTCTGAAAGGTCAGTAGGACATTGCTATGTAATAAAGGAGAGAATTTTTTGGGAAGAACAAAGTGCTTGTATAAGCAACACTGAAGAACTGAAGAAAGGCAGAGAGGCTGAGATGGTATGAATGAAGGACTATGTTTAAGATGAGTCAAAGATGTAGACTGATTTTGACCATGATAATATGGAGGTTTAGAAGCCATTTGAAGGGATTTCTGCCTTGTTCTGAAGGATGATGTTACCTAGAGAGAAGGTTTTCTTGGCCGTGGTATGGAAAAGAAACTGAGGAAAGTCAGAGTGGAGCTGAACTGATGAGCTACTCATTCATCGCAGCTGGGCAGGCAAGAGAAATAGCAAACACTATACAGTGCTTGTTACGTGTCAGACATTATTCTAAGAGATTTACCTGTCCTCATTCATATTCCACCATTTTACAGATGAACAAACTAATGCTGAGAGAGGTAAAGCTATTTTTCCAGAACACACTGTTAATGAGTGGCAGAGGGGAGAGTTACACACTGCTGGCAGTCATATTCCAAAGTCCATGCTCTTAACAGCTATGCTTTGCTTCCTGAGAAATTTGGCAGAACAGCTATGAAAGTTGATTTCAGCAATCTCAGCAATACATACACATAAGAAATGTAAGAATGTGTATACCTAAATACATACACACATATGTTCATACACACTGATGTATCACACTCAAATGTCCCATCAGAAAGTCTGAAGTTACAGATAGAACCTTATGGGGCAGGCAAATATGAAAATCAGAGAATGGTTTAAAAATATATACTGAAGAGAACAGGTCAATACTGAAACATCTTTACTGCACAGAGGAGGTCCTTGGGGGTATATTTCTGATTGTCTCAATGTGAAACCTCAGCAAGCACTAAAGGGCATTGGGCCTGTAGCACTTAGGAAAATCAATGCTTGTTGCCTTCCACCTGGATTGGTGTTTACAGTTAATCCACCCCAAGTCTCCCTTATGGGACAATGAGACCCAGGACTTATTAGCTATGAACTTGAAAAAGTTGCTTAACCTCACTAAACTTGACCTTTCTTATCTCTAAAATTAGTCAATATGGTTTAGTCCAAAAAGCTGTTGTGAAGCTTCAAAGAAAGGGCACATCTGCAAATGTTTTAGTTCCTTCCTCATTGCCTATTTCTAAAATTGTCTTCCATACTGATTTCCTCCCTCTCTCTCTCCTTAACCCTCCCTCTCCCTGCTTCCTTCTATCGTGCATTCATTTCCTCTTTCAGCTTTTTCTAAGAACTTTTTAAATAAGTTAATAAAGAGGATACAGGTGTGGATTCCTTAAGTGATTTGTTATTCTTTTCATCCAACTATCTATGTCCAAAATTCTTTCCTTTTACCTATCTATTGAGAGACTGAAAAATCAAATACAATATATAAATTCTTATGTTGGTACTTTGAACCAAATTGACTTATTTTAAAATTAATTATAAGGACCTTAAAGGCAGATTGAGAAACATACAATACCATGTCCCTTTTTTTCTTTCTCCTTAAAAAGGAAAAAAAAAAGGTACCTAAAAGGCTTCTGTCTCTTCACTTTTATGAACACACTTCTTTCAATCATACTTTGGTGTTTCACTCAAATTATAATACTTTGCAAAAGACACTCTTTTTTCAAACAGGGAATACTTACTACTGAATTTCTGCTTTACAACTATGATATTCCAAATATGACCTTATAAAAGAGAATGATCATTTTACAAGCACACTGGTACTAAGTAGATAGTGTTGCTTTGCTAAGGATTTGTATTTTATTTACATGAGCTCTGGCATTTCATCCTCTCCTTACTGATATCAGCTTTGGCTAGGAATTGCTGCTGGGAAACCCCTTATCTTCCTGGAGCTGCACCCTTTTACCATGCATTATGAATAATTGAATTAATTATTCAAGACTGGATTTATGTCTTCACCAAGGCAAACATGCTGACCCCTTCACTAATCATCAGGCCATCTTTAAAAAAGCTTCAGCTGCTGACCCAGCCAAATGACGACCCTTGAGGTCGGAGTTTATTTTAGGGACAAGCCAAGATCCACAGGGTCTATTCTGTCAGCTGAGCTGACCTTGAGCCCTGACCCTACTGCCTTGCTTTTGAAATATGCAGAGACTCTCCATAGTGTGACATGAGCTCAAGCATTTGCCCAATTAAAATAAAATATTATAAAATAAAGTAAGCCAAGAGAATTTTTTTCCTGCAAAATGTTAGTTTGTACAATTCTTTTAACATGCTTGCAACAGGATACTAAATTCTGTCCAAACCCTAAAATGATATATTTAGTAAAAATTCCTTGACACATTACACTTGAATTTGGAACATGGGAGGAGATCTGCTACTTCCTACGTACAGCCTCACAAGTCACATCACAAGTCAATTCTTAGAAAATATATTTTCAAATCACATATTTTATGAAGTATTTTTACCTAGAATATACAAAGAACTCTTGCCATTCAGAATATAAAGTCAAATAACCCAACTAAAAATGGGTAAAAGATGTGAACTCACATTTCTGCAAAGGAGGCAGACAAATACCAATAAGCATATAAAAAGATGCTTAACATCATTAGTCATAAGGGAAATGCAAATCAAAACCATAATGAAATACCACTTCTCACTCACTAGAAGGGCTCTAGTAAAAAAGACAGATTATAACAAGTGTCAGTGAAGAAGTAGAAAAATTGGAACTCTTATGCCTGATGGTGGGAACATAAAATGGTGAGATCACTTTGGAAAACAGTGTGGCAGTTCTTCGAATGGTTAAACACAGAATTACCATATTAACCAGCAATTCTACTCCTAGGTATATGCCCAATAAAATTAAAAATGTATGCCCACATTAAAACTTACACATAAAGGCTCGTAGAAGAATTATTTACAACAGGAAAAAATGTAGAAACAACCCAAATATCCAAAAATGATTAAAGGATAAGCAGAATTTGATATGTCCACACAATGCAATATTATTTAGCAATAAAAAGGAATGAAGTACTGATACATGATGTTACATAAACTTTTAAAACATTATACTAAGCTAAAGAAATCAAAGACTACATATTGTATGATCCTATTTATATAAAATGTCCAAAATAAGCAAGTTTATTGAAACACAAAATAGATTAACGGTTGTCTAAGGCTGGGTGGTTTGGGAGAAAATAGGCAATGACTACCATTGTGTATGGGTTTATTTCTGGGGTGCTGATATTTTTAAATTGATCACAGGGAGGTTTGCACAGCTCTGAATACACGAAAAATCACTGAATGTATATTTCAAATGGGTGAATTGTTATGAAATGTGAATTTTATCTCAATTTTATCTCTATTTCTTTGGCACAAGAGATTTTATGCACCACTTTCAATGTGTTCTTAGATTCTTCTGATTCTTACTTTGCTGGTGAGGCTTCCCTGGGCTCCCTACCTAAATATACTACCTGCCTCATTCTTTTCCTTATCTTGCTCTATTTTATTTTTCTTCAAATACTTGTCATAGTTCATTGAATCCAAGAGACATTATTCATTATAATGTTTTTTTAAATTTTTAATTAATGTTTATTTATTTTTGAGAGAGAGAGACACAGCGTGGGCAGGGGAGGGGCAGAGAGAGAGAGGGAGGCACAGAATCTGAAGCAGGCTCCTGGCGCTGAGCTGTCAGCACAGAGTCCGACACGGACTCGAACTCACAAGCCCTGAGATCATGACCTGAGCTGAAGTCGGCCGCTTAACTGACTGAGCCACCCAGGCACCCCAAGACATTATTCATAATAAAACACATTCTGGTATTAGAAAGCTTATATATGTGTGATTAGATTTGCCAAAATATGGTGTGTGCTTCTATGTGCACATGTGTGTATAAATTGGATTATATATATTAATTGGATATTCACTGGAGGTATAGTTATTAAAGTAACTTATTTTTGTCTGTCTCCTCCAACTTCACCAGGAACATTGCTAAGTTCATCAGTCTAACCTCTTGGCTAAGAACAGTGGCAATATGTATGTATGGCATGTAATAGGTTCTCAGTGAGGATCTGTTGATTAATTAGGTGAATGGATGGCCCTAGGTGAGGATAGTTTACCATTCTTTTTTTTTTTTTTAATGTTTATTTATTTTTGAGAGAGAGACAGAGCATGAGCAGAGGAGGGGCAGAGACAGAGGGAGACATAGAATCTGAAGCAGGCTCCAGGCTCTGAGCTGTCAGCACAGAGCCAGACATGGGGCTCAAACTCATGAACTAAGAGATCGTGACCTGAGATGAAGTCGGATACTCAACCTACTGAGCCACCCAGGTGCCCCGGCAGTTTACCATTCTTAATGTACTATACTTACTACCCTATAGGAGCAACTGAGAATAGATTGGAAGTGGAAGGCAATGATTTGGCAATATTTATGCTTGAATTCTCTGATAAATTATCTCCCAGTGTGCATAGCTACTGGTTAAAGAAGTCTGAACACAAACAGAGAACCTGTTATAAAAAGGTATATGAACTTTCCTTTACACCACAGCCAGTACAGTGAGTAAATCCTCAGCAAAACTGAATTATTAACTTTGAAGTTCAAGATCTCCCAAGTTAGTGCACTTTGGCCTCCAGGGATCTTAGTCTTATTCACTCAGGATACTTTAGACATGTGAAAGGGGAACAGTGCATGCACACTTGGGTGTGTGTGCGTGTGTGTGTGTGTGTGTGTGTGTGTGTGTGTGTGTGATGGAGAGTAAGTCCAGCTTTATGATAGATAACCTGCCTTTGTAGGCACCTCTCCAATGAAACTCATTACTACTATGATGTTAGAAATACTGTAGCTGATGCTTTTAGTCTCATCTCATTCCTTTCTTCTCTAAATAGGTCCCATGTTAAAAGTGAAATTAAAAAGGGCAAGATTTTAAATTAAAACATTTAGTGTCAGTGTAGGAAGGATATTTATGAGATTTCAGTGATATTTCTGGCTTTCCTGAAATAACACCATATAGGCAAAAACTAGTGCAGAATATCAAAGTTAAGATTGTTTTGATACGCAAACTTGACTGTTGGCTTTCTCCTGTTTCTTTGCTTCATTCCAAGAATGGAATCCAAGTAATCTCTTCCAATTCTTTTGAGGGTTAGAAGACCTAGTCCTCTCTGTCCTTGAGCTATTTGTTTGCTAATTATTCAGACTCTGGATTCAGTGGGTTCAATGAAACCCAGTGAAGAAATACACAAGGAAATTAGTTTTTCAGGAAAGAATAAAAGGAAACAAAGAGTTTCAGGAGAAGTAGAATGAAAAGGCAATCCTGAAGGAGATGCATTGAAAAAGAAATTGAGCCTTTCCTTTGTTAAGAACCTTGAGATTTATCTGCTGACTGCTGAACAGGTATGTGTGTTTCATGCTATAAGTCTTTCCTTAAACCTTTCTAGTTTTCACATAGAGACAATGGTATATACTCTATTATAGACACTCACCTAGGACACTTGCAAATTCAAGAAAAGGGGCTGTGGCCCTGGATACCTAGAAGAGCATGGAAGGAGAAGAGGGGAAGAATCTTCTGCACCTATGTTTGGCAGTGCTGAACTAAAAAAAAAAAACAAAACTTGAAATTCAGTGAAATTTGGAGTTAAATAGTGACATATTCCCCATAAAACCCATATTTCTTTGGCTCAAGGTTGTCCTTGAAGCAGAGAACAAAGTGGAACAAATTTTTTATCAGCATTTGACATTTCAACAAAGTTATCTGAATTTCAAAAAACCAGGTGTCATAGTTTATTAGGGATGACATAACAAAATACCATACACTGAGTGGCACAAATAATGGAAATTTAGTTTTTCAATAGTTTGGGAGGGAGAATCAAGGTGTTTGCAGGTTTGTGTTCTTCTGAGGCCTCTCTTCTTGGCTTGCAGATGGCTGCCTTCTTCCTATGTCCTCACATAGTCTTTCTCTGTACATGCATCAGTGGTGTCTCTTTGTGCTTCTGAATTTCCTCTTTTTACAATGACACCAGTCAGGTTATATTAAGGCCCATTCTAACAGCTGCATTTTAACTTAATTACCTCTTTAAAGGCTCTATCTCCTACTCACCTTCTGAGGTGTTGGGACTTCAACATATGAATTTTGGAGGGACACAATTTATCCCATAACAGCAGTACTCACTGTTACTGATTCATGACATATTCCAACTATGCAGTTGGATTCATTTTAATTTTTTCTCAAAAATTTTCCAAAATCTCAAATATTCTATAATTCTATCTTCTTGAATCAAATCTACTATAAGTTTGAATGTAATTAATCAATTTTAATCAATTCGTATTATATATCATCTAGTTTAACTTTCTCACCTTTTATATATAGGTGAAACCCAGTTACATACAAATATAATGAATTCCATTATCTAAGGTTAAAAAATTAAAAGCTATGAAATAATGCCATAAATTTCAGACTCATTAATCTAGACTCTTCTAAGTCTGTTAGTTTTTTCAATTGTTCTTTTTCTATTTTTTTTTTTTCATTTTTCAAATTTTAATTTAAATTCTAGTTAGTTAACATACAGTGCAATACTGGTTTCAGGAGTAGAACTCAGTGATTTATCACTTAACATACACTGGGCAGTGCTCATCATAACAAGTGCCCTCCTTAATACCCATCATCCACCTTGCCCTTCCCCCAACCACTTGACTTCATCAATTGTTTTCATCATTTCATCATGTTGAAAGTTGTGCTATCCAAGTTTCAATGAACCTGTAGCAGAAAACAACTCATGATTCAAAAAGACAAATCTCTGATACTCCTTTTACTCCTCAAGAATGGGGCTACTAACATCTACCCAGTAAAATTTATCTTCTTGAATTAAGCTCCTATGTTTCAAATACTCAGAATCCTATACGTTTTGAGAATATGAGCACACATTTTGGAAAAATTCTAAATATATTTGAACATTTTTTACACTATCCTTTAAAAGGAAGAAGGTAAAACCACTTTTATTTTTTGTATCTTACAAAGACTTCAAAACAGTATATGGTATAGCAGCATGTTGGCAGTTGTTAAAAGTAAGAACCAGGCACCACTGTGTTCGTTACACTGTTTTTCTCTATTTTTGTTTGAATGTACTCATAATACAAAATTTCTTTAAAAGATCTGAATATTGGGCTCCTGGGTGGCTCAGTCAGTTAAGTGTCCAACCTTGGCTCAGTTCACGATCTCACAATTCATGACTTCAAGCCCCACATTGGATTCTGTACTGACAGCTCAGAGCCTAAAGCCTGCTTCAGATTCTGTGTCTCCCTCTCTCTCTGTCCCTCCCCCACTCATGCTCTGTCTCTCTCTCTCTCAAAAATAAATAAATATTAAAAAAATTAAGAAAAAATTCTGAATATCACTATTTAATTACATAATAATATGAAAGCCTATTTGTCGAGTTTTACCATAAAATTGTATTCTAATTAATGAAGCCAAGGCATTCTCTATGTGTTCTTTAACATTTTCTATTACCTTATCTTTGTAACAGAGACTTATAACTCAATAAATTAAAATGTATGATTTTCTGTCTTCTCTATTTAAGTGACCTGTCTCTTTCTTCAAGAACTGATAAGCACAGGGGCGCCTGGGTGGCGCAGTCGGTTAAGCGTCCGACTTCAGCCAGGTCACGATCTTGCGGTCCGTGAGTTCAAGCCCCGCATCGGGCTCTGGGCTGATGGCTCGGAGCCTGGAGCCTGTTTCCGATTCTGTGTCTCCCTCTCTCTCTGCCCCTCCCCCGTTCATGCTCTGTCTCTCTCTGTCCCAAAAATAAATAAACGTTGAAAAAAAAAAAAGAACTGATAAGCACATACTAAAATGATGGCCTTTACTCTGTGTGTTGATGACTAATCTAGCTCAACATTGTTCCTTACTTTTGAAGTATCTGTATTCCATTTAAAGTAGACTGAAAAACAGATCACTGAATTTCTCAAGACAATTGCTATGAGAAGTGTCTACTTTTGAAAAGTGTTTCTTCCCTTTGGGTGAGAAAGAATTTTATTCTATAACTATGTCCCTCATTTCCTAAAGCAGCAAGTTAGGGGAATAAAAATGTAGTGCTTTATACATATGAATATGTGTATATATGTGTGAATATATATGCAGATGAGAGAAACCTTGGAGTAAGTTCTGCTTTCCATCTATTCATTTATTTGTTCATTCATTTAACACCTCTATGCTTATAAGCACTGTCCTAGGCAGTGGGAATTGAATAGTAAACAAAACACTAAATTCTCTGTCCAAGTATAACATACTGGGAGGTAAGGAAGAAGAGACAATGATTAGAAAATAAACAAGTAAAATAAATGGCATGTCGGATGGTAATAGCACTATGGAGAAAAATAAAGCAGAGAAGGGAAATATGAGGAGAGAGAAACTATACTTTAAGTATAATAGTGAGGAAAGTGTCACCAGTGAGGTGACATCTAAGCAGATACCTGAAAGATGTGAGGTTATGAATCATGTGCACATAGCCACAGGTAGGTGTCTGTTCCAGGCAGGACAAGCATGTATGAGTTTCCTGTAGGGAAGTGGCCTGATCAAGAAACAGAGAGGAGGTGATCATGACCAGACCAGGGAGAGATGTGGAAAAAGAGGTAGTAGGATTTGGGTTTCTTCTCCAAATCATATGAAAGCCTCTGGCCGCTTTTGAGCTGAGGGATGTCTTATTTAACTTTAGTGACTGAGTACGTTCCAAGTAGAAGGAAGAAGTAGACACATTATGAACACATGCCTAGAAAGATTTCACTGAGGCATTTGAGGTGACTGCGTTATCGAACAATTGGGGTGATTTGTATGTAGGAGTGGCCAAAAGTATGTTGGGGTCTGCCGTGTGGCAGGCATTACTTTGAGTTAAAGGTCCAACAATGTAGACTCTTTTCAGTTAATTTACAAAAGGAGGGAAGCATCCAAAATTTCGGGTAGTGGATGACTCATTCTTACCCTTTAGATGTCATCATAGAAACTCCTACTCAGGTCTTCTCTACTTCAAGGACATATATTCCCCAGGTATACTCTCCCGATACATCTTATAGTTTTTCCTTTATGGAACCTACTACAATTTTTAATTATTTATAAGGGGACTAATATTTTTATGATTTCCTATTTTGTATGAGTACCAGGACTCATTTGTGGTGCCCATTTGCAGGAGATTTAATATTTTTAACAAACAAAATGTAAAAGTAAGTATCAAGGTAATATTCAGCTTCTCACATAAAAAAAAAAAAACAAAACTAGTAAACCTGTTGAGTATCAATTGAGAGAACTGTCCAGGAGTCCTTAATATTCCATATTTATCATATAAAGGGCTATGTCTGGGGCTCAGTGCACAATGGAGAGAAGAGCCCACTCCAGAGGAGGATTTTGTAGCTCTATGCATCTGGAGAGTATCTCAGGTGAAATGAAAGAAACGTTTGCTCTTTCCCAACTCTGGAGAGTGAGGAAAGGCCAGCCAAGAGTCAAGAATGTGCTGAGGGCTTGCCCTGTTACCTGAGGCTGTCACATATAGACCTAGAGAGATGCCATATCCAAGTGAATCTGACAACATATAATAACCAAGCAGAGAGAGGGCTTGGTGTTTATTTCCACAGCTTTTTTTATTTCCTCTGTGGCATGGATGTAGAATTGAAAGATAGCTAGCCTCTCATGGGGCCTGGTATGCTGGGGCAAAGTGCCGACTCAGTGGAGGCCAGAGAACCAAATGAAGGAAAGATGGAAAGGCATTAATATAGTCAGTGAGAATCAAGGAAAGGTATAATTAGCAAGGAGGAAGATGGTAAATAATTTTCTGGGGCACTGAGATGGGCATAGGAATGGACCACAGGTTCACTAGTCATAGACTTCAGCATCAGAACCCAGCAGGATACAGAGCAACTAGCTATACCAGAGGCCAGAGCACACCAAGAGCCAGCACATGACCTGGGCCTCCTTTCATCCCAACCCAGGGACACAAGTCTGCCTGAATCACACATTCTTTTCCTTATTCTTATAGATTCCATCTTGGAGAGGGCATCGAGAGGATATTATCTGAGAGATGGAAAATGTTATCCAACAGAGGATACTATTGAGTTGGGTATCATAATAAGCTTCAAATTATATTGGACATTTAATTTTTCTACCAAGACAGTGGGTGAGAAATGCAGGTGAAAAATCAGAAATATTATAGAATTTAAAATTTAAAAAATTACATTGTCTTCACATATTCACATTTTAGATGAGAGAATTTCACTGTCCCATTCCATACGTTTATCTGTGTGATTATCTATTTAATATGTGTCTTCCCAGATAAGTTCCATGTGAGGAATATTATATTTACTGTGATACTCCAATACATAAAACACTCTTAGGAGGCACTGAATTATTTGATGAATGATAAATAAATAAATGAATGAATAATTGAAGAATTCATAAATTAATGAAGGCACGTGAAAGGAACTTTACATTATATTTATGACACACACATCTAAAATGTTATTGGACAACAATGGTGGCTAGGAACATGGGGAAGATTGTGACAACACTGTCTGCTTCATCAGAGTGTAAAGGAAGTGACTTAGGTCTCAGTCATGGGAGAGAAGCCACTCTGTACTCAAAACCCACATACCCTCATAGGGCACCTTCTCAGACTGAGTGACACAGCTAGACCCTGCAGGGAAAAATGCCATAGGAGCTTCTATGTTTAGCAGCTTTTGTTTCTCCACATCATTATTTTTTTTTATCCTTTACTAAGAGAGAATTAATAACAAAATAATGTATGACATTTCTTTTGTCAGAACAATGAGCAAAGGGGTTGGATGGGAATCCTCACAATTTATCTGAAAGTATTATTTCAGGGGGATTTTTTTTTAGTACCAATTCTCCAAAGAAATAGTCTCAGCAATTAATTCATGCTTTAAAAATTTAAAGCATACTAATTAGATATCCATTGGGGGGAGAGGGGAAAACCTTCTAAGAAACTAGTGACTTCAAATACAGTGTACATAAATTAACTCCCCACAAAAATCTCTTTTAGAAATACATCATCCCATCATGTATATACTGAGTGACACATATATTTTTGAATTCCATCACCTATTTGCCTGAATGTGTATATAACATGTGTTAGTTCTAAATATGGATTTTCTTTTTTTTAATGTTTACTTGTTTTTGAGAGGAAGAGAGACAGAGACAGAGACAGAGACAGAGACAGAGACAGAGGGTGTGAGCAAGGTAGGGGCAGAAAGAGGGGGGAGACACAGAACTCGAAGCAGGGTCCAGGCTCTGAGCTGTCAGCACAGAGCCCAAGGAGGGGCTTGACTGTGAGATCATGTCCTGAGCCAAAGTCAGACACTTAACCAACTGAGTCACCCAGGAACCCCCGAAATATGGATTTTCTTGTTACACATGTGCTTATATCAATTAGCAAGTATTTATATAGACATTATTCCAGATCTGCCCCATGCCACACATTATGAAAGATACAGTAGGACAAAAAGATGTTGTCTCTATTATCAAAGGATTATATTCTTCTATAAGAAATGGGCCCACATGCATTCTATAAACTAGAACATAATCAAATGTTAAAATCAAGATATTTCTACAGAAGTGGGAGAATCACTGGGAGCTTAGTTACTAGAGTAACTTCATGGAGGCACTCAAAGTGAGCCTTGAAGGGTAGACTGCTTTAGACAAGGAGAGCGAAGAAGGACAGACAACTCTGAGTATAAACAACTGAAATTTATTTCAAAATTTGTTGTTTGTTTATTTTAAGGACAGAGATTATAGCATGTTATACTGTAAGAGCAGAACACTGGTATCAAGAGAACCATGCATGATAGTGATTTGGTGGCCACCATTCCCTAGGTAGCATCACAAGACCTCTTCAGAAATTCAACAAGAAAAAATTGACCATGGAAACATGTTCCAGTTTACACAATCTGAGTTGATTCTAAAATCACCATGTCATGTTCTCAGGTGCTTAACAAGAACTACATCTGCAATTCTACGTTTCAGAGCAGATACTCTTCCCCTTTACTGATAGCAAAACAAATACCAACTCCAATGTAGAGGTGCTTAATGCATGTGAAGAAACCAAGGACTAATCATATGACAATTCCAATGCACAGAAAGCCATTAAACTCCCTATAGACCACTGGACTTTAAAGAATTCAAGTGAAGTAAGATGGTGCCTAAGGCAAGATTTAGTGATACCTCTGAAGTCTGAATGTACTTTGTTAATTTCAGAACCTTGAGTTACTAATAATATCTCACATGTGTATAGCAAGTCAAA
The DNA here is from genome assembly GCF_007474595.2 of Lynx canadensis. Taxonomy (NCBI): domain Eukaryota; kingdom Metazoa; phylum Chordata; class Mammalia; order Carnivora; family Felidae; genus Lynx; species Lynx canadensis. The sequence goes on along the minus strand of NC_044314.2, from coordinate 30,292,853 downwards.
CTTCTCATAATAATCATTTGACTCAACATTATTCTTCTGTGCAAATCATTATTTCCATTTGACAGGCAAAAACACTTAGAAGTTTAGGCAGGGAATCTATAATAGCAGCACCTACCTATACCCTACATCTACTCATACTATACTCTTGCTATATGTAAGAGTATTTTTTTTTATTATGATGGCTATGGTCCTTCTAGAGTTGCTTCCAGTGTTTTTCCTGCTCTTTATGTGGCTGCCTTTGCAGATGTTTTTAAGTAGTGTCTATCCCTATAGTAAATCCAATGGTGTTCTGCTAAATGTTTAATAACTGACAATGTGGGGAAAAAAATTGAGTACTGATTTATAGCATTTACCAATTTCTATGGTGCCATATTTTCCATTATGGCTAATATAAAGCTACCAAATATAATGCCACTGAAATCATAGTTGTAAAGAGAGATAATGTCAGCTGGCTCCAGTATGACACTGGTTGGAATATTCCTTACTTCTTGTGCCTTGTTATTTCAGTTCTAGATAAGCTGTTATGATTCACCAGGACTGAAAAAACCTGATTATCTTCTCAAGGTTTCATTTTGCCCAAGCCTCCGTCCATAGAATTTAGTAATGTTTAATTTATTATAATACTGCATACTTGGTTTCAATCATACTAACTCTTCTTTCTATTTTCCCTGATTAAAAAAGAAAATCAAGATTCCACTTACAGCTCTCCTCCCAGCCTCACTTCGATAGCCAACCCATTAGCAAATCCTAATTTCATGATCCAATTTTTTTCCTTGAATTTATGTTCAATTACCATTTTGCTATTTCAAAATTTTTATCATGATTTCTTAACCAGTTCAGGCTGTTATAACAAAATAGCATGGACCAAGTGGTTTAAAAAGCAGACCTATATTGCTCACAGTTCTGGAGTTTGGGGAGTCCAAGACCAAGATGCTGACAGATTTGGTTCCTGGTAGGAGCTCCCTTTCTGACTTGCAGCTTTCTCATTATATCCTCCCAAGAGACAGAGAGAAAGCTCTGGTCTTTCTTCTTCTTATAAAGAAGTCACTAATCCCATCATGGAGGCTCCACCCTCATGATCTCATCTAAACCTAATTATCTCCCAAGGGCCCTACCTCTAAATACTATCACACTGGGGATTAGAGTTTCAACATATGAATTTGGGACATAAACATTCAGTCAATAAACACAGTATACAGGGTCATTCTTTGCTCTTTTTCTGCTCTCCAGAAGCACTGTTTACTACTCATGTCTCATACTTTACATTGTGATGCCAGACTGGCTGTGAAGACCCAACATATATTCACCCTGTGGCACTCCTTGAGGCTAATACTGCCTAGAACACACTCTGTACAGTCTTATCTCCTCTGCCTGTAGAATGACTCCTTCATCCTTTAATATCTACCTCTGGTGTCCACTCCTCTAGAAAATATTCCCTGAATGCCATCCTCTCATTGCTGGCTTAAATATTGTTCTGTATACTCATGCACAATTTGCAGATTCCTGACCTTAGAATATTTCAAAGAAGGATGTTTATAGGTCTCCTTTCCTTAATATTTCTTAAACTCTTAAAGACAGACCATGTATACATATACAGTATGTGCTTTTATACTTCCAAGACTAAGCACAGAATTTGGCATATGATAGTTAAATAATGTCATTAAAGGATAAAGTATCTCAACATATGCATTAAAGTCAGAACAGTTGTACTACAGAGCTATGAGATGGAAGCAACAACCCAAGAATTGGCAATTCCAACTTGATTGGATCACAACTGCAGTTTATTTTGCCTGTGGATCCTAAAATATACCAGCCCATTTTCAGTATTTGTAAATTAATTTTGAATGTGGATGAAGGAGAGGCAGCATTAAGAACTAGGAATGAATTGCTCTGATCCAGTATTTGAATTCCTCACTTATGTTCTTGCAAAAAGTCTGATGATGGTATGGCACTACAACTTGAAGTTACAGTTATATTCCAGACTTTTAGGAAGGAGGGTCACTTGATGTCCTCTCAGGTTCTTAAGTGTCCCAGACAAAGAACCAGACAAACCTTCCTACTCTTAAGAAGTGGTCTCACATCATGGTTAAAATGGAGAATTGGAGTTAGAAAGATCAAGGCTAAAATTCCTTGACTGCCATCTATATGAAAATATAATTTTAAATTAAGTTTCTTGAACTCTCCAAGACTCAGTTTTCTCATCTGTAAATTGTAGATATGTTCCTCCCAAGCTTATTTTAACAATCAGTTTAGATAAAGCATGAATATTGGTCTAGGTTTTTGACTGCAAGCCTCAGAAAATGACTCTAGTTAAGTAGTAAAAGAAACAAGTTGAAAAAAAATAAAAGAAACAATTAATACTACTAGAAGCAGAGTTGGAAGGCCCAGTCCAAGGCAAACCTTGGAAGGGTAAGAAGCAACAAGTACAAAGCCACCAGGAACTATCTGACCAGAATGCCATCACTATGGATAATACAACCTAGCACTCTTCTACTTCTGCATTTACTCATTATGAATCCTAACCTTCTCTTAGGATTTGTGTTATCAACCCCAGATTCAAAGTCTTGGGTAGAAACATACAGCTTCCCATGACCCAATCATGTTTTCACATCATTTTGCCAAGAGTGGAAGAGAGATGGTTACTTTTTTACAGCTTCTCTAGTAGTTGGTTGAACTCTATTTCTCACCAATACCAAACATAATTGAGGATTCCTCCCAAATAGGAAGGAAGGATTAAATTCTACTCAATAAAAATTTTGGCAAATGGCTACTATGATCGATCTATGTGCCTGTCCATCATCTACATGTACTTTTCTTTCCCTTCATATACAAGATTACTCCTTCCTTCTGTCCCTCTTAAAATCAAAATACATACTCAATGCTTCCTCAAGGCGAATAACTCAGATGCACAAGTTACGCTATCCAACTCTTAAATCCATGATTTGGGAGTAAAGCATCCTTACCCATTTTGATCTTCTCCTGATATTTTGCAAAATATTGATTAAAAGATCAATACAATTAACACTTTATAAAAATATAGTGACTAAAAGTAATAGAAAAACAAAATCGAATTACTATGAATGAATAAATAAATGTGAGAATAACAAAAAAAAAAAAAGGGCAAAGGGCTATATGAGACACTACAGTTTCTGTGTCTGCAACTAGTCACAATGGCACTACTACTATTTATGACTCTTGCCTTCCACTCCCATTTAATAACTTTCTTTTTTTATGTAGCACCTCAGCTGATCAGGAGGATTTAATCAATGGTTGACAAAAACTTTTATTTCTGAGGAATACAGTCTTGCCTGTAATAGGTTGAAGAGTCTTTGAATGACTGAAATAAAACCTTTTACAAGAGTATAATGCAGAGAAAAATGCACATAAATGAGTACTTCAGTAGCTTTTCACAAACTAATCCCACTTATGAACCCAAACTGAGATTGAAAGATAGACTCATAAGCTCACCAGAAGTATAAAGTTTCTTTCCAGTCATTACTACCTCCAAATATTCCCATACACCTAACTAGTAACTGTAGATTAGCTTTTCCAGTTGGTCTTCCATTAACCTTTATTACTGGACCCTGTAGTAGAATCCCTAAGTTCCATCCATAACTTCTCCTTGCAACACTGTGTTGCAGAAACCTGTTTTTTGCTTGACAGTAAAAATCAGTCACTCCAATTGACACAATGCCCTCCTTTTTCTACCTCTTTGCCTATTTGCATGAGGAATACTGGAGCATACTGGTAACAGTAAAATATTATACTTGCCAGGTACAAGTTAACTGCTTCCTCTGTTGTCTATTTATCAGACTAATGATCAAACATTCGTCACTAGATGCTAGGGGCAATGCAATTTTGTTCTAGTAAGAAATCAACTTTTCCTATTGGTGTTTATCATGTAATCCACTGTTATTCTTCAATGTCACAGGTGTCTTTTATATTTGGTCATATGAAGATGCAATAAGAATGTGGGAATTATCTTCCCTACACATCTTATAAGTCTTAACAGTTGTATTCACCCCTGGGACTCCCCCAGGCACCTGAGAATTTATGATTTTGGTAGGAATGGAGATCCAGTGGTTTATGTTTAGCCATTTCTATAAAACCTTACTCCATGAAGTAGAAGACTCAGTTTAGTAAGCCTACTACTTGTTGTGCATAGAAACTAGTGTTCTCAGAGCCAAGGTGCAAACTCCTGACATTTTTTAAAATGTTTATTGATTTTAGAGAGAGACAACACAGAAAGAAAACGCATGCACAAGCAGGGCATGGGAAGAGAAACAGGAAGACAGAGAACAGCAAGCAGGTCCGTGCCATCAGTGCAGAGCCTGACATATGGCTTGAACTTACCAACTATGAGATCATGATCGGAGCTGAAATCAAGAGTCAGATGATTAACCAACTGAGCCACCCAGGGGCCCTTAATGTAAGATAAGAAACCATCAAAATCCTAGAGGAGAAAACAGGCAACAATCTCTGACCTCAGCTGCAACAGCTTCTAACTAGACATAAGTCTGGAGGCAAGGGGGGGTGGAAAAAAAAATGAACTATTGGTATCTCATCAAGATAAAAGGCTTCTGTGCAGCAAAGGAAACAACAAAATGAAAAAGCAACCAATGGAATGTGAGAAGATATTTGTAAATGACATATCAGGTAAAGGGATAGTATCCAAAATCTATAAAGAACTTATCAAACTCAACACCTGAATGCTCAAGAACCAGGAGTGCCGCTTTTTGAGAGCAGTGGAAGATGGATGTCTCAGTTCAGATAAAGAGAGTAAATGTGCCCTTCCTCTGCTTTTTGTTCTATTCAGACTCTCAACAGATGGGTTGATACTAAATTGCATTGGTGAGGGCTATCTTTTTCACTCAGTCTACTGATTCAATACCTAATCTCTTCCAGAAACACCCTCACAGATACACATGAAAATAATATTTACCAGTGATCTGTACATCTTTAGCCCAGTCAAGTTAACACATAAAATAAACCATTACAAGTAAAAATTTTATAAAAATTATTTTATGCTACTTCATAGTATTTTATACTGCTTAATTAGATAGCTGAGGAATTTGATCTTTTTTCCCCCTTCTAGCTAGTTTCATTCAGAAACAGCAATTACATTCTGCAATAATTGAATTTCTCATGTCCCTTATGCTGTTCAAGGGACCAGCATCCAGAGCCTTGTCCTCAGTAGACTTTTGATTCCATATGAATACAACTGATATTTCTGACACCCCTTTTCACACTACATATCTCATTTTGAAAAAAAAAAATTAATGGAATATTCACTCCATTTTATCCCAGTTAGGCAGGAAGGCAAATCTGAAGCTCTCCACATTTTCTTCACAGGTCTGATGTCTATATGCCTTTTTCAGTACTGATTTCTGTTCTTTTAGGTTTCTAGTTTATAAGTGATAGAAACAAATATGGCTCTCTTGAGGGTTTGGAGAAGGATGAATAAAAGAGAAATACATTAAATCATGTGGAGGGATAATAAGGGATCATAGAATTGACCAAAGGTTGATATCTACACTTGAATAAGGCTCAGAATCTAAGGTGATAGCTCTAGCAGGCCAAGAATAAAAGAGAAAGCAACTTTATTTCAATATAGAGTCTATTCAAGATGCTCCCATGCTTTCAGCAAACCATTTTTAGACACAACAACTATCAATACCACTATAACTTTAAATGAACACTAAACATCATTTAGCTTTGTATTATTTACTCTATATTCAAAGCCTTTTGTAAGAGCATTGAAGGGATAAGACTGAGTCATGTTTTTATATTCTGCCTGATAAGGGCAATGACAGAAAGGTCCTTTTCTTTTGGCCTTTGTAGAAGGAAATGAGACAATGTGGCCCAAATGAAAACACACAATGGTATATTCCACAACAATAAAAAATAGAGATGTATGATATACAACCAAATATGACAAAGGCTCCCATAAAAAATAAAGAGATAAAGACTGGTGCATAATAGGGCTCATAGCTGCTATTTTTGGACGTTGAGGTATAGAAAATAGGCCACAAAGATTAAAAATGCTCAGAAGAGGAATAACTCATTTTTAAAAATAAGTTGCAGGGGCGCCTGGGTGGCGCAGTCGGTTAAGCGTCCGACTGCAGCCAGGTCACGATCTCACGGTCCGGGAGTTCGAGCCCCGCGTCGGGCTCTGGGCTGATGGCTCAGAGCCTGGAGCCTGTTTCCGATTCTGTGTCTCCCTCTCTCTCTGCCCCTCCCCCGTTCATGCTCTGTCTCTCTCTGTCCCAAAAAAAAATAAATAAACGTTGAAAAAAAAAATTTAAATTTAAAAAAAAAAAAAACAAAAAAAAAATAAGTTGCAGGTAACTCTATTTTTCAAGATTTTATAGAATCATGATATGGTCTATTTTTCACTATAGCACCTGAAAAAAGCTGATACACTGAGACTTGGTTACTAGGGTTTAACTGCATATTCCAGTTTCATCACTATGCATTTAGAATTTACTAATGAGATTAAAAAAGGAAAAGGAGGAGCACTTTATGTGTCATTTCCTTTCCTTTCCTTCTCTCTTAGTCATAACAAAATACCATAGACTGACTGAATGAAACAACAGAAATGAATTTTATCACAGTTCTGAGGGCTGGAAAGTCCAAGATCATGGTGCTGACCAATTCAATTCCTGGCAAAAGCTCTATTCCTGGCTTGCAGATGGCTGCCCTCTTGGTATATCCTCACACTGAGGAAGACAAAGAGTGTGCTCTCTGCTGTGTCACAAGGACATTAATCATGTTGGTAATTCCATTTAACCCTAATCACACCTTACCCCAAATACAGTCACACTGGGAGTTAAGGCTTCAAAATATGAATTCTGTGGGAACAAAATTCAGATCATAGTACCTTCCCTTTACATTCAAGACACAAATGTACTTCTACCTATTCATCCTGCTAAGCATAAAAAGTCTAGAAATTATACATAAAATAAATTAAGAAGACTCTGAAAGGTAGGAAGAAGGCAGACTGGCTAGGACATTAGTATGCAAGGAATGACATAATGGTGAGCTCCCGAGTCTTCTTATTGCTTCAAACATCCCAGACGTCTGAAACAAAACAAAACAAAAGAAGTCCTAGCAAAGAAATAGAATATATAACGAACTAAAAGGAAATTTAGAACTAAAAAATACAATAACTAAAAATTGTTTAAAAATGCACGAAGATAGCTCAATAAGATAATGAAAAGCATAGAAAAATAATCAGTAAACGTGGAGACAGAGCAATAGAAATCTCAAGATAAAATACACTAAATGAAAAAAAAAACGAACAACTCAGGGAAGTCTTGAGACTATAATAAATGAACTAACATTCATACTAATAGATTCCCTAAAGAAGAGAAAAAAAAGGAGGGACTTAAATAGTATTTGAAGAAATAATAGCTGAAAATTTCCTAAATTTGTTAAAAGACATGCCTACAGATTCAAGAAGCTGGATGAACTCTTAATAGGATAAACTCAAAGAAATTCATGTCAACATACATAATGGTCAAAGTTCTGGAAACTAAGGACAAAAAAAGAGAAAAATATTGAAAGCCATAACAGGTAAGTAATACTTTGCATACAGAAAAAATACAATTCAAATCCCAGATGTTTTCTTATCAGAAATCATTCAGGTTGTCAGTAAGTGATGACATTTTTCAAATGTTGAAAGAAAAGAATTGCCAATCCCAACTTCTGTATCTGGAAAATTATCATTTAGTGATGAAGTGGGAAATAAATTCATTCTTACCTGAAGATAAATGAAAATAATTTGTATCCTGTAGACCTATCCAGAAAGAATCTATAAAAGAAGCTCTTGAACAACATCAACAACAACAACAACAACAACAATAAAGTATACAAAAAGCAATCTGGGAGTATTAAGATGAAAAAAAGCAAATGGAAAAAGCAAAATTACAGGTAAATACAATAGACTCATGTTCTCCTTGAGATTTCTAAACTATATTCAACGTCTGAAGTAAAAAGGATAATGTGGTCTCAAATGTGCTGAGAAAAATTTTACTTTTATGACAGTTACATTATAAATGGAAGACCAGTTGACTTGATAAATTATGTAGTGCAATGTAATATCTACAGCAACCACTATAAGCAATCTACACAAAAAAAATCTATATTTGAAACATTATAGACAAATCAAAATAGAATTTTAAGAAATGTTTAGGTAGACTACAGGAAGGCAAGGAAAATAAAAGAGAGTTCAAATAAAAATATGAAATAATCATAAAGCACAAAGTAAAATGCCATACTTAAGTCTTAACATTATTAATTATATTAAATATAAATGATGTAAATATACCAACAGAAATGACAGACTGGATTTTTTTAAATTTTTTTTTAATGTTTATTTATTTTTGAGACAAAGAGAGACAGAGCATGAATGCGGGAGGGGCAGAGAGAGAGGGAGACACAGAATCGGAAGCAGGCTCCAGGCTCTGAGCCATCAGCCCAGAGCCTGATGCAGGGCTCGAACTCACGAACCGTGAGATCATGACCTGAGCCGAAGTCGGACGCTCAACCGACTGAGCCACCCAGGCGCCCCCAGACTGGATTTTTTTAATGGCCTAATTCTAACTTGTCTACAAGAACCCACCCACAACACAATACGCATTTTTTTTTCAAGTGCCACAAAATGTTTACCAATATAGACCATATCTGGGACCATAAATTAGTCCCAACTAAAATAGCTGAAATTATACATAGTATTTTCATTTACCACAATGGAATCATAATTAGAAACACAACTAGAAATCAATAACAGAAAGATAAAAGGAAAATCTCATCAAGTAAAAAAATAGCAAAGTCTTAATAACCAAAGTATAAAAAAGGAAAAAAAATTCAAAGTAATTAGAAAGAAAACAATGAAAGGCAGAAATCAGTGAATTTATAAACAAAAGAAAATCAGTAAAATAAAAGGTGGTTTAAGAAAAGATTAATACAATTGACAAACCACTAGGAAGACTGACAAAGGACAAAATACGAATAACCAACATTAGGAATGAAATAAGGATATTACTGTAGACACTGTAGACATTAAAAGGATAATAAAGGGAAGTTCAAACAACTGTACACACATACATTTCACCACTTAGATGAAAATGACTAGTTTCTTAAACTGCAACTCACACAATTTGAAATAGATCATTTGAAAAGCCTTATAACTATTGAAGAAATTAAATATAAATATAAATATAAATATATATGTGTGTGTGTATACACATACACACACATATACATATACATATATGCATACAAATAGATGTGCTTGCAAGAATGAGGATTAAAAAAAAGATCTATCACACAATGCTAGTGATAATATTAAATGGTACAGCCTTTCTGGAAAATAACTTGTCAGTTTCTTAAAATAAAATACAAAATAAAACAAAACAAAACACCAGCAATTAACTTACCTTTCAAACCAGAAAGAACACTCCTCTGTAATTATCTCAGAGAAATGAAAACTATGTCCACAGGAAATCTCATATTAACATATTCACAGCAGCTTTATTTGTAATATCCCAAAACTAGAAATACCCAAAATGTCCTTAAATAGATGAATGCCTGAACAAACTGTGGCACATCCATACCGTGGAATACTACTAGGCAATAAAAATGAGTACATTTAACAGCTTGGTTGGACCTAAAGGCATTACTCTGAGTAAAAATAGTGCCCATCTCAAAAATTCATATTTTATGATTTTATGATTTCATTTATATACTATTCTCAACATAACAAAATTATGGAAATGAAAGACAAATTAGTAGTTGCCACAGATTAGGAATGACTTGGGAGAAGAGAGTAGTGTGAGTGTGAAGTGCTAGTATGAGAAAAAAAAATTGTGTGTGTGAGGATGGAGTGGTTCTTTGATTGCAGTGGTGGCATAATCTACACATGTAACAACATGACTTAGAACTTTACATGCATGTTACACCAATGCCAATTTCCTAGTTTTGATATTGTACTCTAGTAATGTAAGATGTAAGATATTGTACTCTAGTAATGTAAGATTAATGGGAGAAAGACACTATAAGTTACATGGGAGCTCTCTGTATTGTTTTTGCATGTTCCTGTGAATCCAGAATTTTTCAAAGTAAAAATGTTAGAAAAAGTAAGGAGAGAGTAGACAAGGTTGTGTTGGGTGCATTCTAATGTAGATATCCATATGCACAATATAGCTTGGGATAAACTGTGACTTAAAAGATGAGTACAAGTACAATGAATGATGCAATTGCAGATGAATTGAAAGTACAGGCTGTTAATAGATACCTGTGTTCCATGCATATGTTTGCATAAAAACTGGCAATTTTTTGGCAGTTATTTATAAAACTAAGATACTTTTTATATAAAACACACACACATTTCCTTCACGTAAAGTAATCATACTCTTAACATAACTCACCAACTATATCCCAGATGAATTGAAAATGTATATCCATGTATAAACTTACACATAAATTTTTATAGCACCTTTACTCCTAATTTCCAAATCTTGGAAGCAAATAAGATATCTGTTTTAGGTCACACTGTGTTCCCCCAAAATTCATATGTTGAATTTTAGTAGCACAGAGTGTGACTATATTTGGAGATAGAACATGTACAGAGGTGATAAATTTAAAAGAGATCATTAGGGTGGGTCCTAATCCAATCTGAGTGGTGTCCTTATGAAAAGAAAATTTAAGGGCACCTGGGTGGCTCAGTTGGTGAAGCATCTGACTTTGGCTCAGATCATGATCTCACGGTTGGTGAGTTCAAGCCCTGCATTTGGCTCTAGGCTGACAGCTCAGAGCCTGGAGCCTGCTTCAGATTCTGTGTCTCCCTTTCTCTCTCTGCCCCTCACCCACTAGTGCTCTGTCTCTCTGTCTCTCAAAAATAATAAGTAAATGTTAAAAAAATAAAAAAAGAGAAAATTGGGACATACAAAGAGACAACAAGGGATGTGTATGCACAGAGAAAGACCATGTGACAACACAGTGAGAAGATAGTCATCTGCAAGCCCACGAGAGAGGCCACAGAAGAAACCAAACCTTCCAACACCTTAATCTTGGATTTCTAGCCTCCAAAACTGTAAGAAAATAAATTTCTGTTGCTTGAGCCATCTGGTCTGTAATATTTTGTTATGAAAACTCTAACAAACTCTTTCAGTAGGTGGATGGATAAAGCATAGTACATTCATACAATGAAGTATGAATCAATGTTAAGAAGTGAGCTATCAAGTCATGACAAGACATGAAGGAACATTAAATAAATATTGCTAAGTGAAAGAAGTCAATCTGAAAATACTACATACTGTATGATTCCACTTATATGACATTCTCAATGAGGCAACACTAGAGAGACAGTAAAAAGATCAGAGGCTATTAGAGGTTCAGAGGGAGGCAGGGTGATATTAATAAATGGAGCACAGGTTTTTTTTAGGCCAATGAAACTATTCCGTATGTTGCTATGATGGTTGATACATGTCATTACATAGGTCAAACTACAGAATGTACAACACAAAGAATGAGCCCTAATGTAAACTATGGACATTAGCTAATAATATCAATATATGCTCATTAATTGTAAGAAATGTAGCACTCTAATGCAAGATGTTAATAATAGGGGTAATGGTGGAAGACAGGGGAGGGGAGGGTGTATGTGGGAACTATGTACTTTCCACTCAAACTTACCATAAACTTAAAACCACTCAAAAAAACAAAGTATATTAATTTAAAAGGCGAATTTATATAAGCTATTCTCTGCAAAATGCATTTACTAATACCACATTTATTGTATGCTGAATGAACTTAAAATGTAAAGTTGAGTGGTCTTTTCTATGAAGAATAAAAATAAGATTGCATAATGTTCTACTTAAAAGTTCATAGTTTCTTAAACTAATTAATTGAATAAGTTCCTACAATCATTTTGAAGACATCTGTCTTTTCAAAGATATTTATTTTGTTCCTTTCTTTGCTTTCTTTTCTTTTTTGTTTTTTCTTTTCTTCTCTGTTCTTACCCTTCCCTTCCCTCCTATGCCCTCCTATGCCCTCCCCTCCCTTTACCCTCCCTTCCCTCCCTTCCCTTTTTCCCTTCCTTTCCTTCCTTCCTTCCTTCCTTCCTTCTTTTTTTTTTTAAGAACAGAAAAGAACATTTATCTCTCTCCAGGAACTTGCAACCGCTTTTAACACAAATTTCCCTACTTGGTCAAGCTGCCAGGTACTGCTTTGATCTTACAGTTTCTTTCAAGCTATTCTCCCCTGAACTTCATGAGACATTCTTTTTTTTTAGGAAACTTTTCCCCCTCTTCTTTCCTTCTTCTCCACTTTCTTTCCCCCTTTCATTTTTTATCCCTCTTCTCATCTCTTTTCATCTTGTTCCCAACAAGAACAATAATATTCCTTTACCGGGATATAATTTCCATTTAATAAACAGGGATAAGAGTGAAAGTAAAAACTTCTTGCATGAACTAATTCTGTGAATGACTGTATCTCTGATGGTTATCAGAATGTCTCCAGACAACAAAGAGAAAAATAAGCCTGTGAAAAAGTCTTAGGAGGGGAACCCTAGAGGTAAAATATGCTGTGTTCTCAATTTTACCCCTCCCATTAAAAATAGAAAACACACACAGAGATCCAAAAACCCACATAATATGAATGAGCAATGTGTAAACACAAAATCACCTTTCAATCTATGAGACTATATTACAGTTTTAACTTCACTATACAAAAATTTTTAACAAGTCATATCCCATATGATATTTTAGAAATCTATTTAGTATTTAAGTATGTAGAAAGTCTGATATGTGAAGGCATTTTTTCTTGGGTCCTAACAACTGAAATTTTAGTAAATCAGTTAACACTGGGGCAAGAATCATTCTGATCAATCTGGAATTTTCAGCTTCATTTAACTAGCAAGTAAAGACTGTAGAGGTTAATAATTTATGGCCAAAAATTTGGCACAAAATATATGTATTAGAAGCAGTCTATGACTAATGTTAATACTGATATGATCAGTGACTCTTCTGCCTTTATTGAATTTTATGATAAATGGGAATCATTTAATTATGTAGGAAGTGTGACCAAATATGGTCATGTGAAATAATTGCTAGAAATTCAGAAGACTATTAAGTATAATCTATTCATCAAGGATATTCTTGAATAGTGTTTCCAGTAGTGGTCATAGGTTGTCCAAATCCAATTTATTTTTCAACACTGTTCACACTTGCCAAATAGGAGGACAAAGCCATAGAAGAGACAATGCTAATTCCCTAGATATGGGAATTAATAAATATATGATCATTATTAGTACTGAGATGCCTCCTAAAGCACTGAAGGGTTTAACAAGTCAACTGCAGTGCCTAATTCACATGTGAGGATACATTATGATCATCTGGAATTTAAAGTCACCTAAAATCAAAGTGGCACTGGTATATGTATTGGTTGGGGGTGGGAAAAGGAGGGAATAAGAGATATCTGTGCCATACTGAACTCTAAAATAAAAGTCCAGGGAGAATCATTCTAAACAAAAAAAAGAAAGAATGTTCAGAAAAGTGAAAACATCCAAGTCTAGCATCAGAATCTGGGGAGGAAGTTATGGAAGAATGGCAGAATATCTGACCAACTAAAGGAGAATAAGAACTCTAGGTCAAAACACAAAAAGCCTGATGGATCTTTGCATAATTCCTAAAGGAAGGCAGGTCTGACTCATTTTATCAGCACTGTTGATGTCTTTTCCCTCAAAATAATTTGCTTGTGCATTAACTACTCTGCTTTATCCTGCTTACTGTGATCCTTTTTTCTGTGAACTAAATCTTAAGCTCTCCAATAGTTCAAGAATGGCTTTCCCATGAGTTTTTCCTTCCTTATAGATTTGGTTTGGATACATGATCTTTTGGAATTGACTAAAAAAATATATCACCTTTCATTCCAAAACTGTTTTCCTTCTAATAATTTTAAGCATTAGGTAAACTATAAAATCTGCATATCAACTAGTTCTATAGCTCCCTTAATTTATGACCTATGTGATCAAACTGAATTCGCTTAACCTATCCTATATCTCTGTTTTAAACTTAGGGGTTTTCTTCCAATCTTTTCAGTAAAAAATGAGTAAATGAATAAATAAATGAATATAAAAATAAATTTAAATTTCAGTTAGATTGAAGTAACATATTTATAACTTAAATTTTCTGGCATCTTTTCTTTCCATAATATTTTGTTGTGAGGGGTAGGAGAGGAACAATTATTCTTCTATATTTCACTAAAGAAAAAAAATGTAACATTCATTATTTGCTCCATATAACATAATATTTGGAAATTATTACTAAGAAACTTAATTTCTTTTGAAAACTATTTTGATTATGCCTAAAGAAACTTTACTTTAGTTCATTTCTGCTACTGACAAAAACAGTTTATTTAAATCGTAAAGTTACCTTTTCTTCTCTCTTCTAATATTAAGGCATTTTTATAGTATACAGAACTCTAATTTGGCAATTATTTTCTTCGGGCACCTTAAATACAACATTCCATTGTCTTCTGACTTCAATCTCTTCTTTTAAGTCTAATTGTTTTATTTTTCCTAAGGGTGATAAATGATTTTAAATTTTCCTCTCGCTGCTTTTAATAGCTGTTTTTCTTTTAAACAAAAAATTTTAGGAAGCTTTGTTATAAATGTGTTTTTTCTTTTATTTATTATGCTTAGAAACTTTCAACCATTATCTCCTTAAAGTTTGCTTTAGCCTCATTTTTTCTTCATTATTTCTGGAATTCTACACATTTTTTAGCACAAAAACAGACACATATATCAACGGAACAAATTAGAAAACCCAAAAATGGACCCACGAATGTATGGCCAACTAATATTTGACAAACCAGGAAAGAATATCCAATGGAAAAAATGCAGTCCTTCAGCAAATATCTTGGGAAAACAGGGCAGCGACATGCAGAAGAATGAACCTGCACCACTTTCTTCTACTATACACAAAAATAAACTCAAAATGAATTAAAGACCTAAATGTGAGACCTGAAACCATAAAAACCCTTAAAGAGAGCACAAAAACAGACACAGAAATCAATGGAACAGAATAAAACAGATTAGAAAACCCAGAAATTGACCCACAAATATATGGTCAACTAATCTTTGACAAAGTAGGAAAGAGCACCCATTGGAAAAAAAAAACAAAACAGTCTCTTTAGCAAATGGTGCTGGGAGAAATGGACAGCAAAGTACAGAAGAATGAAACTGGACCAGTCTCTTACACCATACACAAAAATAAATTCACAATGGATGAAAGACCTAAATGTGAGCCAGGAAGCCATGAAAATCCTAGAGGAGGAAAGCAGCAACCTCTTTGGCCTCGGCAGCAGCAACTTCTTACTAGACATGACTGGAGGCAAGGGAAACAAAAACAAAAAATGAACTACTGGGACATCATCAAGATAGAAAGTTTCTGCACAGTGAAGGAAACAATAAACAAAACTAAAAGGCAACTGACAGAATGAGAGAAGATATTTGCAAATGACATAATGGATAAAGGTATCCAAAATTTATAAAGAATTTACCAAACTCAACACACAAAAAAACAAATAATCTAGTGGAAGAATGGGCAAAAGACATGAAAAGACACTTCAACAAAGAAGGCATCCAGATAGCTAACAGACACATGAAAAGATGCTCAACATCATGCATCACCAGGGAAATATAAATCAAAACCACAATAAGATACCACCTTACACTTGTCAGAATGGCTAAAATGAACAATTCAGAAAGCAACAGGTGTTGGCGAGGATGCAGAGAAAGAGGAACTTTTTTGCACTGCTGGTGGGAATGCATACTGGTACAGCCAGTCTGGAAAACAGTATGGAGGTTCCTCAAAAAATTAAAAATAGAGTTACTCTATGACCCAGCAATTGCACTACTAGGTATTTATCCAAAGGATACAAAAATGCTGATTTGAAAGGACACATTCACCCCAATGTTTATAGTAGAACTATTAACATGGCCAAAGTGTGGAAAGAGCCCAAATGTCCATTGATTGATGAATGGATAAAGATGTGGTGTGCACACATGCCTGCGTGCGCGCACACACACACACACACACACACACACAGACACTGTAATATTACTCATCGATCAAAAAGAATGAAATCTTGCCATCTGCAACAACGTGGATGGAAATAGAATGTATTATGCTAAGCAAAATAAGTCATTCAGAGAAAGGAACAACATATGAATTCACTCAGATGTGGAACTCAAGAAACAAAACAGATGAATTTGGGGAAGGGAAGGAAAAATAAAAGTAGAAAGGGAGGCAAACTATAAGAGACTCTTTTTTTTTTTGTTTATTTATTTTTTACAGAGACAGAGAGAGAGACAGAGCATGAGCGTGGGAGGGTCAGAGAGAGAGGGAGACCAGAATCTGAAGCAGGCTCCAGGCTCCGAGCTGTCAGCACAGAGCTCGACGCAGGGCTTGAACCCACAGACCGCGAGATAATGACCTGAGCCGAAGTCGGACGTTCAACCGACTGAGCCACCCAGGAGCCCCTATAAGAGACTCTTAAATATAGAGAACAAACTGAGGGCTGCTGGAGGGGTATTGGGTGGGGGGATGGGCTAAATGGGTGATGGGCATTGACGAGGGCACTTGTTACAATGAACACTGGACATTATATGTAGATGATGAATCACTAAATTCTACTGCTGAAACCATTATTACACTATATGTTAACTAACTTGGATTTAAATTAAATAAAAAAAAATAAACATCCTTTAACTATATCATCTATGTCTTTCCCTTATCATCTGTATTTCTTTCCTTTAGTCTCTTCCTACTTCTTACTATTTTCTTTTTTTTCTAATCTATCTTCCAATTTACTAAGTTTTTCAGTATAATTAGTATGTAACTTCAGTTTTTTAAGTTAGGTAATTGTTATTTAGTTCTTTTTACATTTTCTAATTGTCTACCAATTTTCTTCCTGTATCTCAACTAATTAAACACATTAAGACATGCATCTGATAACTATATTTTCTAGATCCCTCAAAGATCTATAAGTCTGTTGGTCTTTATTTTAAATCATGTTTCTTGTTTCTTCATGAATATGGTTATTTTCTTGTATGGTGGATAGTGTATCTAGAAGCAATGCAGAATAAAAATATAGAAATAAAGTATTATGATGTCACTTTACATCAGAAAAGATGTTTGTTTGTTTTAGGAAAAAAGACAGGGGCACCTTAATACAATATCAGGGATGGGAAGATGATTCAGAGCTGGTCTTCAGTCCTTGCAATGGCTGTGCACTCTGGTTTACAATTTTTGCTAGGTTGAGTCTTTTAAGGACACAAAATGTGGTATTTTTATCAAGCCCTGTCCTCCTTGGAAGGTCATGTTTTGTCACCCTAACTCTTAAGATGTTACTAAAAGCTCTGATGAACCTCTTAGCCTCTTACCCAAAATTTCAAGACTTGGTAGGATGCATCTAGTAAAAAAGTAATCCCCAGTGCCAGGCTATCTTCTCTGTATCTCCTTCTTCTGCATGTTGAACCCTAGTCATCATTGTATTACCTTCATTTGATATGTTCAATTATATACACTTGGTATTTTAAATAGATTCTCTACTTAATGAGAGTTTTGCATTTAATAACCTCATTTTTTATTACCAGAGGTATGCAATCTGGACATTCTATATTACTTTTCATGATTTATTTTTATGTTTCTAACCAATGCCAAATTGATTTTATTATGATGGGTCTACTAATATCCAGCATAGTAAAACTTCATTGGAACTCCTACTTTTAATGTACATATCTTAGCTACTATTTTGCATTTACTTTTTCATGTAAATCTTAGAGGACAATGTAATCCAATCTTTAAAATCTGTTATTATTCAAATTGTAAGTTAATATTATTTTTTAAAAATGAAGTAAATGGTACAAATATTGGTATAAATATGTTTTGTATATTTTGTTTTGAGTTTAGAGTTATACATCTTTAGAGACTGACAATTTTAAAAATATTAAAATTTCTTAGGCTAATATGATTGGCTATAATATAAATGTACACAAATCAATACTTCATGGTATTCTAGTACAAAACATCCACCTAAAATAAAAATCCCACCCTCCTAAAATCCAATTAGAATTAGCTAGAAAAGCTATAAAAACCATAAAAATATATTAAGAGTGAAATACATAGGACCCACATGAAGAAAACATAAGGCTTTACTGAAAGACTAAAACGATCTATAAATATAAAATTAAGAAAAAGTAACATTTTTGAATGAGTTCTGTAAATAGTGAAAATATTAACCCTTCACCCATCATAATGGTTGCAAGTATGTTTACGTTGTTTGATTCTTGTACTTAATTTACCAGTTTGTATCTTTGTATCATATAGCATTTTTTAAATTCAAAATTTTGATATCATCAAACTTTCAGGAACTCTTAACAATATTGTTCAGTCAAAGGCCTTTGGCACATGCTATTTCTCTTTCTTAATTTCTGTGCTGTCAGCACAGAGCCTGACGTGGGGCTTGAACTCACAAAACGCAAGATCATGACCTGAGCCAAAGTCAGATGCTCAACCGACTGAGCCACCCAGGCGCCCCTCAACCTATATTTCATAGCACTAAAAAGCCTCAGATGTTCTAGGAAGTTTATATAAGAGTGATATAAAATATTAATTTCATTAAGATATATAATAAAGCATCTAAGTAGTTGCAAAAACATTTCATATTAAATGTAGTTATGAAAAAGGAATAAAAGTAGCAGACACTTATAAATACTTGTATCTTCTTATATATATTAACAAATTTAATCCTTCAACACTATTCGGTGGTCATCAATATTATCTTTTTATAGCTCAGAAAACTAAGACACAGAGAGATAAAGTAAACTTCCCCTGAGTGAGTCATACAGCTAGTATGCAGTAGAGCTAGATTTTATTCTTAGGCTGTCTAGCCTCACAATCTGCTCGTAACACCACAATCTTCCTGTCAGCAAGGGGAGACCAAAGCATGTGGAGGTAGAGTTAGCAAACTGCAATCCCTCTCTTACCCCACCATGACCTCTTACTGCCCAACCCAAATCCCAGCTGTGTCTTTGTTCACTTAAAGAGTGTTTATTGAGGGCAGAATAAAGAAATGGTTAATAACACTGGCTCCAGAGTCAGACCTATCAAGATAAAATCCTTCCTCAATTCCTTGCAACTTTTTGAGACCACATGTGATACTTAGCTTTTGCATGCCTCGTTTTCACATCTATATTTCACAAAAATATAAAAACAGTACCTCTATCTCTGGATTTATTTAAAGCATATGTAAAAGAAGAGTCTCTAAGCATACATTATGTTTTAAAGTTCTCTTACCAGTTAATTTTATGACCTTCTAGATATGAAGTTTACACAAAATAAATGTGAAGAATGAAGGCAAATTTTCATGGAGAAGGAATTTACATAGGTCCTTGAATGAGGGAAAGGTCTTAGGTTTGTACATAAATTAGCTTTTTTTTTTTTTTAAGTTTATTTATTTATTTTTGAGAGAGAGACAGAGAGAATGAGTAGGGGAGGGTCAGAGAGAGAGGGAGAGAGAATCCCAAGCAGGCCATTAGCATGGAGCCTGATGGGGGGCTTGAACTCACTAACTGTGAGATCATGACCTGAGCTGAAACCAAGAGTCCCATGCTTAACCAACTGAGCCACCCAGATGCCCCAGAATTAGCTATTTCTGATTTCACCTTTTTTCTGCTGTAAAATGGAAATCATCACTTGGTTTGCACAAGAAGAAAAAAGTAAAAGGATCCTTCCTCAAAACAAAACAAAAACAAAAACCCTTCTGAGTTTACAAAGATCCCCTTCTTCAACCCGCATTGCACTTAAATGGCCCAGAAAAATAACTATTATCCCACCAGCACTCACCATGTTATTTGCCTTTTCCCACTTTATTGATTTACCTTTAATGCATAATTATCCAGTGTGTTTAACATTACTAATTCAGGCCCAGTTTAACTTCCTGTTGAATGAAGACTCTTACATTATTCTCTTCTCCCGCAAGCTATTTCTCTCTTCCCTTTTCTGATTTCCTTAGCACTGGTTACGCTAAATTAGAACTTGGGAGACTGTCATTTGTTAATGTAAATGAACTGTTCCTGTTCAAATTTCTCAGGCATCAAGCACCCATTTGTTATTGTGGCCACTCTTCCAAGCACCAGGGTGTTTTATGTATTAATGACAAAACCATCATTCTCTATTTGCCAACTTAAATGGGACACTGAATGATGCTAGGACTTGATAGATTATAACTCAGAAAGACACCCAGGCATCTGGATAACAATAGTGTGACAGGCTAAAATGAGATAAAATGACAATAACAACATCATGTCAAAACAAAACACAACACATAAGGACCAGGGATCCAGAAGTACAGGGAAAATGCCCACTGGGTGATGTTCCTTGGGTGGCCTCTGACCACAAAGAATTTACTAACACAAAGATAACATTAAAAACTTCACTAACCTGAAAGCAGAAAAAAGGTCAAAGAACTCAAATATCTCATCCCAGCCCTCTTTTTTGCCAATTTGGTCATTTCTTCCTATTTAGGGACAACATCAAGGTAGTATATAAGGTATTTGAATCTATCAAGACAATAAGCTTTTTGTCATGGGCTTCAACCCTGATTATGTTTGATTTTTTTTCAAAAGGAATTTTCATTTTAATTGGGGTCTAACCAAAACCTCTGACAAACTGAAAGGAATGTAATAGTAATAGTGGGAATTTTAGTCTATTGCTCATGTGGCTTCAGGTTATATAACACAAGAAAAAAGGGAGAAAGTGCTGCTTTAGATATGGCAAGGCTGCTGATAATTTCTCACTTCAAAATAAATAAACAGCTGCCCAAAAAATCTTCAAGTTTTTGTTTTTGTTCTTTGTAGAGATGACATATAAGAATTAAAATAAATGTCCTACATGTCCATAATAGAAAGCAGAAATTCTTTGGGAGAGGTTTCCATTCTATTTTGAAGATTTTTATAATCTGTGAAACAATGTTATATACATTTACCTAATAATTACTCTTCGTGTATAAATTTGAAATTGTTATTTTTAAGCATGAACAATCTGAAAGAAAAGTGAATAACAAGCAAATAACTGCTTCTAATATATATATAGTCTCTGAGGCCAGCTTGAACCACAGGCTTATAAAGTCTTTAACTATGTTCTGTCTGTGATTCCCCTTCTGTGGCAATCAAAACTTTTAGACAGCCCAACACAAAACAGAGCAAAAGGGATGAAAAGGAATGTCCTGTTTCCACCAAAGATGACAAGCAATGGGAACCAGTAACAAAACTGGGGTAACAAACTGAGAATAAATGGCAGAGATACTCAAAGCAGTGCTGAGCTCAGGCTTATCGCATTGGCATAGAACCATGAAGCCATGAACAGCAAGGCACAAGGGACCTTTGTGGATATCTCACTTGGTCAAAGGCTAGAGGCTGTGGTGACAGGCAATGCAGACCATGTCTCAGTGGAGCCTCCAAGAAAACTATGGAAATAAAGATGATCCAAATAAGAACAAATGGGCTGTTTATTTAGAGCTTGTTGTAACAAAAATGTCAGCTACCATCACTTGCATTTGGTGGAGCTATTCAAAGGTATGTAGGGGAATGGGAAAACTTGATGGTAAAAACAAGGGAAGGATTCAGGAATGCTCTAATTAGGCATTGATGGTATTGGGAAGGTAGAGATACAGTGTCCTATGTGTTTGTTTGGGGAAATTAAGTGACTTTCTCCGGTTGCCCCTGAGTTGGGAACAGGGACAAATAATAGGAAGACTGGAAGTTGTTGACTGGTAATGTCCTGACCATTCAGGGCCAATTTTTGCAGAGGTGGTGGTGTAGTTTTTCGGCAGGTTGCCAGAGAGGTTGCAGTCAGGGTTTTATTTTCATATGTGTGCTGGCCATTTGAATATTCAGTCTCTCATAATTGTCAAGTAATTCCCATATTAAAGTGATGAACAATATTGAACTTTACCCAAGCCCTGTGAATCTGGAATACAACATCAGTTTAAAAAAAAAAAAAAAAATCGGGGCGCCTGGGTGGTGCAGTCGGTTAAGCGTCCGACTTCAGCCAGGTCATGATCTCGCGGTCCGTGAGTTCGAGCCCCGCACCGGGTTCTGGGCTGATGGCTCAGAGCCTGGAGCCTGTTTCCGATTCTGTGTCTCCCTCTCTCTCTGCCCCTCCCCCGTTCATGCTCTGTCTCTCTCTGTCCCAAAAATAAATAAAAACGTTGAAAAAAAAATTAAAAAAAAAAAATCCCCTAATTCTTTGTGTTCCAGAAACAGCTTAATGCAAAGAACCATCCTTCCCCATATGACTTAGTTAAGATTTATGCATGCTCCCCTTTACCATTGAGAAGGCCAATGACTCTCCAAATTCCCATTCGGTGCCTAATAATGATTAGCTGAATTGTTTGTATCCACTGGACCAATCTGGACAAAATACCTGCTACCTTGACTTGATCACAGCTTAGTTAAGGTTCTCTCCATCTTCAGTCCCATGAGATTCACTCACCCTGACTCTCACCCGCTATACAGCCAAGCAGAAACTGACTTCAGGAAGAAACACTCCTTCATCAACCATGGTTCACCATTTCATCCTACTTTCCCACAGCCAGTTCTTCATAGACTTACTCACTTCTCCCTGCTCTCTTTCTCTCTGCTCTTTTTCTGACTGACCTTTGAAATCCTTGCTTGTGATCTTATGGTGGAAATATTCTTCTTATTGCAATAGTTCCTTCCCACCGTCACCCCTACTTTGCAAGTACCTTTCTCTCCACTTGCTATAATCAAATTGATTCTGCATTTCATTTTTATGTGACATTTTGCAGTTTACTTTTTGTTTTGTTTTGTTTTGTTTTACATTTTTCAGTTTAAAAATCTTCAGAATAACTTGATTTAACTCCATCACAGGGAAATCTGCATTGTTTCCTTACTTTTACAAAACTAAAAGATTTTGATATGACAAGGAGGTGATCTATCCAGCTTATTATCTGACAGCCACTTCCCATCAGCTCAGGCACCCAGCGTCATGGAAATACAAGTGCTTCTCTGTCACAAGAACTTTCATCCTTCTGATTTTTCCTGAGTGTATGTTCTTATTGCTGACTAGATCATCTTCCAAGTAGGTATGGGGATGCACTTCTTCCCAAAATCTTCACTGGTAGAGGTCTTTTAGAATTTACTATGTAGTCAGAATGTTTTATCCATCAATAGGAGATGGAAAAGGCAGAAACTGTAGGAGGGATGGGAGAGGCACAAGAGGAATTTTTTGAACTACAAATGGCGGCTATCATAGCTCTGATTTTGAAGTATAACTGAAAATCATTTAGCCTAAGTTGTATTTGCTAGAGGCAAAGATCTTTGACAGAGTAAATCCTGTAAAGTGGCAAAATAAATACAATGAGATCACAGTGTGGTGATAAGAGAAGGGCTCAAAGGAAAATCAAATGACAACATAATCAGCTTAAGTAATGGGGCCAAAGGTCTATTCCTTATCTGAAAATATCATAAATTCTCTGGCCTTCCGTCAAAATTATTGCTTTATCGCTCACCTTTGGTACATTTCTCCATCTTTTGTTCCATTTATGTTAAACTACTGTCATTAACATGTCACAAATGTATTAGTGCTCTTCTAAAAGTAAACTCTTTATCAACCATTTTATAACCTATGTAGGGAAAACAATAAGGATAAGGCTGTGGAAGAGCTACTTACTAATCTAGTTACAGATGCCATACACATAATAAGAGTGGACATAATTATTAATTTTTAAATATACTCCGATATTAATCCATGCTATATGTTGTTTTTGTTTTGTTTTGTTGTTTTTACTGTAACCGGATTAACATCAAAAAATAATTCACAGAAGCAGGCTTTGAAGGATGATGTGATGCTAAGAAATGGAAATACAATGTAATTTATTTAGGTAATTCCGTGAGGTGTAGGTGGAAAATTGAGAGGTGCCAGCAGGTCTAGAATAAGATACAGAAGGAAAAGTAGATTCCAAAATGGATAGCAGTATCTCATTGCTGGGAGCCCTTTATGTCTCCTGTCCTCAATTGTGATATATCACTCTTTATCTAACATATTATGCTGGATGCTTAAGTCATTTATTTTCTCACATTGGCTATAAAAATGATCAAGGCTAACTTTTCTTCCTAGTACTATTTGAATCTAGACCCATTTGTTATGATATATAGTGCTTTCACTTAATTGCAGTCTTTTTTTTTTTTTGATCCAAGATGTGTTTAGAAGTATGTTATAAAATTCTCAAGTGTTTCAGAAATTTTTGTCATTATTATTGCTATTTATGCTTACTTTTAGTTCATAAATTAAGTCCAGAGGTTAAACATTATGTTATCATTACTGTTTGAAATTTAATTTTCCTTTGTGGTCTATCTAAATGTGTTTTTGTATTTTTTTTTTCAAAGAATGCGACTGACACTTGAGAACATAAATGTTTTCTTTGTTGGTTAAATAATGCTATTCTTTATGTTATTTATATCTTTTCTGTTTCTATGACTGTTTGTCTGCTTGAATTTTGTTGAATCTGAGAAAAAGATGTTTATCTGCTCCTAGTTTTTTTATCAATGTTTTCTTTATTTTCATGAAGTTAGTTCTTTAAATGTTAGATGCAATAATTTGATATATGAAAGTTCAAGAACATACAATCATTAATTTTGGATTATTTATTTTTATATAAGCAGTTAACCTTTTAAGTTCCAATCTGTCATTTATTTTGAGGATATGTATATATGTACACAGTCCAAATAATTGAAAAAATCTTATTTTAGCAATTATTTGAAATATTTGCTTGTTTTCTACTATATAATCACGTCTTATTTATACTACTAACATTCTGGGCTCTCTTCTACCCTACTGATTTAACTGGCTAATTTATAACAGTGCCCTGCCATTTGGATTAATGTAACTTTAAAATATATTTTAATATTAGGCAAGGCATATCTCCCTTTTTAGTTACCTTTTTTCCATATTTTTTGCCTTTTCTCTCATTTTTATATTTAGTTAAACTTAGAATAACTTTATCAAGTTGCAAAGAAAATTCAGTGGATTTATGAACTATATTATACTGAGCTGGTATTTTTATCAAGCCACAAACTCTTTCTCAGACTTTGGGTTCATACTGAGTTTGAATTCTGTGTGGAAATAAATGAAAGGCACCCAAAAGAACAAGACTATTATTTAGAGCTTGCTATATAACAAGGCAGTCAGCTATCATCACTTGCATTTGGCAGAGACTCAAAAGCAGGCAGAAGAGTGGGAAAGCTGAATATTATAGAGAAGGCTTTGGTTATGCCTTAATTGGAGGATGTTGGCACGCACTGTTGGTGGGACCATAAAGTGGTACAGCCATTAGGAAAAACGGTATAGAGGTTTCTTAAAAAATTAAGGTCCAGCAACCCACTTCTGGGTATATATCCGGAAGAATCTAAAGGAGGATCTTGAAGACATATTTGCTCATCCATTTTTACTGCAACATATTCACAATATCCAAGTCGTGGAAGCCACCAAACTATCCATCAACAGGTGAACTGATAAAAAAAAAAACACATACGATGGAAAATTATGCAGCCTTAAAATGGAAGGAAATCCATTTTACATACTACAATGTGGATGAAACTTGAGGACACTATGCTAAGTGAAATAAGCCAGTAACAAAACAGCAAATACTCTATGATTCCACTCACATGAAGCATCTAAAGTAGTCAAGATTACAGAAACGGAAAGCAGAAGGTGATTGACAAGGGCTGGGGGAAAGAGAGAGGGAATTGGTGTTTAGTGGACATAGAGTTTCAATGTTGCAAAATGAAAAAGTTCTAAAACTCTGTTGTACAGCAATATAAATATACTCAACACTGATGAATGATAAACTTAAAAATAGTTAAGGTATAGGGGCGCCTAGGTGGCTCAGTCGGTTAAGTGTCTGATTCTTGACCTCTGGTTCTGGTCATGATCTCATAGTTTGCGAGATCAAGCCATGCATCTGTGTTGTCAGTGCAGAGCCTACTTGAGATAATCTCTCCTTCTGTCTCCTCCTCTCCCTGCCCGTGCTCTCTCTCTCTCCAAATAAAATAAACTTAAAAAAAAAAAAAATTGAGCACCTGCCATCGTTGCCACTATCACCATCCTTGTCTCAGTCACTATTACTCCTGGTTTGGATCATGGTGGTAGCCTTGAAACACATTTTTCTGCTTTTATTCAGATGACTTTTATGCAGAACCAACTTTATCACATTCTAAGTGCCAAAATCTTTCTTTACGGGGAAATTCTGGAAGGACAGCCATCTGTAAGAAAAAATTCTAGGATATGCAATATCATCCCCATTATTGGATATTCTGTGAAGAGTTAAAAAATACAGCTAGATAGAAAATCAATGAGAGGGATAATAATTGGATTAGGAAGTATTGTAGACTATAAACTTGAAAATAAAATGCAATAGATTTTACAAACAATAAGAATGTCATTTCCTAATAAACTTATTAAGTAATATACTATAAATCTTTAATTAGAATAATAATGAAAAAGTTATAAATAACTGACATTTAAAGATCTCCAAGATATATATTTTAAATGGAAAGGTATACAACAGTATAAATATATTATCAAGTAAAATTTATCTATACTCTTTCTTTCTTATGTTGGCATTGTCTGGTATTGCCACCATGGTTCTAGCCTCATAGAAATAAATACTCAGGATAAAACATGCCTTGAAATTGTCAATGGATTTTTTTTTCAATGCCAATTCAGTTTATTGAAAGACCATGGTCTTTTACTTAAAAAAAAATAATTTTCTTAAGTTTAAAATTTTTCCTGGAAAAAATTCCTTTCATCTCAATTTTCAAATGTGTTTACATAAAATTATACATAGTACTTTTCAGTAATTTTCTAGAATTATCTCTTGTCATTATTTCCCTAATCCCCTTCTTCATTTCTAATATTGTTAGTATGTGCTTTTCTTTTTTTCTGTCAATTTTACTAAATTTCATCTATTTCACAAGGGTTTTGAAAAAACCATGATTATATTCTCTCAATCTTTCAATGTCTACACTTTTTTTCACAAAAATATAACAGCATTTTTAAAGATTATATAGGTTAATATGGAAAACACTTAGAACAATGATTAGAACACAGTAGTTACTATACAATATTTTAAGGATAAATATGTAAGCATAAAAATAAAGTTTTTTTATAGAAGTTGGAAAACTGATACTAAAATTCATATAAAAATTTTATGGGCACTGACTAGTAAAAACAGTATCAAAAGAAGAGAGTAAGGAGAATATAAAAGGATTTGCCCTACATGATTCAAGACTTTACAAAATACCAGCAATTAACTGATAGGGTACTGAAATCAGGACATAAAACATAGACCAATGGATCAGAATAGGGACTCCTGACAGTCCCATGCACATATGAGAATATGGTCAATGACACAAATGGTATTACAAATCAGAGAGTAAGAAGGAATTGAACAAAAAATGGCATTGGAATTTTTGGCCATCATATATAAAAATACTAGATTCTTCCTTCAAAAAATACAAAAAAAAATACAAAATTTCTAGAAAAAATAATTGATAAACCTGAAATAGATATTTAGATAAAAATTATTTAGATGATATTTTAATGTCATTATGGTAGAGAAAGATTTCAAATATAAAAAGAGAAGTCATACAAAAAAACATAAGGGGGGGCGCCTGGGTGGCGCAGTCGATTAAGCGTCCGACTTCAGCCAGGTCACGATCTCGCGGTCCGTGAGTTCGAGCCCCGCGTCAGGCTCTGGGCTGATGGCTCAGAGCCTGGAGCCTGTTTCCGATTCTGTGTCTCCCTCTCTCTCTGCCCCTCCCCTGTTCATGCTCTGTCTCTCTCTGTCCCAAAAATAAATAAAAACATTGAAAAATTAAAAAAAAAAAAAAAAACATAAGGGAAAAATGTGCAAGTTTAAAATATGTCACTAATATATTGAAAGATTTGAAGTTAATTTTTGTTGTTGTTCAGCTAATAACACACGGAAAAGACAAGCCACAAACTGGGAGGATTATTCAGTGCTTTTAACTAGGATATTGATACAATGAAAAAGACAAATGTCACACTAGGAAAAAATAAATAGGAATAGGAAATTCAGTTATTAGAAAATCAAAATGACCCATTGTAAAATGTGATTTATTTCCATGGCAAGAATGGAAATGCAAATGAGAACTACAATGGTATAGCTATTTCAGATCCCCTCAATTCTTAAGAGTGAAAAACATCTGACACTATCAGTGTTAGAAAACATCAGGACACATGGGTTCTCTCATTCACTACCAGTAGGCACGTGAATCAGTAAACTGTGCAGAGAGGAATTTGGCAATGTCCGGTAAAATATGAAGATTTCTATCCTTCAATGAAGCTTTGTTTTTACTGGCATAAAGATTGGAAAAATTATCATTGGGATTTAATCAATAAGTTATGGTGTACTGATTTCTTGGAGTGCTTTAAAATGGCTAAAATAAATCACTGTATCTACATATATCTATATAAAAATACTTTTAATGCCCTGTATGTGAGACAGGAAACCATCAAAACCTTAGAGGAGAAAGCAGGAAAAGACCTCTCTGACCTCAGCCGTAGCAATCTCTTACTCGACACATCCCCAAAGGCAAGGGAATTAAAAGCAAAAGTGAACTACTGGGACCTTATGAAGATAAAAAGCTTCTGCACAGCAAAGGAAACAACCAACAAAACTAAAAGGCAACCAACGGAATGGGAAAAGATATTTGCAAATGACATATCGGACAAAGGGCTAGTATCCAAAATCTATAAAGAGCTCATCAAACTCCACACCCGAAAAACAAATAACCCAATGAAGAAATGGGCAGAAAACATGAATAGACACTTCTCTAAAGAAGACATCCAGATGGCCAACAGGCACATGAAAAGATGTTCAGCGTCGCTCCTTATCAGGGAAATACAAATCAAAACCACACTCAGGTATCACCTCACGCCAGTCAGAGTGGCCAAAATGAACAAATCAGGAGACTATAGATGCTGGCGAGGATGTGGAGAAACGGGAACCCTCTTGCACTGTTGGTGGGAATGCAAATTGGTGCAGCCGCTCTGGAAAGCAGTGTGGAGGTTCCTCAAAAAATTAAAAATAGACCTACCCTATGACCCAGCAATAGCACTGCTAGGAATTTACCCAAGGGATACAGGATTACTGATGCATAGGGACACTTGTACCCCAATGTTCATAGCAGCACTCTCATCAATAGCTAAATTATGGAAAGAGCCTAAATGTCCATCAACTGATGAATGGATAAAGAAATTGTGGTTTATATACCCAATGGAGTACTACATGGCAATGAGAAAGAATGAAATATGGCCCTTTGTAGCAACATGGATGGAACTGGAAAGTGTAATGCTAAGTGAAATAAGCCATACAGGGAAAGACAGATACCATATGGTTTCACTCTTATGTGGATCCTGAGAAACTTAACAGGAACCCATGGGGGAGGGGAAGGAACAAAAAAAAAGAGGTTAGAGTGGGAGAGAGCCAAAGCATAAGAGACTCTTAAAAACTGAGCACAAACTGAGGGTTGATGGGGGGTGGGAGGGAGGGGAGGGTGGGTGATGGGTATTGAAGAGGACACCTTTTGGGATGAGCACTGGGTGTTGTATGGAAACCAATTTGACAATAAATTTCATATATAAAATTAAAAAAAATACTTTTAATGCTGGGTAAAATATCACAGGTACTGTGGTTATGTTTGCATCATTATCTTTTAGAGACCATAGCAAAATATTTAGACATGAAATGAATGATGTTAGAAATTCATTTCAAAATAATCCATTTGCAAATGGGAATTGGATGGAAGTAGGGATGAAACAAAGTGATGAGTACTCTATGTAGGTATTAGCTGCATTGGCATTTCTTTTCTCAATTTTTATATATGTTAGAAATCTTCCATAAACATAAAGCTACAAAAGTGAACAATGTGTAAAGAATATATCAAATTTACATAAAATTTACAATAAAGAAAAATGATTTCATTCTACAAAGATTCAGAGCATTGAAACTAAATTAAATTAGTTATGTGTAATTAAATATGGATTTCTGAAAATTGTTATCCAGACTATATTACAAGTGAAAATTGCATATATTGTGAAAAATTGCCTATAACTATGAAACAGACACAGATATACCAAGGACAGGAAGACCAGATTTCTTACAATAGTGGTGCCACTCAAGACAGACAAGATAGATTTTTTTTTCTGTACAGAAATTTTGTTATTTTGTGTTTTTTTCAGCAAATATTATAAATAACATGAGATTTTGCATGCTTACATAATCATCCAAAGAGGACAGTCCAAAACATTCTTCAGAAAGAATATGCTGAAATTACTTTTTATGACCAATATTAGTTTATCTTCCTTCACCTAATATCTTTGTAACTGCCATCACAGAGCATGCAGAATCTTTTTAATATTGCTTAATATTATGACTTAAAGTTGACATATACCTTATCTAATGCATTTTTACTCACTTAAAACCTGGAACCTAATGAGAAAAACAGACACTATTGTTCATCATAGGATGATGATACACCTCCTTATTGGCTTAAGGACTAATAAGGAAGTGAAATTGTTCTCTTCTTGTAATAACGCCATTGATGGTGGTTTGTGTATATGAATATGAAGGTAGTGGGGGAAAAGGAAGGAGAGAGAGAATAAGAGAGACATCTTGGTCAATATTATAGACATCTTACTGTTATTCAGGCTAAACATTTTATTGGCTGTGATCATCTAATCTAGCTGTAAATTGTCCAGTGAGAGCATGGTAGGGACTGGCTTGACCCAGAAAAAGTAGTATAAAGACAATATTGCTGGCATGAGCCTCTGAATTATCACTATCTTTAGGGGCATCATTTCTCTTGGCTTGGTTATATGAAAGGAAATTAAGCCCTTGGAGATTTTTTTGTGCTTTTTTTTTTCTTTTTTAGGCTGAGAGCAACAATGGCAGATGATTGAAGAGCAAAGACCCAAAGACTCTTCAATTTTCCAAATTGCTTTAATTTGATGTAGAAGGAATGCTACATTTTGTTAAATTATATTATGATAAAGAGAAGCTAGTTGCTTCTCAGCATGAATCTGAAAGCAAATTATTTCCACAAAAAAGGACGATGTATTTAACTAGACAAGTAATTACCTTGTGGTGCTACTATCTCCCCTGCCTCAGATCAGAAAAGAAGAATTCAATTATCACATCATTAGATCAAAAAATAATTTTAGTGATATATTCCAAGTGAATTAATTTATTTCTAGGCAGGTTCCAATGATTTTGGATTAACCTTCATGAATTTTGCTGATTGAAATTTTCAGTCAATGCCTTTACTTAAAAATCAAAATGTTATTTATTTTATGTTCGATTAACATTTTCTTCAATATAATTTTTTTCTTAAATTATAGTTACATATATTTAATTTACAGCATAATTGGATTTCTTATGAAGTTTAACCAAATTACTATATTACTCTATTTCTAGATAATTCCATTTTCTGATTTCCATTATTTTGCAATAAGCAATAGATACAAATATATGATAAATGATAAATAAATGATAAATGTGTATTATATATATTTGAAGTATAACTATATGGTGAAGGGAAGAGAGAATAAGAAACATATATCATTAAGAGGGTAAATGGCCATAATTACACTTTTTGTTGTTTTATATTTTGTCATATTTATTTCCAGATTTTCATTATAGAAGTTACAAGTGCAGTTCACATCTTCTTTTTTTATATACTTTATTCAGGTATAAATGATATATAATAAACTTTATGTGAAAGTTTTTACCTATATATAGGTATATTTTTTATAGGTAAAATTTTTACCTATATATAAACTATACATATGAGCTTTATATATACTGCATATATGTATATCACATTATATATTTTGTATATGATATATAATTGTATACAACATATAATATACATTATATAAACAATCTTGCCAATAAAAATCCCTCTATACCCATTAAAGAGAGAAAACACAATTTATCAGTAAGAATTATACATTTGTATGCATGTAAAGATAGCAAAAAAAGTGTCTATAAAGACTGAACAAAATTTCATGTACATTTATACAAAAAAGTAAAAAGTAAAAGAACAATAAAAACTTCTCTAATCTGCTGAGAGACAAGGGGACTCACTTCGTGGCTGTCTCCAATACCCTCTTGAGGGAATTCTAAGTTCATCATAGATACGTATGGTCCAAAGATCCAAGGTCTACTGACCTTGAATTGTGATTAAAAGCTCAAATCTTTTATTGGACCTATTATGTTTTTTTTTTTTTCTTTAGGAAACGTACTGAGGAAGAGAGAGTAGGGGGCATGTTCCTCCTTTTCTTCATTCAACTAAGCAAGCGTGGTCATCTTACCCGTATATTATATTCACAAATAAGATAGTCAACATATCTATTCTCCAAAAGTTTTGACATCTCCATTCAGAATCCCTATTACTCTCCCTCCCCTCTCTATCTCCTCTGTTGTCAAGCAACCAAATTTGCTTTCTGTTATTTTAGATTAGCCTACATTTTCTAAAGTTTTACATAAATGGAATCTTCTAGTATATACTTCTTTGTATCTAGTTTGTTTCATTCAGTATATTTATTTTGTGATTTATTCAAGTTATAGTGTGT
Source organism: Lynx canadensis (assembly GCF_007474595.2). NCBI lineage: Eukaryota > Metazoa > Chordata > Mammalia > Carnivora > Felidae > Lynx > Lynx canadensis. The sequence goes on along the minus strand of NC_044314.2, from coordinate 30,260,103 downwards.
ATCAACAGTTCATTACATCTTGTTGTGGGGTAGTATCCCATTGTATGGATAAACCATAGTTCATGTATCCATTCCTTGATGGACATTTGGGTTGTTTCTGGTTTTCAGCTATTACAAATAAAGCTGCAGTGAATATTCATACACATATATGCTGTGTATGCATATATATATCTGTGTGTACATATATGCTTTCTTGTATCTTAGGTAAATATGGCTAGATCATAAGGTAAGTGAATTCTTAATATTTAAGAAATTGAAAAACTATTTTCGAAAGTGGTTGTACCATTTCATGCTCCCAAACGCAGGGAATGGAATCCCAGTAACTCCACATCCTTGCCAATACTTTTTATGTTTAGCTTTTAAAATTTTAGTCTTTCTAATAGGTGTATACTAGCTTATCATGGTAATTTAATTTGCATTTTCACAGTGACTAATAATATTGAGCATTTTTTATGCTCTTATATGTCTCCATCTATCTTTTTTGGTGAAGTATCTTTTCCAATATGAACTCATTAAACAATAGTTTCTTTTATTATTGACTTCTGAGTGTTTATATTTTCTATATGGAAATCTTTTATCATTTTTAATTGGAAAATATTTACTCCAATTTGTAGCTTAACAGTGTTTTTTGGAAGTGCAAAAGTTTGGTTTGTTTCTATTTTTGTTTTATTTTTAATGAGGTGCAATATATTGTTTTCTTTCATGAATTGTGGCTTTGGTATCATATTTTAAAATCCTTGCCTAATCCAAGGTTGCAAAGATTTTCTTCCAGTAGTTTTGGTTTTAGATAGGTTGAGAAATGGTATCACAGTGTAGTTTAATCAACATGTATGTTATTAAAAACCAGACTAAGCAGTTTTTCATAAGATTAAGGGCCATCTGCAATTATTTTTCTATATACTGACTGTTCCTATGTTTTCTGGCATTTGTATAGTAAATAAATTTCACATACTATTCTAACGTTCAATCTGGGTTGGTTCCCAAGTAAATTCATACAATAATACAAAGAATAATACAGAGCAATTAGAATATACAACATATGGAATAATGAGAATCCATAATGTTTATGAAAACAATTTTTACCATCACAATCCCAAACATTTTCAGTCATGGTTAGAAATGTAAATGTAAGAAAAATCCACAAGTCATGCTGGTATGTACTGGCAAACATTGAGAGAAAAAGAAACAGACAGCAGAAGTGCCTTCCATACTTCCAGTAACAAGAAACAATATTTCTCCTTACAAAAAGTACAAGAGAAAGTTGAAAAACATTTATAGACCAGTTAATATAAAGGCACAATGCAAAATAAGTAAAGATAGAGAGGATTAGGGCAACTTGTGGATGGAGAATAGCAGTAGGAGATGAGGCTAGAAATACGTATCACTGCAAAAAAATGGATTCTGTCCGATACCCAATAAGGATATGTCATAGGCTTTAGATGTGTGTTTGGACATGGTTACATTTTGAATTTTGGTATATTAGTTATTGCTGCTGACTGACTAATGCTTAGCTGAGGTAATTGCTGATGTTCACCCATCTTCACTGTATTCCATGATGCTTCCTGCATTAGTCTACATCCATTTCTGAGGGTACTATCTATGTCATAGGAAGCAATATCAGTACCACTGAAAGAGGGCTATATTAATAGCTGGGAAGAAGTACACATTCAAAATTTTTCCCAATGAAAAAACTGTAGGTTTCCTGTAATTCATCAGTATGTATGTATGTATGTGTGTGTGTGTGTGTGTGTGTGTGTATATACATATACACACATATATATGTGTGTGTGTATATACATATACACACATATATATGTGTGTGTGTATATATATATATACACATATATATGTGTGTATATACATATGTGTGTGTGTATATATATATATATACACATATGTGTGTGTGTATATATACATATACACACATATATATGTGTGTGTGTGTATATATATATACACATATATATGTGTGTGTGTATATATATATACACATATATATGTGTGTATATACATATGTGTGTGTGTGTATATATATATATATACACATATGTGTGTGTGTGTGTGTGTGTACACACACACACACACACACACACACCCGTAAAACCTTTACTACGTATAAGCTCTGGGTCAAACATTGAGAAGAAAATACTTTCAACAATTTTGTTTTATACATGTGGAAAATTAGGCATGCTTATGTATATATAATACATATATACATATGAATGATAAATAAAATACATACATACATACATATATAATGTTAATTAAGACTTCTTTTTCCCATAATGTTGAAGACCAGATAACAAGAAAAAGTCTTGCCTCAATACATATAAGTACATTGAATAAATACAACAAATATGCTTAATAAATTCATGCTGTTTTCAGAGGAAAGTAAAGGATTTTTCCAAGCAATTAAAAATGGAGAAGAAATTGAACATGAGCGAGGTGAGCTTGTGCTGATGCTTTTATTGCCCTGAGTAGGGGAAGGAGAGAAAAGAAAGACAGGAGAGGAGAGGTTGTTGGATTTAATTACCAAGAAGCTTGCATTTAAAGGATCTTACACTCAACTGAGGACTGTGCAACTGGTGTCATCTATGAATAAGACACTGAAAATGTTAAAGGTATAAAACACTAACTATGAATAAATATGAAAAACCAATGTAGAAAGAGATTACAAGAAAGATTACCTATTTCAATTTGGGATCTAAAAAAGGAAAAAAAATCCTTATGCTAAAAATTCATAATAACAGGTTTGCTGTCCCATGGGTTTGAGGCCCAACTTATACTGCTTACATATCTACTTATAAACCAGTAAATGTATGTAAAAATTGCTACTGGAATGGTTATATCCCAGTAAATTCTTTTTTTTTTACTTTTTAAAAACTGTTTATTTTTGAGAGAGAGAGAGAGAGAGAGAGAGAGAGAGAGAGAACTGAGTGGGGGAGGGGCAGAAAGAGAGGGAAACACAGAATCCAAAGCAGGCTCCAGGGTCTGAGCTGTCAGCACAGAGCCCAACACAGGGCTCAAACTCACAGAGTGTGAGATCATGACCTGATCTGAAGTCAGACACTTAACTGACTAAGCCACCCAGGCACCCCAATCCCAGTAGATTCTAAGCCTAAAATCCTAAATTATAAAAATAGTAGAAAAAAATCGAACATGTGTGAGGATCTATACTCTAAGTAAATAGCAATATCAGGCCCTTGATCATTCTATACAATATAATTATCAGGAAGGGACAATAACTTACCTGTGCCTAAAATTGTGAAAGAAGGAACTAAAGGCACACAAAAAACCAATATACTAACAATTCCAACTACCAACAAAAACAGCTGAATTTGAATGTATAACAAACAGAACTTCTAGAAATGATCAATGCAGTTTATAAAATGAAGAACTCAGTTGGTGTCTAAGCAGTTAATCAAACATAGTTAAATGAACAGTTAAGGATTACAGGACTTATTAGAAGAAATCATCCAGAATACAGCACTGAGAATTGGTGGAGAAATTTGAACCCATCATAATAAAACTATGGAACACCAAAGATACTGAGATCTTAAAAGCAATTAGTGAGCAATGAATGACAATACTGACAATGTACTTTCACAAAAAAACTGATAGAAGCCAAAAAGCTGTGGATATGTTTATCCTAGAATGTATATCCTAAGAGCAACTACAGGAAGCAATCTAAGAAAGAATGAAGCCATAGGTGGGCAAACCCTCAATTTGACCCAATTTGCCTAGCCTTTCCAGCATGAACTACCAAAGGAAAGGCAATTCCTTCCCACTCATCCTGGCGCAATATCAATTAATCCCCTAGGTTTTCTCAATTTGATTGCCAGCTCTCTGAGGTCATGAAACAATATCATATACATACTTGCAATATTCACAGTACAATATAATACTAATAGGTTATTATACATAATAATTTAATTAAATACACTTGAGGGGCGCCTGGGTGGCGCAGTCGGTTAAGCGTCCGACATCAGCCAGGTCACGATCTCGCGGTCCGTGAGTTCGAGCCCCGCGTCGGGCTCTGGGCTGATGGCTCAGAGCCTGGAGCCTGTTTCCGATTCTGTGTCTCCCTCTCTCTCTGCCCCTCCCCCGTTCATGCTCTGTCTCTCTCTGTCCCAAAAATAAATAAAAAACGTTGAAAAAAAAATTTAAAAAAAAAATAAATAAATAAATACACTTGAATCATTACTACATATATATATATATACACACACATATATACATACATATATATACATATATATGTGTGTGTATATATATGTGTGTACATATATGTATATATATACATATGTATATACATATGTGTATAATATGTATATATATGTGTGTGTGTATATATGTGTGTATATATATGTGTATATATATACATATGTGTATATATGTGTATATATGTATATATATGTGTGTATATATATATATATATATAGCCATACTCAATATTGTTTTGTAGATGTTTTAAAGGCCAGACTGAGGTTTTCACTTTATTCATTTGGTAGTAGGCAGCCACTTTTTATCATCTGAACAAAGGAGTGTTGTAACTTTATGTTTAGAAATTATAATACTGTGTAGGATATGCACAATACCTTCTGTTTCTCTTTTTATTCCAGAGTTCCCAGTAAAATATCGGGACTAAAACATTTTAATAAGCATTTAATGAATACTGTTCAAATTACTATTCATCTTTTTGGTAAAAAAAAAAAAAAATCACTGCGTTTTCAGTTTTACACCAAATGACATTAAAATGTGAATTTCTTTAAGCTATTTTTAATAACACAAGAAATAAATGCTGATTCTGACAAAATCAAAAGATGAAGACAAGCAAAATAAAAGCATCTATAATCTTGCTACTAAAGGTAACCACTGTTCACATTTTGGTATAAATTTTCAAAAATTTTCTACATATGATCACACAAATATGTATTATAAACCAAACATGATATATATATATATATATATATATATATATATATGTATATATAGACATTACTTAATAGTGCTTATCCATATACAAATGTATAACTTTATACTTTTTTACTCCATAATATTTATTAAAATATTTACCTATCAATCAGTAACAGTATACTTTCATTTTAAGTGCTTAGTTATTTTATAGGCATGTTATAACTATCAAACTGATGATTTCATGGACTTTAAGTTCCAATTTTCCCCACTCTTATGCAAGTTTTGAGACATTTTTATTTCATAAACATTATCTTTCCAAGTCATCATAAAATTTTCTTAGAATATATTCTAAAATTAAAATTTCCAGGTTAAATTGTATGAGCATTAGTAAAGCATGAACAAAATTTTGAAGCCATTTTTGTTCTTAAGAGCAAGTAGAAATTCTAGAGATGAAGGATTCTACCACTGGCAAATAAAAACTCAAGATTTTTGGGGCACCTGGGTGGCTCAGTCGGTTAAGCGGCCGACTTCAGCTCAGGTCATGAGCTCGCGGTCCGTGAGTTCGAGCCCCGCGTCGGGCTCTGTGCTGACAGCTCAGAGCCTGGAGCCTGTTTCAGATTCTGTGTCTCCCTCTCTCTGACCCTCCCCTGTTCATGCTCTCTCTCTGTCTCAAAAATGAATAAATGTTAAAAAAAAAACATTTTTTAAAAAATGTTTAAAAAAAAACATTTAAAAAACATTTAAAAAAAAAACTCAAGATTTTTTTCTATATCAAGTTATTCTTAAAATGTATTTCAATTTTGAACTCTACTCCTTTCAAAGAACATCTGCAAATTTTCCACATTTATAATTTCTCATTGATTGAACAAAATTGTAATAATTTGTTTTCAAAGCTATATTAGATTATTTTCTAACTACCACGTTCTGTGATTATACATCTGAGAGTCTGGTATGTTTCTCTTTTTTTTTTCTCTAACTGAATTTGGATATGGTATAATTTTTAGACCTGCCTCAAGAAAATCAAACAAAAATGTCCTTGGCATTTGTTGACTTAGCATAGACTTTATCATCTCTGAGAATGAATTAAAAGTGATTTATATTGGCTTTTCTTGGTTTAAATAATAACTACTATCCTAATCAAACAGAGCCATTTCACTTAGAAAGAAGCTAAAAGAAATTGCATCCAAAAAGCTGGATTTATTTAAAAGGAAAAAAAAAAGGACGAATTTTGTATTTATTCAGTTAACCACTTACTGAAGTATGCTGTTTTATTTTAATCTAATGGTATTTCACCTTCTTTCTCTTTTTGTCCTGAACGAGGCAATTATTACCCCAGATTGCTACATGGCCTGGGAGCACCAGGAAGACTCTGAACACCTCACTTCTCTACCACAAGATCATACTCAACAGCTTATTAAGATTCTAGTATAGCACCAATGACTAACGTGCAGCAAAGGCCTGGAATTTACTTCCAACTCATTTAATTACAGAAATCAATGAACTCCTGGAGCTGTACCAGGTGAGAGAAAATGAACCTGGCCCAAATGACATTTCGTTTGTGCTATCAAGATAGTTCAAGCAACCTTGCTTTAAGAAACTACTACAATCCACAAGACCTCAAATTGGTAAAAATGATGAGAACAAAAATGTCTGAAATATTTGCTTTTGAATAAAATATATGACCCAGGTTTGCAATTATATTAAGTTAAAATCAAGTAAAACTTTTTTGACCATAATTCATAGTAAGAAATATAGTTTACATTACAATTTATTACACACACACACACACACACACACACACACACACAAACAGTAATAATCAATAAGGGTTTCTGAAGAAGATATAAAAAAAAGTATCAGGTAGCCTGGTGTCTGGCATGTGGCAGATTACCTCAGTAAGTGCTATATACTAAATTATTCTAGAATCAAATCTAGAAATATGCTCGTATGTGTGATTTCACTACAAGGTATAAAGGGGAAATTTTTTTAAGGCAGCTAAAATATCTGAATACCAGACACTTACAAACTGACTGAGAAGGAGCAAAAAAGGGCATGATAGCTGGCAAATAAGTATACAGAAAGCTCACATGTATTTAGAAAAAAAACAAAGACAGTGAGCTAGGGTGGTATCATAAGAAGTAGCATTTGGACTGAGTGGCTAAAGAGAAGGAAAAGAGGAGAGCTTTGAAGATTAGAGAGAGATCAAGAAGTAAAAGGCAGAGTTTTCTAATAGCAGCAGTGAAAACAGGAGAAAGAGAAGCAAAGATTTTATATCCTGTTAATTAGCCTTCATAGTTTTCTTCCTGATAAAACAGAATGATGACTCTCACCTTTTAGAGTCAGTGACTCTTAAAATTTTTAATGCTTTAATATTAAGAAATGAAGCACTTTGCACAGGGTAATTTGTCAATAGTATTAACATTACAGTTATTGTCCTTCTTATCTGTATATACATAGTACAGTCATATTACTCTAGTTATTTTGCTTATCTCTCCATTATTAGGCCCTGAACATGTACTCCACTTCATTGCTGCAATTACACTGTTTGCCAAAGCAGTAGTATTTCTGTAGAAGATTACTCTTATCATTCAACATGAGCTAATTTCCTCGGAGATAAATGGAAATTACCTTCCAATAGATGGTGGATGTCCAATAATTACCCTTCAGAGCCATATTGATTCATATATTAAACCCTTCCTTGAAATTTTTCTCCATATTTCCTCCCTCCCTCTCTCTTTCCTTCTTCCCTTCCTTCTTTCCTCCTTTCCTTCCTTCCTTCCTTCCTTCCTTCCTTCCTTCCTTCCTTCCTTCCTTTCTTCCTTCTAGTAGTAGCATTCTTTCCATCACCCACACACCCTATCTTGGATAAATTGTCACTGCAGGGGAACATGGGCATGGCAGGAGTCCTGTGACCTCTAATAAAATAGAAATGACAATCTGAACTATGGACAGTGGCACATATGTGCTATCCCAATAGTATAATCACATAAAGTGCTTTACTTTTTGGTTTCCTTCATTAAATGCATCTAAAAATTATTTTGATTTTGGAGTTTTGTCGAAAGATGGCAGCATAGGAGGACGCTGGGCTCACAGCGTCCTGCTGATCACTTAGATTCCACCTACACCAGCCTAAATAACCCAGAAAACCACCAAAAGACTAGCAGAACAGAGTCTCTGGAGCCAAGCGCAGACGAGAGGCCCACGGAAGAGGGTAGGAAGGGCTGCGACGCAGTGCGTGCTACACGGACTGGCCGGAGGGAGCCGGGGTGGAGGGGTGGCCCGCCGGCCAAGCAGAGCCCCCGAGTCTGGCTGGCAAAAGCGGAGGGGCCGGACGGAGTGTGTTCGGACAGCAATCGGGACTTAACATCTGGAAGGATATAAGTTAACAGCTCTGCTCAGAGAGCGAGAAGGCTGGAGGACAATGGGAGGGAGAGTTGCTGAGCCCTGGGACGACAGAGCTCAGTTTGCCGGGGAACAAAGGGGCTCGCCAGCGCCATATCCCTCGCCCATCCCCCAGCCAAAATCCCAAAGGGAACCGGTTCCTGCCAGGGAACTTGCTTGCACCACGCAAACACCCAATGCCGTGCTTCTGTGGATCCATCCCTCCAGCGGGTCTGACTCCCTCCCGGTGCCACAGGGCCCCTCCCGAAGCTGATCTTCGAAGCAGAAGTGAGCTGAGCCTGCCCCCGAGCACCTTGCCTATCCACCCCAGCTAATACGCCAGATCCCAAGCACCACAAGCCTGGCAGTGTGCAAGTAGCCCAGACAGGCCACGCCACCCCACAGTGAATCCCGCACCTAGGAGAGGGGAAGAGAAGGTACACACCAGTCTGACTGCGGCCCCACCCACCAACGTGAGTTATTCAAGACAGCACAGGGGAAGTGCCCTGCAGTTCCGCACCACTCCAGGGACTATCCAAAATGACCAAATGGAAGAATTCCCCTCAAAAGAATCTCCAGGAAATAATAACAGCTAACGAACTGATCAAAAAGGACTTAAACTATATAACAAAAAGTGAATTTAGAATAATAGTCATAAAATTAATCGCTGGGATTGAAAACAGTATAGAAGAGCGCAGAGAATCTATTGCTACAGAGATCAAGGGACTAAGGAATAGTCAGGAGGAGCTAAAAAATGCTATAAATGAGCTGCAAAATAAAATGGAAATGACAATGGCTCGAATTGAAGAGGCAGAGGAGAGAATAGGTGAACTAGAAGATAAAATTATGGAAAAAGAGGAAGCTGAGAAAAAGAGAGATAAAAACATCCAGGAGTATGAGTGGAAAATTAGAGAGCTAAGTGATGCACTAAAGAGAAATAATCTACGCATAATTGGTATTCCAGAGGAGGAAGAGAGAGGGAAAGGTGCTGAACGTGTACTTGAAGAAATAATAGCTGAGAACTTCCTGGATCTGGGGAAGGAAAAAGGCACTGAAATCCAAGAGACACAGAGAACTCCCTTCAGACATAACTTGAATCGATCTTCTGCACAACATATCATAGTGAAACTGGCAACATACAAGGATAAAGGGAAACTTCTGAAAGCAGCAAGGGATAAACGTGCTCTAACATATAAAGGGAGACCTATAAGACTCGTGACCGATCTCTCTTCCGAAACTTGGCAGGCCAGAAAGGAATGGCAGGAGATCTTCAATGTGATAAACAGAAAAAAATATGCAGCCGAGAATTCTTTATCTAGCAAGTCTGTCATTTAGAATAGAAGGAGAGATAAAGGTCTTCCCAAACAAACAAAAACTGAAGGAATTCGTCACCACTAAGCCAGCCCTACAAGAGATCTTAAGGGGGATCCAGTGAGACAAAGTACCAGAGACATCGCTACAAGCATAAAACATACAGATCACAATGACTCTAAACCCATATCTTTCTATAATAACACTGAATGTAAATGGACTAAATGCACCAACCAAAAGACATAGGATATCAGAATGGATAAAAAAACAAGACCCATCTATTTGCTGTCTACAAGAGACTCATTTTAGACCTGAGGACACCTTCAGATTGAGAATGAGGGGATAGAGAACTATTTATCATGCCACTGGAAGTCAAAAGAAAGCTGGAGTAGCCATACTTATATCAGACAAACTAGACTTTAAATTAAAGGCTGTAACAAGAGATGAAGAAGGGCATTATATAATAATCACAGGGTCTATCCATCAGGAAGAGCTAACAATTATAAATGTCTATGCGTCGAATACGGGAGCCCCCAAATATATAAAACAATTACTCACAAACCTAAGCAACCTTATGGATAAGAATGTGGTAATTGCAGGGGACTTTAACACTCCACTTACAGAAATGGATAGATCATCTAGACACACGGTCAATAAAGAAACAAGGGCCCTGAATGATACACTGGATCAGATGGACTTGACAGATATATTTAGAACTCTGCATCCCAAGGCAACAGAATATACTTTCTTCTCGAGTGCACATGGGACATTCTCCAAGACAGATCACATACTGGGTCACAAAACAGCTCTTCATAAGTATACAAGAATTGAAATCATAGCATGCATACTTTCAGACCACAAGGCTATGAAGCTTGAAATCAACCACAGGAAAAAGTCTGGAAAACCTCCAAAAGCATGGAGGTGAAAGAACACCCTACTAAAGAATGAATGGGTCAACCAGGCAATTAGAGAAGAAATTAAAAAAATATATGGAAACAAACAAAATGAAAATACAATAATCCAAACGCTTTGGGACGCAGCGAAGGCAGTCCCAAGAAGAAAATACATTGCAATCCAGGCCTATCTCAAGAAACAAGAAAAATCCCAAAAACAAAATCTAACAGCACACCTAAAGGAAATAGAAGCAGAACAGCAAAGACAGCCTAAACCCAGCAGAAGAAGAGAAATAATAAAGATCAGAGCAGAAATAAACAATATAGAATCTAAAAAACTGTAGAGCAGATCAATGAAACCAAGAGTTAGTTTTTTGAAAAAATAAACAAAATTGATAAACCTCTAGCCAGGCTTCTCAAAAAGAAAAGGGAGATGACCCAAATCAATAAAATCGTGAATGAAAATGGAATTATTACAACCAATCCCTCAGAGATACAAGCAATTATCAGGCAATACTATGAAAAATTATATGCCAACAAACTGGACAACCTGGAAGAAATGGACAAATTCCTAAACACCCACACGCTTTCAAAACTCAATCAGGAGGAAATAGAAAGCTTGAACAGACCCATAACCAGCGAAGAAATTGAATCAGCCATCAAAAATCTCCCAACAAATAAGAGTCCAGGACCAGATGGCTTCCCAGGGAAGTTCTACCAGACGTTTAAAGCAGAGATAATACCTATCCTTCTCAAGCTATTCCAAAAAATAGAAAGGGAAGGAAAACTTCCAGACTCATTCTATGAAACCAGTATTACTTTGATTCCTAAACCAGACAGAGACCCAGTAAAAAAAGAGAACTACAGGCCAATATCCCTGATGAATATGGATGCAAAAATTCTCAATAAGATACTAGCAAATCGAATTCAACAGCATATAAAAAGAATTATTCACCAGGATCAAGCGGGATTCACTCCTGGGATGCAGGGCTGGTTCAACATTCGCAAATCAATCAACGTGATACATCACATTAATAAAAGAAAAGATAAGAACCATATGATCCTGTCAATCGATGCAGAAAGTCCTTTGACAAAATTCAGCAACGTTTCTTAATAAAAACCCTCGAGAAAGTTGGGATAGAAGCAACATACTTAAAGATCATAAAAGCCATTTATGAAAAGCCCACAGCTAACATCATCCTCAATGGGGAAAAACTGAGAGCTTTTTCCCTGAGATCAGGAACACGACAGGGATGCCCACTCTCACCGCTGTTGTTTAACATAGTGTTGGAAGTTCTAGCATCAGCAATCAGACAACAGAAGGAAATCAAAGGCGTCAAAATTGGCAAAGATGAAGTTAAGCTTTCACTTTTTGCAGATGACATGATATTATACATGGAAAATCCGATAGACTCCACCAAAAGTCTGCTAGAAGTGATACATGAATTTAGCAAAGTTGCAGGATACAAAATCAATGTACAGAAATAATTTGCATTCTTATACACTAGTAATGAAGCAACAGAAAGACAAATAGAGAAGCTGATCCCATTTACAATTGCACCAAGAATCATGAAATACCTAGGGATAAATCTAACCAAAGATGTAAAAGATCTGTATGCTGAAAACTATAGAAAGCTTATTAAGGAAACTGAAGAAGATATAAAGAAATGGAAAAACATTCCGTGCTCATGGATTGGAAGAATAAATATTGTCAAAATGTCAACACTACCCAAAGCAATCTACACATTCAATGCAATCCCAATCAAAATTGCACCAGCATTCTTCTCAAAACTAGAACAAGCAATCCTAAAATTCATATGGAACCACAAAAGGCCCCGAATAGCCAAAGTAATTTTGAAGAAGAAGACCAAAGCAGGAGGCATCACAATCCCAGACTTTAGCCTCTACTACAAAGCTGTAATCATCAAGATAGCATGGTATTGGCACAAAAACATACACATAGACCAATGGAATAGAATAGAAACCCCATAACTAGACCCACAAATGCACGGCCAACTTATCTTTGACAAAGCAGGAAAGAACATCCAATGGAAGAAAGACAGTCTCTTTTTTTTTTTTTTTCAACGTTTATTTATTTTTTGGGACAGAGAGAGACAGAGCATGAACGGGGGAGGGGCAGAGAGAGAGGGAGACACAGAATCGGAAACATGCTCCAGGCTCTGAGCCATCAGCCCAGAGCCCGACGCGGGGCTCAAACTCACGGACCGCGAGATCGTGACCTGGCTGAAGTCGGACGCTTAACCGACTGCGCCACCCAGGCGCCCCGAAAGACAGTCTCTTTAACAAATGGTGCTGGGAGAACTGGACAGCAAAATGCAGAAGATTGAAACTAGACCACTTTCTCACACCATTCACAAAAATAAACTCAAAATGGATAAAGGATCTGAATGCGAGACAGGAAACCATCAAAACCCTAGAGGAGAAAGCAGGAAAAGACCTCTCTGACCTCAGCCGTAGCAATTTCTTACTTGACACACCCACAAAGGCAAGGGAATTAAAAGCAAAAATGAAGTACTGGGACCTTATGAAGATAAAAAGCTTCTGCACAGCAAAGGAAACAACCAACAAAACTAAAAGGCAACCAACGAAATGGGAAAAGATATTTACAAATGACATATCGGACAAAGGGCTAGTATCCAAAATCTATAAAGAGCTCACCAAACTCCATACCCGAAAAACAAATAAGCCAGTGAAGAAATGGGCAGAAGACATGAATAGACACTTCTCTAAAGAAGACATCCGGATGGCCAACAGGCACATGAAAAGATGCTCAACGTCGCTCCTCATCAGGGAAATACAAATCAAAACCACACTCAGGTATCACCTCACGCCAGTCAGAGTGGCCAAAATGAACAAATCAGGAGACTATAGATGCTGGAGAGGATGTGGAGAAACGGGAACCCTCTTGCACTGTTGGTGGGAATGCAAATTGGTGCAGCCACTCTGGAAAACAGTGTGGAGGTTCCTCAAAAAATTAAAAATAGACCTACCCTATGACCAAGCAATAGCACTGCTAGGAATTTACCCAAGGGATACAGGATTACTGATGCATAGGGGCACTTGTACCCCAATGTTTATAGCAGCACTCTCAACAATAGCCAAATTATGGAATGAGCCTAAATGTCCATCAACTGATGAATGTATAAAGAAATTGTGGTTTATATACACAATGGAGTACTACGTGGCAATGAGAAAGAATGAAATATGGCCCTATGTAGCAACGTGGATGGAACTGGAGCGTGTTATGCTAAGTGAAATAAGCCATACAGAGGAAGACAGATACCATATGTTTTCACTCTTAGGTGGATCCTGAGAAACTTAACAGAAACCCTTGGGGGAGGGGAAGGAAAAAAAAAAAAGAGGTTAGAGTGGGAGAGAGCCAAAGCATAAGAGACTCTTAAAAACTGAGAACGAACTGAGGGTTGATGGGGGGTGGGAGGGAGGGGAGGGTGGGTGATGGGTATTGAGGAGGGCACCTTTTGGGATGAGCACTGGGTGTTGTATGGAATCCAATTTTACAATAAATTTCATATATTAAAAAAAATATTTTGATTTTATGACCACAATATTTTAACATGCAATTATTTAGCAGCAATATATCTAGATCTACAATGTTACAAATTGTATACTTAAGGTTTTTGGTACAAAGTTAAAAAAGAAAAAAGGGACAATAGGGTCACCGGGGTGGCTCAGTTGATTAAGCACCTGGATTCTTGATTTCAGCTCAGGTCATGATCTCACAGTTTGTGAGATCTCACAGTTTGTCTGTGTTGTCAGCACAGAGTCTGCTTGGGAGTCTCACTCTTCCCATCACTCTGCCCCTTCCCTGATCATTCTCTCTCTCTCTCAAAATAAATAAAGGAACTTAAAAAACAAACAAACAAAACCAGAAACCAAGAATATTCTATCCAGCAAAGCTATCATTCAGAATAGAAGCAGAGATAAAGTGTTTCCCAGACAAACTAAAGTTAAAGGAGTTCATGACCACTAAACCTTCCCTAAAAGAAATTTAACCCGGACTATTTGAGTGAAAAGAAAAGGCAATAAGTAGAAGTAAGAAAAGTAGAAAGCATAAAAGCAGTAAAATTAAATATATCTGAAAAAATCAGTCAAAAGACTCACAAAATAAAAGGATGTAAATATGACACTATATACTTAAAACATGGGGAGGAGTGAAGAATGGGTTCAAATATAAGTGACTATCAACTTAATACAGACTGTTACATGCATAAGATGTCATTTATAAACCTAATGGTAATCACAGATCAAAACCTGGTAATAGATAAGCAAAAAATGAAGAGAAAGAAATCCAAGTATATCAGTAAAGTCAGTAGATCATGAAAGATGAGAGCAAGAGAAAAAAGGAACAAGAAAGAACTACAAAAACAATAAAACAAAGAAAAAAATGGCATTAAGTACATACCTCACAATAATTGCTTTGAATGTAAATGGACTAAATGTAACAAACAAAAGACAAAGGTGACAGAATGAATAATAATCAAGGCTCATTTTATCTAGCCAAGAAGACTCATTTTAGACCTAAAGACATATGCAGATTCAAAGTGAAGGTATGGAAAAGCACTCATCATGCATATGGATGTGAAAAGAAAGTTTAGGTAGCAATACTTAGACAAAATAGACTTTAAAACAAAAACTATAACAAGAAGAACATCATAGAATTATAAAGGCAACAATCCAACAAGAAGACATAACAATTATAAATACTAATGCACCCAAAATGGGAGTATTCAAACACATAATGCAGCTAATAACAAACATAAAGGAAGTAATTGATAGTAACACAATAATAGTAGGGCATTTTAACACCCCACTTATATCAATTAAGTCTTAGCCACAGCAATCAGACAATAGAAAGAAATAAAAGGAATCCAAATTGGGAAAGAGGAATTAAAATTTCACTATTTGCAGGTGACATGAAACTATATGTAGAAAACTCTAAAGACTCCATCAAAAAAACTACTAGACCTGATAAATGAATTCAGTTAGGTTACAGGATACAAAATCATTACACAGAAATCTGATGCGTTTCTATATAATAATAATGAAGTAGCATAAAGATTAAGAAAATAATCCATTTACAACTGCACTAAAAATAATAAAATAGGGGCGCCTGGGTGGCGCAGTCGGTTAAGCGTCCGACTTCAGCCAGGTCACGATCTCGCGGTCCGGGAGTTCGAGCCCCGCGTCAGGCTCTGGGCTGATGGCTCAGAGCCTGGAGCCTGTTTCCGATTCTGTGTCTCCCTCTCTCTCTACCCCTCCCCCGTTCATGCTCTGTCTCTCTCTATCCCAAAAATAAATAAACGTTGAAAAAAAAAAATTTAAAAAAAAAAATAATAAAATAGCTAGGAATAAAGTTAACCAAGGGGGTGAAAGACCTATACTCTGAAAACTATAAAACACTGATGAAAGGAAGTGAAAACGACACAAACAAATACAAATATATTCTATGCTCATAGATTGGAAGGAGAAATATTATTAAAATGTCCATAATACCCAAAGCAATCTGCAGATTTAATGCAATCCCTATCAAAATAGCAACAACATTTTTCACAGCACTAGAACTAACAAATCCAAAACTTGTATGGAAACAAAAAAGACCCTGAATAGCCAAAGCAGTCTTGATAAAGAAGAACAAAACTGGAGACATCACAGTATCAGATTTCAATATATAGAGCAAAGCTGTAGTAATCAAAGTAGTAAAATACTGGCACAAAAACAGTCACACAGATCAAAAGAAAACAGAATGGAAAGACCAGAAATATACCCATGATTACACGGTCAACTGATCTGCAACAAAAGAGGCAAGGTGGGGCACCTGGTGGCACCAGTTAAACATCTGGCTCTTGATTTCTGCTCAGGTCATGATTTCATGGTTTGGTGAGTTTGAGCCCAGTGTCCAGCTCTGCACTGATAGCATGGAGCCTGCTTGAGATTCTCCCTTTCACTCTGTACCAAACCCCACTCTCACTCTCTTGGTCTCTCTCAAAATAAATAAATAAATAAACTTAAAAAAAAATGAGGCAAGGATATGTCATATATGAAAAATATAGTCTCTTCAACAAATGGTCTTGGAAACACCAGACTGCTACATGCAAGAGAATGAAACTGTACCACTTTCTTACATCACACACAAAAAATGCAAAATTGATTAAATACCTACTGGTGAGATCTGAAATCATAAAAATCCTAGAAGAGAGCACAGGTAGTAATTTCTCTGACACTGGCATAGCAACATTTTTCTAGGTGTCTCTTAAGGCAAGGGAAACAAAAGAAAAAATAAATTATTGGGATTACATCAAAACAAAAATCTTCTGTACAGTGAAAGAAACAACAAAACTAAGACAACCTAATAAAAGGGAGAAGACATTTGCACATGACATACCTGATAAAGGGTTAGTATACAATTTAACACCAAAAAAAACCAACAACAAAAAAAACAGACACAACAACAAAACTAAACAATCCAATTAAAAATGGGCACATGACATGAACAGACATTTCTCCATAGAAGACATCCAGATGGCCAATAGACACACAAAGACATGCTCAACATCACTCACTATCAGGAAAATGCAAATTAAAACCACAATGAGATATCACCTCATACCTGTCAGAAGGGCTAAAATAAAAAATGCAAGAAACAACAAGTGTTAGTGAGGATTTGGGGAAAAAGAAACACTTGTGCACTGTTGCTGAGAATGCAAACTGGTGCAGCCACTGTGGGAAAGAGTATGGAAGTTCCTCAAAAAATTAAAAACAGAATTACCCTACAATCCAGTAATTCTACTATTTACACAAAGACTATGAAAACACTAATTCAAAAAGGTGTATGCACCCCTATGTTTAGTTCAGCATTGTTTATACTAGCCATATTACTGAATCAACCCAAGAGTCCATCAATAGATGAACAAAGAAGAGGTGTTATACATATACAATGGAATATTATTCATCCATAAAAAAGAATAAGATCTTGCCATTTGCAATGACATAGATGCATCTAGAGGATATAATACTAAGTGAAATAGGTCAGTCAGGGAAAGACCAATACCATATGATTTCACTAATATGGGTAATTTAAGAAACAAAACAAATGAAGAAATATAATAGGAGATAAACATACAAAAATAGACTCTTAAATATAGAAAACAAACTGATGGTTGGCAGAGAGAAGGTGGATGCAGGGATGGGTGAAAAAGGTGAAAGGGATTAAGAGTATACTTATGATGAGTACTAAATAATATACAGAATTGTTGAATCACTACATTGTATACCTAAAACTAATGTAACACTTGTACTGTTCTGAAATTAAAAATTTAAGATATTAAAAATAGTAAAAAAAAATAAAAATAAACTTTAAAAGTAGGTGTAATAAAAACCATAGCAATTTATGGGAGAAATAGGGTTGGAACACAACACTCAAAAACGTTACCAGTAACACATTAAAAAAAGAGAAGGGAACCTAATAAAAATGGCAAAACAGTTTAGCACATTTTAAATATTTAGCAAATATATAAATACAATAAATATTTCATCTTGAGAAAAAACTGAGGTGTTTGTACACGTGGACATTGAAAGGGTTGTAGCTTGTGAGTTACTGTAAAATGTGGAAGGATAATTATCTGAAATAAGATAGAAAGTTGTAACACCAGATGTATATAGATATGGGACATAACACACAGAGAATTCAGATAGCTGGTAGATGTGTGAAATGTGTATTCATATGTCACAATGTCACTTGCTTCTTTTAGGTGTAGTTTCTGTGTTTGCTTGGTGTTTCTCAAGGACAGCATTGCACATAAGCAAGCATGAAATCTGAGCTTAAATTGTTCTCTAGTATATCAGTTGTGTTGGAATAAATGTTTCAAAACAAGTATTATAGCAGAACTGACTGCACATCAACACAACTATTTCAAGCATCCGTAATATGTTGGGCATCTGTCTGAGCAAAGAGGATAGAAAGGAATGTAAAAACATAATCTCTGCCCTCAAAGGGCTCAAAGTCTAGTAAAAATAATAGGCCAGTAAGAAACAGACTATTACACCATACAACATAATGCTTTAAAACTGTTAGTATTCTGGTACTGTTGGAGTTAAGTGTGAATGTGACTGGGGGCAATGTGATTTGAGGAAAAGCTTTGGGGGACATAACGGAGAAATCCACTACCTGGATTTGTATTTCAGTGCTGCCACTTTCGTGCTTTGTGATCTTGGGCATGCTGTCACTGCTGTGTGCCTCACTTTCCTCATCCATAACAACAGATGATAATGATATCACCTACTAAAGGACTATTGGGAAGAATACAGGAATTATTATATGTAGAATGCTTAAAACAATGCTTGTTAGACACTAATTAAGCATTTAAGTGATGCCACTGTAATCACTATCAATATCATCATCATCATTACTAGAATTGGACATCATTATTATTACTAATATGGATGAACTGGAAGGTCACACTAAGGAGCTTGACATTCTTCGTGGAAGCAATGGGAAATCTGCACAGCAATTTAAGCTAGATATCACAGTATTATTTTTTATAATAAAGCTTTGATAGTAGTCAGTAATATGGATCAAAGACAGGTAAAATGGGAGGTAAGAATATCTCCTAACAATCCAAGAGAGAGTTTAGAAATGACAGCTACAGAGATGAAGAGGAGAGAACATATTAAAAAGGCATGAGATGAAACCTCTAGGCCTTTATATTTGACTGATTATATGCTGGCCTAAAGGGAAAAGGAATCTACAATGAGTCCCAGATTTTTGTTTAACTCAATAGTTCATGACATCATTCACAAGACTAGGGATACAGCTGGAAAAAATAGATTTGAAAAGGCAAATTGCAAATTTAGTTTTGGACTTACAAAAATTGAAGTGCCTGTTTGACAACACAATGAATAATTAAAAATAAAGATCTTTATTACATGAGAAAGCTCTTGTCTAGAGATCTGGAGACTATGAATTCTATAAGTAGTGTACACATATGTAGTTCTAGCACTATAGTTGTGAGGATGAGTACATTTCACTTTCATATGCACAGTACATTTTGCTTTGTTTCTTTATTGGAGTCTTTAATTTGTAGATTCTACCCCAAAATAGTGTCAACCTGCTTCCTTCTAACCTATAGACAGAAAAGAAAAGAAGAAAGAAAAGAAAAAGAAAAGAAAAGAAAGGGAAAGGAAATACAACCTTTTCTGGCGATAATAAGACTATAAATATTAGATGTAATATATCTATAAAGTATTTTCTCCCACTCTCCCCATGCTTCTTACTGTTACCAGCAAAATTACAATACATGCTATTTTTCCATGTGCCAATTAATGTGTCACTTTCATGAGGATCTTCTGCTATTACCTCTACTTTAACGGTTTATTCTCAACTGGCTAAACCCAGATCAGGTGGTCTCTCTCTCATTCTGAGTGGCCATTTCCCTGATGGTGAGTGATGTTGAGCATCTTTTCATGTGTCTGTTGAGCATCTGGACGTCTTCTTTGAAGGAGTGTATTTGTGTCTTCTGCCCATTTCTTCACTGGATTATTTGTTTTTCGGGTATTGAATTTGGTTAAGTTCTTTATAGACTTTGGATACTAACCCTTTAATCTGACATGTCATTTGTAAATGTCTTTTCCCATTCTGTCAGTTGCCTTTCAGTTTTGTTGATTGTTTCCTTTGCAGAGCAGAAGCTTTTTGTCTTGATGAGGTCCCAATAGTTCATTTTTGCTTTTATTTCCCTTGCCTTCGGAGACGTGTTGATTAAACAGTTGCTGTAGCTGAGGTCAGAGGTTGTTTCCTGTTTTCTCCTCTAGGGTTTTGATTGTTTCCTGTCTCACAGTTAGGTCTTTCATCCATTTTGAGTTTATTTTTGTGTGTGGTGGAAGAAAGTGGTCCAGTTTCATTCTTCTGCATATTGCTGTCCACTTCTCCCAGCACCATTTGCTAAAAACACTGTCTTTTTTCCACTGGATATTCTTTCCTGTTTTGTCGAAGATTAGTTGGCCATACATTTTTGGGTCTAATTCTGGTTCTCTATTCTATTGCTCTGTGTGTCTGTTTTTGTGCCAATACCACATTCTCTTGATGATTACAGCTTTGTAGTAGAGGTTAACGTCCAGGATTGTAATGTGTCCCGCTTTGGTTTTCTTTTTCAACATTACTTTGGCTATTTGGGGGTCTTTTGCAGTTCCACATACAAATTTTATAATTGTTTGTTCTAGCTCTGAGAAGAATGCTGGTGCATTTTTGATTGGTATTGCATTGAATGTATAGATTTCTTTGGGTAGTATTGACATTTTAACAATATTTGTTCTTCCAATCCATAAGCATGGAATGTTTTTCCATTTCTTTGTGTCTTCTTCAATTTCTTTCAGCATACAGATCTTTTACTTTGGTTAGTTTTATTTTCAGGTATTTTACAGTTCTTGGTGCAGTTGTAAATGGGATATATTCCTTGATATCTCTTTCTATTGCTTCATTATTGGTGTATGGAAATGCAACTGATTTCTGGACATTAATTCTGTATCCTGCGACTTTGCTGAATTCATGTTATCAGTTCTAGTGGCTTTTTGGTGGAGTCTTTTAGGTTTTCCATATAAAGTATCATGTCATCTGTGAAAAGTGAAAATTTGACTTCTTTGCCAATGTGAATGCCTTTTATTTCATTTTGGTTTTTGTGGTGACAATGGACATTCTTTTCACATTTTTGTTCTTGGGGAAAGCCATCAGTTTTTCCCCATTGAGGATGATATTAGTGGGTTTTTCATATACAGCTTTCATGATGATAAGGTATGTTCCTTTCATCCCGACTTTCTTGAGGGTTTTTATTAAGAAAGGGGTGCCTAGGTGGCTCAGTTGGTTGAGTATCTGACTTTGGCTCAGGTCATGATCTCATGGTCCATGAGTTTGAGCCCCGCATCAGGCTCTGTGCTGACAACTCAGAGCCTGGAGCCTGCTTCAGATTCTGTGTCTCCCTCTCTTTCTGTCCCTCCACCACTCGTGCTGTCTTTCTCTCTCTCTCTCTCTCAAAAATAAATAAATCTTTAAAAAACTTAAAAAAAAAGAAAGTATACTGTACTTTGTCAAATGCTTTTTCTGCATCTATTGACAGGATCACATGGTTCTTACCTTTTCTTCTGTTAATGAGATGTATCACATTGATTGATTTGTGAATATTGAACCAGCCCTGCAGCCCAGGAATGAATCCCACTTGATCATGGTGAATAATTCTTTTAATATACTGTTGAATCAATTTGCTAGTATCTTGCTGAGAATTTTTGCATCCATGTTGATCAGGAATATTTGCCTATAATTCTCTTTTTTAGTGGGATCTCTGTCTGGTTTGGGAATCAAGGTAATGCTGGCTTCCCAGGAGTCTGGAAGCTTTCCTTCCATTTCTATTTTTTTGGAACAGCTTGAGAAGGATAGGTTAGGTATTAACGATGTTTTAAATGTCTGGTAGAATTCCCCTGGGAAGCCATCGAGCCCAGGACTCTTATTTTGGGGGAATTTTTGATAACTGATTCAATTTCTTTGCTTGTTATGGGTCTTTCCAAATTTTCTATTTCTTCCAAGTTTTGGTACTGTGTGGGTGCCTAGGAATTTGTCCATTTCTTCCAGGTTATCCAATTGTTGGCATATAATGTTTCACAGTATTCTCTAATAATTGTTTGTATTTCTGTGGTGTTGGTTGTGATCTCTCCTCTTTCAGTCATGATTTTATCTATTTGAGTTTTCTCTCTTTTCTTTTTGAGAAGTCTGGCTAATGGTTAATCAATATTGTTTATTCTTTGAAAACACCAGCTCTTAGATTCATTGATATGTTCTACTGTTTTGTTTTGTTTTTTGGATTCTATATTGTTTATTTCTGCTCTATTCTTTATTATTTCTCTTCTTCTGCTGCTTTAAAGCTGTTCTGCTTCTAGTTCCTTTAGGTGTGCAGTTAGGTTTTATATTTGGGATTTTCCTTGTTTCTTTAGGTAGGCCTGGATTACAATGTAATTTCCTCTTAGAACTGCCTTTGCTGAGTCCCAAAGGGTTTTGATGGTTGTGTTTTCACTTTCATTTGCTTCCATATATTTTAAAATTTTTTTTCTTTAATTGCCTGTTTGACCCATTCATTCTTTAGTAGGATGTTCTTTAACCTCCATGCTTTTGGAGGCTTTCCAAATTTTTTCTTGTGGTTGATTTCAAGTTTTATAGTGTTGTGATCTGAAAGTATTCATGGTATGATTTCCATTCTTTTATATTTATTGATGGCTGTTTTGTGACCCAGTATGTGATCTACCTTGGAGAATGTTCCATGTACACTCAAGAAGAATGTGTATTCTGCTGCTTTTGGATGAAAAGTTCTGAATATATCTGTCAAGTCCATCTGGTCCAGTGTATCATTCAAGATAATTGTTTCTTTTTTGATTTTTTGCCTATATCATCTGTCCATTGTTGTAAGTGGAGTATTAAAGTCCCTTGCAATTACCGTATTTTTAGCAATAAGACAGCTTATGTTTGTGATTAATTGATTTATATGTTTGGTTTCTCCAAGTGGGGGCATAAACACTTACAATTGTTAGCTCTTCTTGATGGATAGACCCATAAGGCCCTTCTTCATCTCTTGTTATAGCCTTTAGTTTAAAATCTAGTTTTTCTGATATAAGTATGGCTACACAGCTTTCTTTTGACTTCCAGTAGCCTGATAGATGGTTCTCCATCCCCTCACTTTCAATCTGCAGGTGTCCTCGGGTCTAAAATGAGTCTCTTGTAGGCAACATATAGATGGATCTTGTTTTTTTTTTTAATCCATTTTGATACCCTGTGTGTTTTGATTGGGGTATTTAGTCCATTTACAGAGTTATTATTGAAATTTATTATTGAAAGATAATACAATGGCACATATTGTGTTATCTATAGGTTTTATGCTTGTGGTAATGTCTCTGCTCCTTTGTAGTCTTTGCAGCATTCCACTCACAGAGTCCCCCTTAGGATCTCCTACAAGGCTGGCTTAGTGGTCATGAATTCCTTCAGTATTTATCTATATGGGAAAGTCTTTATCTCTCCTTCTATTCTGAATGACAGCCTTGCTGGATAAAGAATTCTTGGCTCCATACTTTTCCTATTCAGCACATTGAATATTTCCTGCCACTCCCTTCTGGCCTGCCATGTTTCAGTGGACATGTCTGCTACTACCTGTGTCTACCTTTGTAGGTTGAGGCCCGTTTGTACCTAGATGCTTTCAGAATTCTCTCTTTATCTTTGTATTTTGCCAGTCTCACTATGATATGCTGTGAAGACCTATTCTTGTTGAATATGAAGAGAGTTCTCTGTACCTCCTCAATTTGGATGTCTGCTTCCTTCCCCAGATTAGGGAAGTTCTCACCTATAATTTGTTCAAGCAAACCTTCTGTGCCATTCTCTCTTTTTCTTCTGGAACTCCTTTGATATGGCTATTATTATGTTTCATTGAATCATGTATTTTTCTAATTCTCCCCTCATGCTCTAGTATTTTCTTATTTTTTTTCTCAGCTTCATCATTTTCCATAATTTTATCTTCTATTTCACTTATTTTCCCCTCTGCTTCCTCCATCGTTGCTGTCACTGCATCTAGTTTGTTTTGCACCTCATTTACAACATTTCTTAATTTGTTGTGACTACTAGTTCCTTGGTCTCTGCAGCAATAGACTCTCTGCTGTCTTCTATGTTTTTTTCAAGCCCAGCTATTAATCTTATGACTATTATTCTAAATTCTTGATCAGATATATTGTTTATATCTGTTTTGAGCAATTCTCTAGCTGTCATTTCTTCCTGGAATTTCTTCTGAGGAGAATTCTTCCATTTCACCATTCTGGCTATTGTTATGTGTCCTGCACTTGAGAGCACTACTGTATTACAAAGGGGTCATACACTGTCTAGGGTCTGGGCCTTCAGGAGGTGTTTTTGGAGTGTGTTGTGTGCTCTCTGTTGTTGTAACTCTAGTTGCTTTATCTCCTTACTCTAGTGGTGGTTTGGATGCTCCACTAGGTGTGTTTTGATTTGTTTGTTGAAGTAAAACTGGAAAAAAATTAAAAAGGTGGTGGTAGTGTAGTGTAAGAAGCCTTATCCCATACAAAGAGAGAAATGACAGGGGTGGGAAAAAAGAAAAGAAAAAAAAAAATTGACCAGGCAGAGAATCAGAGAAACTATATGGCTTAATCCAGAGAGAGAGAGAGAGAGAGAGAGAGAGAGAGAGAGAGAGAAATAAAGGAGATACAAAAGAGGTGTAAAAGAATAGATGAAAAATGTCTATGGCCCACCAAGTTGTCCCTGAGGGCCCCTAGACCCTAGAGATGTTTCTGTCACTCTGTAGCCTGTATTCCTGGAATTCCAAGACTTCTGGCTTCAATAATGCTTTGTTAGAGGAACAAAGGAACTTAAGGTCTCCCTACTTCTCGGCCATGTTGACTCCTCCCTAAAGCATTTTTTTTAATGTTTATTTTTGAGAGAGAGAGAGAGACAGAATATGAATGGGCAAGGGGCAGACAGCGGGAGGCATAGAATCTGAAGGGGGCTCCAGGCTCTCAGCTGTCAGCACAGAGCCTGATGAATGGTTCGAGCCCACGAACCAGGAGATGATAACCTGAGCCAAAGTCAGAGGTAAAGCATTTTCTTTAAAATAACAAATACTAAAAGATGCCTACCAGTATTATATTGATCATATTCAATGAGCAATGTTTTTGCCAATGTAACATAACAAGAAGACAGTTAGAAGTTATACGGATATAAAGAAAGAAACCAAATTGCCATCATTTGCAAATGGCCTAGATCATCTAGGAAAGTCATTAAAAATGTAGATTCTTGAATGTCAATTCCCAAGATTCTCAGTCAGCAAGTCTGATTTTCTCAGGTGCCATTTCTACTGATTTAACTGGTTTCCTGTGTATGGCCATATTTTTGTTAAAGAAACATAAATGCACCCTGCATGACTTGTTAAATTTTTGTTGAATAGCTGGACATTTTGACTAATGAGGAAATTTTGAAAATTAGATTCTTTCAGCGCACCTGGGTGGCTCAGTTGGTTAAGCGTCTGACTTTGGCTCAGGTCATGATCTCACAGTTTGTGAGTTCCAAGTCCCGCGTTGGGCTCTGTGCTGACAGCTCAGAGCCTGGAGCCTGCTTCGGATTCTGTGTCTCCCTCTCTCTCTGCCTCTCCTCCACTTATGCTCTATCTCTCTCTCTCTCAAAAATAAATAAAATGTAAAAGAAGAAAAAAGAAAATTAGATTCTTTCTCCTAAGATATGTTGTTTGTGCTTACTGTAGTTTGTTTATGGACTCTTCTGAACATATCCAATAAAGTTTATATTTTTTGTTGTCTGCTGAAGTCTCTCTTCTATTTGCTTGGTGGTTAGCTAATGACTGGACAAACATTTCTTTAAATGATTGCAAGCAAACAAATCTTCCAGTCTTTGCCAATGGGCTCTGTTTCTGTGTTTGGGGCATGTGTTCAATAATCGGTAACTCAGTTCACAACTCTGTGTTACCTTTTGCTTCCTGCTTCCTTTAAGCCTCAAGGTTGGCAGAAAATGAGATCTTGTTTATTTTCTGAGCATACATACAGCCCTAAACATGGGTGAGGCCTTCTAGATTCCCAGGAATATGCTGAGACTTTTCAAAACCCTTAAGAATTTATTTCATTCCCAGCCTTTCTTCTCAAACTTTCTGGTTAGTCTATTGTTTGTTCCAAATGTTATGTTACATCAGGCAGCAGTAACCTAAGATATTAGCCTATAAATGTCTTCAATATATCAGCACCCCTATGTTTATGGTAGCATTATTTACAACAGCCAAGATATATTAACAACCAATGTGTCCATCATTAGATGAATGGATAAAGAGGATGTAGGATATTATTTAGTCATAAAAAAGAAGAAAATCCTGCTGTTTGTGACAGTGTGGACGGATCTTAAGGGCATTATGCTAAGTGAAATAAGTCAGAGAAAGAGAAATACTGTATGATCTTGCTTAAATTTAAAATCTAAAACAAAAACAAAAACTCACAGGAACAGAATATATTGGTGGTTGCTAGACACTGGAGTGAGGGAAAAGGGTCGAAGAAATGGGTGACAGTGGTCAAAAGGTACAAATTTCTAGTTATCATATAAGTAATTTCTGGACATGTAATGTATAGCATGGTGATTATTAAAAAATAAAAGCAATTAAAAAAATGAGTAAGGAAGGAAATGTAACCATATGTTAATGTTATG
Source organism: Lynx canadensis (assembly GCF_007474595.2). Lineage (NCBI taxonomy): Eukaryota > Metazoa > Chordata > Mammalia > Carnivora > Felidae > Lynx > Lynx canadensis. The sequence goes on along the minus strand of NC_044314.2, from coordinate 30,233,334 downwards.
GGCTTAATTGTGCCTCCCTTAAATACATATGTTGAAGTCCCAATTCCTGGTATCTCAGAATATGACTATATCTGGAGAAAGCATCTTTAAAGAGGTAATTAAGGTAAATTTAGATCACATGGGAGGGCCCTAAATCCAGAAAAAAGATAATTAGAGAGATGACTATGAAATCACAGGGAAAAGGCAGCCATCTATCTACAAGGCCAGGAGAGAGGCCTCATGAGACACTAACTTACTGACACCTTAACTGCAGACTTCTAGCCTCTAAAGTTGTGAGCCAATCAATTTCTGTTAAGACACTCAGACTGTGATATGTTGTTATGGTAGCTTTGGAAAACTAATAGTTAATGATTGTAAAACATGGTAAAAAACAAAATGAAAACATGAATTTGTCAAACCACAAAGAAGCTTAAATGCCAGCTCTGCCACTTAGTAAGTCCATAAACATTCTTGGCTTCAGATTCCTAATTTTAAATGAGGATAAAAACCCTATTTTACATGCCAATTGTTTCTTGATGTCCTAGATGCTCTGTGCATCATAAGTGCTCTGATGGCATTAATAGTTCTGGCAGTAGTGGTAGTTTTGGCATAAGAAAGGTATTTATAAAAATTATGTATTTATGTGTTTTCCAACTTTCCTACAATGGTCATGCTTAACCTTTCTAATCAAGAAAAAGAAGTCAATGAATGCTATTTTAAAATATATTAGTTTTAAGAATATTTAGACAAATTCTCTTTAGTTAATCATTTGTGAAAAGTGTTATGTATTGAAACATATCAGTCAATGACCACTGGAAACAGACTTGCACTCAACAGAGTTAGCAGCAAAGCAAAGTGCACACAAGAGGAGTTTTGAGCAACTTCGTAATAGGCGGTTAGGAGGTGCTTATTATAGGACCGGAACATGTACAAGGAGATTTTAGGAGGGCTGATGGGAAACAGTGGTCAGTTCTGGATTGGGCACTGTCAGGAAGCACAGGCAATTTTGTGACTGGTTTTCTTGGCACCCTGAAGTCACAGGTGGGAGGAGGATAAAATTGTTACTGATGAAGAAATACTAGTCACTCACATTAGCTGGAAGAGGGGGGTGTTCAGTTATTTTTTTGTTCTATGGTGTCCTTTCATCTAGTTTCATCACAGAGTCTCCATGCCACTGTCATGTTCCTTCAGGGTTATACATGACTTTGTCTCAGTATTGTTTGTATTCTGTGAAAGTTTGGTTTTGTCTGTGCTCAATTCAGAACACCCCAGCCTGGCTCTCAGCTTCTCACTGCTAGGTGCCAGTGACTTTGTTTTTGTTTTGTTGTTTTGTTTTGAATCTATCTTTCTTGTAGTCTGGAGACTGCTGATATGGATGCCCCAGAAGGAGTTATAGCACCATATTCTCAATCCCTTAGTTCCTCTTTGTAGCCAATAATCTGTATTAAATAGGCCTCCTTGCTGAGCAAATAGATTTCTGCATAATTGGTTCTCAGACATAGTTTTTGAGTAAATAGACTATGATATTAAAATTTTCTTTATCAAAAATAAGATTTCCCCTTTGTAATTCTTTGGATTCTCAATTAGGTATTATTTCTTGGACCACATGAGGAGAATGATTTAGCATGTTAGGCAAACCTAAATTATAACCAGTAAATTATTTTAAAATAAAACACAGTAAATGTTTTGTTTGCAGAGGAGAGGTTCTCTCCTTGAAGATCTCTCCAGTGTTCCCCACTTGCTCTATATGCTGCATAAGCCAGGGAGAAGTATGGAGAAGAAAGTCAAAGGGAATCTCATGACCTTGTCTAATTGCTTCGGAGTAGAACACTTGGATGCCCTATCGAGATCTCCCAGTGCTTATGTGTTGGGTTGGAGGTCAGAAATTAAAGACAAAAGGACATTTGAAGAGCGGGTGCTTTAAGCTACTTTCTCATAGTAAGAGACAAATACTCTCCCATTTTCTGCTTTCTAATGGTGGCCTGGGATCCAGCAAAGCTTCAAAAATTAGAGGACTCTCACAGGCCTTATGGAAAAAAAAGCAGGTAATGAACAGAGGCAATTTTTAAAAGTCACAATCAGAGGGGAGAGATATAGAGCTTGCAATTATGTGCTAGAGAATGTTGAACTATGAAGGGCCTGAATTCACAGGAGGGAAGTACCCAGCTAAGGACCTCACTAATGAATTCAAAAAGGCTGTTTTTGCTTCGAAAATGTCAAAGAATAAGAACCAGTTAAATCTTTTAAGGGGAAACACAAAAAACCTCAGTGACTAATGATGGCAAGGATTTTTTGAGTCATTTAGATATTGATTTAGAGGGATTCTTATTGGATTAAAAAAACATAAATGCTTGCTTCTAGGGTTAACAGATTTGGGTTAAAAATCCTTATGAAGGTTCTTCAAATCAAATAATTGCTTAATCTCTAAGGTAAAGAATTAAAACCCTTGCATAGACTGAGAAAGATTGACCTCAGTGAAAGGCAGCCAATGCACCAACAATGCTACACTGAGGAAAAGAGAATGTGAAGTAAGTTATTTGTATAGAGCAGTACAGAAATAAGACAGCGACATTTTTTGCCTTTTGAAAGCATTGGTTTCTTGAAATCCCAAATGTCTAGATTATGCTACCTCAGGTAAGATACAAGCAGAAAGCTCTACAGTTCTTAAGACTTCCAGGGTAATTTTCAGAGAACCAGTTCCATTCTTGAAAATGATTCACTAAGTGAAAATTAATTTTGTTAGTCTTAGGCATTGCCATTGTTCCCAATAAGGACCAAGATAGAGAAGTTAAACAACATGAAGATACATGGCCATTCTTTCTAAAAACATTGAGTTTTATTTTCCAGAGTTCCCAGCTATCCTTTTCTGCTCTATTTATCTCATCTCTGGGGAACCTTCCCCAAATACCTCAGGTATGCAGCTACCTGTAAGAAATAGTCCCTCTCCACTATTAAATTCTGCTTTGGGGAAATGCTATGTTTAAAGACATTCACACTGAGGTATAACTGATCAAAACCAGTGCAAACAGTATTCCAACAGGTGGAAAAGCTTTGTAAAGGTGATGTATAAAGCTCTAATGGGGGGTGTTTCAGATAGGAACCATTAGGTAGGACTGATTTGTGGTACCTGTATCTGAAATCTCACTAGCTTTTACAAGTTCTCTTGTCCTCCATGATAGGCTAGCTTCCTTCCCAGTTCCTGAGAGGCCCATTTTAAATTTGAATGGGGTAAGTGAGTTCAACCATAACAGCCCCTCAAGGCATGTTCATGGATTTTAAAAACTTTCCCTGGTTAAGAATAGGGTCCCAGGAACTGAAGACTATTGGATGCAAAGCATGCCTAGACGCAATTAGGGAGGAGAAAATTGGAAAATTAAGCAAAAAGGTAATAGAACTCAGCAAGACATTACCGATTACTGATACAGTTAAAAGAAACAGGAGGGAAGGACTTGAAAAGGGAAACTGCTGGGAAGTGACACAGCTGCTGGTTTTGACACAAATGATTCAATCCAACAAGCCAACTCTACTGTCATTGATTTGAAATCTCCAACCACAGCACAGAGAGTGATTTATCAAGGAGAAAGATATCCAACTGGATTTGTAGGGTGTGTGGGGACCAAAAACAATGGGTGATAAGATCAGTTTGTATCCAGTTGTTCCAAAAGTCACATACAAGTCAGGGGCCAAGTTGAGGGCAGGTTCTAAACTCAAAAGGGGACTGAGGCACTGAACTATTTGCTATCATGGTGATTTGCAGAGATAATGCTCTTTTTGTTCTCTCCCCTTCAGACCAGGGAAGATTACTTTCATTTGAGACCAATGGCCTTTAAGTTTTTTTCTGAGGTACTATCACTATTGGTCCTGTGATCTCAGTGGGGCAGTAGCTGAAGATGCAAATGAACAAATGAACATAATCACTCTTGGTTACTGGAAGATAAGGAAGATAGGAGAGTCCCTGAACCTCACTGGCAGTAACTAACAATGCAAACAGCACACTAAATTCAATTAGTATTTTTGAGTATCTACCTAGAGCCAACCACTATCCTAGGAATATAAAGATGGGCACACAAAAAATCAGAAAAAATGATATGTGGGTGACTCCTTCTATTTCATTCTAATATAAGCTTTCAGAGGAGATTTAAATACAGCATTACAGGAGGACACAGGATGGGTTACTTCTGAGGAATGAGGATGAATAAGAGTTTCAGGAGGGTGCTAAAAAGATAACAGCGAGTATAAGCCTCATCACGTTCTCATTTATTCAGAAGAGCTCCATTACACTTCTCACCTTTCTTCCTCCTCTCTTCTTTTATTAAAAAAAGCTATTGACCAAAATCTTACATGAAAAGAGGGCGCACATTATGAAAAAAGGACAGAATGTTCTAATTGGTGTCATTTCTCTTCATTTTTTATCAAATAGAAGGAAAAAACGGAGTGCCTGGGTGGCTCAATCATTTAGGCGTCTGACTCTTGATTTTGGCTGAGCTCATGATATCAAGATTTGTGAGTTTCAACCCAGCTCAGACTCTGCACTAACAGAGGGGGAAGCCTGTTCTCTCTTTCCCTCTCTCTCTCTGCCCCTCCCCCATTCACATGCTCATGCTCGTGCTCTCTCTCTCTCTAAATAAATAAATAAATTTAAAAAAAAGAAGGAAGGGACACCTGGGTGACTCAGTTAAATGTCTAACTTTTGATCTCAGCTCAGGTCATGATTTCACAGTTTGTGTGATCAAGCGCCAGGTCGGGCTCTGTGCTGACAGTGTGGAGCCTGTTTGGGATTTTCTCTCTCCCTCTCTTTCCCCTCCTTCTCTCTCTTTGTCTCTCTCTCAAATTAAATAAACATTAAAAAAAAAAAAGAAAAGAAGGAAAAAACATTAGAAGTTTAATATGTTTATTTTTTTATCTAAAGAAGGCATTTTATATCAAGACTGCATCAATCTAAAGATTCTTCAATTCCATAAAGACAGTGCCTTTGGGTGAAGCAACTGTGATTTTTAAAGGACCTGAATGATTAGCACAACCCTGGACTTCAGAGGCTGTGTTTTCTGAAAACAAAAGCAAACACATAAAGCAAGAAAACAAAAAACAAAACAAAACAAAACAAAACAAACAAACAAACAAAAACCGAGCAGAGTGCCTCTAAACTGCTGCTCAGCATGTTCAGCCTGCTTACCTAGCCAAGCATTCCTTGCATCAGGCCCCCTATTGGTTTTATTTAACAAGAGAAGTACTTCTATTCAGTTTGGCATGCATTTAGTGATTGTTGGTTTAAGGGGAATTCAGTAGAACCAGCAGGACAGACTGCTCACAGTTCTGATTCAATGTTCTAAGATTAAAGAGTTAATACTGAAGAAACAATGTCTTCAGAAAAAAAATTCACTGTGGCTATACAAACTGACAGCTGTCTACTTCCATTTCTTAAACTGCTTCATTTAAAGGGAAAATGCTTATGGACATCATTAAGGACTTTGTTTATAATAAAAGCATGCAATTTGTAGAAAAGAGTGTGTGTGTGTGTATGTATGTGTGCACACATCCATATATATATAAAGCTGGGTCAGTTTTTTAATTTGAAAAATGGTAAAGTTAATTATACCATAACTGAAATTACTTGGGATTAAAAAATAGTCTTTCTACAGTTCTCCTTTCCTTTTCCCTTTCCCCTTTCTTTTAGATACTCCATGTAATTCTAATCACCCCATTTACCTCATTGGTGAATGAGGGACCCTCAACCCAGAACAACGTGAGATGGCTTAACATATGACACCCAACACTGGACAGATTAGAGTGTCATCAGTTTATCAGTCACATATATTTACAGCCTGAGACAGGAAAAGACTGCGCTCCCATAGAGGGTGGAAGCTCTGTAGTAACCAGGGATGGAGCACTTGGCTAGATGACAGCTGGGTAGAAAGTCTTTCCCAATGGATGGGGGTGATATCTGGTGAGTACAGGGAAATTCAAGACTTAAGAGTTTTGTGACCTGATGATACCCAAAGATGTCAAGACAATACATGGGATTTTTAAGTCATGCAACACACATATCTACATGTGTCCTTTGGCTGCCCATGGTTCCCAGGCATTGTACATTCTAAGCTTGACCTTCTAAGGGAACGTGTTATGCTCTGATACCAAAGTTTTATTACTTGTAAAACTAAATTCTCCTTCATTTTCAAGAAGAAATGTATAAAAAATTAATTCTCATGGAGTAGTTTGCTACCCCACCTATGCAACCCATTAGGGAACAAATTATAGTAGTTTAAAAAATACATATATCCTGGCATTCCCACTCCAGAAATTCTGATAGGTTTGAGGTTGGACCCTCAGTTATGCCTCAACAGAATATCCCTATACCCCTCTTATAGTAATTTATAGATACAGTAGGCAGAAAATCAGTGAAGATATAGTTGAACTGAACACTACCATCAGTCAACTGTATCTAATGATATTTATAGAATACTTCTAGCCAGGCTAAACAAGAAAACAACAGAGATGATAAAATTATTAACATCAGAAACAAATGAGAGGTCACGACTATTGATTCCACAAACACTGAAAGATTAATAACAACTATCTCCCCCACAAATTGGGTAACATAGATGCATTCCTTGAAAGACACCAATTACCAAGACTTAGCAGCAGCAGCAGCAGCAACAACAACAAAATAGATAATCTGAATACCTCTATATTAATTAAAGGAATTGAATCAATAATTAATAACCTTGCAAAAGGGGAAACACTAGTGTCAGATGATTTCATTTGTGAATTCTACCAAATATTTTAGGAAGAAATGTGATAAAGTCTCTATATTTTCTTCTATTCCATAAGATAGAAACAGAGAGAACATTTTTTAACTCATTCTACGAGGTCAGTTTTACTGTAATACCAAAACCAGTTAAAGATACTACAACAAAGGAAAGCTACAAACCAGTATCTCCCCAGAATATAGATGCAAAAATCATCAACAAAACATATGTACCCAAAAATGTATAAAAGGAATTGTATGTCATGACTAGTGAAATTAGCTCCAGATAAGGATTGCTTCTACAATCCTTATTCAAAAGTCAATTAATTTAATCAATCATATCAGCATGCTAATAATGAAAAATCATTATATCAATAGATGCAGAAAAAGCATTCAGCAAAATTTAATACCATTAATGATAAAAACTCTCAGCAAACTAGGAATAGAGGGGCCTTTGTGACTTGATAACATCTGTAATAACCCAAAAATAACATATTTGATGACAAAAAACTAGATGCTTTCTCCTAAAATTGAGAACTAGGTAAGGATGATCACTTCCACCACTTCTATTTAAACTTGTACTAGAAGTCCTAGCTAGTACAATAAGACAAGAGAAGTAAATGAAACATATATAGATTAGAAAGAAAGAAATGTCTTTGTGCATGACATGATTATCTATATAGAAAATCCCATTAAAAAAATCTCTGAAAGTAGCAATTTTTAACAAGGATGCACAATAAAATGTTAATATACAAAAGGCAATGGCTTTCCAATGTAACAGCAATTAACAATTTGGGAGAAAATATTTGCAAAACACATATGTGACAAAGTACTTGTATCCAAACTATGCACATATTTCTAAAACTTGACAACAAAAGCACAAGCAACCTGATTTAAAAATGAGCAAAAAAAGAGTGAACCCTAAAGTAAATTATGAATTTTGGGGTGATTATGATCAGTCAACATAGGTTCATCCTTGGTAAATAACATACCATTCTGGCAAACATATTATTAATGGAGGTGGCTATACATATGTGATGTCACTGTTCTCTCACTTCTTTTGTAAACCTAAACCTGCTCTTTAAAAAAAACCAAAACAAAATCTTTTAAAAATGGGCAAAAGATGTGAACAGACACTTTACCAAGGAAGATACACAGTAAATACACATTTGGAAAGATGTTCAACACTATATATCACTGGTGACTTTCAAATAATGCAACAAGGAGATACACACCTATTAAAATGGCTAACCTTACCCCTCTCAAAAAGACAATGCTAAATTCTGGCCAGAATTCTGAGCAAGAGAAATTGTCATTTTTACTGATGGAAATGTAAAATGATGAAGCCATTTTGGAAGATAGTTTGGCAGTTTCCTACAAATATAAATATAGTCTTACCATGTGCTCCCACAATTGTGCTCTTAGATACTTATCCAATGACTTGAAAACTATGTCCACATAAAAACCTGTACATGAGTGTTTATAGCACTTATATTCATAACTGCACAAAACTGGCAACAACCTAAATACCCTTCAATAGGTGAGTGCATAAACAATCTGTTATATCTATACAATGAAATTTAATCCAGCAATATAAAGAAATGGGCTATCAAGCCATAAACGAACAAACAAAAAAACTGGAAGAACCTTTAATGCATATTTTTATGTGAATGAAGCAAGTCTGAAAAAGCTACATACTCTATGATTCGAATTATGTGGTATTCTGGAAAAGGCAAAACTATAAAGACAGTGAAAAATATCAATGGTTGCCAGGTATTCAGGAGGAGAGGGAAAGAGATGAATGCAAAAAGCAGATAGGACTTGGGGGATGGTGAAAGTGTTGTGTGATACTTTGATGGTGAATAGATAACATGTACTTGTTAAAACCCCAATACTGTATAATACAAAGATTCAGCCTTAATATATAGAAATTAAAAAAAAAAAATAGAAGATCAGGGATCCCAGGAAAGAATGCAAAGTGTGACAATAGAATCTGACTATAATACATATATATGAAACAACCTTACTGAAGATGTGGAAAAGGTACTAACCTAAATAATTTTAGAGATGAATGTAATCTGTGAGGCTAAAGGCAAAAGGAACCAACTGTACATAAGCACTGTACTCTAGCTGATAAACTTCTTCTAATGGGGATACAGGTTAGCAAATGTACTACTATACATTTATGCTGGAATTGAATAATTAAAGAAACAGATTGCAGACGGTTGGAGCCAGCTTTCTCATGGCTTGAATGGAAATGTACAGATAAGCAAGTGAAAGTGCTAGAATGATTCCTGTGGTAATAAATTAGAGTTCGAGATATCAGGGATTAGTAAACTCTCATAGTTCTTTGCATCTTCAGCTGGGAGGGCCTAAAAAGGACACCGCAGTAGCAATGAGCACACTTGAAACTCAGATCTCTAGTAAAAGGAAACACAGTTCCCTGGAGAAATGGCTGATTTTAGGACTGGGGGTAAAAATATACAAGATGGCCCTAGACTATCTTATAGGACCAAAAAGGAAAGAGGTGCCGTCCCCACCACCACCACCACCACCACCACATGAAATGATGTCATTACGGGAAAGTAACAGAGAAGCCAACAAAAAGAGCTCCCAATGTCCAAAGCTGGATCAGTTTGACCAGCAAATAAAGTAGAATTAAATAATAATCCAAATTATAAAGTCATGATTTCATATCAATGTAAATGATTGAATAAATCAATAAATAAGGGAGAAGAGACAAAACACCCATGCAGAAAAATTCCAAAAAAATTATATGTATACTGGATTATAAAGGAGGGGGAGTATAATTCTCCACTCCTTAAGTGTGAGCTGAGCATAGCGATTTCCTTCCAATGAGTACAGAATAGAAAGGGGGGGTTGTAACTTTACTACAGAGAACCCTGACGACCCGTACTTCAACCGGGTGATCTAGGTCAACATATATAGATAGTAAATAAAACGTGCTATCCCGAAACAGAAAAAAAAAAAAAAACATAAACTATGGACTCTATTCAAGAATAATGTATGAATATTAGTTTAATAATTGTAACAAATGTACCATACTAAGATAAGGTATTAATAACATGGAAAATGGTGCACACAATAGGTTGGAGGTTATACATGGGAACTCTGTATGGTCTGCTCAATTTTTCTACAAATCTAAAACTCTTCTAAAATGTAGTCTATTTAAATTTTTTTTTCAACGTTTATTTATTTTTGGGACAGAGAGAGACAGAGCATGAACGGGGGAGGGGCAGAGAGAGAGGGAGACACAGAATCAGAAACAGGCTCCAGGCTCTGAGCCATCAGCCCAGAGCCCGACGCGGGGCTCGAACTCACGGACCGCGAGATCGTGACCTGGCTGAAGTCGGACGCTTAACCGACTGCGCCACCCAGGCGCCCCTAAAATGTAGTCTATTTAAAAAACCATCTTACTTTTCTAAAATTTAAAAGGTTAGAATTTAAATGGTGTCTTAATTCAATAATTCTAGAGATATTTTAAGTGTATATAAAGGCTTAACGAAAAAGAGGATTATACATGATAGAATTTCAGACTGTTGGAAGTTTGGGAAAAATACATATAGAGGCTTTTCTGGGACTTGTCCTGAGCTCTTTTTATTTTCACTGTTAATTTAAACTAAGTCTATACCCTCACATGATTTTGTAAGTAGTGAAAGTCATAATTTAGAGTGGCACTTAAATCCTGGGTGACCAAGACATTACATAAAAAAGACGTAAAAAAAAGTGACTCCTGGGGTTCCTGGGTGGCTCAATCAGTTAAGCATCCAACTCTTGATTTCAGCTCAGGTCATGATCTCATGGTTGTGAGACAGAGCCCAGAACAGGTTCTGCACTGGGCATGAAGCCTGCTTAAGATTCTCTCTCCTTGTTTGTCTCCCTTTCTCTCTGCCCCTCCCTTGTTGCTCTCTCAAAAATAAAATAACTTAAAAAAAAAAAAAGTGACTCCTCCTACATTTCAAACTCCTACAGGAAATGCTAATAGTTTCAGAAAGAGCAACCAAAATTTCCAAACACCTCCCATATATAAAAACTTACCTGAGGAGGCAGAAAACCAGTGGTTTGGGGCTATAAAAAATGTGGTATTAGCATCTACTTTTCATAATTAAAAAAAATAGTTTCAAGGAGAGTTTTGAATGAATTTCAGGTATTTTCATTTACTTAAAGATTCAGTGTTAATGAAAGGATATCCCAGACAACTCCTCTTGGAAAAAAAAATAATTATACTATATAATTCTACTGATTCTGTAGCTTAGCTACTGAAGTAATAGAAAATATAAGTTCTGTTTATCTTTGAAAAGAACCATCTTTGCTTACATTGACTTTCTCTATTGTATACCTATTTTCTTTTTTTTTTTTTTTTTTGATCCATTATTCTTTTTTTTTTTTTTTATGAAATTTATTGACAAATTGGTTTCCATACAACACCCAGTGCTCATCCCAAAAGGTTCCCTCCTCAATACCCATCACCCACCCTCCCCTCCCTCCCACCCCCCATCAACCCTCAGTTTGTTCTCAGTTTTTAACAGTCTCTTATGCTTTGGCTCTCTCCCACTCTAACCTCTTTTTTTTTTTTTTTTCCTTCCCCTCCCCCATGGGTTCCTGTTAAGTTTCTCAGGATCCACATAAGAGTGAAACCATATGGTATCTGTCTTTCTCTGTATGGCTTATTTCACTTAGCATTACACTCTCCAGTTCCATCCACGTTGCTACAAAGGGCCATATTTCATTTTTTCTCATTGCCACATAGTACTCCATTGTGTATATATACCACAATTTCTTTATCCATTCATCAGTTGATGGACATTTAGGCTCTTTCCATAATTTGGCTATTGTTGAGAGTGCTGCTATGAACATTGGGGTACAAGTGCCCCTATGCATCAGTACTCCTATATCCCTTGGATAAATTCCTAGCAGTGCTATTGCTGGGTCATAGGGTAGGTCTATTTTTAATTTTCTGAGGAACCTCCACACTGCTTTCCAGAGCGGCTGCACCAATTTGCATTCCCACCAACAGTGCAAGAGGGTTCCCGTTTCTCCACATCCTCTCCAGCATCTATAGTCTCCTGATTTGTTCATTTTGGCCACTCTGACTGGTGTGAGGTGATACCTGAGTGTGGTTTTGATTTGTATTTCCCTGATAAGGAGCGACGCTGAACATCTTTTCATGTGCCTGTTGGCCATCTGGATGTCTTCTTTAGAGAAGTGTCTATTCATGTTTTCTGCCCATTTCTTCACTGGGTTATTTGTTTTTCGGGTGTGGAGTTTGGTGAGCTCTTTATAGATTTTGGATACTAGCCCTTTGTCCGATATGTCATTTGCAAATATCTTTTCCCATTCCGTTGGTTGCCTTTTAGTTTTGTTGGTTGTTTCCTTTGCTGTGCAGAAGCTTTTTATCTTCATAAGGTCCCAGTAATTCACTTTTGCTTTTAATTCCCTTGCCTTTGGGGATGTGTCGAGTAAGAGATTGCTACGGCTGAGGTCAGAGAGGTCTTTTCCTGCTTTCTCCTCTAAGGTTCTGATGGTTTCCTGTCTCACATTTAGGTCCTTTATCCATTTTGAGTTTATTTTTGTAAATGGTGTGAGAAAGTGGTCTAGTTTCAACCTTCTGCATGTTGCTGTCCAGTTCTCCCAGCACCATTTGTTAAAGAGGCTGTCTTTTTTCCATTGGATGTTCTTTCCTGCTTTGTCAAAGATGAGTTGGCCATACGTTTGTGGGTCTAGTTCTGGGGTGTCTATTCTATTCCATTGGTATGTGTGTCTGTTTTTGTGCCAATACCATGCTGTCTTGATGATGACAGCTTTGTAGTAGAGGCTAAAGTCTGGGATTGTGATGCCTCCTGCTTTGGTCTTCTTCTTCAAAATTCCTTTGGCTATTCGGGGCCTTTTGTGGTTCCATATGAATTTTAGGATTGCTTGTTCTAGTTTCGAGAAGAATGCTGGTGCAATTTTGATTGGGATTGCATTGAATGTGTAGATAGCTTTGGGTAGTATTGACCTTTTGACAATATTTATTTTTCCAATCCATGAGCAGGGAATGTCTTTCCATTTCTTTAAATCTTCTTCAATTACCTTCATAAGCTTTCTATAGTTTTCAGCATACAGATCCTTTACATCTTTGGTTAGATTTATTCCTAGGTATTTTATGCTTCTTGGTGCAATTGTGAATGGGATCAGTTTCTTTATTTGTCTTTCTGTGGCTTCATTGTTAGTGTATAAGAATGCAACTGATTTCTGTACATTGATTTTGTATCCTGCAACTTTGCTGAATTCATGTATCAGTTCTAGCAGACTTTTGGTGGAGTCTGTCGGGTTTTCCATGTATAATATCATGTCATCTGCAAAAAGCGAAAGCTTGACTTCATCTTTGCCAATTTTGATGCCTTTGATTTCCTTTTGTTGTCTGATTGCTGATGCTAGAACTTCCAGCACTATGTTAAACAACAGCGGTGAGAGTGGGCATCCCTGTCGTGTTCCTGATCTCAGGGAAAAAGCTCTCAGTTTTTCCCCGTTGAGGATGATGTTAGCTGTGGGCTTTTCATAAATGGCTTTTATGATCTTTAAGTATGTTCCTTCTATCCCGACTTTCTCAAGGGTTTTTATTAAGAAAGGGTGCTGGATTTTGTCAAAGGCCTTTTCTGCATCGATTGACAGGATCATGTGGTTCTTCTCTTTTTTTTTGTTAATGTGATGGATCACGTTGATTGATTTGCGAATGTTGAACCAGCCCTGCATCCCAGGAATGAATCCCACTTGATCATGGTGAATAATTCTTTTTATATGCTGTTGAATTCGATTTGCTAGTATCTTATTGAGAATTTTTGCATCCATATTCATCAGGGATATTGGCCTGTAGTTCTCTTTTTTTACTGGGTCTCTGTCTGGTTTAGGAATCAAAGTAATACTGGCTTCATAGAATGAGTCTGGAAGTTTTCCTTCCCTTTCTATTTCTTGGAATAGCTTGAGAAGGATAGGTATTATCTCTGCTTTAAATGTCTGGTAGAACTCCCCTGGGAAGCCATCTGGTCCTGGACTCTTATTTGTTGGGAGATTTTTGATAACCGATTCAATTTCTTCGCTGGTTATGGGTCTGTTCAAGCTTTCTATTTCCTCCTGATTGAGTTTTGGAAGAGTGTGGGTGTTCAGGAATGTGTCCATTTCTTCCAGGTTGTCCAATTTGTTGGCATATAATTTTTCATAGTATTCCCTGATAATTGTTTGTATCTCTGAGGGATTGGTTGTAATCATTCCATTTTCATTCATGATTTTATCTATTTGGGTCATCTCCCTTTTCTTTTTGAGAAGCCTGGCTAGAGGTTTGTCAATTTTGTTTATTTTTTCAAAAAACCAACTCTTGGTTTCGTTGATCTGCTCTACAGTTTTTTTAGATTCTATATTGTTTATTTCTGCTCTGATCTTTATTATTTCTCTTCTTCTGCTGGGTTTAGGCTGCCTTTGCTGTTCTGCTTCTAGTTCCTTTAGGTGTGCTGTTAGATTTTGTATTTGGGATTTTTCTTGTTTCTTGAGATAGGCCTGGATTGCAATGTATTTTCCTCTCAGGACTGCCTTCGCTGCGTCCCAAAGCGTTTGGATTGTTGTATTTTCATTTTCGTTTGTTTCCATATATTTTTTGATTTCTTCTCTAATTGCCTGGTTGACCCACTCATTCGTTAGTAGGGTGTTCTTTAACCTCCACGCTTTTGGAGGTTTTCCAGACTTTTTCCTGTGGTTGATTTCAAGCTTCATAGCATTGTGGTCTGAAAGTATGCATGGTATAATTTCAATTCTTGTAAACTTATGAAGGGTTGTTTTGTGACCCAGTATATGATCTATCTTGGAGAATGTTCCATGTGCACTCGAGAAGAAAGTATATTCTGTTGCTTTGGGATGCAGAGTTCTAAATATATCTGTCAAGTCCATCTGATCCAATGTCTCATTCAGGGCCCTTGTTTCTTTATTGACTGTGTGTCTAGATGATCTATCCATTTCTGTAAGTGGGGTGTTAAAGTCCCCTGCAATTACATTCTTATCAATAAGGTTGCTTCTGTTTATGAGTAATTGTTTTATATACTTGGGGGCTCCGGTATTCGGCGCATAGACATTTACAATTGTTAGCTCTTCCTGATGGGTAGACCCTGTAACTATTATATAATGTCCTTCTTCATCTCTTGTTACAGCCTTTAATTTAAAGTCTAGTTTGTCTGATATAAGTATGGCTACTCCAGCTTTCTTTTGGCTTCCAGTAGCATGATAAATAGTTCTCCATCCCCTCACTCTGAATCTAAAGGTGTCCTCAGGTCTAAAATGAGTCTCTTGTAGACAGCAAATAGATGGGTCTTGTTTTTTTATCCATTCTGATACCCTATGTCTTTTGGTTGGCGCATTTAATCCGTTTACATTCAGTGTTATTATAGAAAGATACGGGTTTAGAGTCATTGTGATGTCTGTATGTTTTATGCTTGTAGTGATGTCTCTGGTACTTTGTCTCACAGGGTCCCCCTTAGGATCTCTTGTAGGGCTGGTTTAGTGGTGACAAATTCCTTCAGTTTTTGTTTGTTTGGGAAGACCTTTATCTCTCCTTCTATTCTAAATGACAGACTTGCTGGATAAAGGATTCTCGGCTGCATATTTTTGCTGTCTAGCACCCTGAAAATCTCGTGCCAATTCTTTCTGGCCTGCCAAGTTTCAAAAGAGAGATCAGTCACGAGTCTTATAGGTCTCCCTTTATATGTGAGGGCACGTTTACCCCTTGCTGCTTTCAGAATTTTCTCTTTATCCTTGTATTTTGCCAGTTTCACTATGATATGTCGTGCAGAAGATCGATTCAAGTTACGTCTGAAGGGAGTTCTCTGTGCCTCTTGGATTTCAATGCCTTTTTCCTTCCCCAGTTCAGGGAAGTTCTCAGCTATGATTTCTTCAAGTACCCCTTCAGCACCTTTCCCTCTCTCTTCCTCCTCTGGAATACCAATTATGCGTATATTATTTCTTTTTAGTGTATCACTTAGTTCTCTAATTTTCCCCTCATACTCCTGGATTTTTTTATCTCTCTTTTTCTCAGCTTCCTCTTTTTCCATAACTTTATCTTCTAGTTCACCTATTCTCTCCTCTGCCTCTTCCATCCGAGCTGTGGTGGTTTGCATTTTGTTTTGCATTTCCTTTAAAGCGTTTTTCAGCTCCTCGTGACTGTTCCTTAGTCCCTTGATCTCTGTAGCAAGAGATTCTCTGCTGTCCTGTATACTGTTTTCCAGCCCAGCGATTAATTTTATGACTATTATTCTAAATTCACTTTCTGTTATATTATTTAAATCCTTTTTGATCAGCTCATTAGCTGTTGTTATTTCCTGGAGATTCTTCTGAGGGGAATTCTTCCGCTTGGTCATTTTGGATAGTCCCTGGTGTGGTGAGGACCTGCAGGGCACTTCCCCTGTGCTGTGGTGTATAACTGGAGTTGGTGGGCGGGGCCGCAGTCAGTCCTGATGTCTGCCCCCAGCCCACCGCTGGGGCCACAGTCAGACTGGTGTGTGCCTTCTCTTCCCCTCCCCTAGGGGTGGGATTCACTGTGGGGTGGCGTGGCCCATCTGGGCTACTTGCACACTGCCAGGCTTGTGATGCTGGGGATCTGGCGTATTAGCTGGGGTGGGAAGGCAAGGTGCACGGCGGGAGGGGGGGCAGGCTTAGCTCGCTTCTCCTTAGGTGATCCACTTCAGGAGGGGCCCTGTGGCAGCCAGAGGGAGTCAGATCTGCTGCCGGAGGTTTGGCTCCGCAGAAGCACAGAGTTGGGTGTTTGCGCGGAGCGAGCAATTTCCCTGGCCGGAACCGGTTCCCTTTGGGATTTTGGCTGGGGGATGGGCGGGGGAGATGGCGCTGGCGAGCGCCTTTGTTCCGCGCCAAACTGAGCTCTGTCGTCCGGGGGCTCCGCAGCTCACCCTCCCTTTGTCCTCCAGCCTTCCCGCTTTCCGAGCAGAGCTGTTAACTTATGACCTCCCAGACGCTAAGTCGCGCTTGCTGTCGGAACACAGTCCGTCAGGCCCCTCCGCTTTTGCAAGCCGGACTCGGGGGCTCTGCTTGGCTGGCGAGCCGCCCCTCCGCCCCGGCTCCCTCCCGCCAGTCCGTGGAGCCCGCACCGCCTCGCCGCCCTTCCTACCCTCTTCCGTGGGCCTCTCGTCTGCACTTGGGTCCGGTGACTCCGTTCTGCTAATCCTCTGGCGGTTTTCTGGGTTATTTAGGCAGGCGTAGGTGGAATCTAAGTGATCAGCAGGACGCGCGGTGAGCTCAGCGTCCTCCTACGCCGCCATCTTCCTGCGCCTCTCTCTGTATGCCTATTTTCTATTCCAGTAAATTACCTTCTGGTCTTTATTATTTCCTTACTCTAATGATCTAGAGTTTGATTTTCTCCTTTTTATGTTTTCTTACAATGAAATCATAGATAATTTATTTTAGACTTTTCTTCATTTGTAATATAAATCTATAAAGCTACGAGTTTCTTTTTCACTGCTATAGTTGCACCCCACAAATCTAGGGTTTGAAGGCATTTGTGTCCAGATATTCAGCTGCCTCAGTAATGAGGATCTAGACTATCCTATGCAGTAAGCAACCTAGACCAGAGGAGACACTAGCCAGTATGAGGGAAATCTAGAATGGGTAATAAAGGACAGAGATGAGTATCAATTAGAGGCTTAAGAGCCAGGTACAGTGACAGAATTATACTTCCCTGCTACCCTTCCTTTTGTGAATTTTTTCAGGAAACAAAGTCAACCAGAATCCACAGCAGTTCTTTCCAGGAGAGATGAATTTAGACTATCAACTCAGTATATCAGAGTGTAAGGGATGAACTGTAGTTAGAGGGCATCTATGAACTCACCAGATCCCCTTCTCAGAGGAGAGTTGCTCAGTCCTCAGCTGTTGGGAAGGTTGCTGCTAAAGGCTCACAGCTGCATTGCTCACTGGAAATTGCCTTCAGTCAAATGGGACTGCTTTGCATTCCCTGAATTTGGGCCTTCTCCCCTGGGGCAGCCTGTATTCTGTGATTGGTTGATGCATGGGTACATAGGCCTGGCTCTTCAATCAGACCAACTCTGTAGTGTCAACCCCATTCCATTGGCTGATGCTGCCCTATGACTGCATCACAATTCAACTTCTCCCACTGAGCAACGTATTTATCTCACACACAGAAGTGTTGTTCCCTAACAATATATCTCAATAAGCCACCTTCACATAAGTCTTAGAATCTTACCTGACCTATGCCAGTAAGTCATTCTTCAATAGGAACACAAATTTTAAAAAGGAAAACATAATGAGAGATATGATTACAAAAGAAAAGCTCATATCACACTAATTAAGAATAATTACATTACCAACAATTGCATTATTTCAGAAAAATATAAGATCGATGATTCTATCTACAAGTATCAAGGCACATGATGTAATAGGATGATCTAAGGACTCTTAATTGGCATATGCATTAAATATTTATTAGAACATGTTATGTGTGTAAAGGACACCATTAGAATCACTACTGTGTATTAATAAGTGAAGGTGGGTAATTTTCTCCAGAGATACTCTGATAAAATTCCATTTCTTGCTCTGACTAAGCTTCTAGTCTCTGAGTTCATCTGCAGATGCCACATTTTATAAAGCCCCCTGAGCCTGGAATACTGTCCAAAAGCAATTCCTCATTTGCAGGCAAATTTTGTTTTGCAGATGGCTCTTGTGAGACATGGGTCAGTAAGAGTCTGGAGTGTGTGATCACTTCATGGAACATTCCATAGCAGTGGACAAAGTCACCCTGGCTCCTATTGGAACTGACAGTTGTGGAGCTTCCAAGCCAAATGTCACTTTGTTTGTGGGCTAATAAATGAAGGCTGGGTGCTATAGGAAAAAACTGCTCTGTATCAGGTTGAGGTTCAGAACACTCTGTAACTCTTGTCATCACAGGAAAACTGTGCCCCAAAGTGCAATGCCCTGGTTACTCTGGATATGCATTCAGCCAGAGACAAATA
The DNA here is from genome assembly GCF_007474595.2 of Lynx canadensis. Taxonomy (NCBI): domain Eukaryota; kingdom Metazoa; phylum Chordata; class Mammalia; order Carnivora; family Felidae; genus Lynx; species Lynx canadensis. Next base: position 30,214,590 of record NC_044314.2, on the reverse strand, counting down.
TGGATAATTAGCAAGTTTTTCTTTGATTACCTCACACCTTTATTTTTGCTCATTTGCCTCTTTTGTGGAACTACTTCTTTCCAAGAGTCACTGTCTTGATGATGTTTGCTTCAAAGCCTCTCACCAATACCCTGGACTTTTCACTTTCTGCTTGTCTCCCAGATGTCAATTCCACTTAATCTATTACAATGATTTGCACTTGTTAGAATAGAAGTGAAGCATTTAGAATCAGAAAGTAGAAACATGACCAAGGAATGACTGTTAACCATGTGGTATGAGTAGGACAAATCAATAAATCCTGTTTTTGCCACCTTTGTTCACAGAGAGGACAGAATGCAGAAGGACCTGGCACTCATTAACTCTGGGTAGCAAAGAGAAAACTTTTTCAGCTACAGTGGTTTATCTTGAAACTGCAGGCAGGATTTCTCTGGGCAGGGAACAGCCAAGAGCATCTAAGCAACATAATGGGGAAGGGAGTGGAGGATGGTTCAGGAGTCAGACTTATTGTTCCTAAAGGACAAAGAAGTAACCTTTTTAAGTAATACAAAAGTTAGTTCCTTCATAGAAAATTGTCCTATGTTGTCTCCAGGGGAAATTAATGTTTTCTACTATGTAAGGGGCCTAGGTTATGCATGATGGGGTTCCAACTGGGGAACTTGGAAATGCGTTGTCTGAACTAGAATGAAAAGACCCACATTCAAATTTAATCATAGGTCTAGAGCAGTTTGCCTCAAAATCCCGTGGTCAATTGGCCTAGGGTTAATTTAAGGCACATTTTGTGTTTACAAAACCCAGAAATATATCAAGAGACCAAACCTCTCCTTTGTGAGGTTAGGCTTTGGGAAGTATAAATGAATGTGTAAATTGGGGAGAAATCTATCCATATACTTTCCATACTTTTACCTGTATGTACCACCACTCTGTAGCACCACCAGAGACTTGCCTTTCCCTCTAAAAAAGTTCACCATATGTCATCATCTTGGCCTAGAGGGTTTGATCTGTCCCAATATACCATGTTTTCTTGTTTGCTTCAGTAAATAAAAAGTATGGATCCTTTGGGTGTATTACAGTAGTAACAACCTTGGGTTATTTATTAGAGGCCAAGTGTCCTACCTCCTTGAGCAACGCTGGAGAAGATACTTGATATAAAAAACAGCAGAAATCCAATTATGTAGTTTCATAAAAGATTTTTCCTGTTCATCTGCGTCCAAAGGAAAAATAAGGTTATAAAATGTTGTGTAAAATATGATTACAAATGTATTTGTAACATTACATATTCATAGGAAAACACTAGGAGATTCACAAACATACAAGTTATCTCAAAATACCTAAATTTGAGCTCCTTGAAACTCCCCCTTCCACTATATACATACAAAACATACATATTAATACACACACATATATATGTAAATCATAAAATTATATATAATCTACATTATTAAATAATGTCTTATACATATATGTACATATGTTAATTATATTAAAATATAACCCACTTTACCACAGGGTAATGGCAACTCTATTCTTATACTTTTTAGGCCAAAATACTTGAAGTTAAACTTTCCTCTGTTCTCTTTCTTATTCTTGATTTTCAAACAATTTAAAGAATATTGTTCTCACCAAATTTAAAACATTGCCAGGATATGATCTCATTTCACAATCTCTACCACTACCATCCTCCTCTTGCTCCTACATGAGTCCCAAAACTTGTCTCTAAGCTTAAACCCTTGCTTATTTGCCTATTCCCAATTAAAGCAATCAGAAAAATCCTTTTTGAAGCCTGAAAACTAATGGGACCAAAAACAGCCTACGTTAGTCTAACTTAGACAATGACCTTAGGAATTCATTTGCGTCTTTGCAGAATAGGCCTCTATTCAATTCTACCCTAGTGTTCCTAGTGACCTTGGTGCTGATAATTCATGAGGAAACAACAGGCAGCTACATTTTTACCCATTTTATAAAGTGGGAGTTCAAAAGCTTAGAAACTTACTTGAAACCCACTGCTCTAACTCTTTAACTTGCTACAGTAGGAGACCCAGAGCAGAGAATCATCTCACTCAGCAGACTGAAGGCCCTGTGTGGCCCAGGAATGCTGTCTTCTGCCCAGGCCTGGTGGTCTTCAAACAGACATCCCAGCAACCGGAGAACCTTTGGAGTAAAAGCCTTCAAGATGCTTGCCTTTACTGATCACACTCTAAGGATCTCCATTCTCATGATCAGGCTAATGCCTGACCAAGAGCTATCTTAGGAATCAGCATCTCTCACTAGCATTGAACTAAGAGTTTCTACCAACCCCACTTTTTAATAATATATATTCCTTTGTGTGAAGTCAGTGTGGTGACTAAAATAAGTTGCAGCTGGCCCTGGAATTCCTGTGGAATGAAGAACAGTCTACACTCTTGTGAATAATAATAGTAGTAGTACTGCAAGCTATTGTACAAACACTTAGAATGTCTGAACAGGGCTGTCTGTTACGCAGGAAGAAGGATGGGGAGCTATGCCCAAGATGTCAGTGAAATAGTTAAAGGGGAGTCTACTGGGATCTGACTCCCTAGGTCCATTTAAGTATATGTAATGCTAAGAAGATAAGGGTTCTATAGTTTATATGTGAAAGGAAATTTTCAGATAGTTTAGTCCAATATTCTTATTTAGATGATGAGGAATATGAGGCCCAGAAGGGCAAACTAATTTTTCCAGGTTTATCCCACTAATTAGAGATTGAACAGCACCTGGAACCAAACTCTCGGGTTTTAGTGTTTTCTTTACTGACCAATATAGTGAGACTTGGTAGGAATTTAGTTATGAGTGGTATTTTATAACAAATTCCTATGGGTTCCAATTATAATTTTACCCTTTAGTCCCAATTTATAAACCCATGACCCCTTATATAATAGTATTCAAATAAAATACGTACATAATTTTAATCAACTCTTTTAGAAATCTTTTTTCAAATTAATAGCCTCTTTATAGCTATATTATGTGTTTATGTCTATGTATATTTATATATGCCTATATATGTGTGTATATGTATGTATATATGTGTGTGTGTGTGTGTGTGTGTGTGTGTGTGTGTGTGTGTATTATCTCTCACATAAGTAGTCAGACTATAAAGCAAATATTTCTTCTTGGTATTTTAGTTCTTTTCTAACATTTTTACATTTTTTTAAATGTTTTTATTTAATTTTTGAAAGAGAGACACAGTGTGAATGGGGTAGGGGCAGAGAGAGAGGGAAACACAGAATCTGAAGCAGGCTCTAGGCTCTGAGCCATCAGCATTGAGCCTGACATGGAGCTTGAATGCACAAACCATGAGATCATGACCTGAGCTGAAGTTGGATGCTTAACTGACTGAGCCACCCAGGCGCCCCCTGTCTAACAATCTTAAATCTAGTTTCTAAATCAGTTCAGTCCATCCAGTATTTTCCTTTATATGACTGCTGTTTCATGTCTTTTTCAGGCCAATCTCATTTCTCTCCCTTTCTCAGTCTATCCCAGAAGCACCCCGTTGTACAATCATAAGCCTGAGATGCTATTCGTAAACTTGGATTCTGGGTGATCTGGGGTGAGTTCAAGAGTGATGTGGTGTTGGCCTGCTGGCTGCATATAGCTGTGCTTCCACAGGGAGTATCTAGAAATTCAATCACACCAATCCAGAAAGAATCAATCTAGAAAGAATGCTAGAGACATACCAAATGTATAGGTACTTGTGGACCCATTCCACTTCCAGGACGGAGGACAGAAGCTAGAAAAGAGAAGCAAGCTCAGAACAATGGGTCACAGGAGGTGGAGCAAGAACTTAAGGTGGTTCGCATATCCTCTCCTATAAGTGATGGTTGGGAGATCATAAGGGAGTTGTGCTAGTTGTTACCTCTGTTTACAAAATATTTCTGCTTCTCCTGTCCTACCCTCTTGAAAGTGGGCAGAGTATCACTTCTTGGGGGAAAAAAAAACCCGTGCACTTCATCATGTTCCCATTTGTAGCCTCTCTGATCAAAGAAGCATATGCTTACTGGGAGCCTCTGTTAGCCTGAGTGACTACAATGAACATAGCGCCCCTTCCCCCATTCCTGCCTGGCAACTTCTACTGGACATGTAGCCCAGATGAGACATACACTTTTGTTGTTTCAGACCACTACGTTCCAGAGTTGTTTGTTATCTTAACATAAGCCACACTATCTTGATTGACATATCTAGATGGTGTGGATACCTTCTGCATGCTTAGATTCTTTTCCACAGGTAAAGAAGAATGAAACTTTCTCTAAGTTCATCTCAAAGCATGTTTCTCTATGTACTAAAATTGCTGATCCAGACCTTTTCACCAGATCTAGAAGAACAGAAAGTGAAATGGAAGTAGAAACCCAATTAGTGAGGTCAGACAGACTGACGATTAATAGGAGGATTCATGTAGGGGAAGTCAATGAAACTTGGGATGTCATTGGAGTGACCATTTCTATCTCCATGAATAGATCTGGATTATCCCTTAGAAGATTATCTCCAGAGGATGTCTCTCAGAATCTGTTTCTTCTCTAAGGCCAGTGCAAGCCACTGGCAAGGTATCTGAAATACATTTCCATGTAAAAAAACATTGAGGATCCTTGCACCCTTCTTTCTCATTTCCACCTTCTGATATTTTATTATGTCAGTATTTTCTGTTTCAAGACACAAACAAGGAAGTCTATGAGAATTATTATCTAAAAACAATTCACTGTTATTTTTGAGAGAGAGAGACAGACAAAATGTGAGCAGGAGAGGGGCAGAGAGAGAGAAAGACACAGAATCTGAAGCAGGCTCCAGGCTCCGAGCTGTCAACCAAGATACTGATGCAGGGCTCAAACTCACAAACCACGAGATCATGACCTGAGCCGAAGTTGAACGCTTAATCAACTGAGCCACCCAGAAGCCCCTGAGAATTATTTTTTTAAAAAATAAGAAAAATAGGCACTTGGGTGGCTCAGTTGGTTAAGTGTCTCACTTTGACTCAGGTCATGATCTCATGGTCTGTGAGTTCGAACCCCATGTTGGGCTCTGTGCTGACAGCTCAGAGTCTACAGCCTGCTTCAGGTTCTGTGTCTCCCTCTCTCTCTGCCCCTCCCCTGCTCGTGTTCTGTCCCTCTCTCTCTCAAAAAAGTAAACATTAAAAAAAATGAAAAAAAAAAGAAAAAGAATATCATTTTTCCCAAATCTTCCCAATCTCCCAAGGGAAAAGACTGATTTTTAGTCAAGACACAAAGGACCGGGTCAAAGAACTAACAAATTATTTTATCTCACTTTGCCTTTACTTAACTGCCAACAGAAGATATATTTAGGTTATCGTTAAGACTTCAGTCCTAGCATTCTTCGACTCTAACCTATTTTACTACTCACTACTCTTGGTAAACAAGTCAGTTATGTTACATATTTGCAGAGTCCTTGGAATATTTTATGCTCTAATTTTGAAAAAGAATTTAAAAAGAGCTAATGTCAAACACTGTTTATATTTTGAAAAAACCTAAAATGAAAAACTCAATCAACATAAAAGCTACTGTAGTACTTTAAATTGTGCTGTTCTTCTGAGCCTTCTTTACACAGCAGTTTGGATTGCCCCCTAAGGAACTATAATTGACAAAAAGCAAACTACATTTAGACTAATGATTAGAGTTACTAATATGTAATATTATGATTCTGTCAAGCTCTGTCTTTGGCTTTGGCTGTTAACTGGAAAGGCAGCAAAGGATTCAAGTAAAGTTAACTTTGCTTTAATAAATTTAAAATTTTCAAAGATAAATAATATGGTATAAATCATCTTTTCAAGTGTACCATCTAGTCTCCAGTTTTGTGGAACCATCACACATATATCTGAATTTGTGATGCATTATGTATAATATAAAAACTCAACACAGGACTTCTCTAGTACTTTTACCCTGCCAGGGCTTTTTTTTTTTTTTTTTTTTTTTTGGTCACAGTCAGCAATTCCCTTCAAGGAGGTATCTTTGAGATTTTGGAGAATCCAAGAGATTGGAACTTCCTCATCTCCACCAGATTTGATGATTGCTAGACTAAGCAATCAAACACTCATTCATGGAAATCCTGGGATGAAATGTGAGTATTCTTTCTGATTTGCATAGCCTAAATTCCTCTCACAGTAGACCCTGAGATTATATACAGAAAGCAGAAATTATGTATGGTGGGGTCAAGCAGGGGAAAAGGAAAAGTCAATGAGTGGGTACATTGTTTAGTTAGTTATGAGTAGTGGGTGCTCTATCCCACAGAATCCAAAAAATCTAAGAAACATGAATGAGATTTTTTTCATGCAGGGAAACAAAGAAGGAAACATTTATTCATCACCTCTCATCTTCTGTAATTGAAAAGTTACTATACAGGATACTTACAACTTTGCAGTTCTGGGTTGTCCATGCATGAGTTCACACACATGAGTAGATTCCTATGAGTGTCTTACAGTGCACATAAGAGAAGCTCTGGGTCAAGAAACAAGAGAACTTGAAGACTTTTAAGTTGCCCTTATCTGAAGATATTTGAATACCATGTGGAATTTATTATTGAAACAACAGCTTAAATCAGATTTGAAGTGGTGCAGAAAAGGGGCCCAACACAGTCAAAGCCATGCACTACTCGGATATGTCAATACCCTCCATTAATTTCAATTCAGCAAAGTATCACATTCAAGATGGTAGCCAGTCACAAACTCTTCATATAATCAATATAATGGAATGAGTAGAGAAAGCTACAGTCTTCACTGTAGCAACTAAATCCTGAAGCTATATTGGTATTTATCATCCCTACCCTCCCTCAATTATTCTACAATTCTCCTCACCCTTTACCAACACTTCAACTGGTCTAAATGGCTTGCTTAGAAGGTGATCTGAATTTCAAGCATGATTTCTTAATTGTCTTGCTTTTTTGGACTTGGTTGCTGCACCTTCCCATTAATCATTAGTACTAAAAATGGTGACACCAAGAAATGTCATAATGAATCATCTGTTCCCATTATATAGCTATAATACTAGCTGCTCATAGTACTTAAAATTGATTGCTGGGGCGCCTGGGTGGCGCAGTCGGTTAAGCGTCCGACTTCAGCCAGGTCACGATCTCGCGGTCCGTGAGTTCGAGCCCCGCGTCAGGCTCTGGGCTGATGGCTCGGAGCCTGGAGCCTGTTTCCGATTCTGTGTCTCCCTCTCTCTCTGCCCCTCCCCCGTTCATGCTCTGTCTCTCTCTGTCCCAAAAATAAATAAACGTTGAAAATTGATTGCTGATATACTTACATAAGAACTTGATTTTTTTTTTGTCCTGGTTTCTCCTACCATGAGAAGCCTAAAGATAGTTCTAGCTTGAAGTTCTTTAGAACTCTTCTTGTATCCTCTGGAAGATTATTTCCCCAAGATCCAGCATCTATAAACCAGCACAGCCTAAGTTTACATAAATAAATAGAAAAAGGTCTATTAAGTGAGTCACTAAAAATGATCCTGCTTCTGTCCTTTGGTTTCCAGATCTGTGTATTCCAGTTATCAGGGATGCAGCACCATATGAGAAATCTCAAGTCCATAGCAGCCTCTTTCACTGCCTTTTCTGGTCTCTGGATGACAGCCAACATTGAGCTTTTTAGAGATTCCAGTTATGTCTGCACTAGCACATTCATTACTGCCTAAAAGGAAGGAGTATCCTGAGAACCACCAAGAGAACTAAGTCAGCTGATGGGTTCTCCAGTCTCACACAATTAATTCATAGCAACATATTGCCCTGAGCCTTCTGACCACTTCATTATACTAAGCCTTACAATTTCTGTGTCATCTCCACTTCGTTAACTATGTAAGCAGTCATCATGTTCCAGTTTCAAAGTTACATCTAGTAATGTACTAGGACCAAAAAATACTGCCAGAATATTGAATCTCAAGACAATGGAGGACATTCACATGCCATGCCTTGTATCTGCCCATTCACTTAACCAGTGGAAGGCTCTATAGAGATCCACTTTCATCCATGTTTTACCAATTACTCTAGTATATATTAGTCAAGACTACAATGATTCAGTGTGGAGCTACGTCCCCAAAGAGCAGGGATTCTACTTCCTACTTGGGTTATACTGAGTCCTGGTATTTGGCATGAAGGCAATATAGTGGAAACAGGGGTCGATCTTATAGGTGGCAAGCATCATTTTGAGAGGTACCTGCTTTAGGTGACTATCTAAGGATAACTTAACAACAGTAATCTGTCCTCCTCTATAAAGGGAAGGGAGATGCTTCTGTTGGCATAAGAAAATCAGGGGGCTTTGGTAATTTAAGAGTCTCAGGCTTATCTAACAACTATATTCATCCTAGGTTTTAGGGCTCAACTGTTTTCCTTTTAGACCCCCAACTTTGACACAAGGAACCTCAGGGTTGCACACTGAGTTTCCTTGGCAGCTCTACCATACTTAAAATTAAATACTAGGACTCATTTTTAGCAAAGTTCTACCAGGTACTATAGGGAGAAGGGCTTTCTGTAACTCTTCAATAGAAACACTTTGCTTTCATAGCTTTGGGTTGATAGTTGTCTAAGTCTATCATTTTCTTTTGTTATGGTTTCCAAAGCAGTTAACAAATTCCAATTTATTTCATAATCCATATGACTGAAGTTTTCCCCATAATGGTTTAAGGGCCCGGGCTATCATATAACCCAATGCCTCACATCCCACATGCATATTATCACAATTACACAAAGATAAAGGTCAATTAAATATGATACTACATGCCATGAGTTAATTTCTAACCACACTCCTGGTACCAATGTTATTAGTCTGGGTTCTTGCCAAAACAGGCATGAACAAAGATCTGTGAATGGGTATAATATTTGGGAAAGTAATTCAAAAGAGCAGGATTTAGAGACAGAGGGAATAAAACAGAAAAGAGACAAAGTCAATGCAAAAATATGTAATCACTAAAAATCCTAAGAACTGGCTGTCCAATCCAGTGGGATGTAACATTTGAGAATCATTGCGCTACAGCAGGATTCTGTAAACTAACCCTGGTGACCAGCGCTTTTGTAAATAAGTTTTATTGGAAGAGTCATACTCATTCATTTGCTGTTTGTGTATGGCTGCTTTCAACTAGATATCTGAATAGTGGTAACAGAGACTATATGGCCCACAAAGCACAGCATACTTACTATCTGGCCCTTTAAAAAAGAGTTGTTGACTTCTGAGCTAGAGAATCCAAACAGAAGGGGTAAGGAAGCACAGGCTAAATGTCATCTGATTATCACATACAGACAACAGAAGCCATATGAGTTAAGAAAGAAGGAGATGAATGAAAGACAAACTACTCAAGCAAAGGCCCACCTGAGGCTGGAAATGTAAGAAGCTGGATAAGTGGACACTTCAAATAATCTAAGAAGAGGTGGAGATCTATATGAAAATCAATCCCTGCTTTGTAAGAATAGCTGGTTTACATTAGGCATAGGCATATGAGGGACTTGAGTTCAGATTCTAGAGCTCATTAGTACTTTTTCATTTTGTATTCCAGTGTAAACCATCAACACCTTTTTCTTTTTAAATTAAAACTCAGCCTCATGCTTTATAAGGTTAGGAAGAGAATATTTAAAGTGTCTCTGTTCATTTATGTAATATCTGAATGATCTTGGGCAACATACTTAACACCCCTGAGCTTCACTGTATAATATTCCTCTATAGTAGGATTCTTGTAAGGAATAAAATCATGTTAAATACATAAAATAATTGGCAGAATGTACATAGTAAGGAGCTGAGTCAAGCAGGGTTCTTAACTGAAAATCAGAAAACTCATTTTAACTGGTTAAATCACAAAAGAAATTTACTAAGGGATGTTAACTAGCACATAAAGATCAGAATGTCACAGTTCAAGTTTTTTTTTTTTTTTAACGTTTATTTATTTTGATAGAGAGCTCACACACGTGAGTGGGGGGAGGGGGAGAGAGAGAGAGAGAGAGAGAGAGAGAGAGAGAGAGAACCCCAAGCAGGGGCTCAATCTCACAAACCTGAGATTGTGACCTGAGCCAAAATCAAGAGTTAGACACTTAACCGACTGAGTCACTCAGGCACCCCGAATGTCACACTTTGAATCCATGTATCTGGGAACAACCCTCAGCTTCGTTGTGGATTGACTCCAGCAAAGATGTTTCACGTCCTGCTGGTGGGCACAGACCACAAGCTGACACTGACAAAGGTGGCAGCAGAACTACACTGTTGGCCCTGGAAACTACAGGTCTCTACAGCTGCCCTCACCAAAATGTCATTCTGCTGGGTACATGCTTCCTCTGATGACTCAGTCCCAAAACAAGATCTTGTGAGATCTCATCCAATTAGCAGAATTCAAATGCTGCATTACAGATTTAAAGGAAGCTGGCAAGTGAGATTTAAGGTTTCTTCACTGGGCAAGCATCACTGTCAAAGGAGGAAATTCCCCCAAATCCTGAGATTGTTCTTGAGGCGATAAACAAGTAGAAAACAAGACAAATGTCCAGCACAAGGCTCATTATTTGTTTTGTTTTCACTTCTCACATCTCTATAAAACTTGATAGCCTTCCCTCCTGCTAATACAATAGAATCTCCCACAGTGGAAGTTTCATTGATTCATAGTTACGAACTTGCAGCCCATCATACTTTTCAGCTTCCTCTGTTGAAACTGTAGATCATCATGAGAAACAAATACCAATGATGTATGAAAAAATAAAACTGTGCTACAGATGTTGCATTTTAAATGTAGTACAGGGTTTTCCCATTCTTTAATTCTGCAAAAATGTCTCCCAGGAAAGAAAGGTCAAGGCTAGTGTTAACTTCAGCTACCACTTCATAAAGCTGTTCCCTCCCCATTCAAGTCCCTCTAAACTGTAGCTGATTTGTCACAGAAGCAATGATTAATGAGAATTTAACAACTACTCTTCCAATAAAGACTAACAGGCAGGCCCATTGCCCAGTAAATTGTGTAAATAACACAATGTTAAATAAGAGCATTTAAGATCTCAAATTTCCATTTACTCGATTTTTACGAAATTCTTTCATAATAATCAAAAAGCAGATCAGGAGACTTGTGTTCCATTTTGGTTCAGATCATCTCCAGATGATGATGAGCTTGGGTCTCCAGGGCAAATTATTTAATAATCCTAGTACCCACTGTTCCCATTTTTAAAACTGAAAAATAGAGATTTTTTAGCTTCCAATATTTGATCCTATATCCATTAAGAAACTGCATGCATAATTGTTATTTTTTTAATTAAACGTTACAAGGAAACAGCTTGAGAATTATAACATAATAAATATGTGGCCAACTGATGATAAAACAAAAAACATAGAAATATTTAAGTAGATTATAAACTGCTTAGCTTGAGTGGAAACAAACATAGCCTAATTCTTATGACACAGGATATGACTAACAATGGGCCATTCTGAGTACAGAGTATGGGCACTGTCCCTCTGTCGTCTGGCTTACTTTCTCCTTTCCAAATTGCTAACAAATGACCATATTTTGGACCAGAAGAAGCAGAAGCTTGAGATGAAAACTGGCTTCTGCTCTGTGGGTAAGGCTATAGAAGATGAGGTAGTTAGTTGACTTTTCTTCCTTTTTCATAGCCTTTTTTATATCATGAGTCCTTGGGAATTTGGGTAAAGCAAAGATACTGAGTAATTTCAGACTGGGATGATCTTTATCCCTGTGTTTCTTTAATGTGCATTTTCCTCTATCAAAAACCTGGAATTCTCTAGAGGTAAAGACAGGTTTTCTTCTTCTTCTTCTTCTTTTTTTTTCACTTTTTAAAAATGGTTATTGTTGTACTCCAGGAAACTGAATATAAAGCCTAAGCTTTTGAAAAACTACTGTGTACTCTTCACAATTTAATGCATTACCATGTTATCAGTTTGATTTTTTAAAAAATATATCCATTTGAGTTAGGTCCAAGACTTTTATGCATGAAAGGGAAAAATTGGTCCCACTTTTAAATGAAAGCACATGCTAACTAAAACATTGTATGAAACATCTGTATAACGTACAATACAGGATCATTGACTCTGTGATGGGAAATTCAGACTAGACAATATGAACTTTTTAAGACCTGTCATCACCACATAGCAAATCTAAGGAATTACGGTGCAATAAGTCTATATTTATAATATACATGAGTTAACGGAAAGACATTATTATCTTATTATGATTATAGTAACTTCATAGAAAAGCAATATGATAAATATGTAGTATTATCTCAGCAGTAAAAGATGCTTGGTGGGCACCTTCTTCCAAACTGACCACCCTGGTGAACGTGAGATAATTAATCTTTTCTTCTCCCCTTGAGAAGTCATGATTCTCTTCTCCTTTACCAGGAAAAGGGAGGCCACCCGGCACATCCTTCTATGCTGTCACCTGGCAAGGTGGGGTTTTTAATTCATTTTCATGTTTATATGTGGTTTAGACCATATTTAGTTTTATTTTCTGTCCTGAAACTATAACTCTAGTCTGCTAGATATTGAAACCCAATAAAATGGCCTCCACAGCTTTCTGCCCTGAATCTCACCTCTAAAACAAAATATAAGTGGGGGTGATTTCTCTCTTCAATAGAAAACGTAACTAGAGATGAAACCAAGTCTGCTCTGCATGGTTTTTATGTTCATGTGGTTTCCAGGGAAACCTCGCCCTGATATTTCTAAATGTTAGGATAGTAACTGGTACCCCCTCAGATTCTGTCTTTGAACAACTTAAAAATGTTCATGGCATCAAGGAAAGAGGGGCAAGAGCTATTGAAAAAAGAAAAATTTCATTTTTTAAAGATACATTTTAAATTACACCATAAAGGGACCACAGAAAGTGGGAGTATCTAAAAGTCTAAGTGAGTGGAAGAGAAAGTGGTCTTTGTTTAGGTGAACAAACAAGTAAATCTTTATTTAGGGTAGCTTTTCAGATTTCAGAGGAAGACAATAACTTGCAAGTCTGATGTTTCAATTACCTGAATACCTCTATTGCAAATGAAGAAGGGTCACAGAAGAGGGGGGTGGCAGGTATATGACTCTGTTAAAGAAATGTATTTATTGAAAGAGCCAAACATATAAACTAATGAAATTAATTTATTTTAACCCTTTAATTTGCATAAATATAAACATATGTTAATGATATGAAATAGTAAAGGTTAAAAAAGTTACCCCAAAGCAGTGTAGCTCTTTACTTTATGTATTTTTTAAAATTTCACTTTTTTTTAAAGTTTATTTATTTTGAGAGAGAGTGAACATGTGCATGTGCATTGGGGAGAAGCAGACAGAGGAGGAGAGAGAGAATCCCGTAGAGTCTCCACATTGTCAGCACAGATTCCAACAAGGGGCTTCAGATCATATATGACCTGAGCTGAAATCAAGGGTCAGATGCTTAACCAACTTAGCCACCCAGGTGCCCCTGATCTTCACTTTAATAAAGAATACAATGGGGACGCCTGGATGGCTCAGTCGGTTGGGTGTCAGACTTTGGCTCAGGTCAGGATCTCCCAGCCCGTTGAGTTCGAGCCCCGTGTCGGGCTCTGTGCTGACAGCTCGAGCCTGGAGCCTGCTTCAGATTCTGTGTCTCCCTCTCTCTCTGCCCCTCCCCTGCTCATGCTCTGTCTCTCTCAAAAATAAATAAACATTAAAAAAAAATTTTAAAAAGAATACAATGTACTTTTTCTCTTTAATTTCTCTTTTATTATTTTTGTCTTGACTTTCTTTCCTTTCTACCTATTCAAAATCAACCTTTCATTTCAGGCCTTCCTCACATATCATGTCTGTTAAATGATGCTTGCTTCAACCCTTCTCAAATGCACTTAAAATTGGTAAGATATTTTGCATTAAGTTTATCTTTGTAAAACACAACTTTCTAAATATTGCTCCAGCTTCTTGGGAAGTAAAATGTTATCAATGGATAATATTCCTTCTCTATAGCTAAACCATTCTCTGATCTTAACCTTGTATGGTTAGAATGTTAATTTAGAAATCAACTCATCAACTCTAAAAACATGGCAGTGATGGACAGGGAAAGTAGACTCAGAGGAAGTGAGAAAAAAGAGCACAAAGATTGCATCTGAGCTGTGTTATTTGATACTTCAATTAGCTCTGATCAAGAATTAAAGCATGGCAGGCTCCCATAAGGATTAGTGACTTCTTCCCTTGGGTAGGAAGTGAAGGATGGACAGGAGAAATATATTCCCACCTCTAACATTGCTTGAGAGGAAAGGAACATTGGTAAAAGTTCCCATTATATAGATTCAGGTTGGAATTTAGGGCAAAAGATTCATTCAACAACCATTTTAATATGGATTTACTATTATTATTACTATTACTATTATCCTTTTGGAAAGCATGGAAATGCTTGTTTGATTATTACCATTTAGCACAGTCCTTGGTACAAAGTAATATGTCCATTATATGTTTTTTGTTGAGTAAGAGAATGAAACAGAAAGAGAATTATAAGCTGTCCCAATCCTAGCTCAGGTTGCTCTGCAGGAGGTAGACTTTAACCTAGACTAAAAGCACAGATGTCAGTTAGATGCTTGGGCATAAGGGGAGAAGTAATTCTAATCTGGACATTCTAAGCACACGTGGAGATGAAAACACCTGAAACCTCATGAATTTCTCACTTGAATGTTTATAAAATTGATCTCTTCTAATTCTGGCAAACAATCTACATAATTTAGGATTTAAAATGAAATATTATACCTGGAGTTTTTATTTAGACATAGCCTTCATAAACTAACTGAATAATTGTGATCCTTTACATCATGCTGTGAAAATGCCAACCTTTTAATTCCTCCAAGCATCTTGGTGCAGATGGTCCCTTACTGCACAGCCAACAACTGTCACTTTATTTTACCAATATCTAAGAGACAGAATGATCACATCTACATCAATCATCTTGAATAATAGGGGAAAAATCATTGAATTATTACAAAATAAATGTCTCTCAGTTTTTAGAGAAAAGTCTGTGATTTGCAATATTTATTTGTGATAATGTAGGAGACAGTCACACATGTGACAATATTCTATTCTCTTGAGTCAGAGGTGGGACATGAACAAGTTTTCAGAGGATGAGCAAAAAGGTGACTTATTACTCCAGAAAGTTTTGGCTTTCTTTTTAGGATGAGACAGTGTTCCAACAAGCATCAGGCAGAATTACTCAATTGTCTATCACTATGGCAGTGTCTCCATATACCAAATGGCTTAAATGTGTTGATGGATGGGAAAGGAAAGCAAACCACTTATTCAAACATCTTGTTCTCTTGGGTATTTTGACAGCCTTTAGTACCTACATAGAAACCTCAGTTTCAACTGAGATCATAGCTACAGGCTTATGTGATATAATTTTTCTGTCTTAACAATTATGTCAATCTAATCAGCAAGACTGAAATTGGCTATTCTCTCACAAAATTAAAAAAGGAACCGATAGGAAAGAGGAAAATTATTTATTAACTTGTTGTCCCTCTCCACAGTTAGATGGGTTATACAGGTTCACAAATACTGGCTCCAATTATTAGAGCCACTTAATAAACAACAATAAATTGGATTAGTGCATATTTCATCTGCTTCATCCTAACACAGATAATGTCTATACTTGAAATAATGCCTTCAAAAAAATGATTCAGCTGTTTGAATGTTTTGTTTTGCTGATTTAAAATATCTTACTCAAGGATTTAATTATACTAATTAGCAGATTTAGTGCTCCCCCACCCCAAAAAACATGGGCAATATCTTCCTATGTTATTTCCAAAAGAGGACCAAATATGGGCTAGATATATTCCTGGAACTCAGTAAATCATTTGGGTTGGTTGAGGACCGTGGTCTTTGTCTCTTGTCTGACATTAGGATGCCACTTTTCCAAATGCCCAATATATTTATCAAAATATCCTGACAATAATTGTGCT
Organism: Lynx canadensis; assembly: GCF_007474595.2. NCBI lineage: Eukaryota > Metazoa > Chordata > Mammalia > Carnivora > Felidae > Lynx > Lynx canadensis. Next base: position 30,198,717 of record NC_044314.2, on the reverse strand, counting down.
GTATGTTTTGTATTTGCTTTTTTATTTACTTCTTCATGTAGTACACTCATTTCGTTGTTTTGGAGTTATAGGGCAATGGAAAAACTACAATTTTCCATCTTATTAAAATCAGGAACTTTCTCAGCAGTAAGTTAAAAACAGCTGAACAAAAGCACTTCAAACTTGGCAGGTGGCTAGGACTCCTGAGGAATCATGTCACAGCTAAGTTTCAAAGAAATATCTGAAATTAAAGTTTAGATGGTTTTAAACATCCCTCGGAGTCCAAACTTTTGGCAGATATGAAGATTTAAGAAATCATTTTGGAAATGAGGAAACTAGCCCAACCCTCCTTTTCACCCTGCTTAGAAAGATTAAGGCAAGGACTATATCAGCAATGGGGTTAGAAAAATAGAAATCCTACCATGATAAGTTAGAAATATCTTTATTCCTGTGGCTTAGTGACAAAGTGGCAGTGGTTGTGTGCTCAACCTGGAACCATCTTGGCCAAGAATTCTAGTACTAACCAATCTAATCATTAGCTACATAAATTAAGAAAACTCCATTATCTTCTCTGTTCAGTTTCTCCTTATGTCCCACGTAGATCACAGTATTATCAATTGGGTTTTAACTGTGATATCTTTGAAGATACTTTGAAAAGACAAAGGAACTTACAATCATCATTTGTAGTTTCTCTGTCTCTCTCCCATTAGCCTACCACATAGAATTATTGGATTGTCTCAAATTTCTTATTTGGTGTTGTTAGCAGACTTCACTTAAATGACAAAAGAAAGCGTGAGCTCACATCATTCCCAAATCCAGCAGTTATAATTATGTTTATTCAGTGCCATGGAAGTCAGCAATCCAAGATGAGTCATTTTAAAGGCTGATGTTGTCAAGATGATGAAATTAGTCATGTAGCCAATGTGATTTGGGTAATCAGATGATCAGAATATCTGACCAAATCAAACTAAATTCCAATTATTTCCATTTTCAACTTTGTTAGTCATTTGAATTTTCACTAAGATTAAGCAATCCAAACCACACTAGCTTGCAAGGAACAAATGAAGCAAACAGACAAATTAAGAACTCGGGTAATGGTAGCATGCATTGAAAGTAGAAGTATAAATTAAGAAGTTTTATGAGAAAAGTGAAACAATCATCATTACCACCATCAACAAACTTATTATACATAAAATGAGCAAGACATTGCAAAGCATAATATGATACTTAAAGAACTGTGAAGCATACAACTTGCACTTTAGAAGCATATAATATAGAGCTCTTAGATTTCACCACAGAAGATTAATAATTCTAAATAGAGTATTTGTTATATCTCAAGTGAGTGATATAGATGGTGGATGTTAAAGGAGCTTAGAGGAGTAACACAATCATTAGGAGCTGAGCAGTCAGAGAAGGTCTTAGAGCAGATCCTGGCTATAAGCAATTAAGTATAAAATTATCCAGTAAGAATAATAACGTATAGATTATTTCCTATGTATGCCTCATACCAAAGATGCTAGGACCAAAAGAGTTGTCTGGGAAATGGGAGTAAATTTAAAAAACAAGTTAAGATAAAAGTAATCTACATGGTAATTGCATTGGAATTACTAAAAATGAGGAATAGTTAGATCTACTTGCAATGTACAAGGGCATACAATGGCTTTGGATAGGATCCAAATTGGAATCAGTACCCAAATTAACTACACCTAATTGCAAGGTATGGCAGTAGGTATCCTCTTAGATTAGAGTTGTGGTTCTAGGGTGGACTATTCAATTTTAAGAAAAATTCTGGCCAATAGTTTGGATGAAAAGAAATCAGGATTAGGCTCTGGGGCAGAAAGTGGCTGGGCGTCAGGTAGTGGATTATAATCCACTAAGACTACAGTGAAGAAAGTGAGCAGTCCCCACTCATACAGACTGGAATGGGTACCACTAGAATATACACAAGATCTCATTCTAATCTCATTGGATACTGGATAATCCACTAACTCTAGTCAGTAGTGACTGGGACCTCCAATATGTTGTCAGATTTGGTTTCTCTTTGCACAAGAGTTCTGTCTTTTCTTGAACTCAGGGTTTTGAATTGTCTTGTACACATCAAAGACAGTAGGTTTGGGGCAGGAAAGGACTGACTTTAGAAGTGTTGTCCAGTTGGGGCTACTGTTGATTCATTCTGAATTGTCACTGAAATCTTCAGACAGCATTAAGTAGCAACAAGGAGGTGGGAAGGGCTATTTGAGTTTGTTCCTTCACTGCTAGAAATGACTTTTTATAGTTCATGGCTTACATAGCTCTGTAGCTAGTCTAAAGCCACAGTTACAAAGTTTTATATCTCATCTCCCAAATCACATTGATTCTATGGGACATATGTCAATTCTAAAAAAATTTTTAACATTTATTTATTGCTGAGAGACAAAGAGAGACAGAGCACAAGCAGGGGAGGGGCAGACAGAGAGGGAGACAGAATCTGAAGCAGGCTCCAGCTCTGAACTGTCAGCACAGAGCCTGATGAGGGGCTTGAACCCACAAACTGTGATATCATGACCTGAGCTAAAGTCAGATGCCTAACCAACTGAGCCACCCAGGCACCCCGGACATATGTCAATTCTAGAGATTAATCACACCATAGGACTCAATTTTATAACACATTATAAAAGATTATGCTGATTAAACGCACACTCCTCCACACGCATATTTACATTGAAAATGGATTATAGCATTTTGTAATGGCCAAAATGACATTTCTAAGGCATTCCTAAAATGATTAACCTGTCATTTTCCAACCCTTTTTGCTCAGCCTATCTATGGAGATCTGTGCTGTTAACATTTTGTTTTTTTTTTTTTAAATTCCTGCTCAATGACTGATAGAATACAATGGAACAGCAATTCTTAGCCCACAGAGCTCAAGAGCCACTTAATCAGTAAGGAGTGCACTGGCAGTGCTATGGACTGAGATTCCTTTAAAATAGCTAAGCCACAACCCAGACCAACTGCTGAGTGACAAGACTGATGCATAAACCCAGAAGGAGAACAAAGCCTGCTATTCTTGCTCTCAAATGTGTGCTTTTCAAAGTTATTAATCCTATATGTGTTGGCAATAAACTTTTAATGATCTTCTTCTTGTATCACATTTAATCTTCATCACTCATGAAATGAGTTGGACATATATACTATCTTTATTCTTCAGGTAAGGAAAATTTGGTCAAGAGATTAATATACTCCACATTTCACCTCAATAGTGAGAAAATGGAAAATACAACACAAGTCCCTTACTCCCAGAACCACTCTTTCCATTGCAAGACAGTGCTTTCAAAATTTTCCCAAATATACTGGAGTCAACAATCACTGCTTAGATACCAATGCCAGTTTTTGACAGTTTCTCAACAGCACATAGGTACTAATCAACTGTCCCAAATCAACAGCACATAGGTAGTAACTTTTCTTACAATCTTGGTGGCAAAATGCATTTTTTTTGATCCAAGAAAATTCTAATAATTATCTAAATGTAGTTTATTAGGAACAATTTGACTTAAAGCTTTGAGATAATTTTTTTTCACTCATAAACCGTTCTCATACATCTAGACTTAAATATTAGCTAATACAGGAACTTCCTTAGTAGCAACTCTCTGAGTCAGTGTGTTATGTTCTATGTAGGAATGAGTAGTGGATAGAAATTTCCAAAGACTTGATTCTTTTACTCAAGGAATTGGAACAGATTTAGGTTGACATCTATGAACAAAGGAACATTTATAATGCACATGAAAAATGTAAATATAAATTGATAAGCTAAGCATTGATGAAATATGAAACATCAGAATAGTCATAATGATATTAAATTAGTAAAGATAATTAGTAGGAAGAAATATCTGAGCCATGTGTCAAAGGAAATACAAAATTTGGATTTCTAATTTCTCTTTTTCTTCTTCCTTTTTTTGTGCAAGCTCTATACCCAATGTGGGGCTTAAACTCACAACCCTGAGTCAGGAGTCACATGCTCTACTGACTGAGCCAGCCATGTGCTCCAAAATTTGGATTTCTGGAGCACTGTGTGTGTATATGAATTTCACACCAATGGAAGAAAATGAGTAGAGACACAATTATCAGCAAATTCTATGCCCAAATCAAGAGTCAGTCTTTAACAATGGTCACCTTGACCCACAGCAAACCAAACAACTCAACTTATACTCAATCACCTTAAAAGTGATTATTGCCTTATATTATTACATAGAATGTTCAAAGTATAAGGAGTCAAATAAGATAGGCCTTGGTTAAAATCATGACTATCCTGACATTTAACTTTATACTTTACCAAGTAGCTAAAAATTTTTCAGTTTTCCCATATATAACTTATGAATAATTTTACCTACCTATCACACTGTGAGGAAATAGAGACATAATGTATGTGAAGTACTTAGCACAGAGCCTGTCATCTTGGCTCCATACTGCTATCATTCAAGCAGATGTCTTATACCTTTTGGAGATGGTGGTAATTTTTTTTATTCCTTTCATTAAAAGTACTTGATGTACAAGACTGACACTCAGTTGAACTTTACAAATTCCAACTTTTGGACTGCATGCAATCAGTGGATTGGGCACATGGTATGTTAACTATTAATTAATGACTCTATATGCCTTATGCCAATTATCTAGAATTCTCTTTTTTTGAGCTAAAAATCTATATTTTTCTTTAAAAATGTGTTATATAATGTGACTCCTACCCTAGTTGCTCTCGTTTTTCACTAATTCATTTCCTACTAAGTGTTCTTCTTAATAAAATTAAAATGGTCATGTCATTTAACTAAGTGCTTTGCATGTACAAGCAACTTATTTACTTATGTCCTGCCTATAGGCATCGCAAAGGCTTTTGGAAAATAATATATTATGAGAATGGATACATGGCTACAGTATAACAAAAGAAATGTGTGGTCTTGTTTCAGAAGAAGATCTGGTGTGGACTCCAGTTGTTCTCTCCTTTCCACATCACCACCAGACTCCTAGGTTTCAGGATATCCTCTTAAAAATTGGTAGAATTGGAAAGTTTGGGACCATTGAAAGGCAGGTGAAACGTACGGGGAAAACTGAGGCTACCTATGTCTAGGGTCACAGACAGGCATCACTTCTGGATAGCCAGTGGGAGATGTTTCAGTGTTTATTAACTAAAATATGAAATATTATCCTTATCCTCAAATAGCTTTCAAATATGTTAGGACATACAGTCATTGATATTTTTAAGGGCAGAAATTCCCTTCAGATGTTAGATTCAGACTCAGTGCTGGAGGTAATCAGAGATGAGAAGGATTAATTTAGATTCAGTACCAAGACATCTGAGTTAGGCATGGAAGAATGAGTAGAATTCTAAGGTGTATTTCTGAGATATATTTGCTGATAAAGTTAGGGCTACAGAATATAGTAAGTGAAGGAAACGACATTTTTAAAAAGTCAGAGAAATAAGGAAACATGATGTTTTTGTTCATCTTTCCGTATTGGTTGGAGTACAAGCTTTATTGTGTGAGGACAGTATTATATATATATATATATGGTCAGGAAATATATATGGTCAGGAAGATGCTGTGCTGATGGAAAACTTTGCTTCATTTTGAAAGACAGGCTGAGTTTTATTACTTAATTTATTATTCATTCAATATATAGTGTTTACTCTGTGCCAGGCAATATACTCAGCACATTTTGGAAGATAATGTGGATTCATTTATATCTATATCTGTATCTATATCATCTGTATCTATATCTATATCTGTATCTATATAGATTGCTTGTTAAAAAAAACGAATGGAAGATTTGTTTACTTTTTAATTATTCCAAGTTTAGCTGAGAAACTAGGAAGTAGAAGTTTTCTTCGTAATTTGGGGCACTCATGAAAGGCACCAGGTGGCCATTCGTATCTGTTCATTTTTAGCTTCAAAGCCTGAAAAAATACCAGAGTCATAGCCTACAAGTCTTTACTGCCATTAATGTGACATATTTCTTCTTTGCTATAAAGGTTAAGAGCTGTAGATGTGAGATCCTCTGAAAAGTTTTAAAAGGTATCTGACATCTGCTGAGGACTTGTCACAAAATTAAAAAAAAAAAAATCTTGGGGTCAGTTTTCAGGGAGTCTTCTGTGCTACCACATCTACACTGAAAATACCTCTGGATACTACCTCTCCAGCTTCACACTTGATGGCAGTGTTCTGCAGCAAATCTGGAGAAAATACTCAGATGCATCCTAACAGCCTGTATTCAGATTTATTGGGAAGCCAGGCTCCATTCGAATGTGCACATTATTCTTATTGAGAGTCATCAATGCTTTGTCAAACTCTACAAATGTCTTTTAAATGATCATTAAAGTAAAAAGACAATGAAATGTGGGAGCCAAGCCTTAATGCAGTCATAATAATGTTCACCCCTAAATCTGAGTTCCCAAATCATCCAACCACAGAAAGAGCATAATCAGCATGTGAAATGTAAAGGAATGATAACAACCTTGGGGTCTTCCTTTGGATCCTGAGTCACTGCTGTTGATATGTTCCCTAACTAAGCTGGTATGCTGAGGACAGGGAATGAGAGGTTAGATTTTAGATGCTCTTTCAGCCTTTGTAATTGCGCCACTGTAGAAACCCAAATCTTGTTGGAGAGTAGGGTTTTCAAGGAGAAAAAAATCCAATGATAGGAAGACGTAATTGCCTAAGGTATATGTAAATATTTAAGTATAAATATATGTGAGCTTGCTGTCTATTTATAGACACAGCCATGTGTGTATTTGCATCTCTGTGTGTGCGTGTATGTATGCACACAAAGACATTAATTTAACTCACCCGGATACTTATTTCTGGATATGACTGTTGGAAACACATCACACAACCATCCAAATTTCTATCCCAAATGCTGTTCAAGACTGTAGATAATTAAATATTTGTAGTTGCATCAGGAAAGCAGAATCAATAGCAGGCTTTCTAGTTAAAAGTTTGTACCTCTTCATAGTTTTGGCATTTGTTAGTTTCATATGGCATTGTTGCTGATCAAATTTATTAAATGTTTTACTCAAAATCATGAAGTGCTTAAATCTGGCTGTCATTATTATGCAAACCCTAGTTTCAGCAAGGCACCATTCCTTAGGTAGGACAAAGCTATGAAAGAAACTACATAGCTTAAAGTAAAATGCTGATTTCTAAAAGATTAGCGTAACTTGATCCATGTAACTAACCCCCAGTCTATTCAGTAAATACAGTCAGATTGTAATAGAATCAGTCCCTGTAAAATAGCCATCTTTGCTTTCTTCCAAAACCACTTTCAACCTCAACCAATCATTTGTCCTTCTGGACACTCGTCATAAGAGAAATCAGAGGAAAGAATATTCATTAAAATGATCACTTTTCCTCAGGCTACAAGTTAGAAAATGGGTAACAATACTGATGGCTATCATTTGTACACGGACTTGCATGTTCCAAAGCATACTTATATAGTCTCTGTTTCTGTTTCTCTGTCTTTCTACAATTCTCTTTTTCTTTCTCCTTCTTTCCTCACAACAGCCTTAAAGTACCAAAAAAAAAAAAAAAAAAAAAAAAAAAAGCAGGCTTTATTGTAATTCCTGTGTTGCTAAAGGGGAAATGAAAATATGAAGGGGTAATTTACCTTAATTATGATTGAAAAACTGCTGAAAGGGATAATTAGGATTTGAAATCAAGTCCCTGATATTGTAAGCTGTATTCTTTGGCAATCATAGTAACATGATCCGGTAAATTTGGTGAAATAATCTGGTAAAATTTGGTGAAAGTGAAACCTAATTACTTTCAAAGACTAACGTATTTGTGGCAAAGGCAGGACTAGAATCTGTTACCTTATTTTAAGTTTCATGGTCTTAGAAACACTTGAGAGTTTTCTCTCACTTTACTGTGATTGAGATTAGGGGATCCTAGTGCTTCCTTCCGAGCCAGAACCAGCCTGACCGCATACTTATAAAGGAGCTTCCAATCAGCTGGTACTGTCAAAGTTGAGCTCTAGTTTGAAGTGGGACAAAGAGGGTGAGAAGATGAAAGGAAAGTCCTTTCATCAGTGCATTCATTCTTCAGATCAGTAATGTTTATTGATCATGAACTGAGTGCCAGGCTCTGCACTTGACATTCGGCATTCAAACCAAATAAGAGAAGTCTCTTGCCTTTATTCTCCTTGTGTTCCCAAGATCTTTATAGGTCTACCCTCCACTTTCAGAGCCCTCTGACCCGCTCTACCATAATTCTTTCCCTGCTTGAATATATAAAAACTGATTTATACTAAGGTATTTCAGCTATAATAGAGGAGACATTTGAGGACAAGGGATACTTGAAACCAAACATGGAGGCTGGTCTGGGTTCCAGTTGTCTCAACAGTAGTCCCACAGATATCAAACAGAAACAAAGCAATCAGAAACACTGACAGTTCTCACACAGATTCAGGTCTATCTTCAATATTTGTGGGGCCCAGGGCAAAAGTATAAGTGGAAGACTGTAACCCACTCTTTGCCCACTCAACACTTTTGTCCCACACTGCAAGGAGTCTCAAGCCATGTGGATGCTAGGAACACTCTTCTCCTCTTCATCAATCCCTCCCCACCCCAACAACTGCTAAGCAACTTATTTTTTGCTGTTTTGCATGGGGGCATGGTTTACCTTGAGAGGATATTCTGAGAATGCTGCTCATGTAGGTCCTAAGGTGGGCCCAGGGTATGAGAAGAGAAGCAGGCCCATGGTCTAGAAGAGGGGAGACGCATCTCCTTGATGCTGAGGTTTTCTTGTTTCATGGGAAGAGTTGTGGCCAGAGAAGGGCCAGATTGGAGGCCTCTGAAATACAGCCCCCAGGGCAGGAGTCCCTACTTCCCAGGTCTAAGGATGGTATTCTTCTGGTCTACTCCTGAAAAAAAATAAACAAAATTTATTCTCAGATTTGTCATTTTTTTAACTGTCTTCATGTTTTTAGGAACCTGAAAATTAATCACACCCACCCTCCCAGGCCTCCTCAAGAAACTTCTTTATACCCAGGTGCTGGTATTTATATACCTTTTGGGTCTGATCAGGCTTCACACAGGACTTCTAATAGCTTGCTACTTAGTATGATTGTGAACCTATTGCAAAAGGATTGCCTAAGAAATGGAGAGTCTTAGGTCTCACTCCCAGATCTACTGAATCAAAATCTGCATTTTACCAAGATTCCCCAGTGATTCATATGCACAATAAAATCTGACAGGAATTGACCTAATTGACTTATTTTACAAGTAGATACAAAATCCTTATATAATTTGTAAATATCCAATACTTTTGATTTGCATTTTCTTGATGATTAATGATGTTGAGTATTTGTTGTACTCAAGTACTTGTTGGCCATCTGTATGTTTTCTATTGAAAAACATCTACTCAAATCTTCAGCACATTTTTTTTAATCAGATCGTTTGGGTTTTTGTTGTTGTTTTGCTATTAAGTTCTACAAAATACAAGTATGGCAATGTTTTTTTAAAGAGAGCTTATAGAGAAGAGCTCAAGGCACAAATAAACTGCCTAATGGAAGATTTCATAAAGGATACCAATTCTGAACTCTCAGAGAAAAGAAGTATGAGGGAAGTGAGGAGTCACTGAATTTAAGAGGCAAACTTCAGAATAAAATAACCAAAAATGGCATATGCACCAGGTTGCAAGTAAATAAGAGTAACTGCACAATTAGGAAGCTATTTATAGTTTTGGTGAACTTAGTTTCTCTAGAGTAGTGGAGACTGAAATCAGATTATAAGTTTCAGGAGGTAAGGAGAAAGTAGCATCTGAAGAATTAGAAACAGACAATGATAGTTAATCTTTCAGAAAGCAGAGCTGCAAAGTAAAGCAGAGAGACAGGAAGGGAGTGTTAGGGTACTCATCCTGGGAAACTATTTTCAGGATTGGAGTTTAAACTATAAGAGCACCAATTAAATGGGAGTAGGGATAGAATAAGGTACTAAAAGATTCAGGGGCACCTAGGTGCCTCAGTTGGTTAAGCATCTGACTCTTGATTTCAGCTCAGGTCACGATCTCATGGTTTGTGAGATCAAGCCCTGCATCGGGCTCTGCGCTGACAGCAGGGAGCATGCTTGCGATTCTCTCTCCTCTCTCTGCTCTTGCACTTGCATGCTTTCTCTCACTCTCTCAAAATAAAAATAAATAAACTTTAAGAAAAAAGAAAATGCAAGAGGAACTGCTTTAAGAATGAAGATGGAAAAGTTGTCTATGAATAAAAGTTGCACCTAAATTTCTCATAGTGAAAGAAAGAATTCATGTGTGTGAAAGTGAGAGAAAGAGAAGGAGAATGTAGATGGTTTTGAGGTTGTAGGTTGGAAGTTACTGAGAAGGTGAGGCAGATTACACCTGATAAGTTCAGTTTTCTGGAATAAGAGACACATTTTTTGATTAAAGTGAGGAGAGGGCATTGATGTGGGGTTTACTGAGTTATTGAAGATGCTAAACTATACTTCTGCCTAAAGTTCTCTTGATTCTGTAAGCTGGAATTCTGCTCCTAACCTGCTGCTCCTAGGGGTCTTTAATTTTTATATCTGGACTACCTTTAATTCCTACTGGTTCTCCTAAAATGACCTTTGAAGTGGCATGTCATAAAAGAAACTTTGTTGACACGTGTCCTTTTTAACTTCATTGAGCTCCTAAGCATCTTCCTCCTAAAAACTTCACTAACCTGCTTCAGATTAACTGTCTATTACTTATCTTTGCTGCAAATCATATCTGGATAGATTTTATATTACTTTCAGCATTTTTACATCAAATCAACTTAGTCTAATCAACTTAGTTTTCTGGGGTTTTTTGTTTCTTTGTTTTTTGCTGGAAGTAGAATCAGTGGTCTTATGGTAACAATTTCAAACCAAAAATGTTTGAAGGGAATTTAGGGATAATTGCTTTTAAAAGTAAAACAACAAAAACCATTTCATTTAAGTCAAAGTATGGCAATCAAACTGGTACATGTGCCCTTGTATATGAACAAGATAACTATCACTATGAACTCCCCATTGAGCTGCTAATGCACAGAGAAGAGGATGGAATTGTGAGAAATTCAGAAGTTAGGCTGACTTAGTACAATCCAAAAGATCAATTTTGGATTTAAGTTTAAAAATGGGTTAGAGGGGGTTCACAAAAGGTTTTTCTAGTCAAGTTTAATGAATATAATTTTCACAGTTCTAAGTTGAAGACAGTCAAAGCTAGTTACTAAGATAATCAATAAGTTACCACCACATTACAGTTGACAAAGAAAACTCCTTGCTCATCCTAGTCAATTATTAAAATAAATCCTGGCCCAGGATTTAAAATCCTATTATAAGCCCTGATTCCTTGGGATAATTCTTATTGTAAACAAAATACTCACATTATTGCTAGTCAACCTCTTTAAGAATTTACAAAAGCTAATTGTTGCTCATTAAGTCTATCCAATTTTTTTCTTGGTATTTGAGTATCCACAAAAATCTGGCCTCAATTTTCCTATTGATTAACATACAAGCAGCTTTTTCCCATATGCTTATCCATTTCTCTTTCTATGCCTTTGGTCATGTTTTTCCTGGAATGCCTACCTCAACATTGTCCTTCTCAAAGTCTTTCCATTCTGAAAGGATAAGCTGAAAATATATAAGCTCATGGAGGGTTTCTTAAATGATCTCAAAATCCATTTTATAAATTCTCTTTGTATTTATTTTATTTTATTTATTCTCTTGTATTCTCTTTTTATTTATTCTCTTTGTATTTATCAAGAACTTTATTTAAAAATAATGTATTTAGTTTTGGACATGTATTTAGTGTTGGACGGTCCTTGAGAGATCCCAACGTTCTTCAATGTTTTCCTTTTTTTCCATCTACATATATTGTTTTCCAAAATAAATTGTAATTTTTTAAAAAAAATCAAAATTATTATGGTTCCTGGAATTTTAGAGTACATAGGTTAATGCTGTGCATTAAGCACATGTTCAGCAGACACCTACTGGTCAAGTGATTGAGTTGTTAAGTTCAGTGTCAGAGTTTGATTTGGGGAGTCACTTTTTATTGGCTGGGGGCCACTTTTGTTCAAATATTTAGTGATGCCAATAGGCAGAAAGTTAACATAAATATCTGTTCTGGCCTTTCATGGCTAGAGAGGCTTATTCACCTGAAACAAATACTTCCAGTATTCACATCTATGCTTTTCACTGTATTGAGTGTTCTAAGATGAAATTAAATCAATTAGAAGTGCTATTATATAAGTTCAACTCTTCTGAATTGTAGAATATTTCTAGAAACATTTTATCTATCTTAATTTTCATAGTCTTATGAGAATATTCTCAACAGAAAGTTATTCATTTTAATTTCATGAGTATCATTAAAAAAAAAAAGTTCCTCACAAAGTATTAGACTTTAAAAGCATCATGTTGAAGTAAGATTGACTCATTTACCAGTCAGAATAGATGAGGGAAAAAGCACAAAGTGAACAAAGCAGGAAGTATAGGCCAACAAAATCCAATTTCCTCCAGTAAATTACTGTGTGCAGATAACAGCAAACAGGTCATTTAAACAGACTAGATGAATCATTTATCCATTGTTCAGAGCCAGCAAAATTCATTGCTCTGTAGGAACATCCTGGTTATTGACAAAATTTTTGTGTGTGTCATTTATCAAGAACTTAGTAGTTTAAGGGAACTAGTTTATGGACTTCTTCCCAAATCAGAAATGAGAAGACATCTTAGCTCAGAGGAAGTGGAACTGAGGGAGCAACCTAAAATACTTGTAGATGGCCTCAATCAGTTGGCCAATATGCATCAAGGAGGTATTTTCTAGGAATTGTGAGAAAGATTCAGTGCCATATGTAAATTACATGAGTTTTAAAAATGTATTACCTATGCTAAGTACTCAATTATATATTCCTGTGTCATTCTATTTGTGTGGATATTTTATCTCCCTGACTTTATTATAAACATCTTATAAAATCAGGTCATATGTATTATCCTTCAATTGTATGTATCTCCAAGAATGCCAAAATCAGAGGAGGTAATAATAAATGCATTTTTATTGGTTGATTCAGATCAACAAATTTTCAGCAGGCTTTGTGGGAATCATCAACTTATCACCCTAGACTAGAGGATCACTTCTTTTGCAAGGTCTAGATAGTATTTTAGACTTTGTGGGCCAGAGACTCTCTGTGGAACCTACTCAACACTGCCATTGTAGTGTGAGAATTGTCACAGACAATGTAAACTAATACCTCTGGCTGTGAACCAATCAAAGTTTATTTACAAAAGCAAGCCACCTGTGGGCTGTAGTTTACCAAACTCTGCCCTATGTCATCTTTGAATTCTATGTAACTACTCCATTACAGGAGACACTTACAAAAACATGGTATTATATAATCAACTATTGTTAAAAGATGGACCCATTCAGTGACTATCTCATACAAAATTAGACAAGCTAGCTGTGAAGTGAATTCTATGGTGTGAATGAAGAAAGGAGAAGCATCTAGAAAATCTAGTGAGTAAAAAAAAAAAAAAAAGAATATCTAGTGAGTCAACCCACCATATTATTCAATATTTCCACCTTTGGAATCACTCATAAAAGTCACAGAACTAGCAAAGTTATATAAACAGGTAGTTTTTGCTAACCAATTAGCAGGTTAATTATCTAACCTACTGGCATCCATTTTTACAAAGAAATAAAACTCTATAAAAGAAACAAAACTGTGAAGAGTGGGCCTAAAACTGATGTTCTTTAAACACACACATATATATATATATATTGTTGCTTTCTTAAAACCAATATTTAAATGATATTGTATAGTCATTGAAGGAGGCAGTTGAAATGAAATACCCAAGTAAATTATGGCAATTCAGCTATTGAGAGACTAAGCAGGCAATGATATCAATAACATGCTACTGTATAGTTATATTAATTAAAGAGAATATTTCAAAAGACAATAAAAAAGTCATCATGTTACAAAATACCATAAAAGATATCCTATATTTTTTATTAATTTTTTTAAATTACATCCAAGTTAATTAGCATATAGTGCAAATATGATTTCAGGAGTAGATTCCTTAATCCCCCTTACCCATTTATCCCACCCCCCTCCAACACCCCCTCCAGTAACCGTCTGTTTGTTCTCCATATTTAAGAGTCTCTTATGTTTTCTCCCCCTCCCTGTTTTTATATTATTTTTGTTTCCCTTCCCTTATGTTCATCTGTTTTCTCTCTTAAAGTTGTTATATGAGTAAAGTCATATGATATTTGTCTTTCTCTAATTTCACTTAGCATAATACCCTCCAGTTCCATCAACATAGTTGCAAATGGCAAGACTTCATTATTTCCGACTGCTGAGTAATACACCATTGTATATATGTACCACCTCTTTTTTACCCATTCATCCATGCATGGACATTTGGGCTCTTTCCATACTTTGGCTATTGTTGATAGTGCTGCTATAAACAGTGGGGTGCATGTGTCCCTTCAAAACAGCACACCTGTATCCCTTGGATAAATGCCTAGTAGTGCAATTGCAGGGTTGTAGGGTAGTTCTATTTTTAGTTTTTTGAGGAACCTCCATACTGTTTTCCAGAGTGGCTGCACCAGCTTGCATTCCCACCAACAATGCAAAAGAGATCCTCTTTCTCCGCATCCTGAGTTGTTAAGGTTAGCTATTCTGACAGGTTTAAGGTGATATCTCATTGTGGTTTTAATTTGTATTTCCCTGATGATGAGTGATGTTGAGCATTTTTTCACGTGTCGGTTGGCCATCTGGATGTCTTCTTTGAAGAAGTGTCTATTCATGTATTTTGCTCATTTCTTCACTGGATTATTTGTTTTTTGGGTGCTGAGTTTGATAAATTCTTTGTAAATTTTGGATACTAACCCTTTGTCTGATATGTCATTTGCAAATATCTTCTCCCATTCTGTCGGTTGACTTTTAGTTTTGCTGATTGTTTCCTTTGCTGTGCAGAAGCTTTTTATTTTGATGAGGTCCCAGGAGTTCATTTTTGCTTTTGTTTCCCTTGCCTCGGGAGACGTGTTGAGTAAGAAGTTGCTACGGCCAAGATCAAAGAGGTTTTTGCCTGCTTTCTCCTCGAGGATTTTGATGGCTTCCTGTCTTACACTTAGTTCTTTCATCCATTTTGAGTTTATCTTTGTATATGGTGTAAGAAAGTGGTCCAGGTTCATTTTTCTGCATGTCACTATCCAGTTTTCCCAGCACCACTTGCTGAAGAGACTGTCTTTATTCCATTGGATATTCTTTCCTGCTTTATCAAAGATTAGTTGGCCATACATTTGTGGGTCCATTTCTGGGTTTTCTATTCTGTTCCATTGATCTGAGTGTCTGTTCTTGTGCCAGCACCATACTGTCTTAATGATTACAGCTTTGTAGTATAGCTTGAAGTCTGGGATTGTGATGCCTCCTGCTTTGGTTTTCTTTTTCAAGATTGCTTTGGTTATTCGGAGTCTTTTCTGGTTACATACAAATTTTAGGATTATTTGTCCTAGCTCTGTGAGGAATGCTAGTGTTATTTCAATAGGGAATGTATTGAATATGTAGATTGCTTTGGGTAGTATTGGCATTTTAACAATATTTGTTCTTCCTATCCAGGAGCATGGAATCTTCCATTTTTTTTGTGTCTTCTTCAATTTCTTTCATAAGCTTTCTATAGTTTTCAGTGTATAGATTTTTCACCTCTTTGGTTAGATTTATTCCTAGGTATTTTATGGTTTTTAGTGCAATTGTAAATGGGATCGATACCTTGATTTCTCTTCCTGTCGCTTCATTGCTGGTGTATAGGAATGCAACCAATTTATGTGTGTTGACTTTATATCCTGCAACTTTGGTGAATTCATGAATCAATTCTAGCAGTTTTTTGGTAGAATCTTTTGGGTTTTCCATATAGAGTATCATGTCTCCTGTGAAGAGTGAAAGTTTGACTTCCTCCTGCCAAATTGGATGCCTTTTCTTTCTTTGTGTTGTTGATTGCAGAGGCTAAGACTTCCAATACTGTGTTGAATAACTGGTGAGAGTGAATATCTCTGCCTTGTTCCTGACCTTAGGGAGAAAGCTCTCAGTTTGTCCCCATTGAGGATGATATTAGCATTGGGTCCTTCATATATGGCTTTTATGATCTCGAGGTATGACCCTTCTATCCCTACTCTCCTGAGCGTTTTTATCAAGAAAGGATGTTGCATTTTGCAAATTCTTTCTCTACATCTATTGAAAGGATCATATGGTTCTTATCCTTTCTTCTATTGATGTGATGAATTACGTTAATGGTTTTGCGGATATTGAACCAGCCCTGCATCCCAAGTATGAATCCTACTTGGTCGTGGTGAATAATGGTTTTAATGTATTGTTGGATCCGGTTAGCTAATATCTTGTTGAGGATTTTTGCATCCATGTTCATCAGGGAAATTGGTCTATAGTTCTCCTTTTTAGTGGGGTCTCTGTCTGGTTTTGGAATCAGGGTAATCCTGGCTTCATATAAAGAGTTTGGGAGTTTCCCTTCCATTTCTATTTTTTGGAACAGTTTCAAGGGAATAGATGTTAATTCTTCCTTAAATGTTTGGTAGAATTCCCCTGGAAAGCCATCTGGCCCCAGACTCTTGTTTTTTTGGCAGATTTTTGATTACTAATTTGATTTCCTTACTTGTTATGGGTCTGTTCAAATTTTCTATTTCTTCCTGTTTCAGTTTTGGTAGTGTATATGTTTCTAGGAATTTGTCCATTTCTTCCAGATCACCCATTTTATTGGCATATAATTGCTCATAATATTCTCTTATTATTGTTTTTATTTCTGCTGTGTTGGTTGTGATCTCTCCTGTTTCATTCTTGATTTTATTTATTTGGGTCCTTTCCTTTTTCTTTTTGATCCATCTGGCTAGTGGTTTATGAATTTTCTTAATTTTTTCAAAGAACCAGCTTCTGGTTTCATTGATCTTTTCTGTTTTTTTGGTTTCAGTAGCATTAATTTCTGCTCTAATCTTTATTATTTCCTGTCTTCTGCTGGTTCGGGGTTTTATTTGCTGTTCTTTTTCCAGCTCCTTAAGGCGTAAGGTTAGGTTGTGTATCTGGGATCTTTCTTCCCTTTTTAGGGAGGCCTGGATTACTATATACTTTCCTCTTATGACCACCTTTGCTGTGTCCCAGAGGTTGTGGGTTGTGGTGCTATCATTTTCATTGGCTTCCATATACTTTTTAATTTCCTCTTTAACTTCTTGGTTAGCCCATTCATTCTTTAGTAGGATGTTCTTCAGTCTCCAAGTATTTGTTCCTTTTCCAAATTTTTTCTTGTGGTTGATTTCGAGTTTCATAGCATTGTGGTCTGAAAATATGCACGGTATGATCTCAATCTTTTTGTACTTGCTGAGGGCTGATTTATGTCCAAGTATGTAGTCTATTCTGGAGAACATTCCATGTGCACTGAAGAAGGATTTATATTTTGCTGCTTTAGGATGAAATGTTCTGAATATATCTGTTAAGTCCATCTGGCCCAGTGTGTCATTCAAAGCCATTATTTCCTTGTTGATTTTTTGATTAGATGATCTGTTCATTGCGGTGAGTGGGATGTTGGAGTCTCCTACTATTATGGTATTACTATCAATGAGTTTCTTTATGTTTGTGATTAACTGATTTATAGATTTGGGTGCTTTCACATTTGGTGCATAAATGTTTACAATTCTTAGGTCTTATTGGTGGATAGACCCCTTAATTATGATATAATGACCTTCTTCATTTCTTGATACAATCTTTATTTTAAAGTCTAGATCGTCTGATATAATTATGGCTACTCCAGTTTCTTTTGTTGACCATTAGCATGATAGATGGTTCTCTATCCCCTTACTTTCAATCTGAAGGTCTTTAGGTCTAAAGTGGGTCTCTTGTAAACAGCATCTAGATGGATCTTGTTTTCTTGTCCATTCTGTTACCATATGTCTTTAGATTGGAGGATTGAGCCCATTGACATTTCGAGTGAGTACTGAAAGATATGAATTTATTGCCATTATGTTGCTTGTAGAGTTGGACTTTCTGGTGGTGTTTTCTGGTCCTTTCTAATCTTTGTTGCTTTTGGTATTTATTTATTTATTCATTCATTCATTCATTTATATTTTCATCTTTTCTCCCCTCAGAGAGTCCCCCTTAAAATTTCTTGCAGGGCAGAGCACCTGGATGGCTCAGTCGGTTAAACGTCTGACTTCAGCTCAGGTCATGATCTCGTGGTCTGTGAGTTCAGGCCCCCCGTCAGGCTCTGTGCTGACAGCTCAGAGCCTGGAACCTGCCTTGGAGTCTGTGTCTCCATCTCTCTGCATCTCCCCCATTCTCACTCTGTCTCTCTCAAAAATAATGAAACATTAAAAAATTTAAAAAAAAATTCTTGCAGGGCTGGTTTAGTGGTCGCAAACTCCTTTAATTTTTGTTTGGGAAACTTTTTATCTCTCCTTCTGTTTTGAATGACAGCCTTGCTGGATAAAGAATTCTTGCTGCATATTTTTCTGATTCAGCACATTGAATATATCCTGCCACTCCTTTCTGGCCTGCCAAGTTTCTGTGGACAGGTCTGCTGCAAACCTCATCTACTTTCCCTTGTAGGTTAAGGACTTTTTTCCCCTTTCTCCTTTCATTATTCTCTCCTTGCCTGAGTATTTTGTGAATTTGACTATGATATGCCTTGTTGATGGCTGGTTTTTGTTGAATCTAATGGGAGTCCTCTGTGCTTCCTGGATTTTGATGTCTGTGTCTTTCCCCAGGTTGGGAAAGTTTTCCACTATGATTTGCTCACATAACCCTTCTACCCCTATTTCTCTCTCTTCCTCTTCTGGGACCCCTATGATTCTGATGTTGTTACTTTTTAATGAGTCACTGATTTCTCTAATTCTTAAATTGTCCTCTTTTGCCTTAATCTCCCTCTTTTTTTCTGCTTCATCCTCCATAAGTTTTTCCTTTATATCGTTGATTCTCTGTTCTGCCTCATCCATCCTTGCCACTGCAGCATCCATTCATGGTTGCAGCTCAGTTATAGCATTTTTTATTTCATCCTGACTAGTTTTTACTTATCTCCATAGAAAGGGAGTCTAATCTATTTTCGACTCCAGCTTGTATTCTTATTATCATGATTCTAAATTCTGGTTCAGACATCTTGCTTGTAACTATGTTGGTTAAGTCCCTGGCTGTCATTTCTTCCTGCTCTTTTTTGGGGGGTGAATTCCTTTGTTTTGTCATTTTGAATGGAGAAAAGGAATTAATGAGGTAGAAAAAATTAAACTTAAAAAAATAAAATTAAAAAAATATTAAAATTAAAAAATTAAAAACATACATACACACACACACAAAATCAAATAAACGATGCTAGATCCTAGGTGTTTTTTGGTCTGGGTGTTGAAAGTGGCTTGATAGATTAGAGAAAAAAAGAGGGAAAAAAAGAAAAAAAGAGCAAATTGTTTGAAAATTTGAAAAAGTGAATACACTGAAGTAGACTAAAATGAAATGATGTAAGTAAAACAGAATTTGAAAAAATTTACACAAAAGTAAAAAACATAGTAGAAAAAAATTAAAGAAAAATATTTTTAATAAAAATTAAAATAAAAATGATTTTTTCTCTTTCTGTATTCAAGAAAAATAAACAAAAAAGAAAAGAAAGAACAAAGGGCAATCATTTGAAAATTTGAAAGTGAATACACTGAAGCAGACTAAAATAAAATGATGGAAGTAAAATAGAATTTGAAAATATTTACACAAAAGTAACAATATAGTAAAAAAAATTAAAGAAAAAGTTTTTTGAAAAAAAATTGAAAACAAAAATGATTTTTTTCTCTTTCTGTATTCAAGAAAAAGAAAATAAATGAAAAAGAGGTAAAAAGAAAAATAAAAGGAAAATTGAATAGATGGACTTGCTAACAGACTGAAATATGACTGAAATTACTTCATTTTTCTTTAGAAGTTAGACTTTGAAGCACTTTATAGTCCATAAACTAAGCAGGCATTGAAACTTCTGTTCCTGAAGGTGGAGGTTGGCTCAGTTGGGCGAGGCTTAGTGTAAATGTTCTGTTCTCCACTAGACGGCACTTTTAGCCTACTGGGTTGGATTGTTGTGGCACTTGTAGGTGTGTATGCGCATGCATGGAAGCGGTGAAAATGGAGTCACCCATCTACCCAGTCTCTAGTATCAGAACTCTGTTCACCCCGATCAGCAATCACACACCTGTCCTCTGTCATCAGCTTTCGTCCACTCCCCGCTTTTACACCATCCGTGACCAGGTCCCAGGTAGTACCTCTCTCCTGAGTTTTGTCTCAGATGCAGCTGTTTTCCCCGGCAGCTTTGACCCGTTCTGCCCCTCTGCAGAGCATCTTACTGAGCAATGGCCGAATGCTGGCCACACCCAGGAATGTTCATGGGACCTGCTGCTGCTGATGCCAAGACTGCAGCCAGGTGACAGCCCGCCCCAGGAAAAGTTCACAAGATAGTGTAGCAGCAGTGTTTCAGGGATTATGGAAAATCACAACACACATCTGGCACCAGGCTTCATCCTTAACGATCTTATTCCAGCACCAGTGAATGTGGCCATTCTCTGGGGTCTGCTTGGACCAGGTGGCCTCACAGCCTCTACCAAATGTCCTTCTAGCAGTGGAATGACTTCTCCCCGTTTGGCCTGAGAAGCTCCCAGACCCTACTCTGCTCCTGGGGATTTGCCCTTCCCACCAGAGCACCACCAGGTACTGTGGTGTGGAGTTTCAAATTCTGCACTCCCCCTGTTTACAGTTTTAATGGGATTTAAACCTCTCCTTTCACCCTTTTTAGTTCACTCCCTGCAGCTATTTCCAATTTTCCACTTTCTCTCCAGCTGCTTTTGGGGAGGGGTGCTTTTCCCATCTTCCCCCTACCCCCCCCCCCCCAGTCTCCATCCTCTCTTGGAATGCAAAAGTGGTTCCCTGTCCTCCGTGGCTTCTCTCTCCCCAAGTTCACCTCTCTGTGCTGCGCACCTGCTGAGTTCTGTGGTTCAGGTTGTGCAGATTGTTGTGTTAATCCTCAAATCAGATTTCTAGGTGTGCAGGATGGTTTAGTGTTGGTCTGGCTGTACTTCATGGATGTGAGACACACAGAAAACTTTCATGCTGTTCTGCCATCTTGGCTCCTCCTCCTATATTTTAATATCATATTATTTATGTTTCAAGATTTTTGTAAGGCTGTGTAACCCAAATAATTAAAGTTATCTCTTAGATTATGGTATTGCAGTAATTTGTTTTTCTTTTTTTAGCATTTGCTTCTGCGATTTTTTTTCTTTTTCAAACACATTATGCTATTTCAGATGTATACTTTTTACAAATCAACTTAAGGTTTGCTTAAGCTATCTTGGTTTTAGTACACTATACAGGAACAAAGTACATTGGAACCAAGGGAAGAAGCTGTTACTTCTTGCCCTGTCCCTGCCACACCCTCTATTGACAAAGTTTGATTTCATGCCAGTTGGCAAAGGAGATCCAGCAAAATAGAAGGGATAATTCTTTCTGAAGTAGGTTGAAGAAAGAGAAGATGAGTAAAAAGAGATTACTACTATACATAGTCTTTCTTTGATACTTTTTTTTTTTTGTAATTAAGATGGTAGATGAAGGAAGAAATGGAGTGAAGAATATTCTTTTGAGAGTGGAAATAATCCACTATCCACTATTTATCTACTAGAGTAGAAAAACAATCAGGATAAAGGATAAATTTGAGAGCAAATCCTTAAGTAAGAGAAGGTAAGATATCAAGTGCCCTGCAGGGAAGAAGATGGGTTATATAAGGAGAAGGGTCATCATAGGAGCCAGAAGCAAAGCAAAGTATGTAAGTTCAGATGGAGTTTGGTCACACACTTGGGAGGTAGTATTTTTCTTATAATTGTTTCCAAGATCCCTGTTAACCCCTCTGAAATCTCTCTCTACAGATAATCTCTCAAAGAAAGCCACGCAATTCTCCAAACAGATTTTTCAAAAGATCAGTTAGGGTTGCCATAAAAGACAGGAAGCCCAGTTAAATTTGCATATCAAATAAACAAAGAATAAATTTTTAGTATGAGTATGTTTCAAATATTGAATGAGACATAACATTTTAGTGTAAGTAAATTTGGTATGATACAATATTTTTAGTAGAATGCATATTGGGATGTACTTATACAAAAAATTATTAAATATTTATCCAAAACTCAAATTTGACTGTGTGTTCTATATTTTTATTAACGAAATCTGGAAATCTATCCAAGTAGAGAGCATAAGCAAACTCTGGTAAGTAGAAATAAGTATCTTTTAGAATATTATCAGTTATTATCAGATTGTATACAATCTTATGGGGGCAGTGGAAAAATGTGTAGGAAAGGTGTTAGTCACAGAAAGAAGAAGAGGTTACCCATGAAATGCAAGTTTTTATGATTTAATACTTCTGCAGGGTACTACTCTGATGCCAGCAAGTGTCTAATGCTAATTAAGAAAGCTAATATCAATGGGCAGAAGACATAGACATTTTTCCAAAGAAGACATACAGATGGGCAACTGACCTATGAAAATATGCTTAGCATCACTAATCATCAGAGAAATGCAAATCAAAACCACAATGAGCTATCACCTCAAACCTGTCAGAATGGCTAAAATAAAAAACACAGGAAACAACAAGTGTTGGTGAGGATGTAGAGAAAAAGGATGTGCACTGTTGATGGGAATGTAAATTAGTGCAGCCACTGAGGAAAAAATTATAGAGGTCCCTCAAAAAGTAGAATTGCCATATGATCCAGTAATTCCACTATTGGGTATTTACCCAAAGGATACAAAAGCAATAACATGAAAAGATACATGCAGCATTATGTTTATTTCAGCATTATTTACAATAGCCAAAATATGGAAGCAGCCCAAGTGTTTATCCATAGATGAATGGATAAAGAAAGTGTGATATATATTTTTCAGCCATAAAAAAGAATGAAATCTTGCCATTTCCAACAACATGTTTGGATCTAGAGAATATAATGCTAAGTGAAATACGTCAGAAAAAGAAAAATACCATATGATTTCACTCATATGTAGATTTAAGAAACAAAACAAATGAAAAAAGAATAAGAGTTAAACCAAAAAACGGACTCTTAATTACAGAGAACAAACTGATGGTTACCAGAGAGGAGGTAGGTGGGGGTAATGGATGAAATAGGTGAAAAAGATTAAGAGTAAATTTATCACGATGAACACTGAGTAATGTATACAATTGTTGAGTCAGTATATTGTACAACTGAAACTAATATAACACTGTATGTTAGTTATACGTAATTAAAATTTAAAAAGGAGGCTAGTATCAGCCAAAAGTACCTTAGTTTGAAAATCTTTTGTCATATTTTTATGAGTATCGTGAAGGCACTTAAATTAATTCAGTGCATTTTGTAAGTGCTTTACATTTTCCAGAGTAGGAAACTGAGCCTTCAAGTGATAAGTAACTTGCCCAAAACATTGGAAGGAGGTCTGCTCACCACTAAAGTTGATTCTATATTACAGCTTGCTGCCCCTCAGCAAGACATGTTGGAAATAAGACAATGGGACTTATTTGAATCACAGGGCACTGTCAGAGGGATTAGGCTCCTCAAGAGCATTGTTCATCTGGGAGGCCTAGTTCCTGGCAGAACTGGAACTACAGAATAGTGACAACAAGGAGAAGAGGATAGACATTCACAGAAAAAACACCATTTGAATATCACAGATCACTAAGTCTCTCTTATTTTCAGCTTCTCTTTTACTTTTGTCTTCTTTTTTTTTTAATGCTTATTTATTTATTCTTGAAAGTGAGAGAGAACAAACAGGGATGGGGCAGACTGAAAGAGGTAAACAGAATCTGAAGCAGGCTCCAAACTCTGGGCTGTCAATATAGAGCCGGACACAGGTCTCCAACCCATGAACTATGAGATCATGACCTGAGCTGAAGTCAGACGTTTAACCAACTGAGCCACCCAGGTACCCCATCTTTTACCTTCTTTAAACCTATATTGAAATTATTCTAAATAGGGAATTAGGCTACATGGGATTTATGATGAATAATACTTACACTAAAGAAAACCATACTTGATTTGGTACAAAGCTAAATATTTGGAAATGGAGAATATGCCAAAGGTAGGACAACTTATAATAGCTACAATAAATATTTAGGAGGAGTTTAAAGGAGGATGGCAGGGCAGATTGGGCTTGGGTAAGAGTGCAAGGTTTCCTGGTAGTTAGAAGCCTGGTAGTAGTCCTCATTAATCTATTCATTCATTTCACAAATATTGAATTAGCACATATTATGTGCCAGGACTTGTACTAGCTGCAGAAATTTTAAAATTGAGTAGGTCACCATTCCTGGCAAATTCAGATGTACCCAAAAAAGAAAAAAAAAAAAGGCAAAAAGAATTATTTACACTACCTTCAAAGAACATCAAATAACTCTGAAATAGTTGCAAGATTTCTCCAAAAAAATCTATAAATAAATCACTATTGAAAAATATTAAGGGGCGCCTGGGTGGCATAGTTGGTTAAGCGTCCTACTTCAGCTCAGGTCCGTGAGCTCAAGCCCTGTGTTGGGCTCTGTGCTGACAGCTCAGAGCCTAGAGCTTGTTTAGGATTCTCCCTCTCTCTCTGCCCCTCCCCCACTCACACCCTCTCTCCCTCTCTCTCTCAAAAATAAGTAAACATTTAAAAAAAATTTAAAAATTATTGAAAAATATTAAGAAAGTCTAAACAAATGAAAAGATATACATTGCAAAGACTCTGTAATGGAAGACTCAAAAATATAAAGACATTTTTTCACAAAGTAATCTATATATTGCAATTCTAATCAAACTTGTAGCTTTTTTTTTTTTTTTTTTTTTTTTTTTAGTTTTTATTTAAATTCCAGTTAGTTAACATACAGTGTAATATCAGTTTTGGGTGTACAATATAGGGATTCAACACTTACCATACAATACCCAGTGCTCATCACAAGTGCACTCCTTAATCCACATCACCTGTTTAACAAAATTGACAAGCTGACCCAAAATACTCATATGGAGGTGTAAAGGACAAAGAAGTCTATGCAATCTTAAGAAGGAAAAATAACAAACACCTTTATTTACTGAGGGAAATGGCCTTTTCAATAAATAGTACCCTGTCAATTCGGTATCCACAAGAAAAAAATGAATATTGAATCTATGTTTTATATTACCACCTAATTCTATTATAGATGAGTGGTAAATATAAAAATAAAAGGTAAAATGAAAAAGTAAAAACTTCTAAATGTCCACCAAATGACTGAATGGATAAACAAAAAATATATATCTATATAATCAAACACTATTCTGTCATAAAAAGTATGATAATGAACCTTAAAGACTTTATGCTAAACAAGCCAATAACAAATTACGTATATTATTTCATCCCATTTTTATTAAATGTCCATAAAGGGCATATCTATAAAGTCAGAAAGTAAATTAGTAGTTACTTAGGGCTTGGGGATATTAGGAGTTAGAAGAGCAATAGCTCAAGTGAAGGGGATTCCTTTTTGAAGTGGTAAAAATGTTCTAAAATGGACTGTGGTGATGGTTGCCTATATCTCTTAATATACTAAAAAACAGTAAATGTAAATGAACCTTTAAATTAAAAACAAAAACAAAAACGAAAACAAAAACTTAATCATACCATTACACCATTAAATGGGTGGAATGCATGGTATGTGAATTTTGAGTAAAGCTGCTATTAAAAAAAAAAAGTAAAAACTTCTAAAGAGCAGTAAACAAAGAAAAAATTCATGGCCTAGGGCTGTAGCAGATTATTAAACCATACAAAAAACACAGTAGACATAAAGGAAAAAAATTCATAAATTTAACTACTTAAAAATTAAACTTAAAAAAAATTTTTTTTAACTTTTTAATTTATTTTTGAGAGAGAGAGAGAGAGACAGAGCATGAATGGGGGAGGAGTAGCGAAAGAAGGAGACACAGAATCTGAAGCAGGCTCCAGGCTCTGAGCAAGCTGTCAGCACAGAGCCTGATGCGGGGCTCGAACTCACAAACTGTGAGATCATGACCTGAGACAAAGTCGGACGCTCGACCAACTGAGCCACCCAGGCGCCCCTAAAATTAAACTTTTTTTTTAAATTAACATATGCCATTTATAGTGTAAAAATTCAATGTGCAAAGTAAGAGAAGGCATTTGGAATGCATATATACATAAAGGAATCATATTCATAATATATAAAGAACTCTCAAAACCAGTAACAGACAGCCTATTGGTAAAATGAGCAAAAGTGTTGAATTTTACAAGAGGATATCAAAATAGTAAATAAACCCATGAAAGGACCCTTATCATCCTTACTGATAAAAGAAATTCAAATCAAGGTACACTGCCAATACCACTCTATACTTACCAGAATGGATAAAATTTTAAAAATTAAGAAAATGCCAAGTGTTTGGGCGGCCTGGGTGGCTCGGTTCACTAAATGTCTGACGCTCAATTTCAGGTCAGATCATGCATGATCTCATGGTGCCTGAGATCAAGCCCTGCCTCAAGCTCCATGCTGGCAGTGTGGGGCCTGTGTGGGATTTTCTCTCTCCCTCTCTCTCTGCCCCTCCAGTGCACGCACGGTGCGCTCTCTCTCTCAAAATAAATAAACATTAAAAAATAGAAAAGAAAATATCAAGTATTTGTAAGTATATGGAACATTCAGAACTCATGTACTGCATCTACCTGTCAATATTTACTGAACTTGTTTAGACTCATAATTCAACAATTCCTCACTCCTGAGTATATACCTAACAAATACATACATATTTATCAAATGACAAATGCAATAATTTTCATAACAGCACCATGTATACTATTTCAATACAGGAAACTACCTAATACCTATTAAGCGTTAGACCTGAGAAATAGTCGTGGTACCCTTACAAAACAGACGGTATGAAGCCATGAGAATGGGTGGTCTACAACTACACCCATTAACATGGATTATCATAAACATAATAAAATATAATACTGAGAGAAAAACCGAAGCACAAAAGCACACGGATTGTATGCTTATATTTATATACATTTCAAAACCAGCTGAAATGAAACAATGACGATGAAAGTCAGGCTAGTGATTATCCTTGGGAGGAGGCAGGGAAAGGGGTTGCTAGTAATTGGAAGAGCATGAAGGGGGTCAGAATGTGCCATTTTGACAGAAGCCTTATTTTGAGCTAAAGGCAACTGAGAAACAGCAGACACAGGAAGAACGCTCTGCCCTCCTTTATGCTTAAAAACCTTTGTACAGGTTACAGAAATTTGCATTTATAAAGGTATTTCTTCTCCCCTATCAGGGAAAGGAAAACAACTCTTATCTGCATTACCTTAGCAATCAACCCTTATTTACCACACAGTTCCCACCCGCCTTCTCACAAGTAACCACCCCTAGTGGACCGACCCTCTTACTACTGGTTCTGGCCCCATACCTTGAGGGCAAGGAGGGCTTAGAGAGAGGACGAGCCCGCAGACCAGGAGCGGGTGGCGGGTTTCTGGAGCCCGGAACTCACCCAGGAGACTCGCTCCTCCAGGCACCGCAGGACACGCACTTCCTCACCGCAGGGTCTGGGCGCTCACACGAGGGAGGGCTGGGTAACTGCGCGCATGCGTCCAGAGGATCTGAGCACCACGCGCTCGCACTCTGCGTGCTGGAAATGGCTCCGCGGAGGGCCGGCGGGCAGAACGTACATTCCGACCTCCGGGAGAGGGTGAGGAGGTGAGGAGCCTCTGCTTGCAAGGGTCCAGATCCCGGGTCAACCAGTCGCGTCCCCTCCGGGACCTCCTCCAGCTCTCCAGCCCCCGTGACCCTCTCGTAGTCCAATCACGCCCTGCTCCTCATGCCCGGGGGTGAGCAAGGTTCCCCTCGGGTGAAGGTGGTTCCTTCGGCTGCTACACAGCTGCACCTGAGGCGTCCGCCAGGGCAGCAATCGAGGCTCACGCAGGAGAAAACGGGATCCAGAGAATGATTCCCAAAGTAAGTAACAGTTTTCTTCACCAAGAGCCTCATGATTAAAACCACTGATTCATTAAGCCCCCTGGGCTGGGGTAGGATTACTCAGGGTGGTCACCTGAATCCTCATGGGATTTTATGAGGTACGTTAGCCGACTCCTGGAGTGTGAACACAGTATCCTGCCGCCAGTGGCACAGGTGCCTCCTTGTGAGGCAGTGATAGAGTCCAAGGCCATCCCATTTCGAACGACAGCTTTCTCTGTTAGAGACATCCCAGGATTTGATGAGGACAGGCTTTGTCAGCTGTCATTGAAGGCTTGTGGGGGTTAACTTAGTAAGGCCTTTGAAGTGTACTGTGACAGCCTCCGGGCTGATAGAACAAAGATGGCGGCCAAATGATCACAGTGGAAAACAGAGCTACCCGCTAGCTTTGAGGAGAGGGAGGTTGGCAACTTTCCTTACTGTGGGCCAATTCTCTCCTGTGCCCAGAAAAAATCAGGGTGCAGTGGTCAAGCCACCCAGGTGGAAGCCACAGTCAAATGTTTGTGACACACAACCACCTGGTCCTATTTGGGGCCTACCCAGTAAATGCCTAAGTGGTGTGACCAGTGTCAAACCAGTCTGCCCCCTTAACGTGGACAGAAAGACCGTACAGTTACAGTGATATCCATCCCATATCCCAGGTACAATGGGTTTGTTTAGAGTGGTTTTTCTGTTGCAAACATAGGAGTGCGTGAGTGCTAACCAGGGGTAAGCTGCATGAATGTATTACCTGAAACTGGATTTGCCTCTTGCTGGGTGTGGAGCCAAAAGACATAACCAAGCCAAAAATAGGAAAAGGAAGGGTTTTGTTTGCAACAAGAGAACGCTGTGTGTATTTCCCAAAGCAGTGTCTCCTTGAACAACAAAACGGGAAGTTTTAAGCTAAGGTTGCATACATATTCATGATCATTCGAATGTGTTAAATCCTGAGACGGTACCTTAGTCCACCTGGCCAAAATGGTTTTGCCTGTAGTAATTTAATACACTGCTGTAATATTCCTTCCTTCCTTTCAACCAACCCTGTTGCCTATAGGTTAAAGGGGGGGGGGGACCTTCATTCAAGGCTGTGTTCTTTTGCCCCGCCTTACACATCATGACCCTTAAAATGTGACCCTGATGACTATTCAACTAAGGTATGTCTACATGGTACTAACTTTCTCTAATCGTCTAAATGGTGGTGGCCTGGTTTATGTGGCAACAAAGAAAAGCTTGTGTTAAGCCAGATGCAGTGTCCTCACAAACCACGGCATGTTTAGAACCCTCACGTGGAGGGAGGGGGATATATAATCAATTAGCCAGTTTCTCACCATTTGGGAACTACGGTGAATGGCCCCAGATTCATTTGGCAATAGCCTTGGGTGTTGTTTAGAACACACAGGAGGGCAAATGGTCAATCTTTCTTTTGTAAATTTAATTTGCAGTCTCCAATAATATAAACTAAGAGGGTAAAGGAAAAGTTCTTTTTGTATCCCATATAAGAACACCAGAGAAGTTTCTAGAGTACTTTAATGATCTACTTTTTTAATCTTGGAAGTGGTTACATAGGTGTGATCCTTTAGTGAAAATTTATGGAGCCGTATACTTACGAAATTATGTGTAGTTTACTTTAATAAAAGCATAGTTGAAACATGAAAGAAAGAAATATCGAGGGCCATCCAGGTAGGAAATAGCATTAGTAAAGACAAAGAGGCAAAAAAGTACCAGCCTTATTCAGAACCAGTGAGGACAATCTGACTGAAGCCAAATATTTACAACTTCCATTATTACCAGAGATGAAAAAATGAAAAGGACTATTTAACCAAACATTTCATGTACCTGCTAAGAAATTGCCTTCTCTATTGAAGAGGCTCTTAAACTATTTGGGGGTTGTTCTCTGAATACCAGTTACAGTATGAAAACAAGGAAGTAGATATATACTTACAATTTGAATTTCTGTATTCTTTATCCATCAGTTTCAAGTACTTTAGCTCTTCCTTTGATACTTGAGATGTAAATACAGGGCAAGATTTCTGTGTTCTCTTAAGAGAAACCTTTGTGTAACAAAGGTAAAAATGTCCTATTGAGTTTAAGCTAAAACAATATCTTTCTAATGGTGAAATTTCAGGCTTCACCAAACCAAAAAGGATAGATATAAAGGACAGGATTGAGGGATTGGGCGAGAATTCTGTAGTAAACAGATGTTCCTAGATTTCAGCAAAAATTCTAATCATAGAATCAGACCAAGGATGAGAGCAGGTCATCTTTGGGGAAAAGGCACCAGAGGGATGCTGCACTGTGTTTGACTTATAAGGGCCAGGTGGGTGTATGCATTCCAAGGATTCAATAACTATTATTGAATCCCTGATTGTATTTGAATTTGTAAATCTTTCTGGATGAATGGTATGTATACCTGATAAACAGTATGACCTAGATAGTCTCTCTATTGCCCTCTTCCATATTAGATATGTGAGGCAATTGCTAAGACATCTTCATCATTCCCAAACTTTTTTTCTTTTCCAAAATTATGTGGAGACACTTGAAAAGTAGTTTCAACATAGAACCAAGAACATTCAGGACACAGAAGTCAATATATTTGAGGATTCTGTTTAGGTATTCTATTGAGACACTATTCAAGGTAAGTGCCTTCCATGAAAACCTGTCTCCCCAAGGGAGCTCCTTTAGAAACACTTGTTCCACCTCTTCAAATCTAAATATTCACCTGCAGTGATTCTTTTTGCACTTAATCTCATTTCTTTCTATGCCCAAGATTTAGGTACATCTTACATGCCCCATAAATGTTTCTGAAAATTGCCTGTGAATTCAGCATCTTTAAACTGGGTTCTTTTTATGTGCACTAGGGAAGTTCACTATTTACAGAAACCCTGAGGTAAACCTTTTTATGGGGCACCTGGGTGGCTCAGTTCGTTGACATCCCGACTGCAGCTCAGGTCATGATCTGGCAGTTCGTTGAGTTCCAGCCCCACATCAAGCTCCCTGCTGTAAGCCTGTCAGCACAGAGCCCACTTCAGATCCTCTGTCCCCCTCTCTCTGCCCCTCCCCCACTTGCATTCTCTCAAAAAATAAATATTAAAAAAAACTTTTTATGATTTGAATAAACATTTGATAAGGAAATGATCACCTTTTCATTATGCCTGGCTTATGAGTAGTCTGTCCTTAAAATGGGAGTTAAACTGAATTGATGTTTTAACTTATTCCTAGTTCTAATTCCTCTCCAGATTTCTCCATACTTCTCTTCAGAAGAATTGTTTGCATGATGTGCACCAAATTCTTACCAGGAATATTAATATTCCAGTGTGTTCTACTACCATTATGCCTCGATACCCATCCAATCAATGGATTCATGATGATAATGATGGTAGATCTCAGACCTATCCTAGTCAGCATGCTTCTTGGACTCGTTTTCTCCAGCTTCCATTTAATGCTGAGCTACCCCAGAAATACAACTGATACCTTCAGTTAGGTTTTCTAAACTTTGCATTTTGTTGTAGTTGATCCCTGTAGTAGAGACTGTCAGTTTTATTTCAGTATCTATCCTCTAATACTTACTCACCATTGGAAACTCCAATTTTTATGTGGGCAATAGCTTCTCAAGAAAAAAAAAAAATATATATATATATATATATATGATGCATTTCTCTGCTTTCCATGCACCTAGGCATGTCATGTGACTGAAGTACTGCCAATGGGTTGGAAGCAGAAGTGTTGTGTCCAACTTGTGGAGAGTGTCTTTAAAGCAGGGTGGCATACATTAGTTCCTTCTTTCATCTTTTCTGCTGGTTAGAATACAGACATGATGGATTTGATAAGGGAGCCAAATGCTAAGTATTACAGGGAAATAAATTAGAAGGAAACTCAGTCCCTGTATATTTATTTGAAAGGAAAAGGAAATACATTCTCTTTATTTAACCCAGTAGTATGTTGAGGAATCTGTCACAAGAATCTAATAGTAATTGATGCATTTCTATTCCCCACTTGTTAGGTGTGTGGCTTTGCAAGTTACTTGTACTTTTAAAGACACGTCCCTTATGTGTTGTTGAATGGAAAACATAGCACTTGGCTTGTGTGTGAAATGTAGGATTATCCATGCAAAGAGATTACTTTATGTCCTAGCTTATAATAAGTACTCAGTAAATTCTAGTTTTATTATTTCATATTTTCTATAGCTTAACTATACTTGAGCTCAGGATTACTAATTCTGTTGAATAAATATTCAACCCCTGACATCTGTTTATAGCTGTCCGCCTTGATAGCCCATAAGTACCTCAGGCCCATCATGTCTGAAAACCAACTAATCATATTGTTTTCAAGTTGGTCTTTTCCTGAATTTTCTTTTTTGATGAATGTCATTACCATCCACATAGTTCTGCAAACAAAAGAATACCACTTATTTTAGGCTATTTATTATGCAAACTATAGTCCCTAGATGATCTAGGTTGTCTTTATAATCTTTTATATCTATTCACACTCCTCTTTCACTTTCCTTGTCTCTAGTTTAAGTATTCATCTGACTTGCATTACTGCGGGGCTCTCATAATTGGTCTTTCTACCTATTTATCCCCATCAAGAAACCTTTATATAGATGGGTATTTAATCAGGCCATCATCCTACTTAAAAGCATTTCCAAGGCATGCTTTTGGATACAAATAAAATCCAAACTTCATACCACAGTCTGAAAAGTTTATGTTCTATTTCTTCCTAACTTTCAGTTTCATTCCCTGTCTCTTTACCAATCAGACCCTTAATTTCAGCCATAAAAATAGCTAGCATTTATGGAGTCATGCACTTTTCTGAGCACTTGACATGAACTATCTTTTTTAATCTGCTAAACAACCTTATGAGGGAGATATCATTATTATTGCCAGATGTTATTGCCAGATGAGGAAAGTGATACATAGAGACATCAGAGGCTTATTTAAGTTTGCACAGCAAGCAAGTGGTAGACCAGGGATCAGCCTAAATGGAGCTTGAACTCCACCTTGGGGCTTTGCCCCTTGCCATACTAAACCCCATATGCACTGTGCAATTTATTTTTCCATTTCTTTTTCTAGAATGCACCCCGTTTGGGGAACATGTCTCTCAACCTGGGAAATTCCTTAAATTTTTTTTTCAGTGGATCCTCCTAGAAAGGAGGACTCTTGCAGGAAGAGTTAGGTACACCTCCTTTGTGTTCCTATAACATTGGGCATTGTGCTTCCGTCACAGCCCTTACCCTCTATTGTTACTATTTCTTTGTCTCCGATCAGTGTATAAGTATAGATGAAATTTGTGTTATTCAATAGAGTGTCCTAAAGTATAAAAGAGTGCATAGGACATATTAGATATTTTATAATCATTTTCTGAGCAAATTACAAGAATAAGTAAATTGGTAAATGGAAGAAACATGCAGATGCAACAAAATAAAACTATATTATGCCATAGGAAAAGCAATTTACTAAGAATATAATTTTTTTAAATGTTTATTTAGAGAGAGAGAGAGAGAGTGGGGGGGGGCAGAGAGAGAGGAGGACAGAGGATATAAAGTGGTCTTTGTACTGACAGCAGTGAGCCCGATGTAGGGCTCAAACTCACAAACTGTGAGATTATAACCTGAGCCAAAATTGGAAGCTCAACTGACTGAGCCTCCCAGGCACCCAGGCAATCTAATTTTTAGATTTAGCTTTGGAGTTAAAGATCTGTATGGATTTTATGAGATGTCTTTTAATGTCCTAATTTGGTTTTTGAAGCAACTTATTATGAAGAAAAGCAGGTCACATGAAGAGGTTAAAAAATCAAATATGACAAGTTATGTCAAGACGGAAATACACCCTCCAAGCCCTCTCAGCTGCGTGGAGCAGATGCTCTTCTTGGTGGAAACAGACACTGAATGATGTTGTGTATGAGAAGACTTGGATCCTTTCCTCAAAAATCAGCTTTTAATAAAAAGGACAGTCTCTTTCAGGGCCATTGAGCATAGGTTCACATCTTCACCACAGCAGAGAGGCAGTAGGGATTTATTGATTACACAGCTGTTAAGTTCCACCTACCCAACCCCAGTCCACTCAGTCTCCCCATGCCTGCCTTGTCTGCTAGGAAATTACCAGCCAGTTCCCTGCCTGACTTCCTGAACTGTATTCATTCTAGGCTTGGTCTATCACAGTAGCCACACCTCCATGTCTTTTGACTGTCACAGCCCATCTCTGCTTTGAATCACCATGCCTAAATAAAGCTCTTCTCAGGGCTCTCTGTCCCCTGGACCACTCAACCATGTACTTTTTAAAACAGTATACTCAAGTAGATATTTTTTTTTAAGTTTATTTATTTTGAGAGAGAGGGAGGGAGAGAGAGAGAGAAAGAGAGATTGAGAGTATGAGCAGACAACGGGCAGAGAGAGAGGAGGAGAGACAGAATCCCAAGCAGGCTCCATATGGTCAGCACAGAGCCCAAAGCAGGGCTCAATTTCATGAACTGACCTGAAATCAAGAGTCTGACAGTTAACAAACTGTGCCACTCAGGTGCCCCTCAAGGAGATCATTTTTAAAGTGTCTTACATATCTAAGTGATGTGATTTACTTAGCCACCTTAGGATATGATATCTAGGGACACTTTGAATTCCATTAATAGATGACTTCCAGAAAGGATTTATTATCTCTCCTTATAGGTCACATTTTTATACTTTAATAAGAAAAGCAATCCTAGAATTACAGTGAGATCTTGCCCAAAATAATATCTAGAAATGGCAGTTTAAGAAGCTGGGGAAAATATCCTGTGCTTTTGGCCTTAGCTTATTGTAGCACTAATGTGTTTGTGCTACTAACCGAATTACCACTGGCATTTAATCAAAGAAGGAAAAGATCAAATACATACAAATTGAACTAAACAAGTGAAATTATCAGACATGCTTAGAAGGCGGCTGAGAAATGAGAACACAGATAGCAAGCTGTGAGCAGCCACATCAAAACCATAGAAGAATAGGTAGGGAGTGGAAGAAGCATAACTTCATGGATAATAACCAATGGCCTAAATACAATAGTACTTAGCCCTGCATTTCAGAAACTCCTAGTTTGAATTTTCATGGCACACCTGCAGAAGACTTGAGAGGAATTTGGAAGATAAAGGTGCAAATAGAGAAACTCACTAGATAATTTACTGGCTCAGGAGTTATTATTTTGGTCAATGCTATATTTATTTTTATCTTCTTCATGAAAAATGAAATGAAGCATAAAATATGGAAAATGGAATTCTTGGCCTCTTGGTTGAGTTTCAAATGCTCTTCAGGCCGTTACTCCCCATCTCCTGATAGGCCTTCATTGCTACTCTGGTGGGTTCAAGGAGGAAGTACTTCTCCCAGGAGTTACGGTGGAACCTAGAGACTGAAGATATGCAGCATGAATCTGTGACACATGGATTCAGAAGAACAAGACCAAAAATTTCATAAAGAAGATAATTTCTTCCTATGCTAAGTGAGAAAGTGGTCTTCATTGGAGTGAAGGCATAGAGTCTCAATCAAGGGAGAAGTATGACTAGTGCAGGCTCCATAAATGCCATATGCTGATGTATCAATACCCGAGAATAGTCTCTGCTTAGTTCTTAGATAGTAAGAACTCTTTGAGTAGCATTGGTATGTCCCCTTCAGTTGCATTATTGTTTTGGTTTATTTCTATGCAACAAGCCACCTCAAAATTTAGCAGCTTAGAATAACTGTTTATTATCTCTTTGGTTCTGTGGGTTGTCTGAGCTCAGCTGGACAGTTCTTGCTCAGGGCCTTATATGTGGTTGCAGTCACACAATAGCTGGGGCTGGAGTTATTAGAAGGATGGACTGGTCTAGAATACCAAGATCTATCACTTACATGGCTGGACTTGCTGCTGACTTTTAGCTGGGAGCCAGAGATGTCTACAGGAGTACCTATACATGCACATTGGGCTCCTCAACATGATCACTAGGTTCTCACTGTTGCTACCACAATATTCTATTGGACAACGGTCACTGGCCCCACCTCACCCAGATTCAAGGGGATGAAGAAGTAAACTCTGTCTCTTGATGGAGGAGCAACAGTATCATACTGCAGAATAAAGTGAGTAATGGGAGATATTATTGTGGTCATCTTTGGAAAATATAGCCATCAACAATTATTGACATACAATCGTGGGGTTGTAAGCTTTCAGATAGCATGTACCCAGACTCCCCAGTTCCTCCATATGTTAGAGCCTCTCCATTTGTCTTTGGAGCCCTTTCTGCGTTAAGTGCCCTATTCCATAAATATTCTGGGCTGTCATGTTCTTTTGGACATCAGTCTTTCAGCCTC
This sequence comes from Lynx canadensis, assembly GCF_007474595.2. Taxonomy (NCBI): domain Eukaryota; kingdom Metazoa; phylum Chordata; class Mammalia; order Carnivora; family Felidae; genus Lynx; species Lynx canadensis. Next base: position 30,162,463 of record NC_044314.2, on the reverse strand, counting down.
TTCCCCTGTCAAAGCTCTCCTATCTTGCATTCTATTTCCTCAGGGTAAACATGAGTGATGTGGGACACTTGATTTTCTTCTATATTGGAGCCTCTGTCCAGATATCTACTGAAAAAAAAACTATGCTTCCAGAAGATTTAGTACAATGTGACTGTTAAAAGGTAAACTGAGGTACATTAAAATTTTGGAGAGTTTTTTAAGCAAACATCTATTCCAGTCAGGCAGTGCCAAACCAAATATGATTAGGAGTGCTCCACCTGCAGGAGCTAAAGAAAAGGCTTTTATCGAACAGGTGTAGAAGCCAAACAAAGAAGTTATTTGATTGGCTATAGCTTAAGCTGTTGCTTTATTTGGGAAAGTCTAGTTGTCTGTTTATCATTAATTTAGATTTCTTAACTTTAAGGCATTTATAGGAATTGAGTCTGGCTTATATTTTGGTTTATTTATGTAAGCTACCAGGGTATTGGAGACACCTCAGTCTAATGGTCTCCTTGTTTAATTACTTTCACAGGGAGCATGTTTTTCATTGCTGGCAAAGATTTAGGCTATAGAGGGCTGCAGAGAGCTCGGATGTATAGTGTAAAAACTTCAAGAAAATACCCTTTGCCATTTAGTTTTTAAAGTTTGGAACAATGCCATGCATAAGAAGCCAACTTCTTTAATTTCCCCTGATGAGACTATAGCCTTGACAGCCTTACAAAGCCCTTCAGAGGCGAAGCTGCCAGGGCATAGCAGCTCCCATCCCAAAAGTGGGAGGAGGTGGAGGTGCCATACATGTACACAACCAAAACCTTTTACTATAGATGCAAAAAAATTCTGTCATCAGACCTACTTGTATTTCCCTCATGTCTCCCTAAAAAGTCCCATTATTAACCATGGAATAGGAAATAACAACCATTATACAAGGCAAGACAGTGTAGTACAGTGGTTAAGCATCACCCTTGGAGCTGAAAGGCCTGAGTTCAAATCCCAGCCCTGTGACTTACTCTTTGGAAGTTAAGCATCTCTCTCTCCTCCTTGGTTTCTTCAACTGTAAAGTGAGGGTAATGATAGTAACCGTTTCCAAAAACTAGCTTGAGAATTTCATTTACCTGACATATAGAAAGTACTACAGATATTTGCTATTATGCTTATTTTGATCCTTGCCACTTTTGAAGTATCTCCATGATATTAAAGGAGAATAGTAGATAGTGTGACCAATATGAGATTAGATGATATGCATGCACCCTTTTGGTGTGCTGGCTGGTTAATGCGTTACCCCTCCCAGGGAATATAATGCAGTGGAAGCCATCATTGTATCAATATGTTCCTGCTGGGTCCATGGCTCTTTAAGGAAAAGAGCATATGGTAGAATTTCAGGCACCATAGGAGGTCAATGAGAGGAATATTTCTGTTGAAGGGGAAGAAACTCTTTTAAAGTTGCTGATTTTATCTACTCATCAAATTCTCTGTTCTCTTTAAGTATAAAAATAAAATTATTTGTGTGTTTCTTTCCTTTATTCATTATAAAGTTTTATTCTATGGCTTTTAGTTTCTAAAAACACCACAAGGGCAGTGACAGAGGTACCTCCCAAAATGTGAAGAAGATCTGACTAAAGATAAATGGAAATTCAAAGCCTGTGATCCCATAATCAGGAAGAATATGTTGGCTCCAAAAACTAATAGAGCAATGAGAATAGGTAGAAAAAGATATATTGTTTTAAGGAGTATTCTGACTTAGATAATTACTAAGAGCTAAGAAGAAAAGTAATTATGCATCAACATGACTGCTATTTGAAAACAAACAAAAATAAAACCAATACTAAAAACCCAACAGCCAAAAAAAAATAAATAAACAAATAAAAATTGTTTTCAGCCACCTATTCTGTTATAGGAACTATTTAACTTACATAATAGACTTAGGAGATTTTATTAATTCAGTTTTACTTTGGAGGAAATCAAGACTCAGAGAAATCAAGTAACTTGCCCAGGTCCTGCAGGTGGTGGCTTTATATGCCAAAAGTCAGACTCAAATGTTTCTGACTCTATGTTCCGTCTCTGAAACCCTATCCCTTGTTCACACATCAGTGCTGACAACATAAGTCCTGGTTTCTCATCTTGGCAGGAATGGTGGTCCATAGTCTATCCTAAAATATTCTTCTGCCTTATCTTTCATTACCTCCCAAGACCAACTCTCTATTCCAGCCAGAACAGTCTTCTTACAGATCTTGTTAATCTGATTTGCCTAGCTCTGTCCTCTGTCCCCTTGTGTTTCCCACCAATGATACTGTCCTCTCCTCCACTCTGCTGATTTAAAGCTTGACATTCCTCAGAACATCTTCAACATTATCAGCTCTGTGCACCTTCTGAACTCCCAAATTCAGTCCATTAGCCCTCCGCTGAACTCAGTGTGTCATTACTGGGGTTCAGCTTGCCCCAGGTCCTGGCATTTTCTGAAGTCTAGACCTTGCCTCCATGAATAGGGCAGAGTCTTAAGTTTCCTCTTGGATCTTTATGTAACACATAGTAAGTCCTTAATAAATGCTGAGTAATTGACTATTGGTCAGTTCTTGAGCAGTTCTGTGACCAAAAAACAAAACAAAACAAAACAAAAACACACACACACACACACAAACAAACAAACAAACAAAAAAAAAAACACCACAACAACAAAACCCAAGGCTTGGGATTAGTCCGTCACTGGTAAAGAATTTCATGAGAGTAAGTTTTTGGGAACAAAGGTGATTGGAAGAGTTTGTAGGAAAAGGTCCATCTTTAGAGGAGAGCACATTTTCTTACAGAAAATGCCACAGTAGTACCTAGGTGGGAGAAAGCAAAAAAACTTTATAAAAAACTTTATAAATGCGAAGTGCAACATAAATGGATGTGACCTAGATGTGCTGTTGGTGTTATTTAGTGTTCAGATTAGGCAAAAGTGTTGAATCAGCATTGGAAACCCAAGAGGTAAATTGACAGGTCTTTGCCAGATGGCCTTCAAATTTTCTATGACAAGAATAAAAGCTATGGCTAAAGTAACCAATACAGAAAAAAAAAAAAAAAAGATAAGGCCCAATGACTTGAAAATCTTCACATGCTTCAGCCACAGATATATGAGTGTGACTGTCTTTTATACACTGAAACAGGCTTGTACTTAATCTTTCTGCTACTTAATCTTATTATCTAGAAAACAAAGAGCCTCAACTGTACAATTACAAAGTTTGGTTCAGTCATTTTGAATAATCTGTATCTTCCAACAGGCTTAATCTCAGACAAAGATCTGAAGTAGAGAATCTTTGTAACTGAAAACCCCTGCCTACTTTTCTAGAATCTACATCCCCCAACCTACCTCCCATCTTCCCAAGGTAGCAAATGCTGTCATGCTGCCCATGGTGTATTGCTAACAAATCCGTATCTGTATTTTGAAGTTTGCAACAACTTTCTTGGGTATTGTCTTTTGTGGCCTTCACAGATATGTGTGAGACAGAAACAAACCCCATTTCCAGATGTGAAAATTGAGGGCTTTTTAAAAAAATTTTTTTTAGATGTTTATTTATTTTTGAGAGAGAGAGGCAGAGCATGAACAGGGGAGAGGCAGAGAGGGAAAGAGAGACTGAATCCGAAGCAGGCTCCAGATCTGCACTGTCGGCATAGAGCCCAACGTGGGTCTCAAACTCTCAAGCCATGAGATCATGACCTGAGCTAAATTCAGGTGCTTAACAGACTGAGCCACCCAGGTGCCCCTGAAAATCGAGTTTTAAGGAGGTTAAGAAACTTAGTCATTGGGATTTGAAGTCTTGGAGCAGGTAGTTGAACCCCCAAATCCTTCTTTCTTTCTCGAGACCATGTTCTCTCATAGGATCCAGCACTGTGGTGCTGTGGGTGATGTTGCAAACTGATCTAATTGTGCAGGTCTATGCCCTCTGTCCCACAGCTGTGCTGTCTTGCTCTTCCTCTCCAGTTCTTCACTCTACTTTCCTAAAATCTCAAGCATAGCATAATAGGGTCTGTGTTCATTCAGTAATGAAACAAAATTATCCCAGTAAATATTCAAAAGGGTTATTTCAGAGTCAACACATGAGGCCTAAGAAGTGTAATGGTAAATTTGGAGGTTTTAGGGCCTTATTCAGAAAGGAAGTAAGGCAGGCAGAGGGCTTCTAAGTTTTATTTTGAATCTCCCACATAATTGTTTTGCCTTCAACCAATGTACAGTGGCAAGAGTTGAAGATGGATAAGAGTGGAGATTCAATGGATGTAAAAAGAAAAGTGCTGTCTTTAGGATTAGATAGGTATAAACATATAAATATGTAGATTTTTTTTAATTGGGCAAGATTGTAAATTCCAAGTACAACAGCAGCATGTGGTGAAGTTCTAAACTCTGAGATGTCCAGCTAAAGTGTTCAGTGAGAAGTTGAGAGAAGGGATCAGGGTGACTATCAGAATGAGTTTCAGGAGGTGGATTTGCACTGAGTTCGAAAAGATATGTACACTCTGGAGGTGGTGGTGATGCTGACACTGGGACTGACAGAGTGCTGGAAGACGAATTCACAGTTTCTGTTGAAGAAGGTACATATGATCTTCACCTCATCTGCCTCCTCCTACACTAGGATGGAAGAGAGAGTCGAGGTGCAGAGAAAGGAAGGGGAAGGTATGCCCCTGACATCTTGACACAGGGATTCTGAAAGCAATATGGAAGAAATCTGAGGAGACAGGGAGGGAGTGCCTGTCACATGTGTTAAACTACAATTTCCCAATAACACTGCTTTTCCATTTGTACTTTATCTCCTCCCTTGTGTCCCAGGCCCTGTGCCAGGCCCTGGGATGCTCCAGTCTTGAAACACTTCAGAACAACCCTTTACTGCTCCCCAGGGAGACAGCTGAATTCTCGCACATCTGTGCATTTTATAGAAACTGAAGCATAGGCAAATTGGTTTGTTTTGAGTGGGGAGGGAGATGTAGGAGTGTCCAATCTTCTTTACCTTTACAAGATTCCTTGAATACAGTTCACTTCATAGCCCAGATGGCTGGTTTATATGGGTGGACATAACAATCCAAACACTCTTAGAAATAGGCAGAAGAATAACTAAGGGGACTTGGAGGGGCCCAACCCCCTTACCTTCAACTGCTGACACTCTTCCATTTTCCACTTCATTTGGGGTAACACCTTCTCTCTCTCTCTCTCTTTCTCTCTCCCACCTCTCCTTTTTAGTTTTAATTAATAGACTTTATTTTTATAGAAGTTTTAGATATAGAGAAAGTTGATCAGAAAGTACAGTTCTGTATGTCCCCCTTATCCCCAGTCTTCCCAATTACTAGCATCTTACCTTAGTGTGGTGCATTTGTTATAACTGTTGAACAAAGATTGATATATTAATATCATATATCCAATATTATAGTATGACACAGAATAGTTTCACTGCTTAGAAACAAAGTATTTTTGCTAAAGAACCTCTTCCTGTTGTAATTAAAATATAAACTCTGTAGCCAAACAGACATGAGTTCAAATTGGGGCTCCTGGATCTGTGTGCCCTTCTACACCCAGCTTCTCCTTCAGACGCCTGAGGAGTAGAACCATTCTTTTAGTTGGTAATCATGAAGAAAAAAAAGAGATGACATTTGCCAAAATTCTCATTTAGCTACTCACCAGTATGATAATGAGAAACCATAATTGTGAGTGGCTGAATGAGATGTTATAGTAAAAGAAAGAAGAACCTCTGTCAAGCGTTAGGGCATGGCAGAACTGGAGAAAAGGCCAGTGTGTGTGTTTATGTGTGTATGTGTGTGTGTGTCAAAACAGTATTTGAGCAATTACAGAGAAATAGGAGGACCCTGGGGACTGGTGGTTAATAAGGTAAATGTGATGGGTGAAGTTCTCAGAAATAGAACTAGGACATCAATAGACACAAACATATGCTGTAAGACTTAAAAGATACAAAATCTGAGAGTAGGCAATAGTATAAAAAAATCTCAGTTATATTTCTTATTCAGTGTTTACCTTTGACATATTTAGATCTTATTAAAGAGAAAACTCTGTTTTATGTTGTAAAGGTATGCTATTTTTTTAAGTTTATTTATTTACTTTTGAGAGAGAGAGAGAAAGAGAGTATGCATGTGGGGGAGAGGCAGCGAAAGAGACAGAGGGAGACAGAGAATCCCAAGCAGGTTCTGTGCTGTCAGCATGGACCCCGATGCAGGGCTCAAACTCATGAACTGTAAGTCCATGACGTGAGATGAAATGAAAAATTGGATGCTTAACCAACTGAGCCACCCAGGTGCCCCTAAAAGTAGGCTGTGTTTTATTTATTATTATTACTACTGTTTAATTTTAGGATTCTTATAGTAGCATACTTTTTTTTTTTTTTTTGGTTTTAGTAACTTACATAGACAAATCATAACAAATACCCCATACCAACCAATGGTGTGTTGATTAATGTTCTTAAAAGAGAAATCACTTTAATGTTGTTCTATTCTGTTCACCCTACCATCCCCAGACCCTTCTTTGGAGGACATGAATTGATAAGCTACATCAAACCCTATGGCACTATATTCTTAGTGTTGGCCTATCAGACAAATATCTAAATAAAAGGTTAAAACAGAAGAAAATATTAACAGGAAGTTTAAGTGTGTTTGAGGGATTGAAAACTGGCTTCCTATATTACTGTGTTAAAGTCCCCCTTTCAGTAGAGCTAGGCACTTGAGGATCAGGGAATCTGAGAGGGAGGTCAGCAAAGTTCTTTCACTAGTGTTGAAAATAATGAGCAAGAACATCAGGATTCTACTAGTTCTCAGGAACCATTACTAAGTTCAAAAAAGTAGTTCTTGGTATTTCAGGCTTTGGTGACCCTTCTGCTCTCTCCTGAAAGATTTACCATGTGCAGCTCGGTAATCTACTTTATTTGTCTATTATTTTGTACCAAGAAAGAATCTCTAATTTGTGCACACCAGTGGCCATAAATAACTGATAATATCTTCAAGCTTTTAGAATTTTGTTTATTGTGTGACCCATCAGAATATTTTTTTGAAGTAGTAGAGTGAGAGGAAAGATGTTGGTGTTGTAATTGTAGACTTCAGTTGTTGGATTGCAGAGAGGACATTTGAAGAGACAGGAAATGAGAAATGAGGAATATCTGGGGTCCCTGAAATCAGACCACCCATCAGCATGTCCTCCACAGTTCAGAGAAGTGAATCCTACCTAAATTCTACCTATCTACATTACACCTGTTCTCCTTCCAATGATGGTTTACTTTCATAGAACCCCACATTTAAGAAATGGGGTTTAAGGTGTCTGACTTCAACGTTTACAAAAGAATGTTTTGAAGGAATTCTCTTTCCAACATATAAAATGGCAGGCTGCCTTAGAGAGGATTTGGGAAGAAAAAGAAACAATTTTCCTTATTCTGTTAATGCATTGCTACAGTGTGCTATTGCTGCCAAGTGTCCCCAGGGGTGTGAGGCTTTCTCTCACTCTCAGGGCCATTTTTTTGATGCTGTTGCACAGAGACCTTCTAGCATAGAAGGCCCTGTCTTATGAATGTGTACCTACCTACCAAGACATTCCCACATACATAAGAAAGGATTATTTAGGATTGGTTCCCATTTTTCCATTTCAAATCTGGGCTGTGGGGTTTTTTAGTTGCTGTTCTTTGATTTTATGCAAGGACAGCAGCATAAGGGAAGCTGGGAAGCTGCTCCACCAGGCTTCAAGCATATGCCTGAATTTGTTTACCACAAACAAAATCCTCTCAGCTACTTGTTACTGTCACCATGGCAACAAGATTGGGGTTACTTCTATCAACAAAGCACCACATAAGGCAAAGGCGGGCAGTTAATAAAGAAGAGCAATGATAATTATATAGCAGCCAGTTGCCGGCTCAAACACAGAGTCCTTTTTCCAAATTGTAGTTCCATTTTCTATGTAGAAATGGAAATTATAACTTAATACGCTTTGGAAAGCCATTCCTGTATTTGTCTAGGAGATGGAAAAATAAACAGCTGGAAATTCTCCACAGATCTTAACTCAGCTCCACAGCATAACCCTATTAGTAGGTTTATTTGCCTCAGTAGCATAAAACTGCCTCATTAATGAGTAAGAATATAATCCAGGAATAGCTATGGAAAAATTGATTTCTGATTTTAAATACAAAATATTGAAATGAGGACCCAGAGAACAGGAATGTACTTACTGAGGAAAGTGAGATTAAGTAGACAATTTCCTGTCCTTTTCATTGAGATAAGTAAGTTTAGGCAGACTGAATTCATAGCTGATAAATTTTATCTACTATTAATCAACCATCACACACTCTATCCATTTCATAGTTCCATACTTTAATTGCAATTGGGTAGAACTCTACTGGAGAAATATAATGAAGGATACACAGATGTAAATATACAGATTGATTAATTCACTAAACTTTAATTGGCTACTGACAATGTATACAGCAAGCTAGGCCTTATATTAGTCCCAGAAGACATTAAAATGAATAAAATAGAGGTCCCATTCTCAAAGACCTTGATAATATCACTGGATATGCAAACAGCAATGATTTAGGCAGGATGATATGGGTAAACCAAAGTCCTAGGAGTGATATTGAGAAAATGCAGAAAAGTGAATGCTAGATATTATTAGGAAATTTTGATGTAATTTTTGATGTATATTCATCTTGGCCTTAAAAGATCAGAATAATACCTATAAGTGGAGAATGTGATCTCAAAGGTAAAATTGACAAAATATACTCATAAGTCTTAGCTCTAACTTTTATATCTTCACTTCCCCCTCACCATAAATATCGTTGTTAACTACCTGACCTTTCCTCTTGGACTGAGGCATTTATCCAGGCATAGCAAGATGTATTAGCAATTGTGCAGACTCTACCTTGGTCCATGTATTAGTTTCCCAGGGCTGCTGTAAAAAATTGACATAAAGTGGGTGGCTTAAAACAACAGAAATTTATTCTCACAGTTCTAGAAGTTAAAATCTAAAATCAAGGTATCCACGAATATATGCTTTCTCTGAAAATTCTGGGGAGGAACCTTTCCCTACCTCTTGTGTCTTCTGGTGGTTATTGCTAGTTTTTGGTATTATTCCACTGTAATCTCCATCTCCATCATCATTCAGCCTTCTTCACCTGTCTCTCTTTTTGCCTCTGTATCTCCTTATAAGTACACCAGTCATTGGGTTTGAGACCCATTCTAATCCATCTGCAAAGACTTTGTTTCCAAATAAGGTTACATTTATAGGTACTGGGGGATTAGGATTTCAGTGTATCTTGTTTGGAAACACAATTCAACCATAGCATCCATGAGAAAGCATAGGGAAATTCTATCTATAACAGCCTTGGCCAATGAGACCTGAATGCCTTCTGGGGGCAAGATGATGTTTAAACATTTGAAGTTCTCTTTGACCACTCCTAAGGAGCAAATCACCATATTTGGGAAAAGGAGGTGGTCCCACACAAGAAGTAGCATACCAGGAGCACACATGGTGCCTCTAGAAGGAAAGTGTTTTTTTGCAATTGTTGGAGACCCCAAATGAGAACTTATCAGTTGAGGGGAGGGAGGTGCAGATTGACAGTGTCTCCAAAGTAGGTTTTCAGACAGCTGGTAGGCTTATGTTATCCCAGTTCAGTTGTAATAATTGAGTCTAATTCTGGTTTCTGGAGGGCTGCCTAAGGACAGTCAGTCCATTCTTTTCTGTTCGTCTATGCTGTCAGCTGAGTGGCATTTGTCTGCTCCCATGGAATGACTGAGAATGGGGTTAGAAGATATATCCTGAGGTGTTGGTAGGTGATCTACATGGGAGGTTCAGGATCCAGGGCCATCCTCAGCTATTTTTGACAGATGACTGATTAAAGTTAAAGAGAATGACAATCAGATTGCGTTCAGAGCTCTACTGAACATATGGGGTATAGTGGACTCAATAGTTGCTTGCAATGGTTTAAGAGAATGGCACTGGGATGTTTTTCCTTGTAAGGAATGCTCTAAGGGCAACACTGAAATACAAAAGATTGTTAATGGCTCTCCTTCACCTCTTCCTCCTGAGATCTAATCTGTTTCATCCCTAGGTTTCTGTGTTGCTGCTTGCCACTGCCACAAACTGTTATATCATGTTCCAGTGGCTATAATTTCATGACACCCCCTCCCCCACCCTGCTCTGACTCATTCTCTTCTCACATCTCGACTTCTCAACAAGAAGGGCCAGGTGCAAGAGGAAGTGGGCATTTTTTATGATTATTACTATACTCATTACTATAGTGGTTCTTATTCATATAATCGAGAGCCATGCTGATCCAAGAAAAGAATCCAGGTGGCTGAATTGAAATTAGTTTTTGATACCTTAGGGCCCCTTTGGGCCAGTTTGCCAGTCAGAGGATTAACCAACAGTCCAGCCTAGGGTTGCTGTTAGGGAAAGGAAAGAGGCATCATGACAAGAATGGTGTAGATAGAATATCACATTTTCAAAATAAGTCTTTTATTCTTAGATTAAAAGAGAAAATTCCTTTTTAGGGACAGCCATACTAAGTGACCAGAAAACTTACTAAAGTGTGTGGACCAGGAGAAGCTAAAGGAGGTACAGTCAAAAATAATTTTTTGTGTCAATATTTTAGAAAGCTGTTCCGATGCTCAATAATACCAAATGCCTCTGGGTGGCAGAGAGTATGGAATTTACATCAAATACCATGATTATCAGCCCACTGTCAGACTGCAAATGGTTTGGAAAGCTTAAAATGCTAGTTTCAAAAGTCTCAAAGGCGTCAGATGTTTCGGCTACTCAAGCTGAAACAACAAAACAGTAACCAGAAAAAAAGTGTCCTCAGAAGTGAGCTATCATTGAAAACCTCAGCAGCAGTCAGAAGTCTGATATAGTTAAGTTGCCAGGAGTAAATGCAGAAGGCTCCCTCTACCACAAGACAACTGTGTCAGATGTTTGCAAGAGTCACAAGACTAGCATACAGTGGACGGTCTCTTCTGGGCTGGTAGAAACATAGGACTTTTACTGTGTTCCAGTTTATGATGGCAGATGTGTTGCCATATGTTGTACCATGATGAATCTAGGCAACAATGATGCCAATCTGGGTGGTAGAGAGTCTCAATCAGCATCTTATTTTTGGCTAGCCTCATCAGAAAACAGGACTTTACTGTAAGTATTTACTTGAGTGACCCAAATAGTTCAATTGGCAACCACTATTTGTTTTCATATTTTGTGGCCCCAAAGAGAGAGGTCTTTAATCTCCAGTCTGTGGTTATCCAAGTGAAAGACCAGACCATGAGGCCATTGGTAGTCACCTAAGAATCAGTAAAACTAAACAAGGTTCACCAAGGAGAGTGTTGCCCAGAGTCATGAGAAGTGTCTTGAGTTCTGCCCATTAAGTAGGCCAACCATGTCTGCTTTTGTTTCCACCTACTTGGAGTTGGGCTGAACAGCCACAGAAGCCCAGTGGACACCATTGGATTTCAATAAGCAAAACTATCAGGGAGAGAAGCCCAGGCATTTAGGGAAGTCTCTGTAAATGCAGGGCCTCATAAGCCAGTAAATCTGCCTGAGGTGGCCGAATGGTGATTTAAAGTTTTCTCCTAAGAAATAGCCTCCACTTTTCTACATACAGCTGAAATGTCACTAAGATCAGGCCATTTGCTTTCTTGAATGTTCCATTTCCATTTGACAAGCTAATTTTTTTGGGTCCTTCCCATCCTGTTAGTTGCGTTTGAATTGGTCCTCCCCCCGATGGAAAGATCTCACAAGATACTCACAAGCCTCCCATGGGTCAGGCATTTAGTTTTGACAAGAACCTGAGCACAGTAATAGTCACTTTTCAAAAAGGTTGTACCCTAGAGGCCATATTAGGAAGGCTACAAAGCCAAATGCTCAGGGGGTGCCTCTGAGTAGAGATTGCCTCCCTTTGTTGGAGAATCTAGTCAGCAAGATCATCCTTCACAAAGACTTTTGGCTCAAGGGTTCATTAGGCTTGCTGGGTGCCAAAGGTACTAACACTTCTCTTTATACAGTTCTTCCTGACCATAATCCCCTGTGGAATTTATGGAAGGGGGATTACAAGCATGTAACATGTCAAATGAGCCAACTTTAATGGTGACAGAGAAGCTGCCAGTCTTCATGGCCTGCCCTGCCCTGCATCAACAAAGCTGCAGAGATGGAGTTGCCCAGGCCAGAATGCCAGATTCCCAGTTCTATATACCCAAAGTTCAGCAGTTTTTCAAGTATAAATGCTTGTCATCTTATTACCTGTTTTTGATCACTTTCTAGAGCACCAGCATAGTCTTTTTGTCCATTTTTACCCTGTTTCATAGTTGCTTTCTAGAGAGATTTACCAATATACTTACTCAGCCATTACTAGAAGTTAAAATGTTTTAATTTTGTAGTCAAATCATCCTTTCAGCTTAACAAAGTCTTTTGAGGCTAATAAGGTAATTATCTATGTCCCCCAGGGCATCCTCAGAGACTCTCCTGTAAGCTACTATACACTTGTCTGTACTCAAATATCTGAGAAATCTTGGTCAACTTCATTCCCCACCCTGCTGTTCATATTGTACAGAATAAAGATAAACCAAGCCACGGACATAATAGAATGAAAGATGTTTTCTAGAGCTGCCTTGGGATACTCTTCCCCTCACTTTTGTCCCCCCCGGTTCAGTCTTCTGTGAAGACTTTACCATTAATTAAATCTGGAGTGTAACTCTTAGATATGCAATGGATGTGCTTCCCAGCATCCCAGGGCACTTCTTTAGGTGACGTATAGAATTCATGTTGCAAGGCCAGTAAACATGACAATAATGGAAGAGGCCCAGGGATCAAAAGTAAATCAGGGCCTGAAATAATAAACATGTGGGCAGTTTTTTAACATTCTGATTTGTAATCTTTCGTATATATTTTTAATATAATGAAGAGACAAAAACAGCTATCTCAATTATTCCCAGCGGTGCCCTTGGTGTGGAGAACTCATCCCACCCACAAACTCAGTTCTATCACTTTCTCCTGACCCTGTAGCTGGCATGATCACACCATGTCCCCAAAGTGCTGTGCTTACCCCAACTCCTGTAATAACAGGCAGTCAGAATTTTTTTTCTTCTTGTCCACAAATTTCCCAGATCAACCATTAGCCAATCGAAGAAAATTTTCTTCTTTTCTTCCTTCCTCCCTCCTTTCCTTTCCTTTCCTTTCCTTTCCTTTCCTTTCCTTTCCTTTCCTTTCCTTTCCTTTCCTTTCCTTTCTTTCCCTTTCCTTTCCCTTCCTTCTTTTTTTTCTTTCTACACTTCTTCTTTACTTCCTACCTTCCTCCCTTTCTCCTTCGCTTTTCCTTCATTCCTTTCTTTCTCCCTCCCTCTTCCTTTCTTCTTCTTTCTCTTTTTTTTTCTTTCTCTATCTCCCTCCACCCTCCCACCTTTTTAAAGCAAAAGCATTGAAAACAAAACTTTGCTGAGATGTTATGGGAAAACAAAGAAATAGGCAACAGGAATAACAAAGCCAAATACGATTGTCTGATTCTGTGATGACTGATAACATAAATCATGTGGCATTCAGACTCCTAGTTCATTTCTTACTCTGGAAGAGTTAGGTCCTGGTACATTCTATCTAGGGAAAGTCCCATAGAAATACCATCTACCTAAAGGAATCTTTCTTTCTTTACTCCCTGTCCTGAACAACAGCTAAGGATGGACCACCTGTTACTTAAGTTTTGGCTTCCATGGGCATCTGTGGACTTCGCTAATTTCCAGCCTCTGGTTTGTCGAAAGACTTTGTCCCAAACACCCCATCACTTCCAGCTTCAAGCAAGTGCCCACTACTGACATCACGAGATACTCGTTTCTCTGGAACTCTCTAGTCCTGTGTCCTTAAACTCTAATGTAGCTCTTTGCCCACTTTTTTCTTTTTCATCATCTGCTTTGCCTGAAATTTATTTATCTATTGATCATATACTAAATTTGTTGGTTTCCTAATTCTTTTTTTTCTCTTTAGCAAAATTTTTCTCCTCCTCCTCCTCCTCCTCCTCCTCCTCCTCCTTCTTCTTCTTCTTCTTCTTCTTCTTCTTCTTCTATTAGGCTAGAGTCCTGTTATATGTCATATTTCCACTCACAGGGCTCAGGCTACTAATTTTCTTAAGGCACACTGAAGTTACTTTTTATCTAAGAAACTCTGATGCACTTAAAGAAATATTCTCATAATTGTAGGTTTAAGTATTACTAATATTTTCTCCCATTTTTGTGGCTTTTACATCATTTAATGATCTTTTGATCAATAAATCAATAAAGTCTATTCTAATAAAGTCAATTTTATCAGTTTCTTCATTCTAATAAAGTCCATTTTATCAGTTTTTCCTTTGTGATTATATTTGTGCCCTGTATAAGAAATGTTTTGCTGTGATAAAAGTAATGACTATATACACACACATATATATTTAATATTATCTTCTAGAAGTTTGTTTTGTCTTTTCCTTTAGACTGAAAATAACCCTAGTTTTGGTGTTTGTTGATACTGTGACATAGAGGTCAGTTTTCATTATTTTTCATATGGATAGCTGATTGTCCAAGCATATTTATTGAAAAGAGAGTCCATTTTGCACTGCTCTGTAGTGTAAAGACTGTCATGTCCAGATACACATTGGTCTGTTTGTAGATACTCTTTCATTGGCCTTCTGTCTATTCTTAGCCTAGTAACACCTTGATCTAATTACTATAGCTTTGTAGTAAATATCAATATATGATATAACATGAACTCACTCAGTTTCTCTTCAAAATTTTTCAACCCTCTAGGTTCTTTGCATTGTTATGTACATTTTAGAATTAGTTCAAGTTACACACACACACACACACACACACAAACACACATACACACACATACCAAAAGCATGGAGAAACCTTCTAGGGTTTAGACTGAATCGAGACTGGTTTAGAGACAATTGGCATCTTCCATTTCATGAATATGATGTATCACCACTTATTAAGGTGTTTCTTTTGTATCAATATTATTTTATAGTATTCTGTTTAGATATCTGCATATCTTCTATTAATATTTTTTCTAAGCCATTTGATTTTCTTCCAGTTAGAAATATTTTAAAAATTATATTTTCTTACTATTTGTTGTTTGAATGTAAAAATGCGACTGTTTTTTTAGTATGTTGACCTGTAGCTAACAGCTTTGCTCTTCTCCATTCAACAACTTCATGTGTTAATTCTGATAATTTATCTGTAGATCCTTACATGTGATTATATCACCTGCAAATAATGACATTTTTATTTTGTTTTCCCATACTTACAAATTTATTTATTGTTTTTATATATTTATTCTAGCTAGGATTTCCAGTTCAATATTGAGTACAAGGAAAGTAGTATAATTCTTGTCACTCAGCATTGATCATTACATATGATGGTTGTAGATTTTTTTTGCAGCGGTGTTTCGTCAGATTAATGTAGTTTTCTTCTAAACCTAAGATACTAAGAGTATTTCTTATAACTAATGAATAAAAATTATAATTTTTTTAAATCATTGAGATGATTGTATGATTTTTATCAGTTTATATGTTAACATAGGCCACACAAATGATTAACATTTTGAATCAAATGTGTGGACTAACTTTAAATTAGTCATGACAATGTTATCACATACATATATGTATACACACATAAAGATGTAGTTTAGTAACATTTTATTTAGATTGGCTGCAATTTTCCGCTTTGCTAATATGTTTATCAAATTTATATATAAAAATGCTTCATAAAGTGAATTTGAAATGCTTTCCTTGTTTTTAAAATTTTATGGAAGAATTTGGGCAATATTACCATTACTTCTTTCCTAAATGTTTGACAGAACTCACTGGTGGTGAATTTCTAATTTTCCATTCTTTATGCAGGTGTTTTGGAAATAGTATTTTTCTTTTTTTTTTTATATATATATGAAATTTATTGACAAATTGGTTTCCATACAACACCCAGTGCTCATCCCAAAAGGTGCCCTCCTCAATACCCATCACCCACCCTCCCCTCCCACCCACCCCCCATCAACCCTCAGTTTGTTCTCAGTTTTTAACAGTCTCTTATGCTTTGGCTCTCTCCCACTCTAACCTCTTTTTTTTTTTTTTTCCTTCCCCTCCCCCATGGGTTCCTGTTAAGTTTCTCAGGATCCACATAAGAGTGAAACCATATGGTATCTGTCTTTCTCTGTATGGCTTATTTCACTTAGCATTACACTCTCCAGTTCCATCCACGTTGCTACAAAAGGCCATATTTCATTTTTTCTCATTGCCACGTAGTATTCCATTGTGTATATATACCACAATTTCTTTATCCATTCATCAGTTGATGGACATTTAGGCTCTTTCCATAATTTGGCTATTGTTGAGAGTGCTGCTATGAACATTGGGGTACAAGTGCCCCTATGCATCAGTACTCCTATATCCCTTGGATAAATTCCTAGCAGTGCTATTGCTGGGTCATAGGGTAGGTCTATTTTTAATTTTCTGAGGAACCTCCACACTGCTTTCCAGAGCGGCTGCACCAATTTGCATTCCCACCAACAGTGCAAGAGGGTTCCCGTTTCTCCACATCCTCTCCAGCATCTATAGTCTCCTGATTTGTTCATTTTGGCCACTCTGACTGGCATGAGGTGATACCTGAGTGTGGTTTTGATTTGTATTTCCCTGATAAGGAGCGACGCTGAGCATCTTTTCATGTGCCTGTTGGCCATCCGGATGTCTTCTTTAGAGAAGTGTCTATTCATGTTTTCTGCTCATTTCTTCACTGGGTTATTTGTTTTTCGGGTGTGGAGTTTGGTGAGCTCTTTATAGATTTTAGATACTAGCCCTTTGTCTGATATGTCATTTGCAAATATCTTTTCCCATTCCGTTGGTTGCCTTTTAGTTTTGTTGGTTGTTTCCTTTGCTGTGCAGAAGCTTTTGATCTTCATAAGGTCCCAGTAATTCACTTTTGCTTTTAATTCCCTTTCCTTTGGGGATGTGTCGAGTAAGAGATTGCTACGGCTGAGGTCAGAGAGGTCTTTTCCTGCTTTCTCCTCTAAGGTTCTGATGGTTTCCTGTCTCACATTTAGGTCCTTTATCCATTTTGAGTTTATTTTTGTAAATGGTGTGAGAAAGTGGTCTAGTTTCAACCTTCTGCATGTTGCTGTCCAGTTCTCCCAGCACCATTTGTTAAAGAGGCTGTCTTTTTTCCATTGGATGTTCTTTCCTGCTTTGTCAAAGATGAGTTGGCCATACGTTTGTGGGTCGAGTTCTGGGGTTTCTATTCTATTCCATTGGTCTGTGTGTCTGTTTTTGTGCCAATACCATGCTGTCTTGATGATGACAGCTTTGTAGTAGAGGCTAAAGTCTGGGATTGTGATGCCTCCTGCTTTGGTCTTCTTCTTCAAAATTCCTTTGGCTATTCGGGGCCTTTTGTGGTTCCATATGAATTTTAGGATTGCTTGTTCTAATTTCGAGAAGAATGCTGGTGCAATTTTGATTGGGATTGCATTGAATGTGTAGATAGCTTTGGGTAGTATTGACCTTTTGACAATATTTATTTTTCCAATCCATGAGCAGGGAATGTCTTTCCATTTCTTTAAATCTTCTTCAATTACCTTCATAAGCTTTCTATAGTTTTCAGCATACAGATCCTTTACATCTTTGGTTAGATTTATTCCTAGGTATTTTATGCTTCTTGGTGCAATTGTGAATGGGATCAGTTTCTTTATTTGTCTTTCTGTGGCTTCATTGTTAGTGTATAAGAATGCAACTGGACTACTGTTGCATTCCTTCTTAAGAGTAGAAAAGGGAGGATTAGGAGGCGCAGGAAGATGGCGGCGTAGGAGGACGCTGGGCTCACCGCGCGTCCTGCTGATCACTTAGATTCCACCTACACCTGCCTAAATAACCCAGAAAACCGCCAGAGGATTAGCAGAACGGAGTCACCGGACCCAAGTGCAGACGAGAGGCCCACGGAAGAGGGTAGGAAGGGCGGCGAGGCGGTGCGCGCTCCACGGACTGGCGGGAGGGAGCCGGGGCGGAGGGGCGGCTCGCCAGCCAAGCAGAGCCCCCGAGTCCGGCTTGCAAAAGCGGAGGGGCCTGACGGACTGTGTTCCGACAGCAAGCGCGACTTAGCGTCTGGGAGGTCATAAGTTAACAGCTCTGCTCGGAAAGCGGGAAGGCTGGAGGACAAAGGGAGGGTGAGCTGCGGAGCCCCCGGACGACAGAGCTCAGTTTGGCGGGGAACAAAGGCGCTCGCCAGCGCCATCTTCCCCGCCCATCCCCCAGCCAAAATCCCAAAGGGAACCGGTTCCGGCCAGGGAAATTGCTCGCTCCGCGCAAACACCCAACTCTGTGCTTCTGCGGAGCCAAACCTCCGGCAGCGGATCTGACTCCCTCCGGCTGCCACAGGGCCCCTCCTGAAGTGGATCACCTAAGGAGAAGCGAGCTAAGCCTGCCCCCCCTCCCGCCGTGCACCTTGCCTTCCCACCCCAGCTAATACGCCAGATCCCCAGCATCACAAGCCTGGCAGTGTGCAAGTAGCCCAGACGGGCCACGCCACCCCACAGTGAATCCCGCCCCTAGGAGAGGGGAAGAGAAGGCACACACCAGTCTGACTGTGGCCCCAGCGGTGGGCTGGGGGCAGACATCAGGACTGACTGCGGCCCCGCCCACCAACTCCAGTTATACACCACAGCACAGGGGAAGTGCCCTGCAGGTCCTCACCACACCAGGGACTATCCAAAATGACCAAGCGGAAGAATTCCCCTCAGAAGAATCTCCAGGAAATAACAACAGCTAATGAGCTGATCAAAAAGGATTTAAATAATATAACAGAAAGTGAATTTAGAATAATAGTCATAAAATTAATCGCTGGGCTGGAAAACAGTATACAGGACAGCAGAGAATCTCTTGCTACAGAGATCAAGGGACTAAGGAACAGTCACGAGGAGCTGAAAAACGCTTTAAATGAAATGCAAAACAAAATGCAAACCACCACGGCTCGGATGGAAGAGGCAGAAGAGAGAATAGGTGAACTAGAAGATAAAGTTATGGAAAAAGAGGAAGCTGAGAAAAAGAGAGATAAAAAAATCCAGGAGTATGAGGGGAAAATTAGAGAACTAAGTGATACACTAAAAAGAAATAATATACGCATAATTGGTATTCCAGAGGAGGAAGAGAGAGGGAAAGGTGCTGAAGGGGTACTTGAAGAAATAATAGCTGAGAACTTCCCTGAACTGGGGAAGGAAAAAGGCATTGAAATCCAAGAGGCACAGAGAACTCCCTTCAGACGTAACTTGAATCGATCTTCTGCACGACATATCATAGTGAAACTGGCAAAATACAAGGATAAAGAGAAAATTCTGAAAGCAGCGAGGGGTAAACGTGCCCTCACATATAAAGGGAGACCTATAAGACTCGTGACTGATCTCTCTTTTGAAACTTGGCAGGCCAGAAAGAATTGGCACGAGATTTTCAGGGTGCTAGACAGCAAAAATATGCAGCCGAGAATCCTTTATCCAGCAAGTCTGTCATTTAGAATAGAAGGAGAGATAAAGGTCTTCCCAAACAAACAAAAACTGAAGGAATTTGTCACCACTAAACCAGCCCTACAAGAGATCCTAAGGGGGACCCTGTGAGACAAAGTACCAGAGACATCACTACAAGCATAAAACATACAGACATCACAATGACTCTAAACCCGTATCTTTCTATAATAACACTGAATGTAAACGGATTAAATGCGCCAACCAAAAGACATAGGGTATCAGAATGGATAAAAAAACAAGACCCATCTATTTGCTGTCTACAAGAGACTCATTTTAGACCTGAGGACACCTTTAGATTCAGAGTGAGGGGATGGAGAACTATTTATCATGCTACTGGAAGCCAAAAGAAAGCTGGAGTAGCCATACTTATATCAGACAAACTAGACTTTAAATTAAAGGCTGTAACAAGAGATGAAGAAGGACATTATATAATAGTTACAGGGTCTACCCATCAGGAAGAGCTAACAATTGTAAATGTCTATGCGCCGAATACCGGAGCCCCCAAGTATATAAAACAATTACTCATAAACAGAAGCAACCTTATTGATAAGAATGTGGTAATTGCAGGGGACTTTAACACCCCACTTACAGAAATGGATAGATCATCTAGACACACGGTCAATAAAGAAACAAGGGCCCTGAATGAGACATTGGATCAGATGGACTTGACAGATATATTTAGAACTCTGCATCCCAAAGCAACAGAATATACTTTCTTCTCGAGTGCACATGGAACATTCTCCAAGATAGATCATATACTGGGTCACAAAACAGCCCTTCATAAGTTTACAAGAATTGAAATCATACCATGCATTCTTTCAGACCACAATGCTATGAAGCTTGAAATCAACCACAGGAAAAAGTCTGGAAAACCTCCAAAAGCGTGGAGGTTAAAGAACACCCTACTAACAAATGAGTGGGTCAACCAGGCAATTAGAGAAGAAATAAAAAAATATATGGAAACAAATGAAAATGAAAATACAACAATCCAAACGCTTTGCGACGCAGCGAAGGCAGTCCTGAGAGGAAAATACATTGCAATCCAGGCCTATCTCAAGAAACAAGAAAAATCCCAAATACAAAATCTAACAGCACACCTAAAGGAAATAGAAGCAGAACAGCAAAGGCAGCCTAAACCCAGCAGAAGAAGAGAAATAATAAAGATCAGAGCAGAAATAAACAATATAGAATCTAAAAAAACTGTAGAGCAGATCAACGAAACCAAGAGTTGGTTTTTTGAAAAAATAAACAAAATTGACAAACCGCTAGCCAGGCTTCTCAAAAAGAAAGGGAGATGACCCAAATAGATAAAATCATGAATGAAAATGGAATTATTACAACCAATCCCTCAGAGATACAAACAATTATCAGGGAATACTATGAAAAATTATATGCCAACAAATTGGACAACCTGGAAGAAATGGACACATTCCTGAACACCCACACTCTTCCAAAACTCAATCAGGAGGAAATAGAAAGCTTGAACAGACCCATAACCAGCGAAGAAATTGAATCGGTTATCAAAAATCTCCCAACAAATAAGAGTCCAGGACCAGATGGCTTCCCAGGGGAGTTCTACCAGACGTTTAAAGCAGAGATAATACCTATCCTTCTCAAGCTATTCCAAGAAATAGAAAGGGAAGGAAAACTTCCAGACTCATTCTATGAAGCCAGTATTACTTTGATTCCTAAACCAGACAGAGACCCAGTAAAAAAAGAGAACTACAGGCCAATATCCCTGATGAATATGGATGCAAAAATTCTCAATAAGATACTAGCAAATCGAATTCAACAGCATATAAAAAGAATTATTCACCATGATCAAGTGGGATTCATTCCTGGGATGCAGGGCTGGTTCAACATTCGCAAATCAATCAACGTGATCCATCACATTAACAAAAAAAAAGAGAAGAACCACATGATCCTGTCAATCGATGCAGAAAAGGCCTTTGACAAAATCCAGCACCCTTTCTTAATAAAAACCCTCGAGAAAGTCGGGATAGAAGGAACATACTTAAAGATCATAAAAGCCATTTATGAAAAGCCCACAGCTAACATCATCCTCAACGGGGAAAAACTGAGAGCTTTTTCCCTGAGATCAGGAACACGACAGGGATGCCCACTCTCACCGCTGTTGTTTAACATAGTGCTGGAAGTTCTAGCATCAGCAATCAGACAACAAAAGGAAATCAAAGGCATCAAAATTGGCAAAGATGAAGTCAAGCTTTCGCTTTTTGCAGATGACATGATATTATACATAGAAAACCCGACAGACTCCACCAAAAGTCTGCTAGAACTGATACATGAATTCAGCAAAGTTGCAGGATACAAAATCAATGTACAGAAATCAGTTGCATTCTTATACACTAACAATGAAGCCACAGAAAGACAAATAAAGAAACTGATCCCATTCACAATTGCACCAAGAAGCATAAAATACCTAGGAATAAATCTAACCAAAGATGTAAAGGATCTGTATGCTGAAAACTATAGAAAGCTTATGAAGGTAATTGAAGAAGATTTAAAGAAATGGAAAGACATTCCCTGCTCATGGATTGGAAAAATAAATATTGTCAAAATGTCAATACTACCCAAAGCTATCTACACATTCAATGCAATCCCAATCAAAATTGCACCAGCATTCTTCTCGAAATTAGAACAAGCAATCCTAAAATTCATATGGAACCACAAAAGGCCCCGAATAGCCAAAGGAATTTTGAAGAAGAAGACCAAAGCAGGAGGCATCACAATCCCAGACTTTAGCCTCTACTACAAAGCTGTCATCATCAAGACAGCATGGTATTGGCACAAAAACAGACACACAGACCAATGGAATAGAATAGAAACCCCAGAACTCGACCCACAAACGTATGGCCAACTCATCTTTGACAAAGCAGGAAAGAACATCCAATGGAAAAAAGACAGCCTCTTTAACAAATGGTGCTGGGAGAACTGGACAGCAACATGCAGAAGGTTGAAACTAGACCACTTTCTCACACCATTTACAAAAATAAACTCAAAATGGATAAAGGACCTAAATGTGAGACAGGAAACCATCAGAACCTTAGAGGAGAAAGCAGGAAAAGACCCCTCTGACCTCAGCCGTAGCAATCTCTTACTCGACACATCCCCAAAGGCAAGGGAATTAAAAGCAAAAGTGAATTACTGGGACCTTATGAAGATCAAAAGCTTCTGCACAGCAAAGGAAACAACCAACAAAACTAAAAGGCAACCAACGGAATGGGAAAAGATATTTGCAAATGACATATCGGACAAAGGGCTAGTATCTAAAATCTATAAAGAGCTCACCAAACTCCACACCCGAAAAACAAATAACCCAGTGAAGAAATGAGCAGAAAACATGAATAGACACTTCTCTAAAGAAGACATCCAGATGGCCAACAGGCACATGAAAAGATGCTCAGCGTCGCTCCTTATCAGGGAAATACAAATCAAAACCACACTCAGGTATCACCTCACGCCAGTCAGAGTGGCCAAAATGAACAAATCAGGGGACTATAGATGCTGGAGAGGATGTGGAGAAACGGGAACCCTCTTGCACTGTTGGTGGGAATGCAAATTGGTGCAGCCGCTCTGGAAAGCAGTGTGGAGGTTCCTCAGAAAATTAAAAATAGACCTACCCTATGACCCAGCAATAGCACTGCTAGGAATTTATCCAAGGGATACAGGAGTACTGATGCATAGGGGCACTTGTACCCCAATGTTCATAGCAGCACTCTCAACAATAGCCAAATTATGGAAAGAGCCTAAATGTCCATCAACTGATGAATGGATAAAGAAATTGTGGTTTATATACACGATGGAATACTATGTGGCAATGAGAAAAAATGAAATATGGCCCTTTGTAGCAACGTGGATGGAACTGGAGAGTGTAATGCTAAGTGAAATAAGCCATACAGAGAAAGACAGATACCATATGGTTTCACTCTTATGTGGATCCTGAGAAACTTAACAGGAACCCATGGGGGAGGGGAAGGAAAAAAAAAAAAAGAGGTTAGAGTGGGAGAGAGCCAAAGCATAAGAGACTGTTAAAAACTGAGAACAAACTGAGGGTTGATGGGGGGTGGGAGGGAGGGGAGGGTGGGTGATGGGTATTGAGGAGGGCACCTTTTGGGATGAGCACTGGGTGTTGTATGGAAACCAATTTGTCAATAAATTTCATAAAAAAAAAAAAAGAATGCAACTGATTTCTGTACATTGATTTTGTATCCTGCAACTTTGCTGAATTCATGTATCAGTTCTAGCAGACTTTTGGTGGAGTCTGTCGGGTTTTCTATGTATAATATCATGTCATCTGCAAAAAGCGAAAGCTTGACTTCATCTTTGCCAATTTTGATGCCTTTGATTTCCTTTTGTTGTCTGATTGCTGATGCTAGAACTTCCAGCACTATGTTAAACAACAGCGGTGAGAGTGGGCATCCCTGTCGTGTTCCTGATCTCAGGGAAAAAGCTCTCAGTTTTTCCCCGTTGAGGATGATGTTAGCTGTGGGCTTTTCATAAATGGCTTTTATGATCTTTAAGTATGTTCCTTCTATCCCGACTTTCTCGAGGGTTTTTATTAAGAAAGGGTGCTGGATTTTGTCAAAGGCCTTTTCTGCATCGATTGACAGGATCATGTGGTTCTTCTCTTTTTTTTTGTTAATGTGATGGATCACGTTGATTGATTTGCGAATGTTGAACCAGCCCTGCATCCCAGGAATGAATCCCACTTGATCATGGTGAATAATTCTTTTTATATGCTGTTGAATTCGATTTGCTAGTATCTTATTGAGAATTTTTGCATCCATATTCATCAGGGATATTGGCCTGTAGTTCTCTTTTTTTACTGGGTCTCTGTCTGGTTTAGGAATCAAAGTAATACTGGCTTCATAGAATGAGTCTGGAAGTTTTCCTTCCCTTTCTATTTCTTGGAATAGCTTGAGAAGGATAGGTATTATCTCTGCTTTAAACGTCTGGTAGAACTCCCCTGGGAAGCCATCTGGTCCTGGACTCTTATTTGTTGGGAGATTTTTGATAACCGATTCAATTTCTTCGCTGGTTATGGGTCTGTTCAAGCTTTCTATTTCCTCCTGATTGAGTTTTGGAAGAGTGTGGGTGTTCAGGAATGTGTCCATTTCTTCCAGGTTGTCCAATTTGTTGGCATATAATTTTTCATAGTATTCCCTGATAATTGTTTGTATCTCTGAGGGATTGGTTGTAATAATTCCATTTTCATTCATGATTTTATCTATTTGGGTCATCTCCCTTTTCTTTTTGAGAAGCCTGGCTAGCGGTTTGTCAATTTTGTTTATTTTTTCAAAAAACCAACTCTTGGTTTCGTTGATCTGCTCTACAGTTTTTTTAGATTCTATATTGTTTATTTCTGCTCTGATCTTTATTATTTCTCTTCTTCTGCTGGGTTTAGGCTGCCTTTGCTGTTCTGCTTCTATTTCCTTTAGGTGTGCTGTTAGATTTTGTATTTGGGATTTTTCTTGTTTCTTGAGATAGGCCTGGATTGCAATGTATTTTCCTCTCAGGACTGCCTTCGCTGCGTCGCAAAGCGTTTGGATTGTTGTATTTTCATTTTCATTTGTTTCCATATATTTTTTTATTTCTTCTCTAATTGCCTGGTTGACCCACTCATTTGTTAGTAGGGTGTTCTTTAACCTCCACGCTTTTGGAGGTTTTCCAGACTTTTTCCTGTGGTTGATTTCAAGCTTCATAGCATTGTGGTCTGAAAGAATGCATGGTATGATTTCAATTCTTGTAAACTTATGAAGGGCTGTTTTGTGACCCAGTATATGATCTATCTTGGAGAATGTTCCATGTGCACTCGAGAAGAAAGTATATTCTGTTGCTTTGGGATGCAGAGTTCTAAATATATCTGTCAAGTCCATCTGATCCAATGTCTCATTCAGGGCCCTTGTTTCTTTATTGACCGTGTGTCTAGATGATCTATCCATTTCTGTAAGTGGGGTGTTAAAGTCCCCTGCAATTACCACATTCTTATCAATAAGGTTGCTTCTGTTTATGAGTAATTGTTTTATATACTTGGGGGCTCCGGTATTCGGCGCATAGACATTTACAATTGTTAGCTCTTCCTGATGGGTAGACCCTGTAACTATTATATAATGTCCTTCTTCATCTCTTGTTACAGCCTTTAATTTAAAGTCTAGTTTGTCTGATATAAGTATGGCTACTCCAGCTTTCTTTTGGCTTCCAGTAGCATGATAAATAGTTCTCCATCCCCTCACTCTGAATCTAAAGGTGTCCTCAGGTCTAAAATGAGTCTCTTGTAGACAGCAAATAGATGGGTCTTGTTTTTTTATCCATTCTGATACCCTATGTCTTTTGGTTGGCGCATTTAATCCGTTTACATTCAGTGTTATTATAGAAAGATACGGGTTTAGAGTCATTGTGATGTCTGTATGTTTTATGCTTGTAGTGATGTCTCTGGTACTTTGTCTCACAGGGTCCCCCTTAGGATCTCTTGTAGGGCTGGTTTAGTGGTGACAAATTCCTTCAGTTTTTGTTTGTTTGGGAAGACCTTTATCTCTCCTTCTATTCTAAATGACAGACTTGCTGGATAAAGGATTCTCGGCTGCATATTTTTGCTGTCTAGCACCCTGAAAATCTCGTGCCAATTCTTTCTGGCCTGCCAAGTTTCAAAAGAGAGATCAGTCACGAGTCTTATAGGTCTCCCTTTATATGTGAGGGCACGTTTACCCCTCGCTGCTTTCAGAATTTTCTCTTTATCCTTGTATTTTGCCAGTTTCACTATGATATGTCGTGCAGAAGATCGATTCAAGTTACGTCTGAAGGGAGTTCTCTGTGCCTCTTGGATTTCAATGCCTTTTTCCTTCCCCAGTTCAGGGAAGTTCTCAGCTATTATTTCTTCAAGTACCCCTTCAGCACCTTTCCCTCTCTCTTCCTCCTCTGGAATACCAATTATGCGTATATTATTTCTTTTTAGTGTATCACTTAGTTCTCTAATTTTCCCCTCATACTCCTGGATTTTTTTATCTCTCTTTTTCTCAGCTTCCTCTTTTTCCATAACTTTATCTTCTAGTTCACCTATTCTCTCTTCTGCCTCTTCCATCCGAGCCGTGGTGGTTTGCATTTTGTTTTGCATTTCATTTAAAGCGTTTTTCAGCTCCTCGTGACTGTTCCTTAGTCCCTTGATCTCTGTAGCAAGAGATTCTCTGCTGTCCTGTATACTGTTTTCCAGCCCAGCGATTAATTTTATGACTATTATTCTAAATTCACTTTCTGTTATATTATTTAAATCCTTTTTGATCAGCTCATTAGCTGTTGTTATTTCCTGGAGATTCTTCTGAGGGGAATTCTTCCGCTTGGTCATTTTGGATAGTCCCTGGTGTGGTGAGGACCTGCAGGGCACTTCCCCTGTGCTGTGGTGTATAACTGGAGTTGGTGGGCGGGGCCGCAGTCAGTCCTGATGTCTGCCCCCAGCCCACCGCTGGGGCCACAGTCAGACTGGTGTGTGCCTTCTCTTCCCCTCTCCTAGGGGCGGGATTCACTGTGGGGTGGCGTGGCCCGTCTGGGCTACTTGCACACTGCCAGGCTTGTGATGCTGGGGATCTGGCGTATTAGCTGGGGTGGGAAGGCAAGGTGCACGGCGGGAGGGGGGGCAGGCTTAGCTCGCTTCTCCTTAGGTGATCCACTTCAGGAGGGGCCCTGTGGCAGCCGGAGGGAGTCAGATCCGCTGCCGGAGGTTTGGCTCCGCAGAAGCACAGAGTTGGGTGTTTGCGCGGAGCGAGCAATTTCCCTGGCCGGAACCGGTTCCCTTTGGGATTTTGGCTGGGGGATGGGCGGGGAAGATGGCGCTGGCGAGCGCCTTTGTTCCCCGCCAAACTGAGCTCTGTCGTCCGGGGGCTCCGCAGCTCACCCTCCCTTTGTCCTCCAGCCTTCCCGCTTTCCGAGCAGAGCTGTTAACTTATGACCTCCCAGACGCTAAGTCGCGCTTGCTGTCGGAACACAGTCCGTCAGGCCCCTCCGCTTTTGCAAGCCGGACTCGGGGGCTCTGCTTGGCTGGCGAGCCGCCCCTCCGCCCCGGCTCCCTCCCGCCAGTCCGTGGAGCGCGCACCGCCTCGCCGCCCTTCCTACCCTCTTCCGTGGGCCTCTCGTCTGCACTTGGGTCCGGTGACTCCGTTCTGCTAATCCTCTGGCGGTTTTCTGGGTTATTTAGGCAGGTGTAGGTGGAATCTAAGTGATCAGCAGGACGCGCGGTGAGCCCAGCATCCTCCTACGCCGCCATCTTCCTCTCTTGGAAATAGTATTTTTCTATAAATTTTATCATTTTAAAGTTGATCACCAAACATTTTGAATTATTTTGCATCAAGTTTTTCATAGTATCCTTTTATTGGCTGTTAATTGTACAATTGGTATTACACTCTTTTATTCTTGACGTTGATATTTTGTCATGATTAATATTGTCTGAGATTATATCTTAAATGTTTTAAGATATAATTTTAAACTTGTATTTATGAATTTCACTTAAATATTTGCCTTCATATTTGTCATTTTCTTCCTCACATTTTACTAGGATTAATTTTATTTCTAACTTCATTGATTTTCAATTTGTTCCATTTTTTAAAATGTGTTGTTTGATTCTACATGTTTCCCTTTAATTGTGGATTTAGTTGCATTACCATGCTGTGATATTATTCAACTTTTTCTGTTGCCCCAGATTTATTTTTTGATCTGTGGTTTATTATAGAAGTTTACTTGTTAATTTCCAAACATAGTATTATTTTCCAGTTAACTTTTCATTGTTGATTTCTAGCTTAATTGCACTGTGGTCAGAGTACACACTTTATATGATTTTAATGCTCTGACATTTGTTGAGACTCATTTATGGCACAATCTAAGGTTCAATTTTTGGAAATGTTTTCATGTATGTTTGACAGTTATGCATTCTGGAGTTGTTAGTTACAATGTCCAATATATGCCAGTTAGGTCACGTTTTCTAATCATTGTGCTCAAATGTTCTACATGTTTGCTCTTTATTTTATAAATGTATTGACTGGTATTCATCATGTCTCTTCTTATCTTCTGTGTATTCAATATATTTATTTATTCATGTTCTTCATAATGCTTATTGTATTTTGACCTTTCTTCCAGTTTACTATTAACTCCCTTCAGTTGTGTCATATCTGCAATAAACCCAACCACTGCATTCTAAACTTTTGTTGCTGTATTTTTCAACTTTTGAGTTTTTTATTTAATTTTTTGAATTTTCAGTTTTCTGCCAATAATATCCCTTTTGTCTCCTATTTATATGAACACATTAAGCATAGTATTTTAACATTTGAATCTGATAATTCCAATATTTGGAGTCCTTCACTGTCTCTTTCTACTTTCTGTCGCTTCTGCTCTTTTTCCTGCCCACTGCTTCCTCTCATCCCAATACAAAACTCATGTTTCCTGTCATTTAGTGTTCCTGGTTATTTTGGACTGTGCACTTGATACTCCATTTGCAGATTTGTTTTAAGAAAGAATTTGAGGCCTAGAATGTTGTGTAATTTTTTTTAATGTTTGTTTATTTTTGAGAGGTAGAGAGAGTGCGAGCAGGGGAGGGGCAGAGAGAGAGAGGGGGAGACACAGAATCCAAAGTTTCCAGCTGGCAACACAGAACTGTGAGATCATAACCTGAGTCAAAGTTAGACTCTTCTACCCAGATGCCCCTGTAATTGTGTGTGTGTGTGTGCGTGTGTGTGTGTGTGTGTGTGTGTGCCAGATGTGCACTTATGCACTAGGATGTACAAGAATTCCTGCATTACCCCCATCTAATTTGAACGAATGAGATAATTCAGCATTGAACTGAAATGCCTATGAGGGTCTTTTTAAATTCTAGAGCACCTTTTCTTCTGTGGTGCAATCTGTCACAATCAAACTCACAACCTAGAGGCTTACCACTACTGCCTCCCCTTTGGAGGGGCCTGTACTCTACCACCTGCATTTTTAGTTCATTGGGGCTGCTAAGAGTACATCCTACACTCTTAGTTTCCTGGCTTTTCCCTTTTTTGGCTAAAGGAAAAGTGTCCACAAATGTTAGGATCAATTCCCTGTTTATCTTTCTTCCCCCAAATCCTCATGTGGTAATCCTTTACTATCATATTAGCTCAATAATGCTCACAAGCATTCTTTTTTAACATTTTGTACAGTTTTTTTTATAGCTGTGCTTTGTGAAACTATTAGTCTTAATTATTTAGTCCAGCATGCATGGAACAGAAGTGGTAAATTTATTTACCTATTTACTTATTATCTATTTCACACATAAAACATCTCAAATTTTCTGTTGCTACAATACTGAAGTCTAACTATCACAGCTCCAATCATACCAAGTAGTGTTCAATAAATATTTTTGAATGAATAAATCATAATCATATAACATTAGTTAAACATTAAACAAGTAAGGTTGGCATCCTTTCAAATTACTATTCTTCATACATTTGCAGTCTTAATAAATATACTAACTTGACTAGCATATGCAAACTTCAGCTTAATATGAAATTAGAAATTCCTGATTATCCACTGTGAATAAGTCACTTAATTTTCCAAATTTTCAATTTCTTTATCAGTAATAACACCCATTTCACAGGCTTACTCTGAGTGACAAAAGAGAGTTTGTGGAAACATCTCACATGATGGCCGGAATTATTAATTAATTTATTTCACAGTTGAGTTAATACACACAAGACTGAAGAAATAGGAGCCAAGTGTTTAGGGCTGTGGAGGATTCACTCTTTTATTGAGGACTGTTACGTGGTTGTGAATTTCATATATGCTAGTCTTCCTGCCAGGTGGGGAATGGGGTGTGAGGCCAACCTGAAAGGGAAACTTAAGATGGTTTCAGTAGTGATGGAATATTCCAGTGAGTTAATTTGAAAGCATGTAGGGAATAAATTTAATGGGACATGATGATTGCACAGGTGTAGAGGGTGATGTGGAGAAAAAGAAAAAACAGAACAACTCCCAATTATTTTTCTTGAGATACCTTTTTATAAATACACTTAGGATTTTTGAATCAACTTTGATTTTACTATTGTTTTCTTCTGGTCCTCTATTCATGCTTTCTCAATTTGATTGTTTTACTGCTTATTTTTCACCATCCTCTTTCTGTTTCTTTTGAGTCTTGATTTTTAAAAATCATTACCCATTTCATTTATTCACGTAATGAAACCCATCCTGCAGCCCAGACGCCATTCCAAAGACCTGCCACATTTCTAATTCATTATTATTTTCTTAATCCTAAAATCCAAATTTCCTCATGTCAGCCCCTTGCTCCCTCCTGCCACTATAGGCATTACAAATCAACTGTAATTGTTCCCACTGCCTTAAAGTCCTACCCAGCTAATCTGTCAAAGAAAGGCTCCCAGAGTCCCCCACCCCAGCTTCAGACATTACAGTTCTCTTTTACTCACTCTGAGTGGCTGCCATTTCTTTCTCTCCTCTAACCTGAGGATTTATTCAAACACAGTTTTACTGAACACTACAACCTTCAGTTTCAGAGTAATTACTCCAGTGAATCAGAGGAGAGTGACTGAGCATCCTTATTTATACTGCAGTGATGAGGATATTTACCTTCATGGGAGGATTTGCATTTTGAAAGAGAAAGTCTAGAAAGAAAATCAATGAAACACTAAAGGCAGCTTTTCCAGTGATGTGAGACTTTCTTAGAGGCGATAGTTTGGAAATTCTTTCTAGGGAGTCATTTAACCTGGGTGATGATCCACTCCATCTAGAAATAGGTAGAGATGCCACAAGATCATTGGTCATCTTTTTCTACCCTACTGGGTAGAAAATAGGTTATCACCCTGACAATGATTTTCTTAAACTCAGCGAACCTGAGATTCCATAAACTAGCCTAGAGGAGTCATTCTCAAACTTTTCTGCACATTAGAAACCCCTGGGGAGTTTAAAAAAAAAAGATGCTAATGCTCAGGCCAAGTTAAATCAGAATCTCTGATGGTGGACTCAGGAATTGGCCTTTTAAAAATGTGCTTCTCAAATGTGTTGTTGACATGAATCACCCAGGGATCTCTTTAAACGGAAGATTCTGAATCGATATTTGGGATGAGTGTTGAGATTTTACATTGAGGGAGCTGGAAACCCATTTTTAAACTTGGCTGTACATGATAATCACTCTGGGGAATCAATAAATGAATGAGGAATGAATGAATACATATATATACATACATACACACAAAAAATTAGAAAAAGATGCCCAGATTCCAGACCCAGAGAATAACAGCAAATTACACTAATATTGTTCATATTAACCTCACCACTTATAGCTGATTGCCTAACCCAGAAAAGAGAAAAGAAATTCTCTGATGGGTACAATAGAGTAAGGTATGATCAGAAGCAGGGTTTTTCCTTTCTGTATTTGCAGCTCTTCCTGAGGATGAAGAGAATTTCACCAAAAGCCTATCAAATATTTGTGGGTATGGAAACATCAGCCTCAGTCAAAACAAATGCTCTCCTTCCATGTGCTTTGATAATCAGCTATGTGATATCAGGGAAAACAAACCCAACCTAGCATTCACGGGGTAATTTTCCACAAGTAAAACTGAAGCAATGAAGGATTGGGGAACATGTTTTGCCAACTTAAATTCTGTGCTTCTTTTTTATCTTTAGCATTTCAAATGGAATTTAAATTTTGGAGGGTTAGAGTTCATTTACTTTTTGGCAGAACAGCACTTCCTGTTTCTAAGAAAAAGGCCCCAGAATGCTTCTTTCACGTCAAACGCTATTACAAAACAGTGCTTGATGAATTGATGCAAGTGAATGAAAAACACATGGATTAAGTTCCATTAGCAGCCACATGGGTTTAATAATTAAGGGAAAATGGTTGACAAAAAAGAATGTTTTGAGTTTTGCCAAATTGAAATTTTGTTTAAAAAAAAAATGTGCTTAAAGTCACTCATCCCAAGCCTGATGTATGCCTGTGAATACTCATCCCTAACCAAAACAACCCAAATCAAGTTCATAATTTGAGACCCAAGCAATAAATTCCATCCTCTCAAAAACCAGTTCAACACTCAATGGATTTTGGGAATTGTGAAATCAATGAGCCATCCTCCTGTGAAAGTAAATAAAGGAAATGTCATTTAAAATAGAGTTGGGAAGTCCTGAAGGGGGTGCTCTAACCCAGGTATCATTCCTTGCAGAAAGAGGAAGGTAAGAGCTATTTTTGATGAGAAGGGATACTTTTGACATAAGAATTTATCTCATGCCTTGAAGAAAAGTAAGATCTATCCATGTCCCAGCAACAAGGCACTTGAGAAACCGCAACAACCCCAAACTCTTGTACTCTCCAATAAACTTTTATTCAGGAACAGTCCTCCCTAATTTCCTCCTAAAACCTGATAAAAGCCGACCTTCCCTTCATCTCTTTGGACTTGCCTGTGGTTTGCCCTACCTTGCTCTTTCTGAATCGCATTCCTCTATTTTTGAATAAACTCATTTTTTATTTAAATAAAACTGCTCTTTGCTCTGTTTAAAGTTAACACTCTTGTCATTGAACTGTCTTAAGTAATTTGTTATTTTGTTCACATCAGGTAACTCATAGTTTCTGACAATTGTGGATTTGGCTCCTCTTCATTAAGTACCTTTAAAAAAATTTTTTCTTAATGTTTTTATTTATTTTTGAAGGAGAGAGAGAGAGCATGAACAGGGGAAGAACAGAGGGACAGGGAGACACAGAATTTGAAGCAGGCTCCAGGCTGTCAGCACAGAGCCCGATGTGGGGTTTGAACCCACAAACTGAGATCATGACCTGAGCTGAAGCCAGATGCTCAACCGACTGAGCCACCCAGGCACCCCTCATTAAGTACATTTTAAAATCAATCTCATATACCTGAAATCAAAGTAAAAAATGCCTCACAAGTAATGGCTGTAGAACCACTCTTACCCTATAAGTACAGATGCTATCCCTTGATAGATTAGTAAAAGGCAAGTTATTTAAAACTGATTTATTTCCCTCATAATTATAAACAAGAAGGTGAGACTTGATTAGTGGTTTCCAATTATAAATACTTTGGACTATCCAACTAGTAAAATTCTCTGTATTGTATCCCAACAGTAGAAGAAGATAGAAAAAGTAGCAGATAGTGAAATGAAATCCACAATTATGTCAATAATTACAAGATTGGGAAAGATGTACCTTTGGAGAAGTGTACTATTTTATCTCATTTCTATAGGTAATTATATAAACACTGAATTTAATGTCAACAAGAGGTAGTCTTCAATTTTCTATTATCCTTTCCACCTATTGTCTAGGAATTTATCCAAGGGATACAGGAGTACTGATGCATAGGAGCACTTGTACCCCAATGTTCATAGCAGCACTCTCAACAATAGCCAAATTATGGAAAGAGCCTAAATGTCCATCAACTGATGAATGGATAAAGAAATTGTGGTATATATACACAATGGAATACTACGTGGCAATGAGAAAAAATGAAATATGGCCTTTTGTAGCAACGTGGATGGAACTGGAGAGTGTAATGCTAAGTGAAATAAGCCATACAGAGAAAGACAGATACCATATGGTTTCACTCTTATGTGGATCCTGAGAAACTTAACAGGAACCCATGGGGGAGGGGAAGGAAAAAAAAAAAAAAAAGAGGTTAGAGTGGGAGAGAGCCAAAGCATAAGAGACTGTTAAAAACTGAGAACAAACTGAGGGTTGATGGGGGGTGGGAGGGAGGGGAGGGTGGGTGATGGGTATTGAGGAGGGCACCTTTTGGGATGAGCACTGGGTGTTGTATGGAAACCAATTTGTCAATAAATTTCATATAAAAAAAAAAAAGAAATTTCTGCCTCAGCAAATTATAAGTATATCAAATAGAAGAGATCCAAAATTGTCTCAATATCTGTTCAACAAGGCTGTTCTTATGCTTTTAAAACAAACCAAAAAAACTATTGATTGCCCCACCAGTTGCCCAACTTAAACTAGAAACTCTAGGCACACCTGGGTGGCTCAGTCAGTTAAGCATCCAACTCTTGATTTTGGCTTAGGTCATGAACTCACTGTTGGTGAGTTTGAGCCCCACGTTGGGCTCTGTGCTGACACTGCGTAGCCTGTTTGGGATTCTTTCTCTCTCCCTCCCTTGCTTTCTGCCCTTTTCCTGCTCTCTGTCTCTCAAAATAAATAAATAAACTTAAAAAAAAAAGAAGGTACTAAATAAATATATATTGAATGGGAAGGTGAATGATTTCCCTATGAACATCTAGGATGTTACAAATTTAGTTATACAGAAACTTCTGCAGTAAATATTCTTATGCATAAATTCTTAATGTGTTTATTTCAGTGTCTTTATGAGTTCAATTCCTAAAAATAGAATTGCTTGGACCAAGAACACACATTTCACATTTTGATAGACATTCCAAATTATCATATAATAATGTTGCATCAATTTGTACTTCACACCAAATGTGAAGGAGAGAGCATATTTTCCATACTCCTACCAATTCGTTTTATATACTTAAAAGTTATTCATATTTCCTTCATAAATACCTGCTCAAAATTTTCTTTATTTCAGAATTTTATTTATAAGAAGTTTAAGGTACGTGTAAATAAGTATGTAATTATAGATCTTTTAAAATACTGATTTTTTAAATGTTTACTTATTTTCTGAGAGAGAGAGAGACCTACTGAAGGTGAGCAGGGGAAGGACAGAGAGAGAGGGTTACACAGAATCCAAAGCAAGCTCCAGGCTCTGAGCTGTCATGTCAGCACAGAGCCCGATGTGGGGCTTGGACTCACAGGCTCTAAGATCATGACCTGAGCCAAAGTCAGACACTTAACTGACTGAGCCACCCAGTGCCCCTTAAATATTGATTTTTAAGTGATATTTAATATAAGTCATTTACAGAAATTGCAAAGATATTTTCTCAGGTGATATTTGTACTTGTCAATGATTATCTTTGCTCAGAAATTATTTTATCTGTTAAAAAACTTTTATGGTT
Organism: Lynx canadensis; assembly: GCF_007474595.2. Classification (NCBI taxonomy): domain Eukaryota; kingdom Metazoa; phylum Chordata; class Mammalia; order Carnivora; family Felidae; genus Lynx; species Lynx canadensis. The sequence continues at coordinate 30,126,975 of NC_044314.2, read as the reverse complement.
TGTTTATGTTTTTTAAATCTTGTATCAAAAATCTTTTCCCCTGAAACACTTAAAAGTTTGTTCATTTGTAGTATATTTTTTGTATTCTTTTTTTTTCTTTGATTTATCAATAGTTTTCATGAAAAAAGTTAAGGGTAAAGCTATTTATAATAATGACTTCATATAGTGAAATCTTATGTATACTCATGACTATTTATAGACCCCCTCCTGCTATTCTCTTCTATTGATCTGTTAGTTTTCTTATGCCAGGGACAAACTGTTTTGATTACAGCAGTTTTATGATATATTTTAATGTTTTATACATTTCCTTCTTTTAATACAAAAGTACAGATATTTTTTTAAAAAAAAGTATTTTCCACTTCATTTGAAACGTAGAGGTAGCTTCTATAGTTAAAAAACAACAAACAGAAATTATATCAATTGAGGTTACATTGAATTTATCAAATTATAAGGGAAGAGCTAGCATCTTTGCAAAGTATACCTTTCATATATTTTGGTCTCCCTTTACGTACTTTGAGACAATCTGGTATTGGTATTAATTTTACTTCTTGCTTTGCAGATGTATGCCAAATTTGTATTTGCATTTCTAGAGTTGCATTATACAATATTGCCCCTATTTTGGGCACATTATCAATAGTATCTTTTTGCCTGTATGAACAAATGCAAATTTTTAAGCATGCTAAACTAGGACCATTCTAAAATAGCCCTAGCTTTCTTTTCTTACTGAATGTCATAGTCTCTCAAGAACACTTTTCTGTAATCTCTCCAAACTGTTCCCTAATATTTTACTACTTTCTACATATCCCTCGTACTAGCCTGGAAAACATGTTAATTTCTGTCCTGTAAGACTAATTCATGATTGTGTGAATCTTAGAACAAAACAATGTGATACTGCCTTTAAGTACAATAAGAATCCATAGACTGTGTAGATAGTATTACTTTTCCAATAGCTGGGCACATAATAGTTTCTTGTCCAATAAATATTTGTTAATTTAATAATAGATTTAATTATATATCTAAGATACATAGCTATATATCTTAGATTACTATAGTCATGGTTTTTATTTACTTTTTTGCCAATGCATAAATAGTTAAATCAAAATAAGTGAATTTATAGATGACCTGTATCTATAGTTAAACAAAAAAGATTTTAAATAACGAACTAGAACCAAAGTAATAGTATTTTAGCAGTTACAAATCTTACTGCTTAGAAACATCTTGCTATCTTTTCTCAAAATATAGAACAGAAAAACTTGTTAAATCTTAGCCAAGAACCAGAAATGTTCATGGTATCTGAACTTTTGGTATTAAAAGATAAGGTTAAAAAGTACCACATAAGCCAAAATACATCTGATTATGCTTTAAGTAACTGTCTCTGTATAGTGGTATATTACCCTCCCCCCCAAAAAAGTGTTATCTTTATTTAAATTTAAGTATAAAATGGTTTATACTACTAACAAGAAAGAAAATAGAATGAAAGACTGGGTAACCAATATTTTAGTGGTGCACAACTGCAATGCATATAGAGATAGCTCTCCTAAAGATATGTCCGTGCCATATTCCCCAGAAACTGTGAATGTGATCTTATTTGGAAAATGGGCCTTGGCAGATGCAATTAAGTTAGGGACCTTGAGATGAGGAGATAATCCTGGATCATTCGGGTGTGTCCTAAACCCAATGACAAGTGTCTTTATGAAAGACAGAGGAAGATTTAACACAGATAGAAGAGGAGAAGAAACAGAAAGAGGATATGGCCATATGAAGATGGAGGCAGAGACTATAGTTGCTATAGGCTAAATTGTGACCCCCCCCCCCAAATTGGTATGTTGAAGCCATAATGTCCAGCATTCAGAATATGACAGCATTTGGAGTTAAGGCCTTTAAAGGGATAATTAAGGTTAAATGAGATCATTATGGTGAGCCCTAATCCAATGACTGGCGTCCTTACAAAAAGAGGAGATTAGGATATAGGCACACATAGAGGGAAGACCATGTGAAGACAGAGGGAAAAGACCACCATCTGCTAGCCAAAAAGGGCTCCAAACGAAACCAACTGCTGACACCTTCATCTTAGATTTCTAGCCTCCAGAACTATAAGGAAATAAATTTCCGTTATTTAAGCCACCCTGTCTGCAGTACTTTGTTATGGCAGCCTTAGCAAACAAATAGAATAGTGATGCCAAGAAACATCTGGAGCCACCAAATACCAAATGCTGAAAGAGGCAAGGCTGGATTTTCTCCTAGAGACTTCAGAGGGAGTGTAGTTCTTCATTTTGGACTTCTGGCCTCCAGAACTGTGAGAGGATAAATGTTGCTGTTGTTTTAAATGACCAAGTTTGTTGTAATTTATTACTGTGGCCCTAGGAACCTAATACAACATTTCTTTTAGCAAGAAAATTCAGATGGTTTTAAGTGCCTATGTTTATTATTTTGAGGCATAGTCCATAGAAGATGATGAGCAAAAAGCCTCTGAGCAAAGCTGAAGCTAGAGAGGAAGATTAGAAGTCTTATTCGGGGCTTCTGCCCTCAACCTCTTTCTGTCCCCAGCTTCACAGTGCTTACAAACAAATGAAACAGTAACAACAAAAACAGAACACTAAGTGTCCATGTATTTTCCTCTGGAGATTTATAATACTGAAATGAAAATGTCCTCAAAATAGACTCCACTGGGTCTGTAATAGTGGTGATCATTTTTCATTAGCATTGCATGTTTGGTTATACAAAGCACTTTCCAAAATATTGCATTTGATTCAGTCTATTTGCTTCTCCATTTCAAACCATTATTTCTTTTAAACCATTATTTCAAACCATTATTTCTAGAGCAGTTCTGAAAGAGTTCTGCTCCAGTTATTCCAGTTATGATACAGTCCACCCCACTGTGTTCTAGGATCATCTCCAATGTCATTTTCTCCATGGAGGCTTCCATGGAGATCCCATTGTGCCTTTAAAAACATTTTATTCAATTATTTCGTTCTACATTTTGTGTTCTCTAGAACATGAGATTTGAGAGCAGGAAATACATCTTACACATCAAAGTTACAAAAACACTGTTTCTGTTTGTTCTTTGTAGCAGGAACTCAACAAATATTTTTGAATGAATGTATTTATTTTTTTCTATATTCTTGTGATTTCAGTGAGACAGATATTCAAATTTTAGAAATTGAGCCAGAAAAATTACATGATTAGCCCAGAGAAATTAAGTTAGTGCAGTAGTTAGAATTATGCCATCATCATCTTTATTCTTTTTTTTTCTACAGACTGCTTATCTGTGGGTCATAGAAAGACAAGATGGATTTTACTGCAAAAAGGTAATGGCTCAATAAGCATTAAAGCTATTGGCATAATATTTTCATGGCAGTCTCTGCTTCCTGGCAGCAGGGACCTTTAAAAAAGTACAGTTAAAAGAAAAGGCAATTTGTAAGTAGATATAACAGATGACAAAATAAACAAAGACAGCACTATAAAAGATGAAAGGGGGATATTTCTGGGAGATAATAAACTGTTTCTGCTCTTCATTTTAAGAGCAATTCTTAATTAGAAACTTTTGCCAAATTTAGTAATGGTATGAAGGGTATAAGGGGAGGAAAAATAATTTTCTCTCTACCCTTCTGAGTTCTTGCTGAGACCCCTGTAATAAAAAGAGAAATTAACAAGAAAAAAAAAAAAACAAACAAACGTTTATTAACATGTATGTATAGCTCACATATACCTGAGGGACACCCAGAAAAAATGAATTAAACTTCCTAAGATGGCCCCACCTACCACCTTATATGCCATATTAAACTAAAGACAAAAGAAAAATGATGTGTGTGGAGGGGGGCAGAATTCTGGGAGGTTACTAGGAAAACCAAATTAAATAAAGGCAAAGATTGTTATGCAGATTTAAGTCTGTGCTTTTCCACTGATAAGATTTTATTATGATTTAGAGTCATCCTCCTCATCCTGGTGCTTAAAGGGAGGCACTTACAAAAGGAGCTTTCCTTTATAAATGTAAATTTCTCTTACAAACCTGTAACTTCTAGTCTGTTTTCAGAACTTCTCCTGTCTTCAGCTTCTTGAAATAATCAGGTCAAAATAGGGGCGCCTGGATGGCTCAGTTGGTTGAGCATCATCTGACTCTTGATTTCAGCTCAGGTCATGATCTCACGGTTTGTGAGTTCTAACTCTGCATCAGGCTCCATGCTGACAGCACAGAGCCTGCTTGGGATTCTCTCTCCCACTCTCTCTGCCCCTCCTCTGCTCACTCTCTCTCTTTCTTTTAAAACAAATAAGTAAACTTAAAAAAATAATGATCTCAAAATAATTCTTATGCTAAAGAGGCATATTTTGGGGTGGCATTTTCTGCTCTTCTTCAGGGCAAATATATTTCATTCAAACAAGAGAACTCTTTTTCTCTTATTTTGTCAGTGAAGTAATTTGTAAACTAGCAACTTCTTTCTCAAGTCAGTACTTATAATTTCAGTGCACAGAAGTCAACCACACTCATGAATGTGCACATATACAAAATGCACACTATAAACTTACACTGACACAGTTGGAGAGTATCTCAGAGAAGTGCGGTTCCCATACTGCAGGTAAGAAGGAAGGAGAGTAAAGGCATTGCTTTTAGAATTAAACTTTAAACTTCATGGTCTTCTGGAATTGATTGAATAAGGTTATTCATAAAGCATAAAGACGTGGGAAAGATTTTTTTTTTAAGTTCTGGGATGGGAAAAGATTAGGAAAAAAATCAATGAATTACTATTCCAATAGCAGTAGCCTCAGGCAAGATTAAGTCACAGGTAACAGTTTATTTACTATATAACCACACCTACTCTTCAGCCAGGTTGGATCCTAAGTTTCTTCTAGAGGTCAAAGATGTCTAGCCTATCTGCCTCATTGGGCTTTCAGAGTGTTTGAAATGTCCAATATACAGCATGTATGCTTGCATTCATGACAAACATGTGTCTCCCGCACAGGCACCTTACTCTGTTTTCTCTACGCAGACTTTCAGAGCAGCCCAGGGAGACTGCAGGCAAGATGAGATGGTGCAACTCATTAACAAACATCTAATAACAAAGTCACACACACACATAAACACACACACACAAAATCTAATTAGCAAGGTTACCTCTGGAGCAGCAGCCCCATGGAAGTAAACACAAGGTTGCATTTATTTTCTGCCTAGAACCATGTTTTTTCCATTTCCCTTAGAATTAAAAAAAAATGCACTCTTCCTTCCAAATTATGTCCTCACTTACATCACTGTTCCTTATGTTTCCCAGACGCTGGGATTCTTCTCAGTGCATGGAGGGAGTAACCAGAGACATATATACTTTGACTTCAGGGCTGCCCCCGTTAAAAGCACCCTCCTGGGAATCCACAGGCTGGGACTGCACACAGAAGCCACTTTGGGAGTGGGGTGGCCTGAAGGTTGTTTCATAGCACAGAGCAATAGATCCCAACTGTTGAAGAAGGCAGTGAGGGCTGGGTTTGGGAACCGCTCACCCCATCCCAACTGAACCAGCAGGGGAGGCAGGAGCTGTGGAATGCAATTACATGGATTGGAATTTGGCCAGCCCACCGGGGTGAAATGGCACAGCAGTGCCTGCATCCCTCTGTTTGCTGGGCTGAAGGAGTTTACACGTCATTTACAATATACAAGAGAAGCTTCCACAGGCAGCTGTGTTTGGCCCTTAAAAGTCCGCAATAGAGGAAACTGGATTTTGCTTACTTATGAAATTCAAACTGCAGGAAACATGAAGGCTTTCCATTCTAACTCCTCAGTTAAGAATGAAGTTACCCACACAAGGTCACACAGCTGAGATGTAGAGTGTTTGAGGTTAGATTTCAAGAATTTCAATTTTAGGTCCTATCATTTTTCCACTGTCCCTTACTATAAACTGTAATTTGAGCACTTAAAAAATATATAACTCATTAGGAAGTTGGGCAGTCCTGGCATTAATATGAGTGGGTTTTTACTACCCTGCCTGTCTTTTCCATAATTTTGAAATGAGGGTAATGTCTACCTCGCTAGAAGCCTGGTTTAACTATTACACTTCTACCAGAAGACCAGGGAAAATCATTACAATCTGGGGGTAAACAAAGATTTCTGAGGTCACAGCACAAACTATAAAGGAAAACAATTAATAAATTGCACTTCTTCAGAATTAAAACTCTTTGCTCTTTTCATTACAAAAATGAAAAGGCTAATCACAGCCCAGGAGAAAATACTTGCAATGCATATAACTGACAGAGAACTTGCATTCAGAATTTATAAATAACTCTTAACAATTCGATTATACAAAAACAAAGAGCCTGACAAAAATAAATGGACAAAGGACTTTAACTGACACTTCAGAAAAGATGTACTTCTGGCCAATAAGTACATGAAAAGATGCTCAACATGACTGGTCATGGGCAAATGAAAATTAAACCCAGAATGAGATACCTATTTTATACCAATTAGAATGTCTGAAATTAAGGTTTATAATACCCAATGTTGGTGAGGGTATGGAGTTCCCAGAACCCATAATATTTCAGGTAGGAGTGAGATGTTAAAAAACAAGCAAACTAACAACTTTAGAAAATAGTTTGGCATTTTCACACAAAGTTAAATATTTGTCTATCCTAGAGCTTTCACTCATAGGTATTTAGCTGTTATGTTTCCATAACATACACACAAAAAATCTTATACATGAATGTTCAAAGCAGGTTCATTTATAATAACCAAAACATAAGGCAAGCCAAATGTCATGAGTTGTGGCATATTCTATGTGATGCAGCTTTCTTAGCAATAAAAATGAACAAACTGTAGCTACACATAATATGGCTGAATCTAAATATTGGTTTGAGTGAAAGAAGCCAGGTGCAACAAGTGATTCCATTTACATAAAGTTTTAAAGTAGACAAAATAAATGTATGAAAAATAAATCAGTGCTTGCCTGGGACAAACTGGAGTAGTTGGGATTAACTGTAAAGGGGTAAAAGGAAATGTTTTAGCATGATATAATTATTTCATATCTTTGTTAGGGGAGTAGTCATACTTGTCACATTTGGTATTGAGACTTTATATATATATATGTATCATGGAACTACATAGGAAAACTGGACAGTTATGTGCAAAAGAATGAACCTGGATCCCTTCCTTATATCATACACAGAAACAAACTCAAAATGGATCAAAGACCTAAAAGTGAGGCCCTAAACCATAAAAATCTTAGAAGAGACACTAGCAGGGGCACCTGGGTGGTTCAGTCAGTTAAGCATCCGACTTTTTCTCAGGTCATGATCTCACAGTTCATGGATTCAAGCCCCCCATGGGACTCTGCACTGGTGGTGTAGAGTCTGTTTGGGATTCTCTTTCTCTACCCCCTCCCCATTTGTGTGCATGCTCTCTCTCTCAAAATGAATAAAAAAAAAAAAAGAGGAAGAGAGCCCTGGCAATGGCCATAGCAACATTTTGCTAGATGTGTCTCCTGAGGCAAGAGAAATAAAAGCAAAAATAAACTATTGGGACTACATCAAAATTAAAAGCTTCTGTACAGCAAAGGAAGCAATCAACAAAACTCAAAGACAACCTACTTAATGGGAGAAGATATTTGAATGTATCATATCTGATTAAGGCTTAGTATCCAAAATATATAAAGAACTGATACAACTCAATCCAATAAAATATAGACAGAACACATGAACAGACATTTCTCCAAAGAAGATATCCAGGTGGCCAACAGACAGATTAAAAGATGTACAGCATCACTCATTATCAGGGAAATGCAAATTAAAAAACCACCTCACACCTGTCAGAATGGCTAAAATTAAAAAAAATGCAAGAAACAACAAGTGTTGGTGAGGATGTGGAGAAAAGGAACCATTGTGCACTGTTGGTGGGAATGAAAACTGGTGCAGCCACTGTGGAAAACAGTATGGAGTTTCCTCAAAAAAATTAAGAAGAGAGTTACCACCGTATCATCCAGTAATTCTACTACTGGGCATTTACCCAAAGAATATAAAAACATTAATGTGAAAAGATATATGCACCCCCATGTTTATTTTAGCATTATTTACAATAGCCAAATTATGGAAGCAATCCAAGTGACCATCAATAAATGAATAGATAAAGAAGAGGTAGTATACATATACACAATGGAATATTTTATTCAGCCATACAAAAGAATGAACTCTTGCCATTTGCAGCAAGGATGGATCTAGAAGGTATAATGTTAAGTGAATTAAGTCAATCAGAGAAAGACAAATACCATATGATTCCACTCATGTGAAATTTAAGAAACAAACAAAAAGAGTCAAATAAACAAAAAGACTCTTAAAGAATAGACTGAGGGCTACCAGAGGGGAGGTGGGTGGAGGGATGACTGAAATAGGTGAAGGGCATTAAAAGTACACTTACTGTGGTGTGAGCACTGAGTAATGTATAGAATTGTCAAATCACTCTGTTGTACACTTGAAACTACTGTAACACTATTAATAATACTGGAATAAAAAAATTGGGGAGATTTTGGCAACCAAAAAAAATAAAGAAAGAAAGAAAAATGTTAAATCAATTCTAGGAGTCTATAAATTGGCTTTCATTTAAAAGGAACTTCATGTTGATGCAAACATGAATGAAGCTGGAAGATATATTAAGTGAAATAAGCAAGGCACAGAAAGGAAAATACCTGCATGATCTCATAGGTAGAATGTAAAAAACCACAGAAGCAGTAGAATGGTGGTTACCAGGGGCTGAGAGATGGAGGACAAATGGAAAGATACTGGTCAAGGGTACAAAGTTGAAGTTATATGGGAAAAATAAGTCTAGAGATCTAACGAACAGCACAAGTACTACAGTTAATAATACTGTATTGAATATTAGACATAAGCTAAGAGAGATTTCAGATCTTATTACACACAAAACAATAACTGTATGACATACACAAAAATAACTATAGGAAAAGACATGCTAATTAGCTCAACTGTAGTAGTAATAATTTTACTATATATATATCAAATTGTTGTATAACTTAAATACATTTAATTTCATTTTATAAATAATTAAAAATATTTTTAAAATTCATGGAACTATACCCTTAAGGTGCCTGCACTTTATTGTATGTGAATTAGGACTCAAATAATCATTTAAAACGTCAATGTGGGGTACCTGGGTGACTCAGTCAGTTAAGTGTCCAACTTTGGGCTCAGGTCATGATCTCATGTTTGTGGGTTTGAGCCCTACATCAGGCTCTGTGCTGACAGTGCGGAGTCTGCTTTGGATCCTCTGTCTCCTTCTCTCTGTGGCCCTCCCCTACTCTCTCTCTCTCTCTCTCTCTCTCTGTCTCTCTCTCTCAAAAACAAATAAACATTAAAAATAAAAATAAAAAATAATTATAACTAACTAAATGAATGAATGAAGTCAATGTAATGGTTTCATCTGTGACCATGACTGTGACACATGGGGTTTTAATGACATTGGTTCTGTTATAGTCTTTAAAATGGATGGTCAGCTCATGACTGCAAGTTTATTATCATGCTTCATAAAATATACAGAGCATTTATAATTTGTTATGTACTAAAAGTTACATAATAAAATTTTTAAAGAAACTAAAAAATAAATTAGCCAAGTTACCATATATAAAGTGCTGATCAAAGTTGCCAGACTTTATAGAATGATTACTATGTGTTAATCTTTTATAAGCTTTATTTTATTCAATCTTTGTACAAATGTGTAGGATAGTTTTAGTATTATAATTATAAATATAAACACTGATCATCAAAATGTTGAGCCAGTTCCCCAATATAGCACAGTGAGTCAAAAGTGGATCCAGGTCTAACATGTTCTTCCTTTTACCCCAGCATGCTCTTGCTGCTTCTATTGCTTGACTCAACACATGTCAGTTCAGCCCTCTCTATATACATTCTCTGGGGATTTTTTATTTAGTTTTTTTTATTTAAACAATCTCTACACCAAACGTGGGCTCGAACTCATGACCCCAAGATCAAGATGAAGCTCCACCAACTGAGCCAGTCAAGCACCCCCTGCATTCCCTGCTTTTTCAGGGCCAAAAGTCTATAACACCTCTCCCCACTTTTGTGCAGTACCCACTGTGTAGCCACACTCATTTACTTGTGTTCTCTTGGTCATGGCTACCTTCTGCTTCAGACACTTTTATTTCATGCTCAGACTGTTCCGATCGTACTCTTCCTGTTTTCACATTTCCCTTTCTCAAATTTATTCCACATTTTATTCATATATAATTCTCATGCGCAGCAAGCTGATCACAAATATAAACTGGCTTTCAAATTCCTGAAAGATAAAATGTTCTTCTAATTCAAGCTTTCATAGGCCCTGCAATGGAATCCAAGCCAGTATTGCCTTATGATATATACACATTATGCCCCAAGTCCATGTCTGCAAGGATACTCCAGACAGATCTCATGCTGTCCCTTTTGTATGCCTTTTCTCTTGTTGCCCTTCTGGAGAACTTTGCCTTTCTTTTTTCTGGATCCTTCTGTCATTCAGTTCTGAAGTTACCTCCTCATTGAAGCTTCTCTGACCACCCAAAACAAACCCATCCTCTTTAGTTTTTGTGTTTTACTACATTTAAACCATCCTCTCATTCTTTTATCTGTTTATAACATCTCTTAAGTTTCTACTCTGGGCCATCTCAGATGTGCAGTGTGGGACTTGAGTAGTGAATGACGTCTTGCTATCATGAAGTAATATTGTATTCTTGCATCTGTGCTGGTCTTATTCCTCAAAGTCAATTATAAGCATTTTGATGACTGGGGTCTTATTTCAAGGCTGCATCACTTAATAGATATAATTCATGTTCACAATACATAGTTAAAGAGGGCAATCCAAAATGAATTATCATTTATCCTATTTTTAATACTCAAGTTTTACATGTATTTATCCGATACACTATAAATGAAGAGAACTACTTGAAGGCTATTGTGAAAATTTAAATAGTGGTTTTCCCTGGATTTAGGGGTCTTAAGAGATTTAACGTATAGTAAATATTTAAAAGAATGAAGTAAAAAAAAAAAGAAAAGAAAAAGAGGAATCTCATAGTATTTGAGATCCTTATATTGTGCTTTTTGAGTTCCCCTGAACTTAAGAAAATGGCCACTTATCTAAAGGAAAATTTAATCTACTTAATAGCATAGGACTTGCCATTTGCCCTATTATCTAGTTTTCCTTGCTGTAAAGTCACGGGGCTAAGATAATACTTTACTCTCCCTACCTCATGAAGCCATAGTTAGTGATTGGTAAAATGCCATGATTTAATATACAGTAAAATGACATTGGGCAGGGGACATTATTAGGATATATAATAAATCTTATTGTCATTAATGAACAAGTAAGCTGAAATATAATAACATCTTGTATAAAAGGGTAGATACTGATCATTTTATAAAAATTATTGTGATGCCTGAGTGGCTCAGTTGGTTAAGTGTTTGACTCTTGATTTCAGCTCAGGTCTTGATCTTATAGTTACTGAGATTGAACTTTGCATCAGGCTCTGCACTGAGAATGCGGGGCCTGCTTAGGATTCACTCTCTCCCTCTCTCTGCATCCCCTGTGTGTGCACTCTGAATGAATGAATGAATGAATGAATGAATAAACAAATTAAAAATATTCTTTCTATATGATTCAGTTGTCCTATTTTTGACAAGATAGAACAATTCTTAGGCTTTATTCTATATATAATGTAACAAATAGGTATAACTTTTGACAGAGAATCATTATTATCAGTAATGTAGGCTAAAGTGAAACAATGTTGTTGCAGAAATGGCAATGCTCTTATAATGAGATGATACCATATTTATCTGAAGTATAAAATAAGTTATAATTATCATTACTATTGTAGGCAATATTAATCAATGACATTATTATTAAACAGAATGACATACAGAAAACTCATGGAGATCCATTATTACACCAGTGTACTTTGAAAACTTGGTCTTAAAAGAGATTTTCATCTTTCAATTTGCTACTTATGTGAGGGGAATTAATTGAATGGAGCAGCAGAACAGAGAATATAACTGACTGCAGGAGAGGTGGGAAGAGGTAGAGAGGGAGAGAGAAGATAAGTTCTGCATTCTAGGAAGTCTCCTAACTGAGGATTTAGGAGCCAGATAAAGATTCTGAACCACTTCTTTAAATGGTTTTGTTTGTTTTGTTTTGTTTTGTTTTTCTGTAGTACCCACTTTCTACTTTTCCCTTTGGTTAAACTAGCCCAATACCTTATAGCAAAATATTTCTGTATTTTAGGTTCATCCCTTAGGACTGGAATATCCGCTGTATATCAAGTCATATCAAAGAAGCTGTATTTATACAAAGACACAGCATCTTCCATAATGTCTTATCTGAATAAGCAGATTAAGTAATGCTGTTCACACTTGAGACCAAGAATTGGCTGCTTAAAAGGTCAGGTCAAATCAGATAAGTACAGCCAATGGGATAGTTAATAGTAAGATATTGGGAATATAGTTCAAAATCAAGTGAGTTCTAGATAATGACAGAAGCTGAACTTTCTATGTTGATTTTAAGTGTCTAAAATATATTTGCTAAGCAAAAGATTTAGATTGGAATAGAACAGTGCAAAATATCAAGAAAACAGGAGGGTGGAGATAGGAAGAGGCAGAGGAGAAGGAAAAAGAGAAGAAAAAGACAAAGAGGAACAAATGGAATAAATAGGAAAGTCATTTCCTAAGTCATAAATACCCAACATTTCTCAAAATATATTTTTATCTTTCCATGTATGTCGCCAACCCAAATTTCATATATTTTCTTCTGTAAACATCTAGGTAATGAAGTATTGGAAATATGAAACTTTAGGTTGCAGACCAAAAGACCACAAATTATCTGAATTAAGAAATAAATTTTCAATCACAAATGATACAGGTGCCCAAAACTAAAATTTTAATTACATAAAATTAAAATTACGTAAAATTAATTTTGCATCAATTAATTAAATTAATTATGTATTACATAATTATTATGTATGTATTACTATATATGGCATAAATTAATTTTATGTAATTAATTAAGTTATTACTTAAATTTAAAATTAAAACTGTTCAATTATTTATTTTTTTGCGTATATGTACTATTGGTGCTGGAAAGAGCCTAGTTAATTAATTGCCAGATAGATTATGCTCTTTTTCTTTTCAATTTTTTTTAATCTTTATTTATTTTTGAGAGAGAGACAGAGTGTGAGTAGGGAAGGAGCAGAGAGAGAGGGAGACACAGAATCCGAAGCAGGCTCCAGGACCTGAGCTGTCAGCACAGAGCCGTGGGGCTTGAACTCACGAACCGTGAGATCATGACCTGAGCCAAAGTTGGCTCAACTGACTGAGCCACCCAAGTGACCCACATTATGCTCTTTTTGAAAGTACAGCCATGCTCTGATAACAGTCTCTATTTAAGAAACTATCAGATAAAAATAATTTTCGCAGTAGTTGTGATGAAAAAAAGATGAATGAGAAATAATTTCTCAAAGAGCTTACACTTCAGTTTAACAATTTTTCATTCATTCATTCACAGATTCATTCAAACATTCATTCATTTGCTCAATAACATTTTTTGAGCCCCCACTATGAGGCATGCCAGGGTTTACATACTGAACCAAACATGATCCATTCTGTCATAGAACTATATTCTCACAATATTATATTTCCTTTTCTTGGCACTCTAGTAGATGGGCTACTATTTGACTATAGGATTCAATGGGAACTCATAGGAGGGAACCAAATCAAATGTGGGGAGTCCGGAAGTCTCCTTGAATAAGAGGTTTCTGAAATGAAACCTATAGACAAAACATGGAAAAAATATTAATTCAACACAATTAGTGACTACTTCTGGGATAAGATAGTACAGATTCACTTTTCTCTGCTGTTCCACTTTAATTATAACTAATGCCCTAGAAATTATCAATAGACAAAAGGATGGAAAGCTAGAAAGAAGAAGACTTGAGAAACAACATGATGAAGTCCCTGAGTTTTCTCTTTACTTTCTATATACCCCCTGACCCAGTACCAATGAAGCCTGCAGCCCAGTGACTGACAACAGGTTTAAACAACAACAAACATGTCCAAGGAAAACCTGCTCTCTCTAGCCAAAGAACTGGGAAAGGCAGTGTCCAAAAGAGACCTAGAGTGGAGTCCTGGTTCCTGCTTCACCGATGAGGCTCTGCAGGCATTCTTACACATTGGCAGCAGCAGAGACCCTGCCATGCAGCCCCAGCTCCACACCTGGCCTGCTGGGCAAACTGATCTACTACTGGTGGCAGTGGCAATGGCAGCAGTAGCAACAAAACCCCAGACTTTCCAAGCCTCCACGCCACTGATCCACAAAGGGTACGGCTAGGTGGTCCCATCTGCCTGTAGCAATGACAGCAGCAAAGAAAAGAAGGATAATGTCTTGTATTTACTTAAACTTTTATTTCTGTTTTTATTTTTCCTTCTTGGCATTTTAAGATTTGTTCTCTTATCATTTCCTTTCTGGTTAAAGAACTGTTTTTAGCCATTTATTTATGATAGGTCTGCTTACGACAGATTCTCTTTTCCTTCTGTATTTCTGCTTTATTATCGAAGGATTGTTTTCATTGGATTAGGAATTCAGGGTTGGCACGTGCTGGGTGTATTTTAGCATTGAAAAATGTTGTGCCACTTCTTTCTGTCCTCTTTGGTTTCTGATGAGAAACCCTGTATCATTCCACTTGCTTTTCCTTTATATAGAAGTTATTATTTCTCTCTTTTGTCTCTCTCTGCTTCTGTCTCTCTATCTCTCATTGGATGTCTCTCTGTCTCTGTCTCTCTCTCTGCTTTTTAAATTTGTCTTTAGTTTTCAGAAGCTTATGTATGTGTCTTGACATGGGTTTCTTTGAGTTTATCTTGTTTGAGATCACAGCCTCTTGAACCTGTAGGTTTACAGTTTTTGCTAAATTTACGAAGTTTTCTGCTTTTATTTCTTCAAGTAATTTTTTAGCCCTACACTCCTTCCCTCTTCTTCTGAGACTCTTGAGTACATGAATAGTGGAATTTTATTAAGGGCCTACCAATCTGTGTTCATTTTTTTTTTCTTTTACTCTATTTTCTCTTTGTTGTTCAGAATGGTTAATTTGTATTGTTTTATCTTCAAGTTCCTGCATTCTTTCCTTTGTCACATCCACTCTATTATTGAAAGTATATAATGAGTTTTCTATTTCAGTTATTGTGCTTTTGCATTCTAAACTTTTTATTATGTTATATTTTCTGTTTCATGAGACTTCCTATTTTTTAAATGTTTTTATGTTTTTAATTTTAGTGTGTGGGTTTTTTAGTCTTTGTCAGATAATTCTAACATCTGTGTCATCTCAGTGTTGCCTGTTGATTTTTTTCATTCATGTTGAGATTTTTCTGGTTCTCAGTATGACAAGTGATTTTCAATGGAAACCTGTACATGGGAGTACTGTGTTATGAGACTCTGGATCCTATTTAAACTTCTGTTTGAGCAAGATTTCTCTGAAACTTATGTAGTGGGGAAAGAAGTGGGGAAGTGTTGCTTCACTATTGCCAGGTAAGGGTAAGATGAGAGAGAGCCTTCTAGTTACTGTGGGGTGAGAATACCCAGTAGAATACCTCTTCCAAATTCTTCTCTGGCTTGGAAGAGGCATAGTGCTTTGTTACTTTCCTCTCCATGGTCTTGGCACCACAGGGGCAGAGGAAGGAGGTCATAACCACCTGATGGGGAAAGAATGCCTTGGCCTCCCTAACCCTTTATTGGCCTTCTCTGACACCACCCAATAAGGTGGAGGTTGGGGTGACTCCTTATAGCCTGGTGAGTGTGCAGATCCAGGTTCCCCATGTGTGTTTTGTAGGAGTGAGTAGGGGTGGGGACCACTGATTTTTTTTGTTTTTTTGTTTTTTATTTTTCCTGTGGCGTTTGACTGGAATAGAGTGATTTTTGTCTAAATATTTTATCTGCCTCTTTGCTGATCCCTAGCCTAGAGTGAGCAGACATTTACTAGAGTTGCTTGTTTGTTTGATTGTCTGCTTGTTGGTTTTAATCTGCTTACTTTGCCTTTTCCAGGTTGTTGCCTGGTTCAGTTCCAAGTCGGGAATGCATGAAGGAAAAAGAAACCAGGGGAATTCACCACCATGTTGATCCTTGTATCCCAAGGTCACTATCTAGTCTTTCTCTTTCTACCTTTCAGAGTCCTCTTATGTTTATTTTAATGGGAAAAACACATCTACTCCATCTTCCCTGAAAACTTTGTTCACCCACATGTATAATTTTAAATGTACCATCTATTGAGTGATCTGAAAGCATTCAAACAAAACAAAATTATTCCAAAAATATTTTAAATGGCCTTCTATTTAAAAAAATGTATGAGCATGGGGCGCCTGGGTGGCTCAGTTGGTTAAGCATCTGACTTCGGCTCAAGTCATGATCTTGCAGTTCATGAGCATGAGCCCTGAGTCAGGCTCTGTGCTGACAGCTCAGAGCCTGGAGCCTGCTTCAGATTCTTGGTGTCCCCCTCTCTGTCTGCCCCACTGTTGCTTGTGCTCTGTCTCTGTCTTTCAAAAATGAATAAACATTTAAAATATTTTTAATATATGAGCATTGTATTAGATTCAAACATATGAAATTGTTGATATTCAATAGTTTTATAAAATGTAATTTTCATAGGAAAATTATTTGCTGCATTGCATTAAAATTTTTGATGTTACTAGTAATGTCATAGCAACCCACATCAGAGAAAGAAGGAAGAGGGGGGAGATAATCATAGATAACTTCAGTGATATAATAATCTTGCCAGGAACTCACAAATTAAGACATCCTTGGCTATTTTTATGTTTTAATGAGTTAAAACTACTTAAGAGGTTTGAGTTGGAAATGTCAGGCATTTCTGTCAAGAAAAGCTATGTAGACTTTGCTTTGCAAACATCTAGGCAGCATTCATGCAACATAGACATCATCACATTGTTTATTATTAAGAAAATTTAATAATAAATGATAGTAAAATGCTCTGCCCTAATGAAATTAGGTTATTACAATAGCTTTCCAAACCATGGAAATAAAATGTCTTAAAAGGATAATACCTTTTTCCAATGTGAACAAATGTATCTATAGGCTAGTAGTAACATATATATATTTTCTTAAATCAACTGGACTCTTGAGGTGCTAAGTTAACTAAACATTGAATATATTTTTATTTGGTGTAAGTGAGGTTCCTGGTAATGTGTAAAAGGCAGCACTCTACTTATAGAGGTAGAGAAAGGGGGCTTATTCAGTTTTCTAGTTTGCACAGACCATATCTCTAAGCCGTATCTGAGAGCCAGATATGAAACAAAGAACAGCATTCTTCCTCCTGAAAGGGATGACACTCTTTTCACAGGGAAAAACATTATTTGTTTCTGATAATTCATATCCATCAGGTTCATAATAGTTAATATTTCCTAGATTTGAAAAATATCTGTGTTTAGTGTTTAAGGAGCACCTTTACTCATTTTTGAGTTTCAACTTTTCTATATTTTCCTAGATAATTTAAATAAGTTATATAGGGCTGTACCAGATTTCATTTAAAATAAATGGTTGCATACTCATACAATTTTATTTTTTAAATAAATAAATTATCTAACCAGTATCTCAAAGGTCAATAAGTATTTTCTGTACTTTTGGTTTAAACAAAGCTCACTTAAGAAAATTGCCAGGGTCAAGAGCTAAATGGTGTAAACATCAGGGAGGAGGTCAGAGGATAGATTCTGGACACATACACACTTTCGACTGGCATTCTTCCTAGAGTGGGACAAATTGTTCCCAACTCTTGCCTGGTGGTTACTGTCCACAGTACAAAGCCATTAAATGCAGTAGTGACCTCAGCATCAAACCTCACCCAAATAGCCTCCAGTTTCACAGCTTGAATCTCCAATTGCATTGATTCGTCTCCATCTCCTGTCTAGATGGTCTTCATAATGAGAGCTTTCACCCCATGGACTAAATTTGATTTTGACAATCCCACTCTTGGTAATCACAGTGCTTTGAACTCATTCCCAGGCATGAATTTCCACTGACTATTGTCAGTCAATCTGTTCACTTCCAGCTGTTAAAGTTCAGAGTCATTGGACACAATTAAGAAGTAAAGAAAGAATCTTCTTCCATCATATAAATGGTGATGATGTAATTGGAAAAAATCACTCATCTGATTACAGAGTCCTCCAGTTTCATTTATAAAAATCTATCTCTCCAACTACTTTATAAAAGCTATAAGGGGAGCAATCAAGTGTTTTTCTTCCTTAAAACTCACAAAGCCTATGCATGTGGCTGGGGATAGTGTTAACAGTTAATTGATGCTTATTAGCTTCACTTAATAAGCCTTAGCTATTCAATTATATTTTTTGAGATTAATTATTTAAGGAGAATTTATTACTAGCCATATGTGTATTATTATCCTCACTGTGTGCCTACTGTGAGAAAAACTTCCAGGTACAAGGGATACCAAAGAGGTAAGAAAGGGAACCCTGTCTTCAAGCATCTTACAGACAAATAGAAGTAATCAGATGCAAGATATAAAGAGATACATTATGGAAGAGATACAGATCCAGCTAAAGTAGTTCAGAGAAAAAAATATAAAGATTCTTGTAACTGCATGTTTTTGGAAACATTTATGGAAGGGATGCTCTTTGAATTGGATTTTTTTATAGCTGGATATGCAGAAACAGAAGAGAAGTGATTTAAGAAGAAATATTTATTGACAATAATTTATGTCATGCACTTATTTAATATCTACCTTGTTAATTAGGTAATGTTTGTGCTTACCTCCATCAATTATTTCTGACATGGCAGAAATTATGTGGGGTGGAGTTCAGAGATCATAGCAATATATCCTAAAGGCCTTGATTAGCTATAGATACCAACAAGAAATGAATAAGGATCACACGTCAATTCTAAAAGTGTTATTTTTAAAATGTAGTTTTGGAGACATATTCATTTATTTTGCACATTCAAGGAATGATTACCAAGGCCATTCTATGTCCAAGGCGTATTGATTTTTATCCTACAGAGTAGGCATTCATAAATTAATATATTTACCATCTATTTATTTGGGAAAAATATATATATCAAATGAACTACAATGCTAAGTGTTAAGTAATACAATGGGGATATTTTCAGTAAATTTTTTATAGCATGCAGATGTGGGAGAAATGAATTTTGTATGTGAAAGTCAGGGGAAGCTAGAAATAAGAGAACATATTTGAGTTAGATCTTAAAGAATGAGGACTCATTTAAGAGTGTACCTTGTGGGCAACATATACAGATTAGGACTTTGTATGGCAGAGATTAAGGCAGAAGCAAGGCATGGAGTCATGATCATCAGATTACCATCATGATTTGGGAAGAGCCCTGTGTGGCCAAAGATAAAGTTGGGTGGGACTCAAGATTTAAAATGCATGTAGAAACACATGTCAAGGGTATAGACAGGTCAGGATTGGAGATAATGTATTTTGGAATCAGAAACATAAAGACAATACTTAGAATCATTGGTATGGATAAAAATGCTCTTGAAAAAACTTTTGACCATCCTGTAGAATCAGCATGCTTAGACACTAATACTGCCTCTGCTACTTATTAGCTGTGTGGGCAAGTTACATACCTTCTAAATTTCAGGCTTCACTTTCATAAATGAGCATGAGAGAATTATCCACTTCTCTGATGGAATAATCCTGACTACCTGTGAGATAACCCATAAACCATAGCACAGGCACTAGTATAGAATAGAACTAAAAAATTCCTATTATTGTTAATATTGAAAAAGGCTAAATGTGGAATCCTAGAAAGAATTAACACTTATACAATCATTAATAAAAGAGCAAAAGAGAGGAAGGATTCAAAAAGGTAGAAAGAGCCAATGGGTGGGTAATTTCATAAAGCCTCATGGAAAGAAGAGTTCCAAAATGTGGAAGGAGAAGAGGATCACATTCTAACCCACAAGTCCAGAAAGAGGAGCCCTGAAAAGAAAGACACAGGATTTGACAGGTAGCTCGTCTTTGGTGACCCTTGGCTAGATAGTTCCATCTGCATTCTTAGGATAGAAGTTTAATGTATAGTCTTTGAGGTAAGCAAGAGATGAAGTGAAATTATAAAAGTTTGTTATTTAAGGTAAATGGACTGTAGGTTAAGTAGAGAGTAGGATGGAGGAGATAGTTTTGTTAGAATGTCAACGTCTTCTGAGCACCTGGGTGGCTCAAGTCAGTTAAGCATCTGACTCTGGCTCAGGTCATGATATAATGGCTCCTGAGTTCAGGCCCCATGTTGGGCTCTGTGCCGACAGCTCAGAGCCTGGAGCCTGCTTCAGATTCTCTGTCTCCCTCTCTCTGCTCCCTCCCCACCCAAATAAATAAATATTAAAGACAAATTTTTTCTAATATTAAAAAAAAAGAATGTAGATGTCTTAAATGCACTCTCAAGCAAAAGAAATGACATCCATGGAGGAAGAGAAATTAATGTGTAAGATAAGGTATTTGATAGGAAATGTCCCAAAGAAAATTTAAAAAATATGATCAAAGGCACAAGTAGAGATATTCTTTTTTTTTAAATTTTTTTTTACATTTATTTATTTTTGAGAAACAGAGTGAGACAAAGCGTGAGCAGGGGAAGGGCAGAGAGAGAAGGAGACACAGAATCTGAAGCAGGCTGCAGGCTCTGAGCAAGAGGTCAGCACAGAGCCTGATGCGGGGCTCGAAACCACGAACTGTGAGATCATGACCTGAGCCGAAGTCGGATGCTCAACCGACTGAGCCACCCAGGCGCCCCAAGTAGAGATATTCTTTATGAAAAACAAAATAGTAGAGAAACCTTCTTGATTCAGACAAGAAAAATTGATTAAAATATGTATTTGAGATAGTGGAGGAGATGTAAATGACTTACTCCTAATAGCTCCTATTTCCTGGGATATTGAAGTCCAGGTGACTGAAAGTGAGAGATTTATTAACAGAAGAATCTAGAAGGGAGTGGAAAGGCTTGGAACTACTTACAAAGAAAAGGTTGTGAGTTCAGTTGTGAGCCAGTGTTTTGTATAGCATTTATGAAGGACTACATGATATTGGAACATATAAATAAAAAAGCAAGTCTATCAGAATGGATAAGTGGTTTTCTCTGGAAGTTCTAGGAAATTCACTCATATGAAGATAGAAAAATAACAATTGACTTGACCCAAGTGAGGAAAGATTTGAGGAACCCCCTGAGTGTTATCAAGGTATATGAGTTTCAGCCTAGGGAAAGGAAATGTAAGCAGCTTCAGAGGATGGAAGAGTGTAAGATATAGCCTGTGCCCTCAAGGAGAAGGTTTTGCCCTAGACAAAAAAAAACTATGACAGAAGTAAAGGCAATATAATATAAAGAATATATAAAAAGTACCGTAAGGGTGATAAAACAAGTGTTGTAAGGGCTTAGAAAAAAAAAAGTGAAATAAACTAGGGTAAGTAGAAAAGTTTATTTGATGAAAGTTACATTGATAGACTTTTAGGAAAGCTTAAGAGAACAGCCATGCTCTCCTATTAGCTGAAAGTGTTTCTTGTTATTTTAAATTTATATTATTTTTTATTCTTTACCTGTATTGTTAGGGTTTTGGGAAAATCAGTATCATAAAATCCGGCACTCAATGGGTTGCTAGAGAGAACTTGACTATTAGGCATCATGATGAATCTTCCCAAGAATGATTGGTCATAGTGTAGTTACCTCTGTTCCATGACAACTGAAAGCCAAAATCAGTCTTAAGACTGGAAACAAGCATTTGACTGTTAATGAGTCTATAGGATCAGAGCTTTGAAAATGGAAAGAGAACATCATCTACTCTTGAATACCAGAGAGGAATGATAGGATATGGGCAAGGTGCCAGGAAAATATCACCTTCTCTGAAAGCCACATGGCCTTCAACAAAACTAAGTAGAGATTTTTGAAGCTAACTTTTCACCAGTCAGCCTTCAAAACAGGACATGTGCTTCAGGTGAAAGCCAAGTGGAAAGAAATGAGTAAGAGCAAAGAAGACAGTTTTCAGTACTCAGAGAGAGAGAGAGAGATCCAGCATGGGAAAGAACTAGAGGTCATTGCAGCATAGTAAGAAGCTAATGGGAGGAAGAAATGTGCCTTTTTAATTCCTAAATTAAAGGATCAAAGTAAGACAAATATTAGGGTAACCATAGAAAATAATTACCAAGCAATCAAAGCACATAGGAATTCATCTGGGATGTCAATATCAGAAATAGTCTTAAAAGACACTGGAAGGAAGTGAGAATGAATCTTACCAGTCTTACATTGATGCCTAGTAAAACGTATCTTCATAATCATCTGGGTACCTTAGCCTAGCATTCTATATAGATAAGTTGAATAAGCACTAAACTTGGGAAACTTGCATGGGGATATTTAAGAAAGGGAACAGAGAAGGGGACTAGAGGGAAAAATACAGCACTGCTATGTTTTAGTAAATATTTAATATTTATAGCAACTTCCAGCAGATGTTCTATCTTTATGTATGAAAGAAACATGTATATATGCTTTCAGGAACATCTCTCACAAAAACTTCTTTCAAAATTATGGAGATTTATCCCTCTTCAAGATAAGCACACAAATGGACACACTGAGGTTGCAGTAGTGGATTGATAAGCTGTAAACACATAGTGGGATAATTCAGGGAAAAACTAAAACCAGTTAGATTAAAGCTAAGAGTGGAGGAGAGAAGGTGCAGAAAGATCATGCAAGAGTCATCAGACCCATTTGAAAAAAGTATTAACTCATGCCATTTCTTAAGGGAATTAGAGATTACTCATGAAATACCAACACACCTATGTAGAATTGGTGGAATCCATTGCCTTCTTGAGAAGAGATGTATGGCTCAGTCCTTTCATGTAGCATTCGAAAATTCAATTAAAAATGTTAAACTAACTCTAAGCCACTAAGAGTAATAGCCATAAAAATAAATCCTTCCCAATTCCCTTTGATCTCCTGTAAAGGCACTAAATGCTAAAAAAGTTCAACTCAAATGTATGCAGGATTTTCTCAATCACAGCTCATTCTTTCCAGTTTCCCAAATCTAAGCTGATGTTGTGACCCTGAAGGTCACTCAGGACACCTTTTTGTCACAATGTCACTACAGAGGAAAACAACATTGAGGGCAGCTTCTTTATGTTTTTCAGGTCTGTGCTGTGTTTGCCCCATACAAGAAAGGCAATGAAAATCTTTTGAGAGGTAAGATATAAAGGGAAATGGTTTATTAATAATTAAAACCACTTGGTAAACTACCCACTCAGACTGCCTCCTATGGATGTGAATGACATTCAGATTTTCTTAAGTCCAAATGCTGTTGATGCAGTAGTGTTCCAAAAGATCCTCCCATGGGTACTTACTGTTTTCATCTTTATACTGAATCCATCACTATTCCCTGCACATACTATAGTCACTCTCAACAATGACTCTTTGGTCCTGTGGAGTAAGACTTAGTAGTTAAAATTTTACTCTTTGGAAGCTAGCCAGTCTGCATACAAAGCCAGACTGCATCATTCACTAAGCCTCACTTTCTTCACTGTGAATTGGGGCTGTTGTTAGCGGGAAGGAAGGTTGAGAAGATTAAATGAAATGAGGCCAGTACAGTGTTTGGGAAATAGTAAGTTGTGGTGGTTGTGGTTACATTAATTATTATTATAATTATACTTTCCACCAAGTGGGATTTTCCTTCTATTCTAACCTATCTGCATCTTACTAGTCCTTCAACATATTGCTTAGTCCCACTTTCCCCAATTATTTCACTACTTTTTATATTCATTCTCTAACTTACACATTTTGTGAATCTACATAATTTTAACATCTGATAATGTAATGTTATCCATAAATTATTTTATTAAAATATTTCTTTCTTATAGCTAGATAATTAATGAATTTCAGGCAAGGCTTACAACTTTGTATTATATATATTTGGATTCCTCTTAACAACTTGCCATGAGTAAGGTACATCATACCTATTTAATAAATATGGGCTGATTTAATATATTATTCTTTCATCTATGCAATGATTACTCTTTATTAGCATTGCTAAGAATAATGAATTAAAAGGATTTTGTCAACTCTCATAAATTCAGGATATGCCAGGGCATGTTCCTGTTGGAATTATTGAAAAGTTTGATGTTTGTTTCCTTTTTAAGAAATGCAGTTTTCTAACTCTTAATTGATTGTAGACTTCTCTATATCTAAGTAACATTAACAAAGGCAACTAAATCATTGTTTTTTATAAATTTTATGGAAGGAACCAGAAATATGAAGAAAATGTCATGGGGTACTATATGAGCCCTGGAAGGTAATGTCATTCAGGTGGAAAAATTGTTAAGGACTTTCTTCCTAATAAAGTGCCAAAGAAACTCCTATTTCTCCTCTATTAGAGAGCATTGTACTTAGGAAGTAATTAGGGGAAAGTATGTCAAACTTCACTGACACCCCTAATTTGGAGTTAAACGAAATGATGCCAGTAAAGTGCTTGGGGAAGCAGACAAGAGGATTATCCCAATCAGAAAACCAGCTAGGAAATTAGACTTCCTTTGAAATGATGCTTGCAATGAACAGAAAGTTTTACCTTTGGGGAAGTGCTTTTTTTTGGAAGGAATACTCATCAAAGGGATGACAGAAAATCAGATCAGCAAGGCAAGGCCTCTTCTGCCATGAGCTGATGTCTGCACTGGCTAAGAAACTAGGGCTGGAATGCATGTCTCTTAGGAATCCACTCTATTGAGCATATGGGTGCACCGAAGAGTTGGCCGGCGTAGTGGTGGGACTTTGTTGGAACAATAACTCCTCCCAGAAAAACAGAAAAATAAAAATGCCTATGAAAAAATATAATCTAAGGAAAAACTCCTATAAAGATTTGGAAAATCATCACTCTGACAAGTATTTTCTAAAGAAACCAGAATTAAATTATAGAATATTTTATATGTTTATAAAATTAATTCAAGAGGGTAAAGAAAGTAAGAAAGAATAAGCAATCATAAAGGAGGGACAATCTGAAATCATGAAAGACTGCAAAAAAATAAAATCTTATTTTCCAAATTAAGAATCAATGAAGGGCAGGTAATGAAGAACAACTTACAGTTATGTCATAAGAAGCCCATGAATATGATTAGAGAGAAAATGAGATACATGAAGGGTAGATGCAGGATCTCCTGTAACTTAGAAGAACCTCAGAATGGCACACTTAAACAGACAAAGTTGAAGCAATGATGAAAGACTTGAACAAGCAAGGCTTTTTAGGTGGAAGAAATGCCTGTCTGAGTCTGCAAATGACTATGCACCAAGAAATATTAAATAAGAGAGAAATACCAGAATGCAAGCTTAATTTTTTTAATTTTAAAATGAAAAGAAAATTATATAAAACCAGGAGTGAAATACTTACAGCAAATGATAATCATTGTCGTCGTCATCATCATCATCATCATCATCATCAATAATGACCATTAACAAAAGCTGGATTCAGATATTTTCTTGTACACTGACTATCAAAAGATAAGTAATATATGGTCACAGGTTTTGAAAGGAAGTGATTACGATCAAAACACTCCGTAGTCGGCAGTGTTGTTCAAGTATGAGAAAAACAAGATGTTCTTAAGCATTCAAAATTATAAAAGATGTCATATACATGCTCCCTAATGAAAAGAGTCATGACAGTCATGAGAAAGTATACTTTAGCACTCTGTGCAATGAAGAAAAACAAAGAACTCATGAAGGGAGTATCATCTATCAAATGCAGAATTGATGGTAAATAGTAGCCCTGAATTCAGTGAATATGCCAAAACTTATTCTAGAATTCAAATAACTGCTATATAATAGTTTAATATTTTTAATTTAGCTCTTAAACCCCAGATAATATGAACAAGAATTGGTAGTGGAATGATAGGAAGAAAAAGGGGAATATAATAATCCTGAGCTGGCTAAGGAGTTGGACACCAGAATGTCTAACTGTGGTGGAACATATTGGAAATATGTCTGTTATTCCCCAGTTGTATAGCATATTTAAGCAACTCAAATCAAAATAACCTGCAAAGAGTATAAGAAACCAGTTTTTGAAACATAAATTCATTGAGGAGGATCTTGTCTTATGAAGTGTTATAAGAAAATACAAAGCTATGATAATTAAAACTGATGGGAACTGGCACATATAAATGAGAAAGAATATTTTAAAAGTGCAGAAACACAGTAATAATTTAGTATAGCATATTTCCCTTATTCAGAAAAATAATGGATCATTAAAAATTAAATACTAGGTCAACTGTCAGCATTTGTGGTTAAAAAATAAATTCTAAAACAAAAGCCCCTTCTAGAAAGCATTATAGTATTATCTTAAAATATAAAATGCAATCTACATGAAGACTTGAATATGAAAACCATAAACATGATTGGAGAAAATGTTGGTAAGGATTTCTGCTATTTAGTTGTAAAGATCTTTCTGAGTCTGACCAACAACAAAATTATGAATAAATTAATTGCTAAATCTGGCAAGAGAAAAACTAAAAGCAAAATTAAAATACAAATAATGGCAAATTAAGAGTACTTTCTATGTATGTCCCTAAGGAAATAATAATATTCTTAATAGATAAATAGTACTTAATCAAAAGTAACAATGAAACAAAAGTGTAAATCAATCACTCTTCATCAGTGGGCCCTTCTCTGTCACTCTAGATAAATTCTGTGTAGCATTCTAGGCATTCACATCTTCTAATACACTGTGTAAATGTGTACATCCTAAATGCTTAGCACAGAGTCTGATGCATATATTAATTAATACATGTTGGTATTACTGTTGAAGACCATGGATAAGAACACACCAATCAGTACATAAGGCTGATGATTAAATAAATTAAAACTTATATTTCAGTAGAAATCAAAATGCATGTTAAAATTACAGTTGAGATTATAAGTGACAGTGCTCACCATTGGCAAAGATACAGTAAATAAATGAGCATTTTCTTACCATTAATAGGAATAAAAATTCATGCAGCTTTTCTAAATGTTAGCCGTAAATGTGTATTGAAAAATTTATATGCGTACTTTGACCCAGTAATTGTACTTGTAGGAACGTTTCTGAAGAAACTAGTCATAATAATATTTTGAGATTTTTCTTACTAGGATGTTTATATCATCACAGCATTGTTTTTAATGAAGAAAAAGTGATAATAATTTAAATGTTCAACCTTAGGTTATTGGTTAAATCAAATGAGATATATTACTGTAACAGAATAATTCAGTTTACAGTGTGAGTTTGTAGAAGACTATTTAATGACATGTAATGTTTTTCATGAAATTTTTTAAAAAATGTGAATGATACCATATAATGGGTTAAATCTCATTATCCAACAAAAATGCGTAAGGAGCAACTTTAATGTAATGATGAAAATGTCTGCAAATGGCCTGGTGTGATAATAAAAGTAAGGTACCAAAAAGACCCTTAGGCCCCCAATTGAAACGTATGGTACTGAACTGGCATGTCCTCTGTATTTTTTTAAAGCATATTTTATATCCTTTAGGATGGTTGTTTCTGTTAGGTAAGTTAAGCATTGCCCTTGCATTTTTAATTTGAACGATTGATTTAGTTAGAAGGAAAAAACAACTCATGTTTAAATAATGAATTCTGGGTAAATCTTTTCCAAGAGGAGGCTCATCACCAGGCCAGGGCTGGAAAGTTGTTTCTTTTTCAGCTGATGAGCAAAGGAGTGTTTCGGAATATTTGGTTTGGAGATCCAGCATTAATAGGACCTGAGTCCCCCACAAGAGAAACGCTTAGGGAAAGCCCAGGGAGAGGGAGCAGGATTTATTTATTTGCTTTCTTTCCTACTTACTTACAGCCATCAATATTTCTGTTTGTGTTTTCTAGCCTCTGATCTAGGTTTTGTTTTTGTTTTTTTCAAGTGACAGTGTCTGTTTTCTTTAGTAAGGATATGAGGAAGTAGCTTAAATCATTGTTTGTTAAAATGCACAGATTTCCCCAGCATACCCTTCCTCTCTCCCCTAGCAATTCCTATCCACCACCACCCAATAAAATAATCTCTCAAAACTTGTGGTTGCTATAGTCTTCTTCTAAACACACATATCAGAGAAAAATCACTGGAGATTCACATTATTCTAAACAATTTATGAGAAAGTCTATCTGGCTGTATTTCCCAGTAGAAAGGATTAGGCCATTTTTATAAATGATTTATCATTGTTTTCTTCTGTAGGCACCAACAGATGAGACAGAAAAATCAAAGTTGACTATGAAAAAGTAATTATTATTTTTTCTTTAAAGCCTATATGTGTATTTTATATACTATTGGATTTCATGAATTTAATTTTAAGTTGTATTCTATGTACATATGTATGAATATGGACGGGTGACATTCACTTTAAAAAACTTTATTTTCAGTCATCTCATATTTGGAGATGTGACTATAGAAGGTACTAAATGGAAAATAGGAAAGCATGCCAACAACCAAGTTGATGGGAAACATCTGAAAGAAATTAGACACATTTTCAGGAGTACTTTTCCATTCCATCCCTGTGCCCCTGGCTAGTGTGTTCTTTGTACACTGGATTCCAGCTTGGGAGAAGCTGCCAAACACGCAGGATCAGTGCAGGGACCTCATGTCTCCTTCATTGATCAGACACAGCCGAGGAGGGACTTGGGCCAAGCCCCCTGCCATGATTGCATGGGCCACTGATTCTAATGAGTGTGTATACACACACACACACACACACACGTGCACACACCTTATTTGACTGCTTTTTGTAAGGGGGGCAGGTGGGATAGAGAGAGAGGTTATTAAAATTTTCAAGAGATAAACACTCTTGAACCAATTACACGATGTAAGTACAGGACTTGCCAAATTAAATAATAGCAGCAGCAAATGCCTAGGACTCAAAGTCTGTCTTGGAAAAGGCTGTACATTTTGTTTCAGTGTCTTCTCACTCCACTGCCCACCTTCAGCAGTCACTCCTGCCACTTTCTCAGGCCACCTAAAGTGACTCCCATTAAAATGAGGCATTGATTACTTAAGAAATACCAGGAAAACTTGTTTCTCTGAGGTGTATGTAGTCTAGAAGGGGTCTATACCTTTGTCGACATGCTCTCAGATCTCGGATTCCTAAATTTCTCCCACTCTGTACAGACCCTGCTTGTGAATTCTGTTTCCTAACCACCCATGCCAACTTGCTTCAGGTTGCTTTGGCCCTAGGTAACACCAGTGGGAGATTGTAGAGTAGGAAAAGGGGGAAACAAAGGTGTTTCTTCTCTCTTTTTGCCTTCTGATGGCCTCTCAGGGCGTTGCTGTATCTTCTTTGTGACTCTAACTCTAATGGCAGTGCCTTATAGCATCAACTTCTTGGAGGTGGCTCCAGTTTCCTCCTTCCATTGCCCCATCAGGTCTATTGGTAGCAGTGGTATCTTCCTCTTGTTAATCTCTGGGTCTGTCATCTCCTACTTACTCTTGCAGCTATTATCCTTGTAGCTAATCTGCCACATTAATTTCTTATATTTAACTACCTGGGTAGATTCTTTTTCTTACTTGACCCTGACTGACACAGAGAAAAGAACGCCAAGTGTCAGGAATGCAAAGGAGTCAGCTTGCACTGGACAATTTGAGACTGCCTTCTTTACATAATCACAGTACTCCCTAACACCGCCAAGATTTGTCACCACTTGTTCCATCCCATATTCATCCCACATGGCCTCCTTGCTTAATATCTCAACTTTGATTAAGTATTTGAGAACATGAATTTGAATCAGGCAATTTCCTAGCTGCATGACCTGAGTAAATTAATCCAGGACTCAGTTTTCTGCCTTCAAAATGGTACCTTACCCATCCTGATGAACTCCACTGAGATATTAGATGTGGAATCACTTTGTGAAACCTATAACTCTATTTAATAATGAGGTACTTAAGGTACTTAACAAATCTGTCAAAATGTGTACATTGGAGTATTTTGTACATTTAGCAGGGATATTTTTATAAGTACTATCTCTTTTAAAATTTTTTTAATGTTTTATTTATTTTTGAGAGAGAGAGAGACAGAGCATGAATGGGTTGGGGCAGAGAGAGAGGGAGACACACAGAATCCGAAACAGGCTCCAGGCTCCGAGCTGTCAGCACAGAGCCCGATACGGGGCCCAATGCGGGGCTCAAATGAGATAATGATCTAGGCTGAAGTCGGACTGTCAACCAACTGAGACACCCAGGCACCCCAGTACTATCTCCTTCTAAGGGGACTGACTCCTCAAGTATACTAAGGGTTAGGGTTATAATTGGGTTACCAAAATAGAAAAAAAAAAGGTATTTGAAGAACATTTGGCGGGGGGAGGGAGGTTGGTGCCTGACTTGGACCTCAAGTAATTCAAACTATATAAGTGATCTACTCAGCCCATAAATAGACTGTTCTTGACTAAATGAATACCAAAAGTATTCATTTTTAGCTCAACAGAGGATTCAGGGTTATTCTCAGTATACTTTACACTTGGAAGGTTTTGTTTGTCTAGATAGTATATCAAGAACCCTGAGGTAAAATAAACAGGATCACATGTTTCTGAGGAACTTTATATGTCTTTTAGAAAACTTACATGATTAAGCCAAATTCACAAACATGACCATATGTGCAGTGAAAATAACCTTGGACTTTAAGGCAGAAAATTGTGGGTCCAGTGTATAAGTCAGCTAATGTTGCAATAATGGCTTAGAAGAAAGTACCCCCAAACTCAGTGGCTTGCAGCAAATATATATATTTTTCTCATTCTCAAGTCTGCAGTTGCCTGGAGCCCTGCTTGGCTTGTCTCCAGACTAAAGATTGGGTTCAGCTCTCTTCTCAGATCTTCTCATCATTTTTCTTAGGCCAGTGGCTACTCTTGGTGGTATTCTTGGAAAATGGTGAAGTGCAAGAGGGAGAAGAGAAACATGTGATACCTACAGACATTTTGGCCCAGAATAGTCAGTCTGATGCTTCAGCTTGACATGGTCAAGCTTAACATGGATGAAGCAGGGAATTCACTTTGTTCACTCCAGTAGGTTGCATCATGCAGTCTCATGACAGAGAACAAAGACGTGTAATTCTAACAAAGGGAGAGCATGAAGACATATGGACAAAGATTCAAACTACCACACCTTATAGATTTAAATATATCACCAACTGTACAGTGGGATTTCAGTAAAGTTGGGCTTCCCTTTTTATGAAAAAGTAAGAGGAAATTATATTTGCTTAAATCTAAAGTCCTGTACAATTCTTCCTCAATTTAGAATGTGTGACAAATTCATTCCTATGATTTTGAAACCTTCATGTTGTATAACAATGCAGGTTTTTACTCACGAAATGAATGAAATTAATACGATTGCACTGGAAGAATTAAAGAGAACAAGAGAACAGAAAACAAGCATTTTAAAGGATTTTTTATCATAAGTTTATATGCTTTTGTGATATTACACATGAATCATTTTCACGTGAATACTAATAGAGTCTTGAAAAAACATTTACTTGGAAACATTTGTTATCTGATTAATTTGTTTTATTATATATAGATGATATTTTGATTAATTAGACATGCCAGTATTTCAGATGGCCCACACTCCAATTTGCTTCCATTTTCAAGGGCTGATAGTACAAAAATTCCTGTTTGTTCTTCTCCTCAGGAGACAGCCAGGCCTGGCACAATACCCAGAGCCTTGTATGAGATCAGGGCATCTGGTTTCCAGTTCTGGCTCTGCCGTCTAATAGCCACGTGACTCTGGACAAATTGATGGTTTTGTGCATTTCTTCCTTTGCAAAATTAGGAGGAGTCACAGCTGAACCACTTCACTTAGAGGATTAGAGACATGATCAAAGGAGATTCCACAGTACTTTGACAAACAGCCCTAAACACATTGAACAGTTTTATCATGAGGGCATGTTTTAATTGCTTTTATTATTATCATCTAGGTATAGTAAGGCCAATAGATCAGGATACAACTGCTGTTGAAAAAATAGTTGATTATACTCACAGATCCCAAGAGAGAGTACATGTCACGCTAGAAGTTGTTGTTGGTGTTGGGGGAGGGGGCACAGGAGGAGTCACTGGAGTTGGTCATGAAGCAGAGGGAAAGAGGTGAACTGTGGGCAAACTATTTTATTGTGGTTTCCATGAGAAGGACTGGCTAAGTAGAGCCAATCTGGATTGGCTACTTTGAATACTTTCAGCGGGTTCCGGGGCATAGGGCTTTCCCTAGTTGTTTGCCATTTGGACTTGGGGTAATTAGGACAAGTATATAGTACTCCAAAATATGGGAATCCCGTAAAGGAGTAGGTGGGGGTATAGACTCTATATTGGATGGTTTATATTTAAAAGTCCACCTCAAGAGGACTCCCCCTGAGAAGTGGAGATGGTGAGAAAAGCAATAGGCCAAAGCAAAGTGGACTCAGACATACTATTATGTTGTATAGAACAAGTTGTGTCCAGAACAAGCATGCGGGGAAGATGTTACAGTATCAAGTTTACAGAAGTTAGAAACATGGTTAATATAGAGCATCATTGCTGTATCCTTCCTACAGTAATCTCCCAGATTGTTCAACTTGTTTGTGTGTTTGGGGACATGGTAATTATGTTACTTTAACCTATATCTTCATAGGGCTTCTCCATCTATCTAATACCCATTCTTTGTAAAAAAAAATAATAATAAGTTTTATTTATTTATTTTGAGAGAGACAGAGAGAGAGAGACAGAGAGAGAATATGAATGAGCAGAGGAGGGGCAAAGATAATATTAATAACAATAATAATAATAATAATATCCTTCATAATAATATCTTTTCCACAAAGAAGCCCTTCTGTGGAAGTGGCACAAAGAATCCACAACTGAAAAGCAAAGCTGTGGCAGTGAGCCCAAAGTATGAACTGGGGAGCAACAAGGGTCTAGATTCTAGCTCATGTATAGCCATAACAGGGCAAAGTAATTTTGTAAATACTGATTGTATTACTCATCGCTTAAAAAACCTTTTGTAGTTTTTGTCTTTGCCCTCACAATGCAGTCCAAACAACATGAAATAATAGAGAAGTCATTTTGGAATATGCCCAGCCTTCATTCCAGTTTACCAATGCAGACCATTATTTGCCATACGTTTCAGATTTCAGCCATGAAGAATTCTTTTTTTTTTAATTATTATTATTATTTTTTTATATATATGAAATTTATTGACAAGTTGGTTTCCATACAACACCCAGTGCTCATCCCAAAAGGTGCCCTCCTCAATACCCATCACCCACCCTCTCCTCCCTCCCACCCCCCATCAACCCTCAGTTTGTTCTCAGTTTTTAACAGTCTCTTATGCTTTGGCTCTCTCCCACTCTAACCTCTTTTTTTTTTTTTTTTCCTTCCCCTCCCCCGTGGGTTCCTGTTAAGTTTCTCAGGATCCACATAAGAGTGAAACCATATGGTATCTGTCTTTCTCTGTATGGCTTATTTCACTTAGCATTACACTCTCCAGTTCCATCCACGTTGCTACAAAAGGCCATATTTCATTTTTTCTCATTGCCACGTAGTATTCCATTGTGTATATATACCACAATTTCTTTATCCATTCATCAGTTGATGGACATTTAGGCTCTTTCCATAATTTGGCTATTGTTGAGAGTGCTGCTATGAACACTGGGGTACAAGTGCCCCTATGCATCAGTACTCCTGTATCCCTTGGATAAATTCCTAGCAGTGCTATTGCTGGGTCATAGGGTAGGTCAATTTTTAATTTTCTGAGGAACCTCCACAGAAATCAGTTGCATTCTTATACACTAACAATGAAGCAACAGAAAGACAAATAAAGAAACTGATCCCATTCACAATTGCACCAAG
The DNA here is from genome assembly GCF_007474595.2 of Lynx canadensis. Lineage (NCBI taxonomy): Eukaryota > Metazoa > Chordata > Mammalia > Carnivora > Felidae > Lynx > Lynx canadensis. Next base: position 30,093,145 of record NC_044314.2, on the reverse strand, counting down.
AAGCATAAAATACCTAGGAATAAATCTAACCAAAGATGTAAAGGATCTGTATGCTGAAAACTATAGGAAGCTTATGAAGGTAATTGAAGAAGATTTAAAGAAATGGAAAGACATTCCCTGCTCATGGATTGGAAAAATAAATATTGTCAAAATGTCAATACTACCCAAAGCTATCTACACATTCAATGCAATCCCAATCAAAATTGCACCAGCATTCTTCTCGAAACTAGAACAAGCAATCCTAAAATTCATATGGAACCACAAAAGGCCCCGAATAGCCAAAGGAATTTTGAAGAAGAAGACCAAAGCAGGAGGCATCACAATCCCAGACTTTAGCCTCTACTACAAAGCTGTAATCATCAAGACAGCATGGTATTGGCACAAAAACAGACACACAGACCAATGGAATAGAATAGAAACCCCAGAACTCGACCCACAAACGTATGGCCAACTCATCTTTGACAAAGCAGGAAAGAACATCCAATGGAAAAAAGACAGTCTCTTTAACAAATGGTGCTGGGAGAACTGGACAGCAACATGCAGAAGGTTGAAACTAGACCACTTGCTCACACCATTTACAAAAATAAACTCAAAATGGATAAAGGACCTAAATGTGAGACAGGAAACCATCAAAACCCTGGAGGAGAAAGCAGGAAAAGACCTCTCTGACCTCAGCCGTAGCAATCTCTTACTCGACACATCCCCAAAGGCAAGGGAATTAAAAGCAAAAGTGAGGGGCGCCTGGGTGGCGCAGTCGGTTAAGCGTCCGACTTCAGCCAGGTCACGATCTCGCGGTCCGTGGGTTCGAGCCCCGCGTCAGGCTCTGGGCTGATGGCTCAGAGCCTGGAGCCTGTTTCCGATTCTGTGTCTCCCTCTCTCTCTGCCCCTCCCCCGTTCATGCTCTGTCTCTCTCTGTCCCAAAAATAAATAAACGTTGAAAAAAAAAATTAAAAAAAAAAAAAAAAAGCAAAAAGTAAAGTATTGGGACCTTATGAAGATAAAAAGCTTCTGCACAGCAAAAGAAACAACCAACAAAACGAAAAGGCAACCAACGGAATGGGAAAAGATATTTGCAAATGACATATCGGACAAAGGGCTAGTATCTAAAATCTATAAAGAGCTCACCAAACTCCACACCCGAAAAACAAATAACCCAGTGAAGAAATGGGCAGAAAACATGAATAGACACTTCTCTAAAGAAGACATCCAGATGGCCAACAGGCACATGAAAAGATGTTCAGCGTCGCTCCTTATCAGGGAAATACAAATCAAAGCCATGAAGAATTCTAACGTGACTTTGTAGTTCCCTGAAAATGCCATATTCTCTCCTGACATTTGGTTCCTGAGAATTGGAATGAACTTTTATCTTTCCTGTTCTTCTCTCCCAACTCAACCTAGAATCCTACTGATTCCTGGGGCCTGAGCTTAGATGTCTTTTCTTCGATAAGCCAGTTTTGAACTTCACCTGGGCTTGATGTATGGTCTGATGGGCTAGACATAGAACATCTATGAACTGAGGTTAATTGCCTGCTTACAAATCATTTTCCCCAAATAGTCTGCAAGTTCCATGAGAATCAGTTCTGTTTTTTTAATCACTGGTAGTATCAAATATCAAAACCTTGAATCTGGTACTATGGGAGTACTGAATAGTGTCACTCACTCCAGAAAAACTTACTGGATCCTAGGGCTGCGTTAAATACCTCTGTTCAGTGTTCTTAAACTTCTTACTTATCTCTCTTTCATAAATACATTTGAGTGCTATGCAGGTGTCCCCTACATTATACCTCAAGTTTTATAAGGATAGAAACTATGAATCATTCATCTTTGTGTCTTTAATTTCAAACACAGTGGTACAATTTAGGTACTCAGAAATTGTACCTGTTATAACTGTTATTATCATTATTATAGTAAATGTTTTTGAATAGATGGATGAATGAATAAACAAATGTAAAATAGGACATGACAGAATCTGAAGCAGGAATAATAACAGGGACAGACTCTGAAATACATGTCATGCCTCATTCTCATAGGGCTTTTTTCCCCTAAGTATCAAGATAAAATTAAAGTGTTCAGAAAAACCACCAAAAGTGAATAAGATAAACAAGGCATGTTATAAAAACCAGGAGAGTAAAGTGAAAGTGAGAGAATATAATTTCTTGCAATATTCCCTGTACCTTACAATTTAGATTGTGCCTATTCATAAAGTTATAGAAATTTAATCACTATCATTTTTTGAAAGACATTTATGTTTACTGATTATCTTTCCTACAATGACCAGAAAACCAAGGTGTTGATGTCAAAGTAGTGATGTCTACAGCCATCATGAGGACAAGATGTCTGATATATAGAAGGGATCATGTATGTTACTTGATGGCCAGAGGCTGGCTTCCATGATGGAATAAAAAAACATATTTCAAAAGGATAATGAGATTCCAGGAGGAATGTTTTCTACTGCTCCAAAGGGCCAACTGAGCTGAAGTCAGATTTCTCTCCCAAAGAGGAAAAACTCATTTGTTGTAGGTCAGATATTCAGCTAAAAGTACAAATATGTGGGGAAATAACTCACATTAAAAATTACAGTGAGGAGTAAATGGCCTATTTTAAAACATTTTTCAGAGCAAATTTTGATAAAGAAGGGAGAGAGCCCTGCACACTTGTCAGGTGCTCTCCTAGGATCAAAAGCTTCACTCTTCGATGCTTGAACTTCACTGTTGAATGAGAGCATACCCAATGGGAAGATCTTGCCATCAGCTCTTTCTCTTCTTACTGCTAAATCCTGCCACCTCCCTATTGTCAATGGTGTCCACCTGGCAGCCCTTTACTGTCCTACATTCACCACTCAAGACAGAGCTATGGCTTATGCAAATTGGGTGTTTGGGCTTTCAGGACAGGATGAGGTGGTGGGTTGAGGGCATGGCAGAATAAGAAAGAATGAAGAAAAAGCAAGTTACGAGACCCAAATGACACAGAATTTACAATATTTTTTAACACTGTTCTTTTGGCCACCTTAAATTTCAAGGCAGAAAAAAGAAGGCACATTTCAGTTTTTTCTCTCATTACTTCAGGGTATTAACCTACTTTGAACTCAGTCTATCAGTTGATCTGGTTCCACACCCAAGAGGCATTATTATCACCCAGTTCAAAAGTGTTCAACATATGGACATCATCAAAACCCAAACTGACTTTATGTTCCTCATTTCTAGTAAACGATTAAAGAAATCTAATCAAGACACATGCCTGTGTCAGGGGCTAGGCAATGCACCATTAAATGTACCATTGAGTTGTGTGCAGAGCTTGCAAGACTCCACAAACTTGTTTTAATTTTACACAGACAAATTGAAAGACCCAGTATCTTCATTAGGGTTCAGCTCCCATTTAAAAGCAGCAACAACAACCCTCGATGTCATGATGGAAAACAGAAGCTGCATCTTCAAATCACATCCATATTGGCATTTCACAACTGTAGCCTGATTGTATTGTTAATTAATTCTCGAAATGCACAGTAAGCCAAAGGGACAATTTGAGAAGAGTACTTGTCATTTAATTAGTAAATTAAGTTTTTTTTTTTAATCTCAAATGTTTCTCTATTTAATTAGTATGTACTGTAGGCCAAAATCTCACACCAGCTGGATATTTTCAGGATAAATGGCTTTGCTTTTTATTTTCATTTATCAAGCCAGTAACTTTTCAGAAAGAGGTTGAGCTTGGGTGATAGGAAGTCAAGGGAATAAGATCAGAACAGAACGCTTGTTGTAGAGAATCTTTTATTTCAGGGAAGGAAGAGGAGGAAATTTCTATTTCAAGATGCTACTCTGACATCAATAGCATTGAATAATACAGCTTGAGGAGTTTTAGCACTCATCCAGTCCAACTCATCTTCCCTTAGAATAAAGTTTTACAGCTGAAAGAAGTTAAATGACACATAGGGAGTCATTCACTAGTTAAGTAGAATGGCCTGAACTATTATCCAGGACTCCTGACTTCAAATGTAAGGTTTTTCAGATATCCTTGTATTCATGAGAAAGTGTGCAAGTGCAATTGTAGGGGTACATATTAAGGCATGTGGAGCACATGTAAAGAGGACTTTATGATTTGAACTGCTATGTTAAAATCTTACAATACTGAGATTTAACTGGATTCGGTTTGGCTTTAATGTGTTACCAATTAATAATTCATATCTCTAAATGAAGAATTAGTCAGCTTGTTTCATTTCACATTCTAGGAGCAGTTTTGTCATTTTGGACCAAGGTTCCATGAATGTTTCTTAATATAATACTAGGATATGTCAGCTCAGTCTTAACTCATTTTGTGCAGTGTCTCTATTTTCTTCTTAATTAAACACAGAAACTGCTGATTTGGGGATGAAAATAGAATCTGATGAAGTCTGGGTTTCTTCCCAGAAAATATTTTGTTTTTGCCTCCAGATGTCAAAAGTAACACATTAGTACAACCCAGATGGGGGAAGGGACAAATATTTGCCTCTTGCCCTTCCTAGAAGCCACCTTGGACTGGAGAAGATCACAAATTACCCATCTGTTGGTCCCAAATACAGAGGTTAACACAGGATAAAATGGCTACAGCCAAGTCATTGCCTGAGCTATCCTTACCTCTCCCTGAGAATGGGTCAGGAGTAATAAAGGAGTTGAATATAATAATGTAAGCAAGTATTAGTGACTATAAACTACTGAAGAAGCTTGGTGGCCTAAATATAAGATAGTTTCCCTAGGATATACAATTAATTTGGAGTCAAGAATTCATATATGCATAAAATATTCAATAAAATAACAAATATATGCTAAATGTCCAATGTGAGGGAGGTGACATAAGGGCTTAAGAATGGAGAACATAGGCAGGTTATGTAAATAGAGGGCCATGTGGAGGCTGGCAAGGGTCAGGCTCTGCAAGCTGCTTCACTCTCACCACCAGCAGAAAAGGGAGTCTCGTTCCTTCTGTCCTTGCTGCCTGCTCATCTGAATTTTGGCTGATTGCCTCCTTAGGATCTGTGCAAGCTTATCATCTATGTCTTCACTTGTACAGGCCTCCAGTTTCTTATTTTAGATTAGCTTGGAGATGACTATTCTCCCCTAACTTGATGTCCTGATTCCAGCCCTGCAGCTCTATCTAGTGTCCAGTTCATCTCCCGTATGACTTATCCCACTGACAAGCCAATGCTACCCATATAGACACTAGTACTATTAGTGGGGTGCAAAGACAACTGCTTTTGTGCTCTCAGATTCCTGCAGAAACCATACCTAGGCTTGCAATGAACTGTTCAGTGTTGTTTCTTTCTTAACCTGCATATCAATTGCTTCTATTTTGAGGAAAGATATTTTAGTTAAGTAATATCTAAGGATCCTTTCCACATCCAAAATATTATGATCCTCATGGAATCATTGGTCACTTATATATAAATGGGTCCTTTAACATGATTGGATAGTATTTTTAGTTTTTTCTTGGTAGTGGTCATGATGTACTGGGCAAAAGGAACTGCTGTAAATAGCTGGTAATTTAGTAATGTGGTGACAAGAGCACAGAAGGTATAGGGGCAGAGAAGCATTCTCTAGTCCTATAATTAGGTCTCTCTTAATGAACCTTTACCTCCCAGCTGTGAAGTTCATAAGTTCTCAATTTATTCCCTGTCTCCCCTTAGGTGGGATAGGAAGACTAAATTGATCTGAAGTTCAGTGTTTCCCTTCCCTCAGGACAGTTAGGCTCTGGTTAGCTGTAGTTGAGCCCTGAACAACTAGAGGTTAGGGTTGATGACCTCCCGCCTAGTTGAAAATCTGCATATAACTTTTTCTTCCCCAAACTTAACTACTAATAGCCTACTATTGACTGGAACCCTTACCAATAACACAAACAGTAGATTAACACACATTTTGTATGTTACATATATTATATACTTTATTCTGACAATAAAGTAAGCTAGAGAAAAAAAATGTTAAGTTTTAAGAAGAGGCAATATATTCACAGTAGTGCTCTGTATTTATTGGGAAAAAAAAATCCACGTATAAGTTGATCCATGCAGTTCAAAATGTGTTGTTCAAGGATCAATTGTAGCTTCTCCAGAGAGCAGGCCTTGTTAAGAAGACACTGCTCTGGCATATTTCAAAATGATTTATTTCTCCTACCCCTACCAGAAAGTATGAAGGAATAGCCTGGTCGAGTTCCTAATAATACGGGGTTCCCTTATGACTGGGTCCCCCTGGAATTTGTAACTCAGTTGTCCACACTGAATCTTAGCAACTCAGGTTTTCCTACCCCAACTTCTGCTGGCAAGACTCTGTTCTGGGAAGCCTGACTCCCGTGTTCCTTGTCCGTGTTCCTTGGTAGCTGTAATTAGCATTGTTTCTTTACCTCTCTTATAAACCCAAGAAAAGTTGTTGATTTTTTTAGTTTATTCATCTTTTAACTTGTTGTTAGGACAGAGTGTTGACTTCCAAGATCCTTACATGTGAGCCAGAAACTGAAAGGTTAGATAGAATTTGAAAACAGATTATTCTCATAATTATTTTAAACATGGCTCCTGTGAGCTTCTTTACTCAATTAATTTGTGTTATTTCTTAAAAAAATAGTAACCAAGGTAAATTTCTGATTAAAATGTCAGAGATTCTAAAGTGGTTCAATCTGAATCAAAGAGGTTATTAAATGGAAAAGCTTAGTGTAAAACTGAGTTGTGCTTTCCAAGCTTCTTTTATCATTCACTGAGGGGTCCTGGGGTTACTTTATCTGTTGTTATGTCAAGCAACGTACAGATTAAATTTTGATTTCAAACACAAGTCAGGGCTCAGTTCCCTATTCCAGTAATTGCTGCTAAGTCATCACATATAAGCTTTTATAACCTCTGAGCTTCATTGTTTCCATCTGTAAAATGGAGGTAATGGCACTTTCATTTTTTACACTGTATGATCATTCGGAAAGTGAAATGAGACAATGCAAAGTGGATAGAGAGGGCCGGATTAAGCATTATGCTCCCATCTCTTTTTGGACTATTTTTCTTAGGTCCATGATATACTGATCATATGTCTGATATTAACACCCACAACATTGCATTATGCTTACTCATGCATGCTATTTCTGTAGTATTTGAATTCCTGAAAGGCAGGAAAAAGAAAATGAACTATTTACCCCTGTAGCCATATAACAGCTGGCATAGTAGTTGGCACTACTATTAGATAATAAATGCTTATTGCAGTTTTTCCATGACAGGTGATATTTGAGTTGGGTATTGAAACTCCAGTAGTGTAAAATCAAGGATTATAAGTGTGCATAATAGTCAGGAGAGGATATGCTACAAGAACAAACACCCCCAATATATTGGTAGTTTATCATCAGTTAAATAAAATAGGTCTTTCTCTTCCTCAACACAAAGTCTGATGCAGGTCCAAGTGACTTCCCAGGGCAGCTTTCCCATACATGTTGAATCAGCTTGCATGTCTGTTTGGGGCTCATGCCATCTCCTCACAGCTTGCCTTGTAAACTTCACTAATTTTCTTTCAATTCCCAAGCTCATTCTTACCTTAAGGTCTGACACTTGCTTTTCTGTGTGGAATACTCCTTCGATCTATATATGGCTAATGCTTCCCAGTTCATGAAGCACCTCTTCTGTAAGACCATTCATGACAATACAAAAGATCACCCATACACACCAGCCTCACTTTGCTCCATTATTTGATCGTACTGACTTCATGGCATTTATTAATTTTAATAATATCTTATACACTTATATGTTTGCTTATTTTGTTCATTGTCTCTTCTTCCCTCTCCTCTATATTCTAAGTCATAAGCTTTACAAAGCAGGAACTGTATCTGTTTGATTCACTAATTTTGCCCTAGGAGCTAGAATAGTACCTGGCAGCTGATATATAATTAAACAATATTTTTTAAGTGAATTGTTTGCAATAGCAAAAAGACATACTAGAGAATTCTAAAATTACAGAATATCAGGAGGCTTCAAGGGGATGCAAACTTTTTTTCCTTAAGGTCCAGATAGTAGATATTTTAGGCTTTGCAGGCCAGATGGTCTCTGTCACACTAACTCTGCACTAATTCTGCCATTGCAACTCACAAGAACCTATAGACAGTCTGTGCATGCCTGGGTATGAATGTGTTGCAACACATTTTATTTACAAAAGCAGGCAGCAGCTGGATTTGGCTAGGAGGCATAGTAAACTGACCCCTACTTCAGAGCAGGTTGAAAGTCTGAGGAGCTTAGGCCCTTGGGAATACGTTTTTAAGAGTCGGGCTACTTGGATTCAAGTCCCAATTCTTCCACCAAGCCTCCAAATCCTCTTTTATAAAATGAAGCTAATTATAAAAAACAACGTACCTCAGGATTAGGTGAGATCACACAAAAGGTGCTCAATAACATGCCTAGCATGGAGTGAAACACAATAAACATTTATATTATATTTAAGAATAGGTTCCTATGAAAACGTTAGAATAGATTAACTGACAAACAATGATGGCAATGGAAATAAGAATAGAGAAGAGCAGATATAATTAAGAAATTTGAGAAGTGAAATTGGTGGGTCCTGGTGACTATAGCCTGAAATAATGATAATGGTATCCCGTGTCATCCATTCCTTCCACTTAAGACAACCTACTGAACTTCTCTGCCTATAGAAAGCTGATTTGCTCTTTAAGAGCCAGCTCCAATTCTGTACGTCTGAATTGTCTTTCAGATTCCTCAACAGAGTTAATCATGTAACTAAACACAATATAAAGCTTTGGCTCTTTTTATTTCTGCTCTCTAGTATATTTAGCCATTTATACATTTGTCTTCTTCAGTGTATTATAAAATCTTTAAGATCAGGGATCATTTGTGTTGTTATCTTTTTCTCAGTTTTTGTTATTGTATTCTCGATTATGTTTGGTATACTTAATTGTACATATTTAATAAATTCTTATGGAATGATTGAATGAGGCAATGATTGATTGTTTGAAGTACACAAGTTCAAATTGCATTTGCTAGAGTCGCCATTAATAAAACATCCACAGACCAAACATTGTAGATCATAAACAATTGTCTGGTAACTTGACTTCTGCTGTATCCCTAACATCTGCTTGCAGTAATGCAGCCATCATCTTGGTTACTCACAGGCTGTTCCATTGGGATATGTCTCTCTCTAGTCCCACCCCACAAAAACCCCATCGCCTGCCTTATATGAGACTTGGAAACATAAAAATAACACAAATATCCCCTCTTATGTATGATAATTAATGAGAACAAAATGTCTTGGATGAAATGTTACTGGCAAAATGAGGTATAACCAGATGTTGTGTGATGCAAGACCCGCCATAAAGTGATGAAGAACTCTACTCTGAGTCAGTCTTGTTTCCTAGAGAAATTTCTACTTTGAAAAAAATCAAATTAAAAATTCAAAAAAATAAGTATATTTTTAAAGATTCTTAATTTCACAAAAGTAGAGGGATTTTCCCCCAGTGGTTTAAAAATGCAGGCTATAGCAACCCAAACATTGTAAAATAAGTTGTTTTGTTTTATTTTGTTTTCAGAGAGAGAAGAATGTTAAAGAAAAGATTACATCAATACAGATTATTTTAGCATTTTTTAATCATTATAAAATTATACATACTTGTTTTAGATTACAGGCATACCTCAGAGATATCGCTGATTTGGTTCCAGACCACCACAATAAAATGAATATTGCAATAAAGTGAGTCAAATAAATTTTTAGGTTTCCTAATGCAAATAAAAGTTATGTTTACACTATACTATAGTCTATTAAGTGTAAAATAGCATTATGTTTAAAAATACAATACTTGGGGCACCCGGGTGGCTTGGGTGGTTAAGTGGCCAACTTCAGCTCAGGTCACGATCTCTGTTTGTGAGTTCAAGTCCCGCGTCGGACCTTGTACTCATAGCCCAGAGCCTGGATCCTGCTTCAGATTCTGTGTCTCCTTCTCTCTCTACCCCTCCCCAGCTCACACTCTGTCTCTGTCTCTCTCAAAAATAAACGTTAAAAAATTAAAAAATAAATAAATAAAAATGCAATCCTTTATTGCTAAAAGAGGCTAACCATGACCTGAGATTTTCCTGAGTCATAATCACTGATCACAGATCACCATAACAAACCTAATACTAATGATAAAGTTTGAAATATTGCAAGTATTACCAAAATGTGACACAGAGACATTAAGTGAGCAAATGCTGTTGGAAAAATGGTGCTGACAGACTTGTTCAATGCAGGGTTGCCACAAAATTTCAATTTGTAAAGAAGGTAATGTCTGTGAAGTACAGTAAAGCAAAGTGTAATAAAATGAGGCATGCCTGTATTTGAAAACTGCAAAGCTATAAAGATAAAAATAAAATTTGCTCTTAATTTTAATAGCCAGAATTAATGATTGTTGCCAATTTTTTATATACTTCCTTTTACTCAGTTTGTATGCTTAAATAGAATACTTTTTTTGGTTGTGTTTTTTGTTTGTTTGTTTGTTTTTTGTATCAAAATCAAGGGAGTTGTATTTCTTTGTAGACATCTACCATTGGGCTGAGTCATGAGTCTTATTGTCCTAGGGAAAGTGAGATTGGATTTTGCTATGGAAAAAAAAAAAAAAAAAAAAAAAAAAAACTAAGACAAGAAACTGTGTATCTATTTTCAATGTAAGATTTTTTGAGTCCATTAAAAAAACAATCATTATAAAAACATGGATTTTGGTTTGAACTTGCCATGGCCTCTAGAAAGTAAGAATCCAAGGGTGCCTGGTTGATTCAATCATTTGAGTATCTGACTCTTGATTTCAGCTCAGCTCATGGTCTAACAGTTCATGAGGTTGAGCCCTGCATCAGAACTTGGGATTCTCTCTCTCCTCTCTGCCTCTCTCTTTCTCAAAATAAATAAATCTTAATCAAAAAAAAAAAAAAAAACAAGTAAGAATCCATAAGGAAAGGAACAGATTTTCCAAATTTCTGCAGCTACTAATTAGCTTCATGACCTAGGTCTGGTGGTCTAGATCACACAGTTCTAATTTATTCCAGAACTCACAATATAAATTACAGTCATGAACATATTACCCCTCCTGGGTCCACTGGCCATGGGGAGGAGATAGAGCTAGAAGTTTAAAAATAAGTGTTCTTAGTCCTTTCTCATCCCCACCTCAGATAGGTGAATTATAACATATCTAAAGAGGTATGAAAGAACCACAGAGTATTGGTGTAAGTACAGAAGTTCTTCCCCGCCGCTTATGGTTTCTCTTACTATAGTTTCAGTTACCCATGGATCAACCACAGTCTGAAAGTAGATGATGCTTCTTCTGACATAGTCAAAAGGTCAAGAGTAGCCTAATGCTACATCACAATGCCTGTGTCGTTCCCCTTACTTCATCTCACCATGTCGACATCTTACCATTTTCATCATCACATGAAGAAAAGTGAGTACACTATAATAAGATATTTGAACAGAGAGAGAGAACACATTTATATAACTTTTATTATTATTACAGCATATTATAATTGTTCTATTTTATTATTAATTATTATTGTTAATCTCTTACTGTGCCTAATTTTTAAATTAAACTTTATTACAGGTATCCATATATAGGAAAAAAAACATTATATATATAGGGTTTCAGGTATCCACTGGGAGGGAGCACTTGGAACATATCCCATGTGTATAAGGAAGACTACAGTAGTATACTTACCAAGGATTCTACAGTAAAGCTAAACACAAACTAGGATTTTGGCTTTGAGTTGCATCTAACATAGCATGGAATATGAGGTAGCAGTAGGAGGCATTTAGGTATTGAGGCTGAAACAGATTCCATCATCCTTGGCTTTACCTGGTTTTAAGGGATCAATACATTTAATCTTTCTCTTTGAGGATATATAGAAAACGTTTAAATATAGGGGATAGATGAGCATCCACCTAGCATAAGAACAAAGAGGTTGCAATGCTGTTGCCCTTATAACTAAAGCAATGAATGGGACGGTAAACATCAATATGACCAGGAGGTTGCCCCTAACAACAAAAAAAGAACAAACTATACCTCATATGGCACCCTTCTAGGAAACCAGTCATTGCAGAGCATGGACCCCTGAAGGTCAGAAGATTCTTTAAGGATGAGGCGCCTGTGTGGCTCAGTTGGTTAAACATCCGACTCTTGATTTGGTTCAGGTTATGATCTCGTGGTTTGCAACATCAAGCCCTATGTCGGGCTCTGCACTGACAGCAAGGAGGCTGCTTGAGATTCTCTTCCCCCCCTTCCCCCCTGATCTCTCAAAACTAAATTAATAAACATTAAAAAAAAAGATTCTTTAAGGAAATGAAGACCTTTATCCTCCTATTTCTCTATATATCCAGCACCATCTTGGACAAGAACATGTGTGAGTGGAAGAGCATTCATGCTCCACAGACAAATGAGATACTAATATCTGTCAAGTTTAAAGTAAATTATTTTCTTTCTAGTGTGGTGAGCCTGGTGAAGGATATTACATTGAGTATGGGAAATAATGAAACTTCCTTCATTTGCATACTGTAGTGTGAATAAATTAACTCTGCTATATGCATGCAATTTTCAAAATTGAAGACATACTGTATATTCTTCATTATATACCAGTTTTTCACTTATCACTATATTATGATCATTTCTACCTTGTAATTACATGTGTCATCAAAATAGCATTTTAATAACTGCATTATATGCAATCATATAGCTATATTGTGAGGTATTAATTGACTGCCCTATTCCCCAGATTATATGTATGTTTTTCAAGAACAAATGTCTCTATAAATGTCCTTGTCTATAAATATTTTCCCAGTTATTGATTCTTTTGTTAAGGATAGAGTCCAAAGGATAATCTCTAAAAGCAGCTCTTCCAACAGTTTTGTCAACAACAACAAATCCCACATCAACAGAGGCAGCTAGGTGTCTGTTCATCATTTCAAAAAAAGAAAAAGAAAAAGAAAAATTATAGAGCCCTAAGATGGGCCAAGGAAGGATTCCTTGGTGAAATAGTATGAACATCTTAAATGACTATTAAAACACATTGCTAAATTGCTTCCTTGAAAGTATTTACATTTTATATTATACCCCTAGTAATGGAATATGAAGCTGATCATTACACCATACCCTTATCAAAATTAAGGGTATCTGTGTATGTCTTTTTTTTCCTATATTTGGCACATAGTAGGCTTTCATGAATATTGGTTGAATAAAAAAGCAAGCTCATTGTTACTTTAATCTGTTTGCCTTCATTACGAGCAAAATTCTATATTTTATTTTTTTAATTATGATTTTCTGTTCTTCTCTATTATTTATTGTTCTGAAACTTTATTGTTCCCCTTCATGCCTTCAGCTGAGTCCTCTCCTCATTTTTGAGTCTTTGTGCAGGTAAAACTTCTTGGCATCTCTTTTCTATAAGTTTGAATCCCCCTAGAGTGAATTTTAATTATATTATATTCATATTATTATTAATTATTATTATTAATTTTGTGCTTCTACTAGAAAATGAGACAATGTGTTATACTGGCTTTGAATCCAGAAAATCTGGGCTGAATCTTGGTTCTGGCACACTCCAACACTGTGACTTTGGGCAAGACTCTCCTCCTTTTTGTGTGTAAGTTAACTCATGTTTAAGTAGCTCATCTACCACATAGATATTGATACCTTAATGTATGCATTCATGTATTCAAATATCTCTTGAGTGTGTATTATGGGCCAGATGTACAGATGATGCTTAGTGATTGTCAAATGGGTGAAACAAAATGGAAGCCCTAGAATAATCTCTGAGAAGCCATGTATTTTATATACCATGTACACTAAGGCTCCATGGCTGCACTTCTGACCACCATTAATAAGATGTCATTTTTCTTGCTTTCTCATTGGCAATGATATGCTTTGCTGAAGCAGCCATATATTTCCCACTGTGAGATTTCCCAGTTTGTGAGATAGTTGGCTTATGAGTCCACTTTCAAGGAAGAAGCAGAATTAACTGACCCAGAAAGAGACCCAACATCTGACCTTGGCTTCATTAAGATTGTATGGTGACCACTCAGGCTGACCAATAACAGAAATTCTGCCCATTCAGCTGATGTGCCCCTAGGATGTCTATTTCCAAGCATATCTGAACCACGATAACTATTTCCCAGAATCTCCCCACCCCTGGAGAAAACTATTTGGAAGTCACAGTCAAACTTAATGCATTTCTACTTAGGGATTTAATGTCTGGCAAAAAATAGTGCCTTTATCATTTATTTAATACATAAATGGTTCTTATTCTTGTCTGATCCCCCAAAGCTTGGCAAAGTAAAGGCCATCCATTAATCACTTTGTCCTTCAGTGAAGTGCAGCCATCTAGTCTGTGAGGACTATAGCTTCATCAGTAAGGCATGTGGACTGACTCAATAAAAACTTGGAACTGGGCCGCTTAAGGGCACTATAATTGGTGTTTGTTGCAGGTACAGATGATGGGATGGAAGCAAAAAAGAGACAATTTTCCCTTTAGATGTAGCAACCTTATTAGGTATGGAAGAGGACATACAGGTTTATAGTGGATGTGGCAGGTCCCAGCATGAGAACGAACTCCTTGGGGCTCTTCACTTTGTGCTGACATACCTAAGGTTCTAATAAGAGGAATCTGTGTTACTTCAATCTTAGTAAATCTAAAATAGAAATTATTATCTTCCTCCAACCCAAATATTATTGCTTCTAGTTGCCATCAACTATATCATTCTCCAGACTTCAAGCTATGAAGGCTAGTGGTCTCTGCTGTGCATTTCCCTGTTATCTCTGATATTCATTGGTCAGCATATGACTTAAACCTGTCAATTTCTCTGCACTCCCCTGTTGTCTCCATTGCTAGCATCTGTTCAACTTGTGATGAGATTACTTCCAGCAGCCTTTTTAAGCCCTTCAGGTCATAATCATCCCACATATCATTCCTTTTATAAATAAATATCCTTAAATGCTCTTGCCCTTCCTCTGTACTTACACTTGAAAGAGAAGATGACTTTTCTAACACCCATGCCTTTATTTCTCTTTGGCTCAAATGCAAACACAGTATAGCACCAACTGTTCTATCTTATCTCCAACTATTTCTCAAAATCTTTCTTTTCCTATAATTAGCTGTGTTCCTTCTCTACCAGCCCTTCACCAATGAGTCATCGTACATGCTCTTCCCACTAAAAGTTCAAATCTTGCTTCCTTCAAATTCCTGTTCCCACATTTATTCAAAAGACCAACATTAACTGAGTGATTCCTTTAACTAGAGCATGTTAAGCATTTATACCTGGCCATTGGGCTTTCATTTTGATAACTACAGATACTGTTGATATGTGCACATGGTCCAGATCCCAGTTCTCCATGCTGCTGTGATCTTTTCCCTGATGCTGGAGGCAATGACAGCTGATAGTTCTTACCTTAGTCTCTCTCCATGACTGCCCTTGGTTGAGGAGAGTGACTTTATCCAAAGGCATAGGGGAGGCTCACATGCAATGGCTGGTTGATATAGGAGAAAGGCCCTTGCTATTAAAGAGTAAACTAATAGTTTGGATTTCAGGAGGGTCAACTCATTTTCATTTTCAAGTCACAGTGACCATCACTCCTACTTCAGTCCTTGTGAGACTTTGAGGGCCTGGGCATTCACTGCTTTAATACCATGTCTATCCATGCTCTATTTGGGCATAGGGATATTCATATGGAACACTGGCATCCACAAGACTGCCTTCATAGTGCTCCAGGTTTCTATTCCACTCTGAGATCTGCTACATCAAGGTGATACCATTTCCACTAGTTGCAGAACCTCAAAGTAGCATTGCCTTTTGAATCATGGAGAACTTGTCCCTCTCATACACAATCACAAGAGAGAAACTTGTGGAAAGATAAATCATGATGATATCTATTCTTGACCTTTTTTTAAAATCATTATTATCCTTGAAAATGGAAAGTAAAATAAAGACAAATATATATTGTGATATAATGCAGTAAAAGGTAATTTCATGTAGTATTTTAGTCATTATTAAACATGATGTATATAACTTCCCCAATTTGAATAAAAATATAGAAAGCACTAATACTGACCTGAAATGAATTTCTCCAAACAGGAAAGAAGAACAATGAACAAAATTTAGTTTTTGAAAACAAATTACCAAGAAACTTTGTGCCCACAGAATCAGATTTTGTAGTTTGAGATGACCACCTTATAAACAGGGAAACCATATGTCCTGGGTTTCCAGTAATAGTTTTGGTTTATACCTGCTATTCTGGAGTAATTATTAATTGCATCTTCATTTTAAAACATTGAATTAAAATCCACATAAAATAAAATTAACCATTTTAAAATATACAATTCAGTGGTTTGTGGGACCTTCACAATGTTGTGAAAGCATCATCTCTATCTATTGCAAACATTTTCATTGTCCCTAAAGGAAATCCCATACCCATTAAACAGTCAGTCTCTATTCCTCCCTCCCCCAACCCCTGGAAACCTCTAAACTGTTTTCTGTCTCTATGAATTTACCTATTCTGGATATTTCATATAAGTGAAATCATACAATATGTGTTTCTTTGTGTCTGTTTTGTTTCACTTAGTACGGTGTTTTTGAGGTTCATCTACATTTCAGCATGTATCAGTAGTTTCTTTTCATGATGGGAGCATATCTGTTACGTGGATATATCCCACTTTGTTTATGCATTCATCCGTTGGTGGGAATTTGGATTGCTTTCAACTTTTGGCTGTTGTGATTAGTGCTATTATCAACATTATTGCACATATATTTATTTGGTTTATTAATTTTCCTACAAAGCCTATGATGTCATTTGTCACAGAAGTATTGAGGTATCATGTCATTATTAATGTGAATGATTAATTTTATCATTGTCAAGGGAGGAAGAATATAATGCTAAGATTCATCCATGAGCTTATTCACCTTCTCAAAAGAAAGGGACAATAGTTTGCACTTAAGAATCTTAGACTGCTATGAGAAAAAATGAAATTTTAAACATGCTGCCCCATGTGAACTGTCCTCTTTCAGATTTCATATATACTCTGTTCTCCCTTCAGCCTATTGTAAGCTTGTTAAGCTTGTTTGAAACTTTCCAAATGTCACTTGCATGTAGAAGGTACAGACATTGTTCAAATTGAAGAATGCGATCCTCTCTTTTCCATGGAAAACAGTCTGTACTTCAAGGAAATAGAATCTACTTGTTTCTGACTTATGTGTACTTGGTCCACCAAGACATTTTCTGTGATTTCTTTGATGTTCAAGAAGTTTCAGAAGATTCCTTGGTTGAGAAGGAAGCTTTTGCCAACTACAGAGAAGGATTGCAGTTTTAATTTGTTTGAGAACAGCGTCAACATTAGCTTTCTTCTATTGAGGTTCCCTCTGATTAAATGTATAAGAATTAACTTGTATAAGAATTTCAGCCCTAAGGACCTTTGACTCTCTATGGATTTTGTCATTATGGTGCATCCTTGAGCTTAAACTACATCAACTGTGTAAAGAATTAAGGCATTCAGTCAGACTCAGAACAAAATTGATTGGTGTTTAAACAAGCAGGGAAAATGTAAAGATTTGGGGTCTCAGTGATTCTGGCTGATAATTAGAAGGAATTTGATAATTGCTTTATCTTCAGTCTCCTTTGCTCATGTTGATATAATATTAGGATTATCAAAAGTATGTTATGATTAATAGCATTGTATGAAAACAGATTAAACACTTAAAGCTCTCTGTGGCAGGCTAGGGGTGAAGTAGATGGAATATTTTCCTATTTTTTTTCTGTTCCCCCAAGAGGAATTTTAAGAAGATACCTTACACATAGCTAATGCTCAATAAATGCATTTTGAATTGGATTAATATTCTTTAACATCTTTCATCTCTCTCCATTTATGAGTGTTTTAAGTTTCCTAAAATGCAACCAAAGTACAAATATAGGTTTGTGATGAAAAAATTTTGAAAATTTTTGAAGATTTTCAAAATCTTTGCAATCTTAGCAATTTGAAGTTTTTTACTCTCACCATATCTATGGGAAGAGAGAGGCAGGAGGTGATAAATTTGGAAGGTAATCATTTTGGGGTTCTAATTTCTGTTCTATCATTTATAAGTTATTTCGCAAGACATCTCCCTTTCTGTGTCTCTATTCCATCTTCTACAAAATGGAGATAGTAATAGCTAATCCATAGGGCTATTGTGAGGTGTATCATAATATCTATAAAATTATGAGGCACATTGTGTAGCATAAGGTTAGTCTTACTAAATATTGTATTCTTCCTTATTTCTGACCACTTGGGGTGGGAATTGTGGAGCATTAAAATATTTTCTATTTTATCCTCTATGTTTTTTAACAAAACAAAACAGGGAGAAATGTAAATATAAATGTTTACAGACTATAGGAGGACATCTTAAGAGTGTTAAATTCAACTCACAGAGACTAATCTCATGTATAGATGCCCTGAATTCTAGCTTTTGAGTCTATTTCAATTCCTTCTATCACTCCCTCTAAAGTAAAGTGAATTTGGAGTAATTTAAATCTTTTTTAAAAAATAATGTCTTCCATGTGACCCATAACCAAGGTTTGCAATTAAACTCACACAGTTAATTTATATAAAGCTAAAGCAATTTCTTGTCTTTCTAGATCCTGCTCAATGTAGAAGGAAGCAAAAGGAACCATTCTGAATTTGTGTTACACTTATTTATTCTGTTATTTAAAGTAAAAAATATATATAATGTATTAAAATATATTATATATTATGTTATATATAACATAATTATAATAAATAATATATATAAATATATATTATATATAATAATTATACAAATATAATATATAATATAAAATTATTATATAAAATTATATCTAATATAAAATATAAATATATGAATATATAATATATTATATAATATAAAATTATATTAAATATATAATATAATATATAATATATATTATATTATATTATATTATTATGTATACTATATAATATATATAACATATTATATTATATATATAATATATGATTATATATAATTATATATTATTATTATATATTATTATTATATAATTATATATTATATAATATAAAATTATATTAAAATATATATATATAATATAAAGCAATCTCCAAAAGATTCTCACTTTTTGTAAATAAGGTCACCATAATCAAACTGTGGCAATACAAACTACTTGTTTAATGTTTTGTACTCAGATTATTGATTTTGAATGTGCATCAAAAATAGACCCCTCTCAAAAGTGTCTGGTCATCATTTAAACTCACAGGCCATGATAAAAAAAAAAATCAGAAAGTGAATTTTCTGGGGCACCTGGGTGGCTTAGTCAGTTGACCATCCAACTCTGAATTTTGGCTCAGGTCATGATCCCAGAGTCATGGGATGGAGCCCCACATCCGGGCCTGCTTAAGATTCTCTCTTAAGATTCTTTCTTTCTCCCTCTACCCCTCTCTTCTGCTCTCTGTCTCTCTCTCTAAAATACATTAAAAAAAAATTTTTTTTAATGTTTATTTATTTTTGAGACAGAGAGAGACAGAGCATGAATGGGGGAGGGCAGAGAGAGAGGGAGACACAGAATCGGAAGCAGGCTCCAGGCTCTGAGCCATCAGCCCAGAGCCCGACGCGGGGCTCGAACTCACGGACTGAGAGATCGTGACCTGAGCTGAAGTCGGCCGCTTAACCGACTGAGCCACCCAGGCGCCCCTAAAATACATTTTTTAAATGTTTATTTATTTTTGAGAGAGAGACAGAGAGACAGAATGAGAGCAGGGAGGGGCAGAGACAGAGGGAGACACAGAATCTGAAGCAAGCTCCAGAGCTCAGAGCCTGACACCGGGCTGGAACTCATGGACCACGAGATCATGGACCTGAGCGAAAGTCAGATGCTTAACCAACTGAGACACCCAGGTGCTCTTAAAATTTTTTTTTTTTTTTTTTTAAATTTTTTTTAACGTTTATTTATTTTTGGGACAGAGAGAGACAGAGCATGAACGGGGAGGGGCAGAGAGAGAGGGAGACACAGAATCGGAAACAGGCTCCAGGCTCCGAGCCATCAGCCCAGAGCCGGACGCGGGGCTCGAACTCACGGACCGCGAGATCGTGACCTGGCTGAAGTCGGACGCCTAACCGACTGCGCCACCCAGGCGCCCCTAAAATTTTTTTTTTTTTAATAAATAAAAGTGAGTTTTCTGAAGTCTGATGAGAATATGTCTGTGATATGAGCCAGAATGCTGAGGTGGGCTGTCACTGCCTTCTCTCCATATAAAGTATGTTACAGGGCAAGCCAAATTGTTATAACGGAGGTTGTTTGGAGGACTGGAATCAGAACATTTTGGATATTCCAGGATTAATCTCTGCCCACAAGGATAAGAGTCCCCAGGTTCGGGAGGTCAGGCATCTCTTCCTGGGCAATGTTTACATAGTCTTTGACCAGTTGGATTCTTTTGGCTTTAACTTCTGTTCCCTATTTTCTTCTATAATGGATATAATGTAGTAGATTAGGTTACTAGATATCTACTTAATAAATCACATTTTGCTCCTACTTTCTCTAAATTAGAGTTGCATGTTTACCCAAACTATTTAGTCACAAATTTATAGTCTCTGTATTTACCCTCAGATATAGGTAATAAAATATAATGTGCATAGATAGTATCTCATCAGTTTTCTGAGAGCAAATTTATTTTCAATGCTGAAGAGAGAAGTATTGCCCTTACTTCAGTTACTGCCCCTGAATGGAACTAAAACTGCTTGATCAAGGTGTATACACATGAAAGATTCAAGGTCTTGTAACCTGATATTCTCTCCTATATATTTTAAAGTCATTTGTTTTGTAAATTTTAGATGGTAGCATTTCAGCGGGTAAATTGGGTATCTAAGAATAAATATATAACAGAGAAGTATTAACATCTCTGTTATAAAATCTGCTCCTATTAAAAGAAAGAAAGAAAGATTTACCCTCCATGTATATAAGGCTGTTTTTTGGAACTAAACCTTTACACAGCTCCAGGTTCCTTTGTTTCTAGGTTAAGTTCTAAATACACAAATACAGACTAACATCCTCCCTCTTTAAAACTCTCTGCCACTTTGAACATTTAATTAATTATGCAGATATTTTTGAGGGACAGCTGTGCAAATCTCACTGTTAGCCTTAAAAAATTTAATTCCTGTCACTATCAGGCTTCTAATTTATCAATTCTAATTAAATCTTTGTTTCTCCTCACCTTGGTTGCTAAAATATGGAGCTCTAATCATTGAATCTCTTCTTCTTCTTCTTCTTCTTCTTCTTCTTCTTCTTCTTCTTCTTCTTCTCTCTTTCTCTCTCTCTTGTGTGTGTTTCACTCTTGCTTTCTTCTTCCCCTCTTCTTTTTATTCTTTTTATTCTCCCTATGTTCTTTTACCCATATTCTCTTTGTCTTTCCTCTTTACCTCTCTCCTTTTCCCTAATAAAATATTTTTTTTAAGATTAAGTGGCAGACGAAAGGAATGTGACTGGAGTTACAGATATGGATAATGGCAGAAAGAGATGAGTAGCCAACAGTGTGAATGTATGGGATTTTCTGCCATCACTGTAGCTTCCCTGCTGCCCACATCTGCACCCACTGATTCTGCCTTCCTACCTACTGCTACCCGTAAGCCTCTCCTGCTCCTGAGGCTTATCCCTTCACTTGCCCAGGAGATCCCATCTTTTCTTCTAGTTTGTCCATTGCTCCAAATCTCTAGTCTCTTTTCTTCACTATCATTGTTCCTTCTGGATATATTCCATTTTTTAAAAATGGTCTCTTGCCCTTGGAGTTCCTCTAGCTACTGCTCCAGGATTTGTCTTGAGTCCTCTCTTTTTCACATCCTATGTCTAATCTGTCAGCAAATTGTTAGCCTTGTCTTAAAGATGTATAAAAATCCTGCTACTTATCGCTTATTTCACCCCTAATCACCTTAAAATCAGCTATTCTATCAAGCTCAAATCAGATTTCATCCAATTATTGGAATAGTCTCCCACCAGATCTCCCGCTTCTTTATGACCTATTACCAACAGAGTAACAAACGTGATCATTTCAGAACTCAAGTCAAATCATAGTAATGTTCTGAAGTAATGTTTTCTATGGGTAACACATACCAAATATATTACAGTAGCCAAAAAGGCTCTGCTTAATCCGATGACCCTGCTATTGTTTCATCTTCTGCTTCTTTCCATCTTGTTCACCAAACCTCATCACACTCTATCTGCTCTTGTTTGAATATTTCAGACACATCCCTCTAGTGTTTTGGTACTTGTTTTCTCTCACATGTTTCCTGGCTCTCTCCCTCACTCTGTAAGTCCTTTGTGCCAAGAACACGTTTTCAGTGTCATCTGTCGGAAACCCCCCAACTAAAATTGCAAACTCTCAAACTTGTCATATGGACTTGGTTTTTCTCAGTTGCACCTGTTATTATCAGCATAACCATTTGACATGCTGTGTATGTGTGTGTATACACACACACACACACACACATACATTTATATATACACATATGTGTGTGTGTGTATAATATAAAACCTAAATTTTCTGTCTCTTTCCTCCTACTAGAGTTTGATATCTGTGAAAATGGGTGCCATTATTTGTTGGCATATTTTTGTCTTGTTCTGTTTCATAGTTCTGTTTACTTCCATATCCATTGCCTTAGGAGAGTTCCTAGTACTTAGTAAGCACTAAATATTTGTTGAATAAAAACAATTAAATCTTCAAAAATTATTTGGAAAGGAGATCTTCAAAGGAAAGACTCGTGGATCTATATTAAAAGAAAGTTGATATTGTCTAAACTGAGCTGATAATGTTTAATACAACAGGCCAGGTGAGTGAGGCACATACATCATCTAATGAATCCTTTTAGTCAGAAACACCATCTACTTCATATTGTTCATTTCAAGTCATTTTATGCAGGTTAATATTATCTCATTTTATTTTCTCAGTCTGTGGGACCATTAGTAGAAGGAACTCTTCTTCTGTTTGCTTAGTGCTAATAGAATGCTGTAGTTATGGTAGATTCTCATTGATTGTGTGGTGTTTAATAGAAGATTTGGTTAATATTAAAATGCATAATATTTTCCACCAATCCTTGATAAGCCCTATCGCCTGTCTCAACAGTCTGCTTTATGAAATCTGTGATAATTTAAGGGATAAAATTCATTGAAAGAGACCCATAGGTTATAGCAAATGGGAGTTGGTTTCTAAAAGAATGACAGACATGATGATTTAGAATACACTATCTTTTTTTTTTTTTTATCACTGTTTACTATTCTCTTTACTCCGTTAAGATTTAAGTCTGGCTGGAATGTCTGGTGTGGCATTTGTAAGAGTATGTCCGGTTTTCATTATATTTAATTCTTCTTGGTAGTTTCGTTGTCTTGGTGGTTTCTGTTGCCTTCAGAATCTTCCACTGCATGTAAAAGAGAAACTTGAACCCTAAGGATCTTGTGAAATACATCAATTTGTAGCTAAAACTAAAAGGCAAAAAATCTAATTTCAAATGTAAGCTACTGCCAAACACAAATGGACAAATGTAAGCTTGGAACTATGTAACAGAATGTAGAGGGAAAATAATTTACTTCCTATTCTGAGAAAAATGCACAAAGGAAATTGTTTATCTTTATGGAACGTAATTCATAGGGCCACATTAATTTTCCAATACTTGCCAATCCCATCACTGAATCTTCATTTGCCATAAAGTGTATGAAAACAGCATAATCTGATTGTGTTTGTGCTTAGTCTTATGAATAGAAACTGTGCATTTACATATAATAAGAGGTTGATACAACTAATTTGTCAACCAAAAAGAAAAAAAATCTTTATGTTAGGGTTTTATATCTTTGCCTGCTTCTTAAAGATTATTAAAATAATGACTAAGATCAAGTCTAAAGCAAAATTCTTGTTTGGAAATAAAATAAAATTGTCTCATAAATGTTATATAATATTAAGCAGATAGATGATTGTTACTGTTTTGTTTTACTGGGTATATGTTTGCATTTAATATCATGCTACAGATAAAGAATTCACATGAAAAGGGTCTAAAGGCAAATGATCTAATTGTGAAAGCAGAGTTAATTTTATAATACCGCTAAAACAAAATTTGATGGTGATCAAAAATATGAAAATGGAAACACAGTGAAGCTAATAAAAGGTAGCATGCATAGTTGTGTAGGTAATTTTCTTTGGTGGCATTAAAATGAAATGCAAAGCAAATGAAATAAAAAAATCTATTCATGTGCCTTATGGAATCATAAATTGCAATGACATTACAATGAAAACAACATGATTTGCCCAGTCAAAGTCAATTATGTTAAAGGAAAGAGAGCAAGAGAGAAAGCTATGGACATCATAAACACTGTCAGTCCAAATCTTCATCTCTTTGGCATTTAAGCCAAGTTAATCTACTCTTTTACATAATTCTTCATAAATGTTCTGGGCTCAGGACATAGGACTGTGAGTTCAAAACTATAAAAATATCTGTGCTCAGGGACCCTTTTAAGGGTTATCTGTCTTTTGTATTTTTATCTGTCTGTTAGTTTTTATTACCAGGCACAGCTTTAATATAGACACACAATTGTATCTGACAATTATTAAGTTATTTTCTCCCATTTGGTCTCAAATGCCCTGCTAGTAAATGTGATTTACTCCTCCCCCTAAATTTATTACCTAATAAATGTGCTAAAACTCACACCAAATAGGAATAATAATCATGATGTCAAGTGCATTGAGACAGAAATTATGAGACCTGGGTTCTAGTAGTAGTTTGACAATAATGAGCTGTGTGACCTTGTTCAAGTAACTTCAGGTACCAGTCAAGAAAATTGAAGTTACTTGATGCAGATAATCCTCAGTGACCAGTTGTAGCATCCATTATTCTATATTTGAATAGTGTTTACAGTTGTTAAAGATGTTTCATTTCCATGATACAATTTGATCCTCAAAACAACTGTTTACTAGACAGAAAGGATATTAAATGACTTGTTTAAGGTAGAAGCCTCACGATTAATAGGGTTGGTTAAAAACAAGATGGCATTGTGTTCGCAGAATACTTATTGAATGTCTGCTGTCCTTGCCAATGGGGATAGGCAAAGAACAAAAGAGGCATGGTGTTTCCATCACAGAGCTTCCAGTTTTGTGTCAAGGATGATCTTTGTTCCAGATCCACCCTTTCCTGACTGCAGAAGGCTAAGAGGTGCCTACCAATGCTCCATCAAACACAATCTCAATAAGCTAAATTAATATAAAAAAATAGTTACATTGGGATGACAAAGTCTCTTAAATGTTCTGCAAAAAAAGAGAAAAACAAGAAAATAACTTTAATTAGTACAGGGTTTCACAAGCATATTTAATTGTAAACAACCCACCTACTTGCCTCTCCCTTCCAACCTAGTAAGTGCTAACACCTGGTGGAGAAGGTTTCCCATGGTACAGTTTGGGAGACACTTGTTTGAACTAAGGTCCTCATTAGCTGAGGATGGTTGACAAAAGGAATATCACAAGATATCAGTCTGGTTTGGAGCACTGCTGTGCAAGAGCTGATGGATTATTTAATGCATATGTTCTTCTTTCAAAAAAATTGCAAAGAATAATTCTGAAATCCTTTTAAAACTATGGTTTTCTCTCTCCTTCTCCCCTACTCACTATGCTATTCTAAGAGGAAAATAAACTCGATGGACTATTTCTGCCCAGGGAGTAAAATGCATTGTTTATTTTTCTGCAGAGTTCTCAGTCTTTGACAAAGAAACAGTAGATCTAATTAGACACATCTTCTGTCCATGTGCTATTCTTAAACAAAAATCCCCTTCTCCCTTAATTTTCCCTTCTTTTTTAAAATAGAAGACATGGTATTTTAAAAACAAATTCCTGTTTCTTTGACACCACCACCATTGTTTTAAATGGAAACATCTTCTTCAGAAGGGAAACATAATATATAAACAGTTGCAAGAAAAACAAACGGTCAGCAGGTTCCAAATATGGTAACCATGTACACATAGGTATCACAATAAAACAAAATAAAAAATAAATAAAAAGCATCCTTTCACTAAACTTAAATGGCCATTGTTTACACTAGGTTATAGCAATTAAATAACTAGAAGCAAAACAAAATCAACATATGCCTTCCATGTTTGTTTAGTAGTTTCTCATTTTATTATTGGTGAAAATAAAAATAATAAAGAAATGTAATGAAATAGAATATTTTTGCCATGTTCCATGAACTTCATATTACTTTTTTCTTGTTCATTGTGTGTATGTGTATGTGTGTGTGTGTGTGTGTGTATTAATGTGTGTAAGACAAATGGATATGTAGGTAATTAGATACAAAACAGAATTGTGAGGAGAGAAAAGTCTGGAATATAAGCTGAAATTTTAGGATATATCACTAATTATGCATTAGTGGAGAAGAAGCACTAGACTTTAGTCTGTGATTTGCTAGTAGTCAAGTAATCAAATTGGACAACTATTTTAACATTCAGAATCACAGTGCATCACTTACAAAATGGAATTAGTAATAGTGCCACTAAAGTATAATTTTTCAAAAAGTTAAAAATGTTAATAATTTTATTTAACTCAATTTAACGAGGAAATCAGTAAATGTTAAAGGTGAATTTGAAGAATAGACACATATAAATACAATCAGTAATGATTAAATGAATTTAATAATAGAAATTAACTAATTAATATCCCATATGGCAATAAAATATAATGTCTGGAATAATCTTTTCTTTAGGATACAAAGCAGTTTTATCTCTACTGAACAAAATTAATTTACCTAATTGAGGACAAGAATTATTTGTCTATCAATTATCTATAGCTTAACTTCTGTCCTTAAAGAGTTGACTCTATTTTATTCTTTCAACATTTAAAAAAAATTATTAGTTCTAAATGAGAAAATTGCAACCCATGATCACTAAGTTTTCTTAAAACTGTAACACGCTATATGATCTTTGAAAAGGATAAGATACAACATAATGGAAGTTCAGAGCTGAAAATATAAAATATGCCAGAAATCTTAAATATAAAATATTAAATACATTTTCAATAAAACCATAAATAACCTATTAACCCAATAAAACATGACTTAGAGATTATTAAAGATGGAAAAATTAGGCTGATTGTCAATTTGTATGTCCCTGAAATTAGTGAAGTAAGGATAAGAGTTGATCTAGTAAGATAGCACTGAGATATGACATCCATACATGAAAGTAATATAGGGATGTAGAGATAGAACAACACACATTTTGAATATGCCTTTATGAAAACCATCAAGTGAAACCATAAGAGTGAAGCAAATAAGCTATGCCAATAAGGAAATATTTATTGAATTAAGGAATAAAGATATATGCATTGCAAACAGACCCATTTAAGAAATAAAGGGGTCACAAGGTCAGGTTCATATGAATACATCTCTGGAGAAGTTGGCCAGGAAGGCAAAGCCACTTTGGTTCGATTTTATCACTTTTGGTTGATGCTAAATATTTTGTGTCAGATCTAAAGTTCTCTAAAGAGCTCAGAAATCCAGCAGAATGGAATTCTTCCAAACCTTTTATGGAAAGGACACTACAGAGAATCTGTACTTGGAATCTTTCACTGTTTTCATTTTCTTTATCTCAAGTGTAAGTCTATGCAAAAATAGGATTTTTGGGGCCAATTTTTAAGGATTTTGTTGTTGTTATTGTGCTTAGTGTCACTAATAGTCTGATTTTAGAAAATGCATACAAATCCAGTTGACATTTTAAATTTGTTTCTTGGGCAAAGGACATGTTGCTATATGCAGAGTATGGAGATTTATCACTTCAGGATATTTTTGGTTGAAAATAATGGAAAATCCAACTAATCAACAAAAGGAGTTTGTCTCACACAAGAGGTTAATGTGTAGAGTATTCACCATGGTGCATCTCAATGATTTCAAGGGATTCAGTCTTTTTCTATCATTCTGCTTTACCATATGCCATGCTTAGGATGTAACTACATCCCTTAACATCACAATATCATTATTATACATGATATACATGGTAAGAAAAATACCATGTGTTTATTCTTAAGAGAAGGGAGAAAGAGGGAAGAAAGAAAAAAGTTGCCTGAATCGAGAAGGGAATAACTTGTAAAGAGAAGTCCCCAGCCCACTTTCATTCTCATCTTTATAGTCATTGCTCTTATCACTTATTCACTGCTGCAAGGAAATGTGTGCTTCTTAGATGGACCCCATTTCCTGCCCCAAACAAATGAGTTTTTAAAAAAAGCAAAAAATAATGGAATATAAACATTATGTAATTTACTGAGGACAGTGTTAGGTCCTACAGCTACATAAACCAAAATTAAGATTAAGGAGCATTATCTTTAAATATAAAAGACAATAGTATGAAAAAAATTCTGGTGAAGATTTAGAGACTGTCATTCATTGATCAAAAAATTGGTAGATTGTGATTATCTTTTTTTTTCCTTAATCAAGTGTTTTGTTTATTGTGTTTGTTGTCAAATTTAAGTGATGGGAGTAAGAAAAAAGATGAATATAAGAAATATTTATTATAATTCAGGAATGCTGTAGCATTGTAAATACTGTATTGTGTCTGTTCAACAAACTTATGAGATAAGGAAGAGGGTGCAACATGGCACTCAGGAGATGATATTATTCAAAGTCTGACTTCGTGACTGTGGTCTTCACACCATCCTCACATCAAATATCATGTCCATTGAACTCATAAAAAATAGATGAAACTTATGCTGATTCACTTAACTTGATTTGTTAAGATGTTCAGTGAGGACAGTTGTACAAAATATGGAGAACAGAAGTGCCAAGTTAGGCGTAATTCACCAAAGTACTTATCAGTGACAGTTTATGGACTTCAGCTGTCTATATAACCTTAGCTATCTCAATAGTTCAAAACATTGGAATCTGTGGTGGTTCTGCCATTAATACTCAGAGATACTATGGTAATTAGTGTTATCAGTGTTATCAGTGATTTGTGTTTGAGCAGGTACATTCATACATTTCTAATAGTTTGTGCCTATATCTTTGTAGTGTAATGAATGGAAAATATATCCTGTTCAGCATAATTTTCTTGTCTCCTCCCTCTTGGAAACCAGAGACCTGTTATGTAGAAATACAATCCAGAGAAACTGCCAAGAAATCTGGGTGCATGTGTTTGTGTGTGTGGGCATGTGAGTGATTTGACTTTGTGTATATCATCTGCATATGCCTGTGTAGCTGTGATGTTTGTGTAGCATACCACTTGGCATGTGGCATGTGTACAGAAGAGGTTGAGTACCTTTCTTTAGAATAGTAATTATTGATAAAACATGATTACCATTTTCTGGAAGCCATATTGAAGTTTAAGAGTGCCAGATTTAAAAAAACAAAAAAAGCAAACAAGCAAGCAAAAACAGATATCTATTTCTTCCCACTGCATCATTTTCAGGAAGACCTTAAAATTCCAGGAAAAGGTTGCAGGATAATTTAAGTGCAATTCTATGAAAATGCTAACAGATAACACTCAAAGGGTTATCATGAGAATCAAATTAGTAAACACTTGCAAAGAATTTAGCACCTAGTATTTGATAAAAATAAATAAATAAATAAATAAATAAAGCCATTCATATTTATTATATTTAACTATAACATTAAAAAAATATACCTTTGAAACTCTCAGACCTGCCTTGAAATTGGGCTATGGGCTTGGCTAGCACACTTGAAAGAAAATTTTTGCATTCATAGAAGCATTAGACGTTATGTTCATAATGAACCATGTGTTCCCTTTGGTAATGCTGATCACAGAACCGTTTCTTTTTCTGAGACCTCTCTCCTAAACCCAAGGAAGATAGAGCTTGATACTATCAAGAAGCATGAAGAGTCTTAGATTTTACCTACCTTGAAAGCCAGCAAATTAGTCTGCCATAGTATCATGAGTGTTTGTAGAAAAGACATTTGGACCAGAGGGAAGGACAATTTATTTATTACTCATAACAATAATTGAGTCAAAATCACTGCATTTTTTAGTCAATTTGCCAAGGCCTGATTCTCATAGGATCACACAAAGAAGGCTAAATGATACCTTGTATGCACAGTGGGTCCTACCAAAATGAGCACTGACTTTAGGGAACCATAATTTCTTAAAATAGGTGGTAAGTATGACTGTCCTATATTCCAGAGGGTAACATTATTATAAAAACTCTCAGCAAATTAGGAATAAAAAGGAGCTTCTTTACTTGATGTATGAAAACCTATATCCAATATGATATTTAATAGTTAGAAACCAAATGCCTTTCCCCTAAAATTCAGGATTCTGGAAGATGTACTGAAGGTTCTAGGTAGGCAATAAGCCAAAATAAAGAAATAAAAACCAAGTAAAACTGTCTCTGTTGATAGAAGACTTGATTGCTTATGTAGAGAAACTGACAAAATCTGTAAGGAAGCTACTAGAAATAATGTGTTTTTAGAAAGATTGTAGAGTACTAGATAGATATAAATAAATTATACTACTATAGGGGTGCCTGGGTGGCTCAGTCGTTTGAGCAACTCACTCTTGATTTCATCTCGGTCATGATCTCACCAATTTGGTTAGTGAGTTTGAGCAACACATCAAGCTCTGGATTGGCTATGTGGAGCCTGCTTGGGATTCTCTCTCTTTGCTCCTCCTTTGTGTGTTCTCGGTGCTCTCTCTCTTTCAAAATAAATAAACTTAAAAAAATTATAATACTATATACTAGCAACAAACAATTGCAAATGGAAATTTTGAAAAAAAATTCTGTAAAATAGCAAAAAATAAAAGAAATGTAGGAAATAAAGATGTACAAGACCTATACACTCTTAACTATAATACATTGCTGAGAGAAATTAGAGATTTAAATAGATTAGCAAGATGGTAGAATAGGAGATCCACTGTTCACATCCCTCCTTCAGCAACAATTATTTGGTAGCCATCCATGGAAGAAAGTGCCTTTGTGGGAATCTGGTATCCAGGCAGGAGATTTTGGAACCCTGGAGAAGCCCAAGACCTGGGAGGGGGGGTGCATTTTGAAAAGGCAGGCCCATGCCTAGGTGGCAAAACCCCAACCCTGGCTCCAGCTACAAACTTGAAAACAGCCCCGTCTCCCTATGGAGTCAGCTATAGCCTCATGTGTCCTTGGTCCTGCTGCTAGTACCATTTATCCGGGATCTGGCAGAAGTCACACCCACCCATGCCTCAGGGAACAGACCTAAGGACCTCGGACCTGGCTATGGACCATATGTGATTCCAGCCCCTCTTAACCATCAGTCATGTCCATTCGGTAACCTGTCAGGAGACATGCCCAACTGTCCCTCACACAGACCCTATGACCTTAGTCTGACTGTAGACCCTGAAATGGCCTGGCCTGTATCTCAACCCCAAGACCTTCCTGGCCATGGGACAGAATACTGCTGCCCACCAAGGGACTCACTAGGATACACATCTGTCCATGCCCTGAGACAGACCCTCTGACCTAGATCCAAATGCTAATCCTGAAACAGTCCTATAGCTCAGCTCCAGTTTCTTTTTGCCACAGGCCAGGAATAGTCCTATTTACCCAGGGACCTAGGGAGAGATGTTTCAGTCCAGCTGTGCCACCAGCTAATCCTGAAGCAGGCCTGTGACCTTTCCAGCCCCTCAGCTCTGGTCCAAGGCAAATCTTGCCTGCCTAGGAACCAAGAGGAAGTCACAGCCATCTGTACACTTGGTAACACGTTGCTATAAACCTCAAAGTAGACCCTTAAACTAGTGCTGGCCCTACTGACCAAGGTACTGGAGGCAGTCCCAACCACTTAGGGACCAGAATTCACACTTGCCCTAGACCCTGACAACAGGCTTGTCAACTGCAGAACCCACTGCAGATGTAAGAGCTCCTAGAACGTGTGGTTTCTGGTCCAGTGTTCTCTCCATAGCACAAACAAGTCTTAATCTCTCTCTCTCTCTCTCTCTCTCTCTCTCTCTCTCACTCCTTTTAGTATACTTTCCATAAGGATTAGAATGATGAGGATGACAGTCAAATCAGAGAGACAAAATTAACACATCCACTCAATAAATATTGAGTGATTATTAGGCCTCAGGCACTGTGTAAGTTACTGGAGAAACGAAGCAAAAGAAGACAGATACAACCCCTACTATTAAAAACATATAGTCCAATGGGTTAAACAAAATTATTAATGGCACAAATATACTAATAATTACTGTAAGAGTCACAGGAAAATGCACAGGTACTCTACACTATAAATGTGTATCTAATAGAAGGGTCTAACCACAGTAAGTGTTGGGCAAAGGCTACCCTGAGGAACAGATGCTTCAGTTTAATCTTAGAGAATGATATGAGGTATCCAGGTAAAGCACAGAGGACGAAAGCATTTAAAATCCAAGAGAAACATAGGATCCAGAAATGAGAAAGTTAAACAGGAGGGTAGGGATATAAGTGATGAGAGGAGGAGAGGCATGAGCTATAGAACACACAACTCGCAACAATATGGAACAATATGCAAATGCAGCAATGGAATAGAATAGGGATTCCAAGCTGAAGCATCCAAATATAAAAACCTGATAAATGACAAAAGTGACCTTAAAAATTATTGAAAATAGAATGGACTCTTCAATAAACAGTGTTGGAGGTAATGGTTGCACATATGGAAAACAATAAAATTGATTCTCTAATTAACACCATGAATTCTTGGGTGCATTACAGACAAAAAAATATGAAGATAAAACTCATAATTCTTAAGAGAAAATGTAGAATAATATAACTAATATAGAATAATATTTCTAATTATAATAAGAGGATTTTTTAAAGTTATTGCAAAATAGTTTAGAGAAAATGTTTGAATGAATAAGAAAACAAACATCTACATACTTATCAATAAAACACTAAAATATACTTGAAGCCTCCTGTCGAGTAATTCTCAATCTCATGCCTTTCTCTCTTTCCATC
Organism: Lynx canadensis; assembly: GCF_007474595.2. Classification (NCBI taxonomy): domain Eukaryota; kingdom Metazoa; phylum Chordata; class Mammalia; order Carnivora; family Felidae; genus Lynx; species Lynx canadensis. The sequence goes on along the minus strand of NC_044314.2, from coordinate 30,060,252 downwards.
AGAGCTTCTATCCTTAATATGGCATTTATCATTATCATGCATTTGCTTTCATTCATCATGTAGGTTTATAGCCCTACACAAAATATTCTCTTGCTTTCTGTAGTTTTAAACTTTATGTAAGTTATTTCATGGTCTATACTAAACTACATTTTATCCTGTAGATTTTGGGAGCAAAAATTAAACAAATCATTATTCAAACTGGTTCTATAGCATTATAAAGACAAGAAACTAACCCAAATTTTCTTGAACTGAATTTCGGAAACTTCAGAAGCTATCTTAATTTCATATTAGCAAATATTTGTAAAGTAAATTATAATTAATATAATTTAGAAAAAAAGAATATTTAAATACATGTCAATATATTTGTTTATCTGTCTGTCTTTTAATTGACCTGTTTAACCCTTCATCTAGAAATGGACTTGTCAAATATGATAAACATCGGAAACTTCACTTCATTGTTCAATGGCTTCTTTCATACAAGCCATCTGATAAAATATATGACCTAGTTCTCACAGCCTGAGCTACTCATAGTTGTGTGGGGTCCTCAGCAAATACTTTTTTGTGTGAATCTCTTGTGTATATAAACGATCTGGTTTAAAGGGAATTATAAAATTCGTGGGCCCATTAGAGGTACAGTGATTTATTGATGAAAATTTAGAAAAATGGAAAAAGAAGACACGTTTATTTATTGTTTAGTAAGTGAAGATTCTTCATAGTTTCCAGGAGCCATCTTTTTCTGTTCATATTCAAGAATTATCTTTTTGAGTTTTTAATTGTCAAATGAACTGTTGTTAGCTAATTTTATATCTTTCACTGCAATAGAGAGCAACACTGTTGTCACAATGCCACCTGTTTGGATGACTTTTTGCCTCTGCATTTCCCTTTTATCATTCATTTAATGCTGGTTGCACTATTACTCATTATGCTGTATCATTCATTGAGCCACCATGAACACTGGCTTCTAATGACTCTTTCCAAGGTCATTACTTTCTTTGTTGATGATGCCCTCAACTGCAAGTCTTACAGATCATGCAGGAATTATAAACAATGCACCTCTGCTCTCCACACTTGTCACCAATGGAAAGCAGAGATGAGAAGCCTATGATCAAAATTAATCCAGTCTCATGCATGCAAGGAATGTCTATTCCACTTATGGTACCTGGAAGAGTACATCAACACAACATTCAGTAGAGGCAAGAAAGGATAAGAATCAGAAGGAACTGTTCCGATTAGGGTAAATATTTCAAACACCCTTGGAGAGATAGGCTCAGTCCTCTTATATGAATCCCTTAAACTAAAGAAACATTAACTGTGGAACAAAAATAAAATCTGAAAGAATGATCTAGGTTCACGCGTAGTGAAAATTCTAATACTTAAACATCAATAGTAATGCTAAGTATAGGTCAGCAAGTATAATGGTTATTCCAGTTCAAATATTTCTAACGTATTATAGGGTTTTAGAGCTGATGAGGAATTAAGTATCATTAGTGTAATCCCCTCTAGCATAGCAAAAGCCACTGAATCCTGTGTGGTAATGTTAAGATTATATTTATAAGCCTGTTTCCCAGTCTGGCTCACATTGTGTTTTATATAGCCTTATCAGAGGTGAATTGGTTTTTATACCCAAACCCTGTACTGTGTATTTTATATCTATTTTGGTGTTCAAATTCCTGCCTTTTAGGTCTAGAGTCCTGACACTATGCTTTCCCTTTTCCTACTCAAAATTTACTCTCAGTAAGATTTGAAATCTGTATTTCACTTATGAGTTTGAATTATGCCAACATTTTACAGATATTGAAATGTCTTTTTTCAATTTTGTCTCTGTGGAGTTAAAGTATTTGTTTGATGCCACAAGGATTTCATGTGTGAACAAGCAAGTGAAAAGAACATTGGGAGAAAAGGGGATCTTGTCATGATTGCTCAGATCACACCTTATGGGCAGCCTAACAATCTGCTCAGGGATTATTTCTAGAGACCATTTTATAAAAAAGTTAATAAAAATGTTTATAACTGGGCTTTAACATGGGTTTCTATCTTCTCTCCATCCCAGGATCCTATTAAAATGGTAATAAAATATTAAAAATGTATAAATCCACAATAGTAAAACACAAGAAGGGCCAAGCTGACAAAAGATTTCAACAGTATTTTGGAAAAGCAGATAGAGGGTGATAAGTGATGGCACAGGGCTGAAGGACCTGTAGGCCTTGTGTTCTGGCAGAGCAGGATATAGATGGTCAGGCAGCCAATGTTCCCTGTAAACCACTGGAGGAGGCTGAAGTCTTAATGCCAAAGTAGAAGTCTGGAGTAAGAATTAAAGTATCAGGTGGATGGGTGTGTATACAGAATACTCCCATCACAACTCTATATATAACCACTACAAACATGGAAAATAACAATAAGAAAACTTCTATTGTCTGGGAAAGATACCTGAGGATTTTTCTCAGTGGAAATGGAACACTGCCAGAAAAAATTTTAATCTGAATTTTGATATTCAGATATCTCCAATATAAATGTCAGTTTATCTGGTGATAACTCTTAAGCAATGACCCCTACTATATGTACAGAACTATCAATTTATATGCATCACCTTTAAATATCAATTGAAAACTAGCTCTCTCTGTCCACTTGAGGAGATTTTCCAGTATGAGTAATAGAGGATACAATAAACAGAAAACGTGGAAATAATGGAAATAATACAAGAAAGCTCTAATCAGTGATGTCATATTTATGCCATATATGTGTGTGTGTGTGTGTGTGTGTGTGTGTGTATATATATATATATATATGCCAAAATTGAATATATACATGTATATATTCACATATATATCTAGATAGATAGATGATAGATAGATAGATAGATAGATAGATACATAGATAGGTGTGTGTACATATGTGTGTGTTTTACAGTTCCCCAAGACCATTTCCATTTTCAGTGATTCACTCGGATAGCTCACAGAACTCAGCATATAGTTGCATTTGTGGCTGTGATTTATTACAACTAAAAGATACTGAACAAAATCAGCAAAGGGGCAAAGTTCGTGGGGTGAAGAGCAGAGGAAGCTAGGTACAAGCTTCAAAGAGTATTTTCCCATTGGAATCATGCAGGATGTACTTAATTCCCCCACCAATGAGTTGTAACAGCATGTGGGAAACCCCACTAGTATCGTTTCTGGGAATAATGGGAGCCCTCCTGAAATCCAAGCTCCCAGATGCCAGCTAACAACTTATCTTGTAAACAGGACACTCTAAAGATAGCATCCTGCTGTGTTAACTCTCTTCTGAAAGACATAGATATTTATAAAAGGGAGAGAAGAAATTTTCCAATAAATAATTGAGAGAAATTTCCTACAGCTCATTAATTTATTAAACAAATTACCCGGGCTTTTTAAGCTCAACACTATTTTAGGCACTTAGAATACAAAAGTGAATAAAACAGGGGTGCCTGGGTGGCTCAGTTGGTAAAGCATCTGACTCTTAGTTTTGGCTCAGGTCATGTTCTCATAGTTCTGTGAGTTCAAGCCCTGTGTCAGGCTCTGCGCTGACAATGTGAAGCCTGCTTGGGATTCTCTCTCTCTCTCTCTCTCTCTCTCTCTCTCTCTCTCTCTCTCTCCCTCTGTCTCTCTCTCTCTTTCTCTCTCTCTGCCCCTTCCCCACTTGTGCTGTCTCTGCCTCTCTCAAAATAAGTAAATAAACTTTAAGAAAGTGAATAAAACAATGATAACTGACTGTAAATTCTAGAGTGATGAAATAAAAATGAGTAAAATAATTTACTAAATTGTCTAAAATTGATAAGGTAATAGTACTGTAAGAAGTGTAGAGTAGAGCAAAGAGAAGTTGAGGTTTGTGGGGGAAGTTTGTGGCATTAAATTGTTAGAATTGATCTCCTTGAGAAGGTGAGCTTTGATCAAAGTCTCAATGTCAACAACTATGAACACAGAGATTAAACACTGGATTTAGCACCATAATGAATATTGACGACTTCAACAGGAACAGTTTCAATTGAGTGTGGGAAGCAAAAACTTTATTGAATTTAAAAAAGAATATGTTTACAGTTTCAATTAAGATGGAGTAATCATAGTTTACCCCATTTATTCCACTGAATGTAGCTATAAAACTTGGAAATCATACATGTAACAGTCATTCTCCCATCTGCCTCCACCTGTTAGCTCTTGGAAACCATTACTCTACTTTCTGTCTCTGTCATTTTCCCTATTTTGGACATTTCATATAAATGGAATCATAAATTTAGGTGGCCTTTTGTGTCTGGCTTCTTTCACTTAGCATAATGTTTTCAAGGTTCACATTGAAATGAATTCATACTTTATTTCTTTATATGGTTGAATAATATTCCTTTGTATGGATATACCGCTTTTTGACCATCTGTTTATCAGTTAATGACCATTTGGGTTGTTTCCAGTTTGGGGCTATTATGAATAATGTTGCTGTGAATATTTATGTATCCACTGTTGCATGGGCATATGTTTTATATTCCCCTGTATTCATACCAGGAGTGGAATTCCTAGTTTACTTGGTAACTCTATTTAACTTTTGAGGAACTGACAAACTGTTTTCTAAAGTGACTGCATCATTTTACATCCCTATCAGTAATGAATGAAGGTTTTAATTTCTACATCTTTGCCAACACTTATGATTGTTTATCTTTTTTATATTACAGCAGTCCTAGGTATGCTTCATTTATTTTTGTATTTACTTTATGCTTGCCTGAAGAGCACCTGGCATGGAATACACAGCAAATATACTTTGACTAAGTGAATGGATGAATGATTGAAATAAATACTATTCATGTCTGTCTAACCCATGTACAATTAAGGTTTTTATTTGAAGTCGCTCATTTAAAGATAATTTTTTCTTCTATTTTACTATTTTTGGCATTGAAATCAGTCAGCCTATTGGAAATACATTTTTTATAAATACCAGAATGAAGTTCAGAATATTCACATTCATCTTGAAGGCATTTCCCATCATATATCATGGGTGCCACAAAAATTCCCAGCCACTGAATGTGGTATTTTAATAAGAATTATTTTAATCCACTCTGATTTCATCAGCTTATTTCTCTCCCTTTTTTTTTTTTCAACTCTGTCTCTGATTTCAGCCATCATTTTCTGTTTTCTCTCAAATCACAGGCTTTTCAACAGGACATAAAAGAAAAGCAAAAGCAGACAAAAAGTCATTTTGAAAGATAGAGCAATCTGTTCCCACCTCCATTCCTTGGGTCCCTGTGAAGCATTAACTGTGAACATTCTTTCAAAGTTAAAGAAGAGCTTGCTCCTTCTACGCCACTACAGCAATCAACACTGGAATGCCCCACAGAGAGATATAAAGACAGATTCTCCATTTTGTGTAGCACCTACTTAATGGAATGTATTTTGTATTCCAGTTTATTGCTAAAGATACTTACCTTATAAAAGTTAGTAAGAACACCTTTATTTATGTCACAATATTCCCAATACTAGTCAAGACCAAATCTGGGCTAACACCTACAGGAGAAAAAAATAACATATAGACTCATCTGTTTGCTTTTTTTTTTTTTTTTTTTTTTTTTTTTATGGTTCAACTCTAGGGCTAAAGGGTTCCTTATTGATTACAGAAACAATTATCTTTCAATAATAACTCATAAAATGTCACTGATGACTTTTCTAATTGTTCTTCCCTGTTGATATATTAACTGATGATTTAGCAGACCATCTATTTATGATTTTTATCCAGTTGCCAGTATTTGATTAATGCACTTGGCTATTTGATCATACTAGATATTTTTAGCTTTTAGACAGCTCTGCCACATCTATCTAAATGTAATGACTGATCTATGTATAACATAGGTTAAAGGACTTATAAAAACTTCATTGTTTACATAGGCCAAAGAATTTCTGCATTTGTTATGCAAACCATTAGGTAATTGCATCATTTCTAGTATATTCCAATTCAAACCATACTGAAAACCATTAACATATGCCTGTTTTCACAGGGCAAGGTTTTTAGTTAGCTTTTTTCCTTCTTTTTAAACATCTGTGTTTGTTTATTGGCAGTATAAATATTTAACGAGGGGGAAGAAACCTCAAACTATAAGTGAAATCAGCTTTCTCAGCCCCCTGTTGCTTGAAATAAACTTCATGGAACTTTTCAGTGTGAACATGTAAGAACACTGGGCTGAAGTTAACAAAAGAATGAGTAATCTTTTAATGTGTTGTTTATTTCAAAAGTAAATGAAGAAGTGGTTCTCTTCAGAAAGAAATTATATTAAGGTTTTATTGGGTGACTAATGTTCTATAGTCCAGGCTGTTAGCTTCAAACTCTGCCCCAGTGCTGTTAACCAGAGCCTCCAGGAACAAGCTTAATAGATGTAAAAAAAATAAATAAATAAATTATAAAAAGCTATCACAAACAACATCTGAAAGAACCTTTCAGTTAATTTTTTTATAAACACTGATTTGTACAAAATTGTTTAGTACCAAATCATTGCTATTTTTTTTCTTCAAGTTGGTACTGCTTTTCTAGAGTAATTATTATTTAACCATGCTAATTGGTTAAATCATAGCACAATGTAGGTGGGATTTCAATAAGTCTTGCTTTGTGTGTATGCTAGCCAATCTTTTGTGACTTTGTTTTAGCAGAATTCTGTTCTAACTAGATGGAGGATGATGCTGTTAGAATTGGTGGCTCATCTGTTATAGGTCCCATGTAGGTGACATGTATATGCATGTCATACACACATGTCAGCCAGAAAGTCCAAATGTGGGGCTCAGTTTTTTTGGTATATGTCATATTTATCTTGGTTGGTTCAATTAAAAAAAAACATATAAGCTGAAATACACAAAGAAGATTTGGACTTTTCATACCATATATAACTATATTAATAAAAAGACTAATACTTGAAGGAAAATCAAGGAAAATTTGTGAAGGAAAATCAACTACAGTTAACACAGGGAAGAAAAAAAAAATTTCCTCCAGGGAAGAGAAACCAAAATAAAACATTTTCTGCTTTTGATTTTCAGAGGGGACATTGCTTCACTCTGTAGTGTCTTCAGTATACTTAATCACTATAATGCTGCATCTGGTATTTATGTTCATAGATCTTAAAGAGGTAACTCCATTATTTCATAGTTGAAAATAAGGCTTAACGTTTTCAGTATTTGTCTATGCAAAGTCATGAAGGGGGTTACAAGCTAAGTTGTTTATTTTGTATGTATGTTTTTATTAATTTTTTCATTTGACCAGCAGGGTACTTGTGATGCTGGTAGATATATGGAAGAAACATAAGGTCTTTGAGATGTTAATAGATACGTGGAAGAAAGCATCTCTAATGGTTGAATTGGAGATCTTTTGAGACTTATGCATGTCAGTTTCCATACATAAAATAATAATAAAAAAGGGTTGTTAACTCTGTCAAGGTAGTTGACATGGGGGAACTTGAATTTGAACTTCAAAATCTATCCATTAACTACTAGGTTACAGTGCCTCAGTTTCCTCATCTGTAAGATGAAGTATTTGCAAGAGATAATCTCCAGTTTTCTCTTCAGAACTTAACAGTTTGTGATGTATGTTCCAAGTATGTATTTGATAGAATTGTGTCTTCTGGGATCTTCTGTCAAAATGAATCAGTTCTTGTGAAGCAAGTATCTGCCAAAGCCTGATGTTATCTACAGTTGAATATGTCCCCTTACACATATAATTAATGTTGCATCTGTAATTTTCCTAAGCTCCATGACCAGAACGCACTCAAATTCACTAACTGACCAGCCTTAAATCAACTGGGAATTTGCAGTCACTTATGAAGAAATTCAAAGCCCTAGATTTACAGGGTGAAGACAATATGTCCATAAAGTGCACTATGCCCATGATATACTATTCGAATTTAACTAAACATTTATTCATGGAAGCTTAGTGAGTTTTGTTTTTTTTTTTTTTTACAGATGTTTAACTTAAAGGGTATAAAAAGGCATACACTCTTTATGGAGGGTACTTGGATGGATTATCACACAAACTCAGGGGATAGGATGCATCACCTTCTAAGGGGGTTCTTTTTAGTAGCAAGATTCTGTCTTTTAATAGGATGCCACAGTGAAAAAGAAAATCTTTGTCAAACCAATTCACATATATTCAAATGAGGGTTAGACTAGAAATCTTAACATTTGTGTTATAACACAAACCCTGACAGTAAGTAGTAATTAAAGCACTGGTAAGGCATTCAATGTCTTTGTGCCTTGGAGATCTCATCTATTAAATGGACAGGTGACATTTGACATACTTACCTAAAAGATTTTGGTGAGCATTAAACTACATCATCAATATGCTCAGGGAAAGTTTAAAGTGATACATGATGACATGTTAATATCCTCAATAGCCAACTTGTGAAACTTCCTCCTTTCATTTAGAAAATTAAAGCATTCCCTCCTCCAACAACTTCTTTTACACTTCAGGGTGAAAAGTGAATAGAAAAAGTACAAACTAGGGTCCCCTGTATTACTACAACAAAAGTGGCAAAGAGATCCGTTGGTGTATCTTAGAATGTATCAGTAATAATTCTCTCTCTCTCTCTCTCTCTCTCTCTCTCTCTCTCATGCACACACACACACAATCCTGTGTACCAAAACGTTTTGACAATTGTTAATTATAGAGCTGAATCCAGGCTGCTTTCTACACTGTTAAGATAAATATAGCCATCTTGACAACTTTCTATTAAATCCAGGCATTTTTATTTACATAAATGGAGTAAGAGGTTTTTTCCCCCTTTGCAATGATTTTATCTACTGTGTGAGATTTATTTCTCTCTATCCATAATCCTAACTACCACCAAAACTCTTTGCTAATGATTTCAGTTACAGGCTCAGATTTGTTTAATTCTCCATTTTCCAAATCATTAAAAATAGGTCCCTTTCCTGAAGGTTTTCCAACAAAGAGAAACTCAGTTCTCTTTAATTAAATCCAGTGGCCTGAAACACCAGAGAGAAGTAAACTCAGGGGATTCCAACAGGAAGGACTGCTTAGATCAAAGGAAGTGTTCATGTGGTACCAAGTTCAGAATGGGAATTAGAAAAATCCCTGGAGAAAACAAAAAGTGTAGTGTCCTGCAGCCTTCCATGCTAAATTTGACTGCACCACTTATTAACTACATGGCTTAGTGCAAGTCATGTTTCACCTCTCTGAGCCCAAAAGTCCTCACTGGTAATAATGATAATATCCAACTCTTGGGCTGTTCTCAAAATGAAATATGATATGTATAATGAGAAGGAAGCTACCCTTTGGTCACTGTCCAACACATGCCTCACCTTCTAGACTCTTAAATATGTATCCCAATAAATTTTCACGTAAGTCCTTGAAATATATGCTGCTATATGTACTTTTTAAAAGAAGAGAGTAAAACATGAGGAAGTTGAAAAATAATTATTACATGCATAAAGTCACACAGTTAGTTATTGGAACTGAAAACCAAGATTTAAATCTGCTATAAATAACCTAAAATGCATATTCTTTCCACTAATTAATGGTTCCTTATACAGAACTTCCGATAAACATCACTGTTGTTCATTTAGAAATCACTAGAAAGAGCTGAGAAATAGATTTCAAAAACTCCCATATCTTCCAAGTATAAATACCTCTAGTACATTTAGGAGCAACAGCACCTAGATTATGTATCAGTCTCATAGACATGGCATTGGAGCAAAAGAAGAGCCAGCTTTGAGAGAACACAGATGATTACATACCCAAGCACCATATTGACTAGATGTGTCTAATAATTATGTGTAATTATTTGTGCACAAATTATTTAAATTCTCTGAATCTCATTTTTCTCATCTGTACAATAGGAATTCTAAAAGCCTTATCACAAACTTGTTGTGAAAATCAAGTGAGAATAATTGAATTAAGGAGGCCAGCCAAACTGATATTTCTATTTCATCTCCCATTTAAAGTCCTATTAAAAGTTCCAACAAACAACTTTTTTTAATTTTTTTGAGAGAGAGAGCATGTGAGAGAGAGAGTAGGAGACTCTTAAGCAGGCTCCACGCCCAGCATGGAGCCAGACATGGGGCTCTATCCCATGACTGTAAGATCATGACCTGAGCTGAAATCAAGAGTAGAATATGATAGTTCCACAAAGAAATAAGACTAAAGAATATCACTTCGCCAACACCATGCAGAAGACTAATGGGAAGGAAAGTGCTGTAGGGCAAATCATGAATACAGAGGCAACAGATAAAAGACAAGAGAGGCATTCTGAAGAATTAAGAGGTTTGTACTTAATGCCATGGCAAAAGAAATACATCTCTGAAAGAGTTATTTCAATATACACTCTGTAAGATGAAAAACTGAATCCAAGGAGGAATAAAATATTAAAGAAAAATATACGTGGATAAATCAAGCTATAAATCTTATGTTTAGAAGTAAGTATGAGGCATAATGAAAATCATATATATATTATTTTATGTGTGTATATATATACACATATATGTGTGTATGTGTGTGTGTATATATATATATGTGTGTGTGTGTGTATGTATATATGTGTGTGTGTGTGTGTGTGTATGTGTGTGTTGTAGTTCAAGACCTCGAGACAGATCATATCCTGAATGACCCAGTGATGAGAGAATACAGTTGCCTCCTCTTGAGATTTCGAGAGTATTCCAGTATTTGAGTCCTGTGAGTCCTTTTAGCAATTAAATACTTAATTAAATACTTAATTAACAAATAGTTATCACATTATGTATCCTCTTTGTCTTCAGTACCACGTTATACATGTTAGTTATGTTTAACCTCATGCTTTACTGAAAGCAGGTGTAAATCATGAATCCATCAACAATACTACCTCCAAAAAGCCATGGTTGCCAAACACCATTTATCTCTAGTTAGTACATTCTGTAGCTTTGGCCAATGGGCATTACCAGGCTTCAGACATTCCTGAGAGAAACATGTAGTGAATTCTGCTTAGCTAAGATTTACTCATTCCATATACTTGTTATCTTCATGTGAATCAATCAGAATTTTATTGATGTATGTATCCAAATAAAACTCAAGAAATACTGAAGAGCAGAAATCATACAAACTTATTTGATCATAGTAAGAATCAGAAGAGAATAGCCCTTTACAGATTTAGAAAAAAAGTTTTATCCCTATTTTATCCACATACTCATCAAAATTATGTGTTGAGATTTATCACGTTTTAAGGAATATATTAATTTTACTACAAAATCAGAATAATTATTTCAATAAGGCAATACAAAAACACTTCATGAAATCTGATTCCCATTCATGATAAAAACTTGGAAAAATAAGATTAGAAGAAATTCTCAAAATCTCTTAAAGTACATCTACTAGTATTCTACAAAAAAAATCATTATTATTGGTAAAAACTTAAGCATTAAAATGAGGAGAGTAAAAATGTCACTGCTAAGATTCATTCTTAAGAGGAAACCATAGTCAAGACAGACGAAATAATAAGCAACATACCAACTGGAAAGAAACAAAAATAACTTTATTAATGGACTCTATAATTGTATATCAATAAAAAATATGAGGATAAGTGATCAACATAATAAAAAATAGCAATACTAGCAGAAGTTTGTACAGTAATTAACATGTACAGGGTATATTGTAAGTCTCTAGGCATATTAAAACACATATTCTTTATAATAAATTAATGAGATAGTTTCTATTGTTGTCCCATTTTACAGATGAAGAAACTTTGGTGCACACTGGCTACATAACACAAATTGTAAGTGGCTGAGGAACGAGATGAATTCAGGCAGGCTGGCCACCGAGTCTATATACTTAAACACCATGCTGCATTTTTCAATGCACTGGAGACAACCAAATAGATTATGCAATTATAATAATGTTGCAGCAAGAGAAATTATTAAAAACTCAATAATAAGCCTAACAAGAGAAAAGCATGAGTCATTAAAAAATATGCAGTTATATCCAAGAAAATTTTGAGATAGAAAAAACACATGCCATTCCAGCTAATAAAACTGTACAAATAAGCTGTATTAATTAAGTCCGTAGAAACAATATATAATTGATATCGGAATAAACAAATGGATCAATGAAACAATGAAAAATTAAAAACAATTATATATGTGATACAGTTGTGGTAAAAATGTGATTGTATATCAAAGGAAAAATATATTGAATGGCATTGGCATAATTAAGTCTTTATATGTGAAGATAAACATTTACACTCTTTCCTTATACTTTACACAAATAAATTATAAATGGACCACATAACTAAAAATAATAAACATAAGCAAATGAGAAAATATGGAAGATTGTTTTAGTAAATGTGTGGTGAGAAGGTTTTCCTATATAAGACATGAAATCCAGAATCCATAAATCTAAAGGCCAGTATATTTAATTATTATATATTATATTTATATAATTTTTATACTTATATTTAAATACATTGTTATAGTTATATATAATTATTTAATTATAAAAAATCAGCATAGTGAAACATACCAAAAAGAAAAACATACTGTGAGAAAAAAATGGCAGAGTATATAATAATCAAATTAATATCTAGAATATATAGAGGACTCAAAATCAATTGAGCAAAAAAGAAAGTTACAAACAAGAAACTTACATAAGGAAATATATAGCCAATTGTGTTTAAACAAAGATGTTTACCTTCTCTAGTAGGGGAATAATTTGTATTATTTTTTGCCTCTCAATATTAGTTTTCTATTGCTTCCATAATAAATTACCAAAACCTCAATGGCTTAACACAACACAAATTCTTATCTTCTAGTTCTGGTAATCAGAAGAAGTCTGACACAAGTCCCACTGGGCCAAAATCAGGCTGTCAGCAGGGCTGTGTTCCTTTCTGGAAGCTATAGAGTATAATCTGTTTTCTTGCATTTTCTAGTTTGTGTCTTCCTGATATGCCTCTGTGATTCAGCTTATGTTACTGTAGGTTTCATCTCATCTGAGGTCCAACCAGGAGGGGGGTTAGGGATAGGTACATCATATCAATATGTCAGCATCTTATAACTGTATATGTGATTGTCTCAAAATACAAAGACTTTCTATTACTTAAAATACTGATAGTTTTAGAATTCTAACTTACATTATAATGAAATGCTGTCTTAATGGATTTTCTCTGTTTTTGTGTGTGACTCATTTTTTTTAACTTGTGTACAGTCTTTTCATTGAGAAGATAATCTTGCAGTTCTCTAATACCCATTGCACTACATTTAGTGCTAGAACTATATTAGGATTCAATATAATTTAATAACAACAACTACAGAATCTTGAAGTTGGAATTAGTCTTAGATATTGTTAGCCCAATTTACTCATTAGGGAGCTATTTGCATTTTGTGTGGGACAATCTTTTTTTGTTCAGGAATTTTCCACATATATTAATACATTTAACACACTCTTTAATTTCCTTCATTAGAATAGCCAAAAAAACCCAGAGATATTTCTAAATTTATCTTTCCAAATGGATAGTTGGGAAGATAGGCTGAAGAACATAAAGTAGCCAAAATCAAATTTATGATGAGTGTGGAGAAATAATAAAAACCAGTATTAGACTCCCTCCCTCTCCTGTTTCCTTTCTATAATTTTGTTTCATAAACTCATTTTCAAAATGCAACCTTTATATAGTCAACTAAACTTTGTGTCTATTTTCAATATAATTGAGTGAACAACTCAATATTCCATCAGCTCTTGATTTCTTTATTTTACATATGTATTTTAAAATTATAGTACATATATGGAACAGTTTTAAAAATTAGTCTTAAAACTATTAGTATAATAGTTTTAAAAATTAGTCTAAAAATCATGTTTCACTCCACCTTAACAATTACTGTTTTATTGATAGATCAATACTGTTTTATTGATAGATATATTGACAAATCTGTTTAATTGTGATATAATAGCAAGAATTTGATATGAGTTAAAATGGATTGCTTGTCATTTGATGAGATAATTACTGTGAAAATTACTGTTTACCAAAAAATTATCATCCAAAGGAAAAAATACAATAGTTGTTTTGCAGTGACACAAAGTATATATACACTTAAATTTGAACCAACAAAACATGTTTCTCGCCAACATAATACCAACCTTCTAGATTTTTTTCCATATTTGCGTGAAAGAGAGGATAGCACATAACATATATAAAATAGAAATTAAAAATCCAAAAATATTTGCGTTATATAAATAAGGAATTTGTGGTCCAAGAAAAAAAAGAGAGAACTTGATGGAAGCTGAAAGAACACAAATTAGTGATATAAAGCAAAACAGAAGACTATGAGAGTCCTGGGGATATGAAAAGAGAAGTTTGTATCAACCTCTGTGTGGGGGGGGGGGGGGGGGGGCTCCTATAGGTGATGTCAGAAAGTCTTTCAGCATTGTATACTTCAGTTTAAGTATAATTTAGAAAGAAAGAGCTCTGTATCGTGTGTGAATTGGAGGAACCAAGATCTGAGCCACTTATGGTGAAGAGGAAATACAGTGCTTAGCTGCAGCTGATCCAAAAAGATTTCCTCATAGCTATAAAATATTGACGTCCATCAGATACTAATGATAGCATTCAAGAAGAAATCAGCTTTGCATCTCAAGGAATATCAAGACACATGTGTCTGTTACAAAACAGAAGCCAACAAATGCACAATAATCTCTAGAAACTTAGTGAGACAACACAGAAGCAAAGCCAGTCTACAGAGATCCTTTCAACAAACCAGGAGCAGAATGAAGGGGCTACAATTGCTGGTTAGATAAAAGAGTTACATAGACCAAGTAATTGTCAGTGTCTATATGCAGTCTAACCACTTAATGATTAATATCAGTATAATATTTTATTTACTACGAATTAAACTTCTGAATACAATTTCTTATAAGAGTGCCTTTCTAGTATTTTAGCTCTTGCTAGAAAGTGTTGGGAAAGAGGAAATATGCCTTCTGGCAAAAGTCCATAAGAATAATTACCCAAAGAAATGCATGCCATAAATACAACTAATTGGGGTGTTATTTGCATAGGTGAAAACAAAACTCCTATTTGGTTTTTGTTCAATTTTTATTCAAAAGTTACTGCACCACAGATTGGTATTTAAGGTGGGTTTTCTCTAAGCAGCTGCTTTTATTTAAAGTTAGGACAAGAATATACACTAAATAAGTCAGCAAAAATGAACACTCATTCCAAAATGGTGGCCCATAAAAATACTTAAAGCTCAACTAAATTCCTTTCTTCTCAGAACCTCCCATCACCCAGCCCCAACAGGTACACTCTCCTGTTCTTGAGAATTCAGTACAAATGGTAGTAGTAGTAGTAGAAGTAACAATAGTAATGTCCTTGTCCCGTACTGTCTCCACTAGCTATAGTCACCCAATGGACTTCCTATGGCTCATGAACCCCTCATTATAGCAAAGCAGGAAGCTCAGTGGATACTGTCTATCCATTTCCCTGTAGAACAGATACATATTAAGAAAGGGAATTTATTTCCCCATTTTTTTATAGTACACAATGTCATCAAAAAAACATGGGATGATTGAAAATGTAGTAGGTAAGTCCTGGTGCTGACAGGACTTATTACCCTCCTGCTGCACTGTAAGGCCCCTTTTTTAGGCTGCATGCTGAAGTCCCTCCCATGATAGTGTTTTCTGTAGCTATTATCAAAGAAATAATAAGTATGGGTTGGTTATTTACCATACAACAGGCATTCTGAAATATGAACTTATTTAATCATTAAAATGAACTTTGTATATCTTATCCCTTTCTTAAAAGTGAAAAAACTAAAGTTAAGCAATATAAATCACTTGCTAAATTGCAAAGCTACACAGAATTATGAAGGGAAAGACAGTAGCCTTGAACTCAGGTCTTATGACTCAAAGTCAGAACCAAGGCTTTGTCCTCAAAGTGGGGTTAATATTTACTCTGTGCTCTCTCAGTGCCTTGTTTCCTAGTGAATAATAAAGGCATACTAATAGTAGGTAATAAGAGTACCTACATCACAGTATTGGTGAGATGATTAGATGCTATGTTCAAATGCACAAATTATTTTATATACTTAATATTTTAATACTTAAATAGTAAGTATTTATAATTACAATTTGAAACTATCTTTTCCTCTGTTCTTCCTTTTAATCTAATAATCCTACTTTATGCCAAGAACTGTTCAAGATGATTTGTACCTAAATTTTACCTGTAAGACATACACAGACCTTGGAGAAGTATCTATGAAATAAAAATTATTGAAAATTTATATGCTGCCATGGAGACAGGAATATGCAGAGCTTGATGAAAAGTAAGTGAATGTGAAGTCTCAAATTCTGTCTGGGAAAGAGGATGGATTAAACAGGGCTTTATAAGGAACTTTGGCTTTCACCGGAAATAGAGACTTTTTCCCCTAGTACTTTATTGATACTACTCTCCTTTCTTTTCGTATATATTATTTCTAATGGGAAATCTGCTATAATTCCTAACTTTGTGCCTTTCTGCATAGTTGTATTTTTCTCTCTGGGTGTTTTTAAGGTACCTTTTTTCTTTCTTTTTCTTTATCACTTCTTCTAAGCAATTTGATTATTATGTGTCTTGCTGTGATTGTCTTCCATTTCCTTCTGCTTGGGGATCACTGAATTTCTTGAATCTATAAATTTATAGTTTTCATCAAATTTGGAAAAAAATTACCTCTTTATCCTAAATTTTTGTTATTGTTGTTCTTTACCATTCTCCTTTGGAAACTCCACATACACATATACAGGCCACCTGATGCTGTTCCATTATTTATTGACACATTGGGGGTTTTACTGTTGGTGGTGGTGGTGGTGGTTTTGCATAGTTTTTACTTCCATGCCTTCAAGGTCAATATTGTTTTCTTTCGCAAACTTTAATCTTTTATTAATGAAATTCAGTGTATTTTTATAAACTTAGACATGTAGTTTTTGCTCTCTAGAAGTAAATTTGGATCTGCACTCTTCTCTGACTCTACTTAATATGCTCAATCTTTTCTTTCTTGAGTATGTGGAGTATAGTTATGATAATTTTTAATACCCTTGTCTATTGACTTTACTATCTGTGATATTTCTGGACTTATTTCTAGTGACTGATATTTTACCTCATTATGTGTCATATTTCCCTGCTTCTTGCATATCTGGTGATTTCTGACAAGATGCCAGACATTATGATTTTATCTTGTTGGGCTCTGGATATTTTTGTGTTCCTATAAATATTTCTGAGCTTTGTTTTTGGATGTAATTATGTTACTTAGAAATGGTTTGATCATTTATGGCTTGTTTTGTGCTTTGTGAGGCTGATCCAGAACAGTGTCTCATCTAGGGCTAATATTTTTTTTTTTTCCCAGCAACCAATACTTTTTGAGTACTGTACATGAATTGAGTAATATTCCATGAATTATGAAGTTTTTCTACTCTGGCTTGTGGGAACAAAATTACTGTTTTTTAAAAAAATATTCATGTATTTATTTTGAGAGAGAGAGAGAGAATGAGCTGGGGGAGGAGCAGAGAAAGAGAAGGAGAGAGAGAGAATCTCAAGCAGGTTCCATGCTCAGGACAGAGCCCGTCACAGGGCTTGATCTCAGGAACTGTGAGATCATGACCTGAGCCAAAATCAAGAGTCAGATACTTAACTGACTGAGCCACCTAGCACCCCACAATTACTGATTTTATGGAAACTCAAGAGATCTTTTCTGTTCCTTTTGAGTGTCCCTCCCTTCCTGGGTGTGAAGTAGTTTTCATATGCAAATACACTAATCAGTACTCAGTTGAAAACTAAAGGGAAACCTCTGTAGATATCCAAAATTCTCTCTCTGCAGCTTTTTTCTGTCTGACACTTCCCTCTAAACCTAGGCTACCTTACCCTATCTTAATTTTTCCATCTGTCACCTTGGTACAGGGCAATTGTTATGCTCCACCTACCCTCTCTATGTGCTGCAGCCAGGAAACTCAATAGACTGTAGGATAGGGTAAATAATCTTTATTTCTCTTTTCTCAGAAATCTCTGTCAGTTGCTACAGGATATCTAATGTCTAAAACAAAATTGTTTCATAGATTTTTTTCTTGCTTGTTAGTTTCATCATTTAAGAGAATATATCTGCTCCCTATTGCTCCATATGACAAAGTAGAAGCTCCTGAGTATATTCATATTAAGATGCCTATTAGACATCCAAGCAAAGATAACCATGGAGATATTTGAATCTGGAGTTCAGGGTGGTTATTGATGAGATCATATCAAGAATGAGTATGAATAGGGGAAAGAGATACAAGAACTGGGTACTGGGTCACTATAGAACTTACAGGCAGGGTGCTAAAGAGCAGCTTATAAGAGAAAGAAAAGTAGGAGCTATAAAGTAATAGAAAAATAGGCACATATAAGGTCTTTTGAGTCAAGACAAGAAAATACTTTAAGGAGGAGAGCAATATCAAATGATCCAGAAAGTACAAGTATGATGTAAACCAAATAAGTTATTATGGACTGAACAACATGGAGGCAGTTTCTGTAGGGTATGAAGTGGAAAAAATTTGGTTGGAGCAATCCCAAGAGATAAATGAGAGAGAACCAGTATACAGAACTCTTTCAGGAGGTTTTGATGTAAAGAAAAGGTAAGACAAGGAAAAGTAGCCAGCAAGGGAGGTAGGGTCAAAAGAGTTTTTATTTTTTAAGATGGGAGAAATAACAGCATGACTATTTTGTGATGGTAATGATTCATTAGAGAAAGAAAAAATGTTACTATTTGAAAGATGTGGAGATGGTATGGAAGCAGTCTCTTCTAGTAGGTCAGAAATGGTGAACACTAATGCACAAATCAAAAGTTGGTCTTAGCTAGATGAGTGGATGTTTTATCATTCAGTGAAATATAGTTATCAATTTTTATTGACAATAGCAGAAGAACTCTCGTAGGTTTGAGAGATGTGTTAGTATGAAGTATCTGGCTCAAGGAGTGGAGAAAAAAAAAAGACCAGGGAATTATGGTCTGATTACTGGGCAACATTAATATCCCCTAAGTTTAGTGATTATGAACATTAAATGAGAATAGCCACATTGTTGTCCATCTTTCTCCACACCCATTTAGCTATGGAGCTACATGCTTATAGAATGGATTTAACCGTGGTTATAGTGTTGCCAGAGTGATACAATGAAATAAAAACATGGAAAAATACTTGAGAGAATAGCAAAAGAAGATTCATAAGGATTGACTGTAGAGGGTAAGCTGGATAAGGAAGTAAGGAAGAACATGAGAAAAGTGAGATATATTGAAAATCATAATATGTTAACAAATACACATAATACAGGGATTCTGTGTGCCTCGTGTATGTTAACTTTCACTTAGTATAAGAATCAATGGAAGGCAGAAATAGCCTGGTAAAGAATTGTTAGAATTGGGCTCACTAAAGAGAATAAGTTGAAAGACAGCAGGGGACAGCAGAAAAGCCTGACTGTTTAGTCTGCTGGTCATAGGTCTTCAAGCTTTAGCATTAGAATTACTTGTACAAGTTGATAAAACTCAGATTTCTAGACCTCCATCCCAGAGTTTCTGATTCAATAAGTCTAGCAAATTCTTAAGTGAAGCTTAATGGGTGCTGGTCCAGGCATCACAGTTTGGGAACCACTGTTCTATACCTATCATAGCTCAACATTCCACTTTACTGCCACTTGAGAAAGCAGGAGAAAAATTAACTCATATTGGAATGTGAGTAGTTGAAAACAACTGAAAGTATTGGTTTTCAAATAATAAATATACACATGTTTGTGTGTGTATTATATATTGCACCAAGGATTCCTGTTGTCATAATTCTGTAATAAAAAAGACAATGGAATTTAAGTTGAGTTTTAGGTACCCTTAAAAAATTAAATGTCAAGCCTGGTACTCAACTACAGATCATGAAGTCATCTGTCTGTGCAAATAATTTTAAGAAAAATTTCCTTTGATGATAAAAATCTATTTTAGCTGTTAATTGGTATCTGTTTTCCTACTATATGGATTAATTTATTTACTTGATTTTTAAAAATTTCTCTTAACATATATATCTGGAAGTTTTTGTCAGTCACTGGCACCTTATTTCCAATTGGGAGTCTGAAAAAAAAAATACTTGCTAAGTATTCAACTAAGTTAATCACCAGAAAATAGAAGAGTGCACAGTGACCTAAGCAGCTAAAGAAGGGACATGAGTGGGAATGGGAATTACATTTTTAGGAATGGGCAATGGTACAAACTGGGGATCTTCAGGCACTTGCTCATAATTTTATTGCTGGAGCTACATGATCTATCATCTAGGTCTGCATCTGTTCAATTCAGTCAAGCAGGGTGTGTAATATGGAGCTAGACACAAAATAGGACTTCCATAATTATGAGACTGCTGTCTCTCCAGTGGACTAATAAATGGGTAGGAAACTGTGGCCCCTGAGCCAAATCTGGCCACTACTATTATAAAGTTTCATTTGAACCCAGCCATACCCATTAATTCCCCTTTTTATTATGGCTACCTTCCTGCTACAGTAGCAAAATTGAATACTTGAGTTAGTATGTCCCACAAAGCCTAAAATATTTACTGACACTTTACAGAAAAAGTTTGCTGCCTCTGGACAAGATTATGGACAGCATGAGCCAGGTGTTTTGGATTCCTGTGTTCTTTGCATGTCAGAAACTAATCATTCTTAATCTAATATTTAAATCAATCCAAAAGCCAATAAAGTCAAGAAAATGCAATATAAGGGCATCTGATGTAACTTTTCATACTATTGCATCTCATAATCAAATTAATGCAGCCTCTTAGGGTATGTATCCTAGACGGTATGTGTATGTTACTTTCCCACCACTCTGTACAAGTTTTTATTTTAGGTAGCATATTATAATTTCTCACAAATCCAGCAATAAAATAGGGATATTTTCTCTCTCTCATATCTTTCTCTCTTGAAAAGTTGGATATAAACAGTGATAATCTCATTGTTATCTTTAGATGTGGCAGTGACACTTAATTTTCCATCTATACATCCCAATTTCCTACTTATTGATGATTGGATATTATAGCATGGATGAAAAAGGAGTAAATCTTTATTGGCTTCCTATTGCGGGCCAGATACTGAATTAGTTAATTTATAAACACTATGTAACTTCATTCACTGAATAATCTTATGAGGCCATTTCTTTTTTTTTTTAATGTTTATTTATTTTGAGAAAGAGAGAAAGAGAGAGAGAGAGATGGAGAGCAAGGGAGGGTCAGAGAAAGAGGGAGATAGAGAATCCCAAGCAGGCTCTGTGCTTTCAGTGAAGAGCCTGACATGGGTCTCAATCCCATGAACCATGAGATCATGACCTAAGCCAAAATCAAGAGTCAGATGCTTAACCAACTGAGCCACCCTAGGCGCCCACCTTTCTTAATGTTTATTTATTTATTTTGAGAGAGAGAGGGAGCAGGGCAAGAGCTATGAGGCCATTTCTTTCTCTCTCTTTCAGTATCAATTTCTTGAGGCTTTAAGACAGGTTAAGATCTAAGTAAACCAGATCCATGAGACACAAAGCCCATGTTTTCTTCATGGTGTATATTAACATACTTTGTACTAACCTTGAGTTAAAAGAATATCTGCTATGGGAAGAAAACTGAAGATTCTTATTTTGTTTTTCACAATCTCAAAGGTTAGGAGGCATCTATAATACATGATCATACATAATACATGATAATAATAGTGGGGTGCCTGGGTGACTCAGTCAGTTAAGGGTTCGATTTCAGTCAAAATCATGATCTTGCGGTTTGTGGAATTGAGCCACTGCAGGGGGATCTGCTGTCAGCACAGATCCTGCTTGAGATTCTCTCTCTTCCTCTCTCTCTGCCCCTCCCCTACTTGTGCATGCTCTCTCTGTCTCAAAATAAATAAATCAACATTAAAACAAAATAAAACAAAACAAAAACCAACCCTAATAGCAATTTGAGACATCATCAGAAGGCCCCATGATCAAAAGTAAGTCAAGTATTCATTTGTTGTTTATTCAATCATAAAAATATTAGAGAGCTCTTAGTTTGAGCCAAGCCAGTTCTAAATGTTCAGAATTCAGTTTTGAACTTGCCATTGTTATGGAATGAATATTTGTGCCCACTCCCAAATTCATGTTGATGCCCTAATCCCCAATCTGTAGTTAGGGCCTTTGGGAGGTAGTTAGAATTAGAAATTGAATTAGGCCATGTAGGTGGAGCCTCCGTGATGGGACTAGTGTCTTTATAAAGGGATGACAAGCTGGGCTAGATCTCTTCACAGCGTGAGAACAAAGCAAGAAGATGGTTGTCTACAATGCAAGAATAGCACTTTCACTAGAAACCAAATATGCCAGTACCCTGATCTCAGACATTACAGACTGCAGGACTATGAGAAATAAATTTCTATAGTCTAACCACCCTTCACAACCCATGGTGTCTTGTTATAGTAGCCCAAACTAAGACAAACATTATCCCTATCCTTATGAAATTTTTGTAGTAAAGATCTGAGTATCTGTAAAGGCCTGTATGTCCTTTAATATTTACGTCAATTTGTGGGTTATAAGGTCCTCTTTTATGTTTATCTCATATGTGTGAAGTAGGTCTTGTTATTTCAAACATCTAAAATAGTATGTTGGGCCTTATATGTAACAGATCTGAGAAGCATATCCATAGCTAATATACAGAAGTGTTGGGATTAAAAACCTGAGTCTCAGACTCCAGAGCCAATATTCCATTCACTATACTGCAACAAACTCTTTTTAAAATGAAAATAATCTTACAGCTCACACTAAGCTATATATTAGATATTACTGGAAGTTATTCTAATAATAGATACATTTTGGTCTTAAAGGAATTCTCTATTTTAATCCAAATCCAAAGGGCAGAATTCTAGTACTAGAAAAGCTCCTAGAGATTAATTCACCCTAAATTACTCATTTTACAGATGAGGAACAGAAACCTAGAAAATTACAAGGATTACAGCCCATGAGAAAAAGAGGCAGTGAGCTTCCTAATTGCAGTTCAGCCTTCTTCCCAGTACCCTATGAAAACTTTTTCCTAGCATTAGTATTCCTACTATTATATTCTGCCTTACTGTGTTTAATGGGGTTGTGTAATCAACTTTTATATTCTAATAATCCAGATCCGTTTGCCTGGATGACAAATTTTGTCCTCATTTTTTCTTTTATTCATCAAAATGCCAAAGAAAGCCCATACTGAACTGTTACATATCCTAAAATGTTATTGCTCACATTTATGTTCTCTTGTTCCAGGAGGGAAAAAACGCTATTAAATTATAACGAATCTGTTTGTAATATATTCCACAGCTTTGCAATAGCCTGAAATGTGAGCTTGATGATAGGCATCTCCAAATAAACTCACATCATTTCCTCTGTTCTCTGCCTATTTGGACAGTTGGTCGATGTCTTCACTCATCTGTAAATACTATGTGGTCTGTGTTATACAGCACAGTTTGTTTCAAAATATACAAGGGCACAAATCAATAACACTGCCTACCATTTTTAATGCAGGATTTGAAAGGTACTGAAGAGTTTGGGCAAATTTGCTTTATTATAGTCATAATTTGGTATATGTGTATTGTGTATTTATTTACATACATGTTGTCATTCTCCCTTTTCATATTCTTATGGCCAGTAATAAACATTTCAGAAATATTACCATTCTTATTCATTTTTATTATGCTAGTTAAGGAAAATATTTATATTTTTGTCACTGTAGAAAAGTCTCAACCCCAATTTCACTGTAGAGGCCAAAATGAATAGCTAGAGACTTTCTTAAATAAGACCTTCAAAGTCAGATGTTATGTATTCAAATTTCAGCTTAATCACTTATATTATTTGACTTTGGACATGTAACAGCCTTTCTGTACCTCAGTTTCATCATTTGACAACAATGGAGCTAATAATATTACTTCTTAGGATAGTTTGCAAAGATTAAATGAGATAACCTATAAACACTTCTTGGCTCCACTCCTGGTACACAGCAAGCATTCAGTATACATTAACTATAATCGTGATAATGATAACATTACGCATGACGATGGTGAGGATTATGATTTAATTTCTCAGATTACAAATGTCCAAGGCAACAACAAATTACTCAGAATAGTATCCATAGCACATATTTAAGTGTCCTATGTCAGGGAACTCAGGTAGACTTCCAGTGACCATATAAGATCATTAACTATGAACACATCATGCTATGAACACACATGCCAAGAGCAGCATTACTAGTAGAGGAATCAAAGAATCCGTAATTAATATGACGTATTTGGAAAACTCACCATAGGTGTGGATTTGTGAATGTTGGCCATATATAAAATTATATAGATCCATCCCTTTCCTGATAGGCAGGCCAAGTGGGGAATATGCCAAGGAAGAGGTCCTGAATTATAGGAGAAAGAATACCAGATAATGTCCAAGGAGGAAGATGGGGGTGGGGGCAGGCAGCTAAAATAACACTGTGCACAGCAAGCTATCTAAAGTGTGGGCATGACAATGACTATGGAACCCTGGTGGTGAGTAAATCACAGCAGGTTAGAGTGAGAAACAGAAGATGAGTGAATTGTGATCTGGCTCAGTTCTAGAGAACTCCACTTGAAAGGGTTCCCTGCTTGCCTTTTACAAGGGCCACAGTAGGAATAACATGCAATGGGCAGAGTATGGATTGTCAGCTGAGGTCTGTATACATCCATTTATCTAAGACACAGAGCTTGTTAGTTGCTAATCTGGTTTTAAAATCCATTGATGCTCACTCATAATTCTGAACTTGTTCCACTAGATCACATGAGAAATGCTGAATCAGACAAAGTCACTTATGCTAGAAGTACTTTCATAAAGATATGTTCATTTACTAACATGATTCCCATAGATCTGATGATCCTAGACTCTTTTAGCAAATTGTGCAAGTTAGATTAAAATTGTATTATATAGAAATTTAAAAAATTATCAGTTTCCACTAAATATAAAAGAGACATTAATATATATCTATGCTAGTCTTTTAGAGGTACAGATATACTTGAATACTTCTTTGGACTCATGCGCTTTTCTAATCTATTGGTTTCAATTTTAAAAACTTCTTTGCCTATAAATGTATCTAATGGCCATATTAATACCCACTGCATAACCCATTATGAGTCAGAACACATCAAGCTTCTCAAAGGCCCTTCCGTGGCTTCTTAGGTAAAAATCAATGTCCTTAGAAGGGCTATAATCCGGTCCATGAGCCGATTCATAGTTTCTGGTCTCTCTTGTTCATGGTGTTCCAATGATTCTAGTCCCCTTGATTATTGCTACTGAGGTGCCTTGTACTTGTTCTTTCCCTGCCTATCATTCTCTTCCTGACCCCAGATATCCACATGGATGACTCCCTCACTTCCCGTAGATCTTTACTCAGAAGTCACTTTCTCAATGAAAGTTCCAATGGGCCCTCAAACAAACATTTCAGTGTACCAGACAATTCATATTTTCTCTCCCTGCCTTAAGTTTTTTCCTTTGTTCTTAACCATATATAATGTGATATATTTCACTTATTTGTTTTATTTATTGTTTTTTTCCTCCTACAAGAATATAAATTCCATGAGAGCAGGCTGTTTTGTTTTGTTTTGTTTTGTTCAATGCTAGATCTTCAAATACCAGAACATTACCTACATTTAATGAGGCAATAAAATAATATATAAGATACAAACAAACTAATATGTGAGTGAATTCTTTTTCCTTTAAAATTAAATTTAAAATTGCGTGAATTCCCCACTAGAGAAATAATACAAAATTACTTTCAAACTATATAATATAGAGTTTAAAGAATTCTCTGACATTGAATTCCTTCAAACTGGCTTTTTATACTTAGCCAACTTAATTTCTGTCAGTCAGTATCAGTGCAAACATTTCTGTCTACAAAATTCTCTCTTTGGTAGCGGTTAGAAGAATCTTCACATTTTTTACATCCATACCATCATTTTCACTTTTGAAAGTCCACTCTTCCTCCTCTTCTCCATTCCAAATCCTGCCTCCTTGAAAGTACAGTACAAGTTCCTTCTTTTCTAAGAATAACTCTCCTATACCAACTAGCTAAATTACTCTTTGATAATCTCACTTTATTCACCTGAGATATTTCTTGTAGCACTGTCTTTTTCTGGATTTATGACATTTTGTTCATATATTTAAAACACTATTATTTATCTCTCATCTTAGTTCTCTTTTGAAATCTCAGTATTGTACAGTTGTGTGAAACCCTCTTCAGTGCCTAACATGGTGTCTTATTTATGACATGCTCAGAAAATATCTGTTGGTAGGTTTTTTCTCATGGTTATAATAATGCAGTGGTCTGGTTTAAAAGAACATTTAAAATCAATAGGATAAGTAAATTGGTGGAATAGTCAGACTAATCAGAAGTTACAGTCTCTGCCAACAAACCTGTCTCTGAAAAATAATTATCCAGTTTTTCCTCAATTCCATTAGAGCATTTCTAAAGGATAAGTGAGTAGGCATGCTCTGAGTGTCCTGGAATATGAAGTGGGAAGTTTTACCATTGAGTCATAAAGGCAAACTTTTATTCTCTCCCAATTTCCATAGCTAAACTAAATCTAATTCCAGTGTTTCATGAATAAGAGAAGCAGGCAAAATTATTGGGAAGAATCTACTCTATTGCTTGTATATCAGCCTTTTAAAGGATACTTTAGTCCAGAGTCAGGAAGGTATATAATCCTTTAGAAAAGCAATGTAACAAACTCACCAATAAGACCACATACAATTGGGTACTCACTCTCCTGAGCTGTTTATCTCAATTTTACATCTTGCTTGTCATTTTGAAAGGCATTTTTCTCTTAAAATCCTATCTGTTTCTGAAGACAGGAAAGCTATATCCTAATATGGCGACAATTGCTGTAAATTTTTGTTATTTACTGAAATCATACTATTGTGTCTATTGTTCCTACTTCATTTTCAAGAATAAATTGCTTGAAGTGTGGGTTAGTACATAAATATCCCACTCAAATTAAATGGTTGTCAAAAATGTTTTGGGGAAATTGCACTGAAGAATAAACCAAAACTGCGCGATTTATCATCAAGCCTGCTCAAGTGTAGCAGTACATCAAAAGTCAGAGAGGAGGAGCCCTTCCCCAACCAGCTTTCTCAGTGAGTATGCCTTTGAGCTCCCATGTATACCTTGTGGAAAAGGAGTGTTAGGGCAGCAGTTAATGACTATTTAAAAGTGAAGTAATTTAATCTGAAGGAGGAAAAATTTCCATGGCAGTGAGTGTGCTCTGGAGCTTAAGAAAAAGGAATTGCCATTGACCTTGTTAGTTTAATTAAGTGATTCCCAATTAAGAGACTAACAGAATGTTGGCAGCTAATGACATTCAAACTAATATTGGCTTCAAAGGGCATCCTAAAATTCTTGATGATGATGATGATGATGATGCCAACAATGCTGTATTACTATCTACTATGAAGCAGTGCGTTAAAAGGACAGAGCATTCTAAAATATATACCTTTGATATAGCATTGGAGGAAAAGCAGCAGACACATGTATTTTGTGGAAGACTATATGTCTATTAGGGGAGGGACATGATAAATAGAGAAACAGAAAGAGAAAACTTGAAAGTAACCTGTCTTCTATTAAAAAAAGAAGAAGAAAACAGCAACAACAGTAATAAAACTGAAACCCTTATAGATTAAATATCTTATATAGTTGTTTATTACTTGGCCCAAAAAATATTTATTTTGTGCCTATTTGGTCAGCCAGTGGAGAGAAAGAAGTAAATTGTGTTTATCCATGTTTCTTTTTGCTTCCTTCCCAGCTAAGACTTGCCCAAATTATTTCCTAGAGTAGAGATATCTAAAGAGCAAGCCAGGCAAATCCAAAAATGATCAGTGTCAAAATAGATTCTAGAGGATTTATAACAGTCTGTTCTCCAAAGATATTGGCTTCACATAAGCTACTGGGCAAACCCCCATTGTTTCCTCATGGTAATTCATTTTCATGCACATGTGGCCTCAGGTCACTGTCTATGTGGTATGGTCCACAGACCCTAAGAGAGCTTGCGCCTAGATATCTTTCTGAAAGTTAAAGTTTTCCAAAGCTCTGTTGCAGCACTTATATTTTCTGAAAAGCATTACACTTTCTTCTAGGCATTTTTAACTAAGATTTTAAAATATATAAATATATTTTATATATATATAGCAATATATATACATGTGTATATAGATATGCATATACATATGCCTATATATCTATATGTGTATCTATATCCATATCATCTATATCTATATCTATCTATCTATCTCTCTCTATATATATATACACATGTATATATACAACCTATATATGTATATCTATATAGATATATATCAATAGGGTTTTGAGATTTAGACCAAACTATTTATCATTTCTGCATTCCCTGAAGATTTTTCAAGTGGTCTTCTCCAAATCTAGCTAGGATTTCTGGTGGAGCAGGAGGCATTTCATTTTCACTACCATAGCTTTAGCTTCCTATTGAGGATTCTAGACCCTTTGATGGAGAAGGGCAATTGCTTCATTAAATATTTCAGGAAATCAGATATGCACCTGTCAATAAGAGATACCTCATAAGAAGAAGTAAGGGAAAGAGAGCTAAGAGAACTACCCAAAGCAGGGAGAATATTCCTTAGATCATCAGAAGCAATACATGAACCCTGTGTCCTGCAGGCAGATAGAACCACATTGACAGAGAATAAGGGACATTGGTGCAGGAGATAGAGAGACACGGATGAATAACCAAGATGCTAATCCTTAGCATCCCAGTGTTTACATCCACACAATATGCTGTAATAATTTCCTGCACATTAGTTTCAACATTTCAGCCATATGCTTTTTAAAGACAAGGACTGTGTCTTTTCCTTTATCTGTCTATCTTCCATGATAAAAGAAATACATATATATTGTTATTCAGTAACTATGGATGAATAAAATAAATTTATTAACAAAATTATAAAAAAAATTGTGTGTCTAATGCACAAAGTATTTCTCTCTTCCACAGACATGGCAGACATTGTCAAACACTCACAGTAAACTTCTGCTTGCAGCTGAGTCATGGTATAACCATCCTTCTCAACCTAGATGTTCCTTCTGATTAATCTACTTTCAATTAACCTATTTTCACCCTGATATTAAAGAGTTCTTCATAAAACATACACCGTAACTGGGGAAATCATCATATAGCCAGAAAATGACATTTTATGCACATAAAAGATTGAAAGGTCTGAACAGGATGAATTTGAAATTATCTACCCCCCCCATCCTGCAACTCTCCCCTTACTGCCTATACCCTACATGAACAAGATAGTGGTAATACTGACTAACTCTTTTCACCTACCACCCGTATCCAGTGGTCCAAGTTTTGTCAAGTCTTCTACCTACACGACATTTTGGGAAACTTTTCTCCACTTATGATGTTGTTTTCTTAATTCTGGCTCAAATAACTTTTCTCCTGAATTGCTTAAATTATCTCCTTTTGTCCCTAGTTAATTTCTTCCTCTAATTTATCTTATATATAGTTACCAGAGTGGTCTTTATGAAATTCGAATCTTATTAAATTACTACTATACTTAAAATACACAGTGAGTCCTCATACTTTCAGAATAGTATTAAAATAATTTCATGTAGAATATAAGGCCCTGGAGGAAGAGGCTGCTGTTGTTAAAATCACCTGTTCTTTACCCACCTACATTACAATTCTTTAAGGCAATTTTTAACTTCTGTTACTCTTCTTGATACCTCTGTGAGTACTGTCGCTTCTACTTAAAATACTCTTACACTTTATTCATCTGATCCACTGACTCATTAATGTGTTTCAGATTTCTGGGGATTCTAAAGAACTCTATTAGGAGCTCGAATGAACAAGTGGGAAAAAAGATACACAGGTAGGACTCATATATGACCCTATTAAATTATACTTCAACCAGTCAGTTAAACTGTTATCCATTTTCATATTGGGGTTCCATTGTAGGATTGTGTTTAAATAAAGAATTTTTTACTCTAAAAACAAAGCAATGCCACTGAGTTTCCCTGACCCCTGTTAGATTTAGATTGCAGATTATCTTGGTTGGTCTACTTCCAGAATATAAAAAGGAGGACATCTAAATGGTTTTGAAAATTTTTAAATTCGTGTATTGGTGAACTTGGGAAACAGAGCAAAGAATCTCTCAGTAACATAATGTCCTATTTAAGTATGTTTTCTAAGCATTTATTGGAAAATATTTCTGTTATCATTCTCATTACAGTGGCACATTTTGACAATGAACTTTGAACCCCTAGGGAACCCATAGATGAGCTTTAGAGATTCAGTGAAACACTAGAAATGGTATGGAAAAAAATTTTATCCATTTCTGTAGGAAGAGGGTTTATAAGTTTATTGTAGTCTCAGAAAATCCAAGATGACAAAATGTTTAAGTATGTCTCCTTTATAAAGACAATTAAGACAAATATAATTGTAAGATGAAATATGTTTCTTTTTAAAAATATAAATTCAATATAATAAAAGGCAAGATAATATTACCCAAATAAAACATGTGAATACAAATTAATTGCCCCCAACATTTATAATTTCTTTTATCTAATAGTATCCAGTTTTAGCTCACCTAAAGAAGGATTTTGTTCTATAACCTAAAGGACATGAGCATATAGTCTATACTTATGTAAAGTAAGAGATCTTGTATATCTTTGTGATACCTTGTGTATCTTCAAGAGATAGACAAGACTTAAGTGGTTAAATAGTATCAATAGAGGTCAGAGCCAAGGACTCGCTTTATCACTAGAGCAGATAAGAGAGTATCTGGACATATACAGAGTAAAAGATGCATTTTCTGATGATATTCCAAAGAATGGAGAGAATTTCTGTAAATTTATTTTAGATACTTTTCATTAAATGTATAACTGAACATGGAGTCACTTTTAACTAAAACACAACATTGTTGGTTTCATTTGAATGATATCAAAAACAATTTTTTTTATTATGGTGAAGGTATTCTATCCTTGAGTCATTACCAACAATCTCTCTTGGAAGACTCTACATCTCCTTGAGGGGATAGCTTTCTGGGCAATACATTTTTGCCTCCATCTCCCAACTGAGTACTACTTGTGATGGGTTATATTTGATGACAACTTAAGTGGATCCTGCAAAGGGTCTATTATGTTCCCTTTCCAAAGAATTGGAGTACAGAAACCATAATAATAATCAATCCATCATAATTATGGGCTCTTGAAATGAAAAGTCAGGTTGGTGTGAGGTTAGGCATCAGGACTGGTAAACTAAGTCCACAAACAACTCTTGGGAAACAGAGAGACTATGAGAAAATATTTGAAAAATAAGCAGAAGTGCAAATGCAACTAAATAAGAGATAGAAGCAATGGTTTTTGTTACCGTTTACCATATCTAGATGCCTTGTGACACTTGATTATCTGCTGTAGTCTTTAAATAAGCAGCTTTCTACTTGAGTCTTCTTGCATGTATTAAGTTCCTTGCAATTGAAAACATCAGGACTTTTCATGCTCTCCTGGCCTTGAGTACTAAATTTCTATGTAATGAAAAAAATTACAGGGGCGCCTGGGTGGCTCAATCAGTTAAGTGTCCGACTTCAGTTCAGGTCATGATCTCATGGTTTGTGGGTTCGAGCTTGCTTTGGACTCTGTGCTGACAGCTCAGAGCCTAGAGCCTACTTTGGACTCTGTTTCTCCCTCTGTCTCTGCCCCTCCCTTGCTCGCACTCTGTCTCTCTGTCTCTCTCTCTCTCTCAAAAATAAATAAACATTAAAAAAATAATAAAAGCCTGAGAAGTCAGAGTCATGAAGAACTGGAGCAATAGCTAGAAGAAGAGGACAGAAAGGCACCCTTAATATAAAATACAAAACTATATACAAATATATATGTATCTGCATACACACACACACACACATATCTACACACACACACACACACACACACACACAAATATGCTTAATTCTGGAATTTTAGGTCATATGAAGTAGTCCTGAGAATGCCTTTCACCCCTCTGTAAGCCAAACAGATCCTTAATTAATGGTATTACAATTCCTACTACCATTATTACTACTGTTACTACTACCCATACTACTGCTGTAATAAAATGAATCTCTTGTATCTCACAGCACTCTGCAATGTTTGAGTGATGTCTCATCCAGCTCCTCATGTGATTCCCTTGGAAATCCAGTGATGCCAGTATAGAAGACATTTTTATCCCTTTATACTGTCCAAGAGACTGAGCCTCACAATGTCAAACATTCTGACTCCAGATTAATTCTACCCTTACAGTTACATTACAGAAATAGTCGCATATCACTTTTCGGTTGAAATTAACATCCTGAAAACACACTGTCTTTAGTTCAAAGAGGTTCGGAGAAAAGGAAATCGTTGGAATCAGCAAAATCTATTCATTCCTAGAAGTCTCAAAACGCAGACCCTAGTGCTGTGGGAAAGAATGGTTAGATATAACAAACCATGTGCCTATTATCTATTTCAGCAGTGATCGTATACTGTATACCAGCCATATGCTCATCACTGTGCTAAGGTAATAAAAGGGAAGATAAACCAGCTTTCAAGGGATTTTCTATGGGAGAGCAACAAGTGAAAACCAAATGTGATCTGTATGGATTTGCAGAACTATGAATAAGAGAGAAAGTTATATGGGCTCCAAAAGTCAGCACAGAGTATTAACAAAGACACAGGATGATATACAACATGAAATACATCATAGGGCATGCATAGAAATAATTTTACTGTAAATATCAGAAATTTTTATTGATGTTGAAGAATATTATTTTAGAAATATGAATCCCAATTATTGAGTATAATATGGCTGGAAAGAAAGATTAGCAAAAACAAGAACAGAGAATAATTATCAAGAATAATTGAAGCAAACAATTTATTTTAAAACAAAAATTTTTTAAATGTTTATCTTTGAGACAGAGAGAGAGCATGAGCAGGGGAGGGGCAGAGAGAGAGGGAAACACAGAATCTGAAACAGGCTCCAGGCTCTGAGCTGTCAGCACAGAGCCCAATGCGGGGCTCAAACTCACGGAGTGTGAGATCATGACCTGAGCTGAAGTCGGACGCTTAAACGACTGAGCCACCCAGGTGCCCCTGAAGCAAACAATTTAAATCTGTGTTGGAAAAGAATGGAAGTAAATAGAATAAATAAAGAGGGAAAAGCACTAAAATCATAGAACTTTCAAGTTAGATTTAATTTTTCTTATTTTATATTTTAAATGTTTATTTTTTAGAGAGAGAGAGAGCATACGTGGGAGAGGGGCAGGCAGAGAGGGGGACAGAGGATCCAAAGTAGGCTCTGGACGGACAGCAGTGAGCCTGATGTGGGGCTCAAACTCATGAACTGCAAGATCATGACCTGAGCTGAAGTCAGACACTCAACTGACTGAACCACCCAGGTACCCCTCAAGTTAGACTTCAGAGCTCATGATATTAAAGCTCAATAATTTTACAGATAGAAATAGTACCCAATATCAGGTAATATGACAGAATTTAGAGTTGAGTTACTAGTATGTTACTCATTTCCCTCGTTAGAAATGTAGAAACTGAGGCCTTAAACTCTAAAGTTATTTTACACAATTTAGCAGTTTACCAACCATTTGGGGACCAGAACCCAGGTACAGTGACTCTTCTTCTGTTTAATCCCCTTTTAAAATGTATGTTGATCTGCGTACATCAGTGCTTTATTACAAAATATACATTTGAAAGTCATTGTATTTTGCAAAAGTCAAATAGCATTTTTATGCCTTTCTCTCATCAACCCACTGGATGATTCAATGTATCCAATCTTTATCATAATAGATATTTTGTTACCAGACAAGTAATATGTAGTAAATATATTTTTCTTTCCTTTTCTTTTTTTTAACATTTTGCTTACTGAGAAGTCATTCTTTCTCAGAAGATGCCCAGTGAAATTTGAATGCATGGATTTCCTTGACTTTGTAATATATGATATATATTATAATATATCTAATGTCAAATAACAATGCTATTAAAAAGTGAATGGAACATGTGGAGTACCCACTTTCAAATATAGGACTTTAGAGCCCTGAAATATGAGCAGGAAACACCACAAATATATCTTTCACTCCAAATAAATAGAGAGGATTTCAGGGATAGAGCTTATGATGTATCGTTATGGGGACTGTTTAGAGGTTAACACAACAAGGGGTGTTTCAGTACTTAATGTGGCAAGATTAAGATTGTTGATGCAATATTTTTCATTTCTCAGTATATCGTGAAGAGTTATACAGCCCTACTACAGTTGTTGCCTAAGGCAGCCTGAAAGAGAGACATCTCATCAGGCTGAAACCTTTCTATTGAGGTCACCATGTAAACAGTTAATGAAGCAGAAACTCTCTGGGGATTCATTGACTGAGCACATTTAGATGAGTTCTATAGAAATGTTCAATCGGTGGTAGGGGAATTACTTCAATGATGCTTTAACAGAAAAACTGTGGACATCCAACCCTCCCTGCATTCAATGGGGTGTTCATAATTAATTTTCTATTTTCTGAGCACATGTAACAGTTTGACTATATTTTTTTTTTATTATAAGCATTAACAGTTAAGCCAGAGGTCACACAACACATTAACTGCCCAGTCCAACTGAATAGAAGAGATCTGAGTTGTCAACTTCTTTTAGATTGGCTAGTCTCTTTCAGGGGAAGTAACCCCTGTATAATCCTGCCATGAACATGTGATGAACAATCATTGGTGTTTTATTTCCACTGTAACTACCATGATCATTCTTTCAAAGAATGTGCATTGGGTCCCTGCACCATTAGAAGTTCATTATACGTATGTAAATATCTCTTACTTAGCATTCAAAATGTGCCATGCACTATTGTAAATTATTCACAAATATTAACTCAGTTTAGTAAAATTTGTTTGTTACATACTCTTGAATCTCTTGTCACCAGAATATCTTGGTCCTCCTGAGATGCTCATATTTTCCTTGAGGATTTCAAGAACTAGCCAAGTTGTTTTCTTTCTCACCTCATCTACTGCCACATTTCTCTTTAATTTCAGTACACATATTGATGATCCATCTGATAAACTGATAAAACCATTTTTCAGCTCCTTCAGATAAGATGGTCTTCAGCTCTATCCATGAGTATAGCCATAATTGGATCTTACTTCAACTGGAAACATTTCTCCTTTGGAATTTTGAATATTCCCTTAAAGTGACAGCCTTCTCAAATTCACCTCTTCTCTTTTTCTGTCTCATGCATCGTGCTTATAATTTATCCAATCATGACCTCTTTCTGCTAATTTTTTCCCCTTTTATCTTAGTTGAGCTGCCTCCTTCTGGCTTCATTTGCTCCCCAGGGCTACCAACTTTCTAAGAGCCACTGATCACATCTCAGGCTGAAAATACCTGGAATTTCATCATCTTTGTTGTCACTGGGTTGGGTTTCTAAAATAATGATTTTACACAGAAATTTGAACATGTACATAGCATGGTCATTGATCTAATACACCACTATCACTATCATAACAACTATACTACTTTTTCTACCCTACCGTCGCCCTCACCATTACTATTCACTTTGCTTTTATTACGTGTTACCCTCTATACTAACAGTTTTGATTCTCTTATCT
The DNA here is from genome assembly GCF_007474595.2 of Lynx canadensis. NCBI lineage: Eukaryota > Metazoa > Chordata > Mammalia > Carnivora > Felidae > Lynx > Lynx canadensis. Next base: position 30,024,645 of record NC_044314.2, on the reverse strand, counting down.
CATTTAATTCTCACAACAACCCTGTAAATTTGATAATATAATAATATCCATTTTACAGATGAAAAAATGGAGGTTTAGAATATTTAAATAACAAATATGCCCTCTTTCTTGTTGGGATACAATGAGAAGTCAGGATTCTGTAACCCACAAGAGGGACCTCACCAGAACCAGACTATGCTGGCATCTTGGACTTCCATTCTCCAGAATGTAAGAAATTAATTTCTTTTTTTTTTATTTTTTTAATGTTTATTTTTGAGAGAGAGAGAGAGAGAGAGAGCACAAGCAGGGGAGGGGCAGAGAGAGGGAGACACAGAATCTGAAGCAGGTTCCAGGCTCTGCGGGGCTGGAACTCACAAACCATGAGACCATGACCTGAGCTGAAGTCAGATGCTCAACTGACTGAGCCACCCAGGCACTCCAAGAAATAAATTTCTTTTGTTTATAAGCCAGTATGTAAAAAATTACGTAGTGTACCTTTTATTCATATTTCAAAGAGATTCTTTACTTGAGATTAGAGTGTGTGATGGGATGAATTTTAATTAGTATTTCTTTTGTTTTACAGATTATTAGAAAATCTATAAACAAGTTATTGATAAAAAAGTCAAATAAGAATATAGGATTAAAGGGGAGCCTGGGTGGCTCAGTCAGTTAAGCATCTGCCTTGGGCTTACTCAGGTCATGATCTCATAGTTTGTGGGTTTGAGCCCTGTGTCAGGCTCTGTGCTGATAGCTCAGAGTCTGGAGTCTTCTTTGGATTCTGTGCTTCCCTCTGTCTCTCTGCCCCTACCCCGCCCATGCTCTGTCTCTGTCTCTCTCTCTCTCAAAAATAAATAAACATTAAAAAAATTAAAAAAGAAGAATATAGGATTAAATAAAACCTTAAACTTTATGATTCATTTTTAACCAATAAGACTTGCTTGCTTGCTTGCTTTTTTTTTTTTGAGAGAGATAGAGAGATAGACAAGTCAGTGGGGGAGGGGTAGACATAGAGGGTGAGAGATAATATGAAGCAGACTCCATGCCTGTCATGGAGCTCAATGTCAGGATCCTGAGATCATGAGCTGAATTGGAATCAAGAGTCGATCGCCTAACCGACTGAGCCACCCAGGCTTGCCCCCTATCTAGCTGTTCTAAGATACATATAAACTATAAATTTTTACAAGGTCATAAAATATAGCAGGCTCAGCCTCTACTCTTGAGTAGTATGTACCTTACCTGGGTAGAACATGTAAGCATATAAGCACTCACATACACACACTACAGATACTTTGAAGATACATACAACACAGTTTGTAAATATAGTTGTCAGCAGGTCAAGGTGACTGGCAAAAAGATGATAAGCATCCATCTTTTTATTTTAGTATTTTTGAACCTCTTTTATTATTATTGTTATTGTTGTTGTTGTTGTTTTTATTCCCCCTTCCTAAGAAGTCTTTATACAATTTTTTTCTTCTTTTCTCCAACCATAAAATTTTAATACCAGAGATATGCAGTATATCTGTTTTTATATTTTGGGCAATAAGGAGGCCACAACCCACTGCGGTAGCTAAGGTTTTTTTTCACTCCCCAAGAATAAATTTCACCCCCTTGGAAGGTGATATGCCCCTGTTGAAAATGCATGCTTGCTTTAGCATTATAAAATATGTATGTTGGAATTTAATGCTGTATTCTCAAGCTCCATTTTATAATCATGTAATCCTATTTTATCGCCAACTAGAAATGTTTCATGTTTTTAATTTTTTTATGTGAATTTGATTGAGTCTATTAATTTATACACTTCATGTCCTTTATTAAAATTCTTATACCTGGTAACAATTGATATCAGCAAGTGCATATTAAATCGAATACTGAAAGTTCAAGTAGGTTAAAGGTATAAAAAATTCCCTTCAATGTCTTGGGAGTCAAGCCAGGTAGTTGCATCAAATTTCTAAAATACCAGAAATTACCATTGTCTCCTACTGAGGGCAAGTCACAATTTGAACAACTAGTAAAAAAATGTTGATTGCGTTTATCTGACTATAATTTGTATCAATCCAGCAGTATAATAAACATCAAAGTAACCTCCACATAATGGCAAAAACAAGGCATAAAATTCAAACTCAATATCCTGTAAATGTGTCCCGGCTGGAGCCCTGGAGATTGTCTCCAGACTTGTAACACAATCAGGTCTGGGGAAATACCAAGAAAATGTTTTCTTTCAATCACTTGTAATTGGCATTCTTAAAGTGAAGGGAAGAAAATAAAAGGGATGGGATCTTTCGATTTGCTGCTTTTGTTTGGAATTGCTCCAAATCACAAGTAACTACAGGGCAAATTGACATCTTCTCAGTTGAGTTGTAACCTTTTCCTCCCCCATTTCTTTCCAGGGTGTGTAAACAAACAGATCTGAGTCAGGACATTGAAAAGTTGGCCTCAAACAAATGTCTCATCCTGACATTTTAGGCTGTATATAATCTCAACTCACTTTTACACTTTCCAACAGTATTTCTCTTTCTTTCTCAAGTAAACCTTTAACTGTATTCTCTAAGTTTCTTTATAATTACTTCCTGAATAAGCCATGCAAATTCTACCTTGGCAAACTAAGCTCCTTCTCATTTCCTGGTGTTTTTGGCATCCCCTCTCCTCTCTGCCTAGCAGAGGCATACTCATCCATCAAGATCTTTTACTGAGGCATTCTCAAAAATCCATACATTGATACATCTCTTCCCTGTCTGATAGTACTTGCTTTATCTCAACTGCTCCATATATCATGTTATTGATGTGACAGATATTCAATCAGCGGATGTTTAGTAAGTACTTACTACGTGCCACACAGTTTCTAGGCATCAGGAATAGACTAGGGAACAAAACAGATGAATTCCTACTCTTGAAGGATTTATATCCTGGGAGGGGGAAATGAACAATAAAAATATAATAGAAGGGCACCTGAGTGGCTCAGTCGGTTAAGCATTGGACTTAAGCTCGAGTCATGATCTTGCAGTTTGTGGGTTGGAGCACCGCGTGAGACTCTATGCTGACATCTTGGAGCCTGGAACCTGTTTCAGATTCTGTGTCTCCCTCTCTCTCTCTCTGCCCCTCCCCTGCTTGCGCTCTGTGTCTCTCTCTCTCTCAAAGAAAAATTTTAAAAACATTAAAAAATTTTTAAAATATAATAGATAAAATAGAATGTATGAAAATAAAACTAAAACGTAGTTTTTTTTTTTAACTACTTTCTTCCCCCAGTGTGGGGCTCGAAGTCACAATCCTGAGATCAAGAGTGGCATACTCTATCAACTGAGCCAGCCAGTTGCCCCTAAGACATAATATTTTATGTGAGAGGTCAGCAGCCTTTTTCTGTAAAAGGCCAGATGATACAACTATTTAATTTTGTCCTTGTGGTATGGAAACAGCTGAAACAATACATAAACAAAAATGAATGTGGTGCTGTTCCAATAAAACCTATGAACACTGAAATTTGAATCTGATAAAATTTCCCCATATTATTAAACATATTTCTTTTGAGTTTTAAAAACATTTAAAAATTGGAGCACCTGGGTGGCTCAGTTAGTTAAGCATCCAACTCTTGATTTTGGCTCAGGTCATGATGTCATGGTTAGTGAGATAGAGCCTTGTGTCAGGATTCCATCTCTCTCTGCCTGCTTGTGCACTGTCTCTCAAAATAAATATATAAACCTTAAAATAAGTAACTGAAAGACGAGACATAAATTTCACTTGACAATAAGAAATTTAAGAAATATAATAGTTCTTTAAATTTTCTATCCATTTCAGTCTCCATCTCACTTATTATCCCGTTTCTTCACCTGGGATCCACAGATACAACCCTTAACCCTCCAAGGAAGCCTGTGTATAGAAGAGTATTTCACAATTTTTTAATTATTATTTTTAAGCCTATTTATTTTATTTATGCATTTATAAATATTATGCGAAGAAGGATTCTATAGCTTCACAAGACTGGTAAAGGGATCCTTGGAATGAAACTCTATGAAGATCATTATAGGTCAAGTACCAAGAGACTAGATGGAAGGATGGAATTGAATTTGGACCTTGATATTATTAACTGCTTCTTATTACCTGGTTGACCATTGGTATCTCCTGCATAAAAATCCCTTTATCTTCTAAACAGATATACTCTAGGGACACCCAGCTCTTCACTTCCAGAATTAGCCCAGAATCTTTCTCCTTTGCCAACTCCAAACCATTCCCCTCCCCAACTCCATCCCTTACCTTTCGTCGTTGGCTCTTAGCAATGCCTCCATCTGGCTCAGTAACTCCTTTTCATAATTATTCCCAAACTGTCTCTCCTCATTTTCTCCCACCACTGACTACATGCCACACATTACTGGTCTGGATTTATCACAACCACTCAAAATATATTAATACTATCTGAGCATGTCTAGCACATGTTTCATTGAATTGTTACATTAGGCATTGAATTACTCTCCCAATTCCATTATCTTATTTCATCCTATTAAAAGCCTAGGATATAGCTAAGTTATTACTGTTATTGATATTTTATAGGTGAATAAACTGAGGCATAGAAAGATTAAGTAACTTAACTAAGACTGGATTTTTAATCCAGGTAATGCAGCTAAGTAGTCCATGCACTTAATAAATGTTCATGGTGATATCCAAGGTACGTAGTTATTCAGTACTTTTAAAAAAAATTTTTTTTAAATGTTTATTTTTGAGAGAGAGACAGACATAGCATTAGCAGGGAGGGGCAGAGAGAGGGAGACACAGAACCTGAAGCAGGCTCCGGGCTCTGAGCTGTCAGCACAGAGCCCGATGCAGGGCTTGAACTCACGAACCGTGAGATCATGACTTGAGCTGAAGTCGGATGCTCAACCAACTGAGCCACCCACACACCCCTAATTATTCAGTACTTTTAAGAAGTAAATATATTTTGCTAGATTGAAGCAAAAAAATATTTAAAAGCTGATATATCATGATCAAGTAGGGTTTATTCCAGAAATGAAGAGTTGGCTTACTATTTGAAAATCAACAAGATAGTTCACAGTACTAGCAAACTGAAAAAGAAAACACATAATCATCTTGATTGATGCAGAAAAAGCATTTAACAGAAGTTTGTTATCCAATCCTAATAAAAATTCTAAGTAAAGTAGTAATTCCAGGGAACTTCCTTAATCTGATAAAGGACATCTATGAACACCTACAGCTAGTATCATACCTAATGATGAAATTCTGAACATTTTACCTCAAGACCAGAAACAAGATGGGAATGTCTGCTCTCACCAATTATATTCAACATTGAACTGGAGGCTCTAGCCAGTGTAATCAGGCAATGAAAATAAATACATACTTCCAAATTTTAAAGGGAGAAGTAAAATTGCCTTTATTTCAGTATGATATAATCTATATATAAAATCTGGAACTAAAAAAAAAACCCCTGGAACTAATAACTGACTTTATCATTCATAGTTATTATTCAAGAGAAAAGGAAATACATATCTTTAAAAGTGTGGTATACAAATATTCAGAGAAGCTCTATTTGTGAATGCCCAAAACTGGAAATGACCCAAATACTCATCAGCAGAGGAATGGATGAACAAATTGCTCTATTTTCATATAGTAGAATATTACTCAGCGATGAATAAGAATAAGTTATTGCTACACACAACATGTGTAAATTTCAATTAATTATGCTGAGTGAAAAAAAGAAGCCAAACCAAATAAAAGTATGTACTATATGATTTCATTTATATAGGAGTCTAGAAAATACTGACAAACCTATAGTGGCAGACAGCATCTTAGAGGTTGTTTGGAGAAGAGGTTTGGGACGGGCAAGACAGAGCAATTACAAAAAGGCATAAGGAAACTTTGGGAAGTGATGATACGTTTATTATCTTAACTGTGGTGATGCTTTCACTGATGTATGCATATGCCAAAACTTTTTGAATTGTACACTTTAAATGTATAGAGTTAATTATATGTCTATTATACCTCAATGCTGCTTAAATATGTCTATATCTATTTTTATTATCAGTAGCAATTGAAATTAAACAAACATTACTTATAAGAGCTTGTGATTTTCCATACACTATGCAATGTCTAGCCCTATAGATTATTTACATATGTTGGAGTCATTATCATTACTTTAAAAATTGCCTTATTGTAGGGGCGCCTGGGTGGCTCAGTCAGTTGGGCGGCCGACTTTGGCTCAGGTCATGATCTTGCAGTCTGTGAGTTCGAGCCCTGCATTGGGCTCTGTGCTGACAGCTTGGAGCCTGGAGCCTGCTTCGAATTCTGTGTCTCCCTCTCTCTCTGCCCCTTCCCCATTCACACACACACTCTCTCTCTCTGTCTTTCAAAAATTAATAAATGTTAAAAAAATTAAAAATTGCCTTATTGCAATGCATACACTGTAAAGAAAAGTTCACCGTAAAGAAAGTTCACTGTTGTACCCACATACACTTATACCATGTAAATTAATTTTCCATTCTGATGCCAACAGTGTAATTGCTCAGATAACTGAAAGTAAAATCAAGGGTTCATTTTGTAAAAAAAATAAATGTTAACTTTAGCTTAAATGAGCAATGACAATTAGCCAAACCTTTTGACTAATATTCAGAATTAGCTTAAAAATGAACTGTAACAAGTGTGTAAGAAGCCAGATTCACCACAAGCACAGAAGAGGTACTTACTTTGGTACTTAGGGACCTATAATAATTAGGATATCCAATAAATTCCTTCTTTAGACATCAAAATGTAACCTGAAGACCGGAAAAACTACTATAACTTTCAGAGCTATATAACTTACTTCCAGGGATTCATTCCAAAATGATTTTATGTATCCCATGTCACTGGCATAGCTAAAAAATAATAATAAAACTTGTTTTCAAACTTTTCAAGGAACCAAAATTATACAGTTTAAAAAGTTGTACAATTTCATTCTCTCCATGCATATGTGTATCATAATAAACAAAAATTTAATTTCCTCCCAGTAATCTATTTTAAGGAGGAATGAGTCTGAATTTGATAAAAATTTCCATAAGCATCCTCAAAGCCTAGACTTTTAAACCTGAGGAGGCTTGGAAATCAGCTAGTTCAGTTCTCCATTTTAAACATGAAAAATTGAAACCTACAATGATGTGCAAAATTGATATACTGAGATAACAGAGAATAAGAAGTAAAACCCAAAATACTTACTTCATTCTTTGTCTCCTGATGATTACAAGCAAAGAGAAAAGACAGATCTTGAGATTTAAGAACAAAATTTCCTATGTCTTGAGTTTTTCAAATTATTATTCAATGAAGTAGGCTATCTGTTCCACAAATGCACGGCTTCTATATCTTCCAATACTACAGGCTTCATGCACACTTCATTTGTTAAAAAATGTCATGAATATTAAATAATTGACAGCTGCATACTTTGACCTATGCCTGAAGCAAGCACCAGGTATATTAGGAACACTATAGTTCTACAAAGAATAGAAGGATAGAGCTAATTAAATCCTGGAGAACTCATCTGCAGAGATTGAGATACCCTCTGGCATTTGTTAACACCAGGCAAAAGTCACTAATTATAGCTATACTATTCATGACACTGAAGTGCTTAGGACCAGCCTGGTGTGCTTTTCTATGCCTGTAATTTTTTCAGAAAAACTGAAACCATCAAGGAACTTGACAGGTGTCATTTTACTCAAAAAGAGTTGCTTTCAACAAATCTAAAAAGGAAATGCATTTTCCCCATTAGATCAAATTAAACCATGAGAATGCTTTCTTCACCCTCTTGTTAGTTGTTAAGAAAAGGACTGTAGGGAACAACTCCTGCCTTGAAGGGTTGGCACTTAGGCTGTTGGGCAGTGATCCCACACCTAAAGTATAATACATGACTATTAATTGATGGACATTGATGGAAACCAATAACATTTAATTTAATTCAGAAAATACTTATTGAGTCCTTGTAAGGGGCCAGTTGCTATGCTTGGTCCTGTGGATGAAAACTCTTCCATTTTGAAAACCTATAATCTTGTGACTTCAAATTATACATTTTCATGACTACCTTTTACAGCTAACTCTATATCTGCATTTTTTGAAAAGGCTAATATGTATGTGTAGTTTGAAATGTCTTTGGAAGGATGTGTCTTCCCCAGAATATCACCGTCATCTTGCCTAGGATGATGCAACACTCTGAGCTTCTCAAGGATTATCAAAACTGTAAGGAACCTAAGAGATTATTTAATCACCACCTCTTATTGTGAAAAAAAGGAATAATGAGCTCAAACAACTTATCCACGTCCACTAATCATTCATAATATTGACGGCAAAGTTGTACAACTACTTTTTGATTTCTTTCCAGTTTTTTTTAGTATTCTGTTTCAATTTTTGAAAAATTATTTTTCTTTACCTCTTTATCACACACACACACACACACACACACACACACACACACACACAAACATCTTCTTAAATATGGACAATTGGAGCTCCTGGGTGGCTCAGTCAGTTAAGTGTCCGACTCTTGATTTCAGCTCAGGCCATGATCTTGGGGTTTGTGAGTTCGAGCCCTGCATCAAGCCTTGCTTTGGACTCTGCACACACAGTGCAGAACCTGCTTGGGATTCTCCCTGCCCATCCCCCAGTCACACTCTTTCTCTCTCTCAAAATTAAATGAACATTAAAAAAAAGAAGAAGACTTCTTTAAAAAAATATGAACAGCACATGAATACTTGCATTATTCCTTCCTGGGATAAAATTTATTTTATTGTTCAATTTATTTCAAAAACTAGAAAGTTAGATAACTGTATATGAACAGTAACATATTTATACATAGTGAGTTTATGAGAAGGAATAAAGTAACATCTTGGTTAAGAGCAAAGGCTTTGGAGTAATTTCGTTTGAATTTCAACCCCAGGTGCAACCCTACTGCTTATGTAGTGGTTCTGAACATTTCCACGCCTCAGTTTAATGTATGTTAAAAACAAACAAACAAACAAACCAAACAAAACAGGATGAAATGAGATTGTGTAGCTTTTTCTGAGAGCTTCCATACTTGGGGAAACAGAACATTTCCACTTGCCACCAAGCTGGGCTCCAAGCTCCAAAAAAACAGAAACTCCTTTGTTCAGGACCTATTGATTTGTTTCGTTTTTCATATCCTTTAACGAACTGGTAAACATGAAAAAAAAAAAAGTAATGAGATTTTTTAAATGAAACACTTCTTGTAATCTTTGACATAGAGTATGCACTCCTTAAATATTAAAAAACAAATAGCAGGGGTGCTTGGGTGGCTCTGTCAGTTATGTGTCCAACTTCCGCTCAGGTCATGATCTCAGAGTTTGTGGGTTCAAGCCCTGCTTAGGGTGCTGCACTGACAGCTCAGAGCCTGGAGCCTGCTTTAGATTCTATGTCTCCCTCTCTCTCTCTCTCTCTCTCTCTCTCTCTCTGCCCCTCACTCTGCTTGTGTTCTCTCTCTCTCTCTCTCAAAAATAAATAAACAAAAAAAAACCAGCAAAAACTTTTTTTGATACACTGAAAAAGACAGTTTTCAGATTCCATTCTTCATGTGTAACTCCATTTCATTCTAAATAAAAACCAAATAAGCTCCATATTGTGAACAACATCAGGATAAGATACAAAAACAAATATTTTTTGATAGAAAAGTCACTGATTACAAACTGATGCTTACATCTTACAGACTTAAAAGCTTAAGGAAAAACAAAAAAGATTACTACATCATGATAGAAACTAGAAAACATTTGAAAATCAGTATGGTGTACTCATACCACATCAAAACTTGTGGAGTGAAGATGAAGCATTATTTAGAAATAAGTTTTACAGGAGCGCCTGGGTGGCTCAGTCAGTTCAGTGTCCGACTTCAGCTCAAGTCATGATCTCGTGGCTCATGGGTTCGAGCCCCACGTCAGGTTCTGTGCTGACAGCTCAGATCCTGGAGCCTGCTTCCGATTCTGTCTCTCTCTGTCTGCCCCTCCCCTGCTTGCGCTCTGTCTCTCTCTTTCAAAAATAAATGAACATTAAAAAAAATTAAAAACAAAAAGAAGTAAGTTTTACACCAAAAGGATTATATCTGAAAAAATTAATTAAGCTAAATATACAAGATCTTTAAAAGAAAAACTGTAAATAAAAGGAATTAAAACAAAGAAAGTAGTAAGTAAAATAAATGCTAATGAAATTTAAATTAAAAGGAAAGAAAGGAATCAACAAAGCTAAAAACAAGTGTTCTTTGAAAAATCTATTAAAACACACAAATTTATAGCAAAAGTGACCAAGGAACAAAAATGAAGAAATAAACTATATATATATGTGTGTGTGTGTGTGTGTGTGTGTGTGTGTGTGTGTACACACACGCACACACATATATAATATTTTATATATTTTAAAGTATAGAGAAAGTATTATGAATTTGGAAGCATAAATGAAGTAGAAGATTCCTACCAAATATAACCTACCAAATACTGTATAAGTAGAAATTTTAAATAAGTCAATCTTAAAGCAATTTAAGATTTGAATGATTTGTGAAAATTGTATCTATTGGCCTAATATATAAAAGACTCAGAGTAATTTAGAGATAGTTCTAACTCATAATGAATAGATAATCCCAATATTATGTGAACTTTTACAGAAAATAGAAAGGGAGATTGCTCTATATCCCATTCTCTCAAGAATTAGATACTTGACTAAATAAACTCACCCGTACAACCTGTGGAACTAAATTTGTAATATTACACTTCCCTCAGGTAGTCTGTAGTGGAACAGTTCTAGACTAGAACATGCATTTCAGAAAAGAAGGATCCTTCCATATGCTCCTCAAATCCTGGGCACACAGCTAACTCTTCAACGTTAGACTAATATGTAATATTTTGTCATTGTTGTCCTAAAACTACTAGGTAGCCATAAATCCAATTTAAAACCAATTCCCTCTGCATGCTGTGATTTCAGAAATCAGGTTTTACTTAAAAATGGTCTCCAAACTTATTGGCTTAACACAAGCATTTATTATTTTTCATGATACTGAAGGTGGACTAAGTGACTCCAGGACTGAGTTAGCTTGGTTGCAATTAATGGTCTAGGACTGCCTCCCTCCCATGTCAGTTGGTAGGCTGGTTGGGCTACAGAATCTCAACTGGGTTGGCTTGACTCTGCTCCACATGATCTCTCATCCTTCAAGAAGCTTGCCTGTGCTTCTGCACGTGGCAGTCCCCAGGTTCCATAAAGCAGATAAAGGACTGATATGCAGGTACTTTACAAATCTTCCTGGCCAAAACAAGTTGGCTGAAGCAAATGCAGTCCAGACTCAGTGTGGGAGTGTACTACCAATGGGCAGAGATGGGGAGAGGAGAATAACTTATATCAAATATTTATACCAGTAGAAAATAGAGAATATTTGTTGATTTAAGGTTATATTAGGGCTGGTGTATTGAAGAACAATTCAATCAGCAGACGAAAGTGCTCTGTACATAGTCACTGTTGGGCATGTTGATCTTATATCATTGATTTCAATTCATTTCAATCAATTCACTGGTATTCTCTCTCTGTGCTCTGGTACATAACAAGAAAAGATCAAATATGTTCATGGTTCTCAGTGCACTGAAATTTAATTGAGATAATACACCACCATTTTAAAATTTAAAACACCTCACAAAGCATTAATTATACCCAGCTAAAAGGAAGATACAATAGATTTCACAACAGGATTTCACCCACAGGAAGGGAGATCATAAACAGTCAAACAAAAGGACAGAAAATGCTTAAGTAAACAGATGACACTCCGGTAGAACTTGAGGAATAAGTAGAAATTTTTTAGAGAAGAGAGAAGTTGAGGGTTTTCCTCATGAGAGCAATAAAAAGTAAATGTTGTAAAAATATAAATAATCTTGTCATGAGATGGAGATTTGTAATAAATTGCTCTGATATACACTGAAGAAGTGAATGGGAGTGAAACAGGTTCTGTTGGGTTATAGAAGATCAGGTTCTCTGTTCTTGCTGATGTCACCTAGACTAGAGTTGATGCTATAGGCCAGAAAACTTAACGTGTACTCCTCTTCCCCTAGGTTTGTGTTCAGCTGTTTTAAGCCCAGCATTAAAAAACTAAGCAGCTTGAAGTCATGGGTAGTAACAGAGCTGCTTAAGTGAATTTACTTCTAATTAAGTGATATTTAGCAGAATCTAGGATACATGAATCCTTTGCTACTTATCTCACCCAGTGCAGATTGTGTGATAATGTATGCAGAGGAGATGATCTTACATAAATCATACTTTATATTGATTCAAGACTTTTGCTTCCACATTCTATACAGGGTATCCCTCCATACAACCACTCCTGCTATTGGCTGCTGTTTTGAAGATACACATCTTAGGTCCTAAAATGATACCAAGAGGGTCAATATCAAGGAGTATAAAACACAGATGCTAATAAGGCCTCTTAAAGTAGGAGTATAAGCAGTGAAGTTGGCACTTAAAATGGACTTTTAGTTATAATAACAAACAGAAACTGTATGACATGCCTACAACAGACGTCATTATGGAAGATGATTTCAAAGTTGAGGTGGTAACACCTTAAAATGCTATTGATAATGCAAGGATGGTGAGGAATGAAAATGTCTTTAGAATTGACAATTAGGAAAGCAGCATGAATTTTTTGTGACTTAGCTTATGATAGACAAGGAAGATTTTAAGGAATGGTGAGGATTGGAATAAAGTATAGAAAGTGGTTAGTATATCCTTAGGAATAGTTGAGAACATTATTGATTAGGGAATAGCATCAGCAAAAATCCTGAGAAAGGCATTAGAAAGACTGAATAGAGGGAGAAGATGAAGGAAGTGGTAGAGAAGGAAGTCAATTCCCATTTTACAATCAATTAATATTAGTAAATTATTTAGTGAATAACTAGGATATTTGCATATGGAGAAATAGCAACAATTAAGAGATTTTTACTGCATTAAAAAGTATAAGAAAGTGAGTCAAGTTGACTAAGTAGTTTAAACATTTTATAAAATGTTACTTTCTGATATAGGCATTTTCTTTCACACCACTGCCTTCATAACTCATGATTCTAATTCAATGAGTATTTAAAGATAAATGTCACTGAAAATGATTTTGGCCTGTTGTTCCTTATTCTTGCCCAGCTTTTGTAAGAAACACCTTAAGTAAGTAAGTAAGTAAATAAATAAGTAAATAAATAAATAAGTAAATAAGTAAGTTAGTAATTTGGAACTGCCAAACTTCCTTCCTGGCATTGAAACAATTTAAAATCCTAGAATTTGATGACATCATCACATCAATCCCTCTATCTTTTTGGAGGAACACAATTGACACTACCCATAGGAATAAGGTTCTAAACAGCATTCTAAGGTATTCTCATTTTTCCATCTCTAAAACTAACAAATGATACTTTATCATTCACACTATCTGGAATTGCAATCTTTTTTTTTTTTAATTAAAACTTTCATACGTTCTCAGTTTATCCTTAACCTCCTTTGTAGAAAAACAAAATAGTTATATTGATGATAATTTACTGGGCTTTATTCTCCTTTTATAGCCCAGAAACATTCAAAATTACTCAATTAAAAAATATATATGTAATCTTCAAGATGAAGAGGAAAATTCAGTTTTCCTTAACTTCTTTCATATTTTCCCATTTATTCATAGAATGAATGATTGGACATCCCATTGGCTTAAACTATCGTCTCCTTTCCAACCTAACTTTCAGATATAGTCTTGTATGACAACAAGTTTTAAAGCTATAGCAAATGGCCAACACATGGACATCACAGAAAGACCCTAAAGATTAGAGATCAAGGTCAGGGTGAGATCTATTCAGGTTACATGGTGACTGGATAAATTGGGTGTTTAGACTAGAAACTTGATTCTGCCTATGCTGAATAGAATCTGGCAGAACATAATGGTCAATTTGTTTTTAAGTATCGAAAGAATATTGAAAGCATGGATAAATTATCTAAGAAGCAAGCTGTAGTGAAAAGTACTAGAGTAAATGTTTGACAAACACGTATTTGAAAAAAAGACTTTTATCTAGAGTTTATAAAAATATCTAAAACTTTAAGAATCCAAATTTAATCAAATAAAAATTTGAAAAAATAGCAAACCTTAAAAAAAAACCCACTTCATTCAAGGAGAGGTTTGGCAAATAAACATAAAAACAATGGCAAAATTATAAGTCATTAGAGTAATGCAAATTAAAATCACATTGAGATACTATTACATACCTATTGAAGATTTTGACAATGTGGGATATTGGCAAGGAACAAAAGAAGCTAGAGCTCTTACATATCACTTTTGGAAGTGGAAAATAGAACATTCACTTTAGACAAAATTTTGGCAGTTTCTTCAAAATTTAAACATCCAATTTCCATGAGACCTAGCCATCTCATTCCTAGGTTTTTTCCCAAAAGAAATGAAAACATACATCCCCACAAAGACTTGTCTTTGAATTTCCACGCAGTTTTATTTATAGCAGTTCCCAAATGTAAACAGCCCAAATATTTAGCAGCTGATGAATGGAAACAAACTGTAAGATTGCCATACAGCTACTATTACTCAGCAATAAAAAGGAATGAACTACTGATGCATATAACACTATGGAGAAATCGAAAATGTATTGTGCTAAGAGAAAGAAGTCACTTACAAAAGTCCACATATTTCATTCTGGAAAAGGCAAGATGATAGTCATATAAAGAAGACCAAAGGTTTGGAATTAAATTACCAAGGGGTAGAAGAGAACCTTGGAGATTTATGGGAAAAAATTTCAAAATTAATTACATTGTATCTTTAAAATAGACAATTTTTTAATTATTTAATGAATAAACATTCATTTTGAGAGAGAGAGTTTGTGCTAGCGGGGGAGGAGCAGAGAGGGAGGGAGATGGAGAGAGAATCCCAAGCAGGATCTGCACTGCCAGCACAGAGTTGGACATGGGGCTTGATCTCACGAACCAGGAGATCATGACCAGAGCTGAAACCAAGAATTAGAAATAAAACTGATAACATAATGGAAGGGAAGGAAAAATAAGATAAAAACAGAGAGGGAGACAAACCATAAGAGACTCTTAAATACAGAGGACAAACTGAGGCTTGCTGGAGGGGTATTGGGTAGGGAGATGGGCTAAATGGGTGATGGGCATTAAGGAGGGCCCTTGTTAGGATGAGCACTGGTGTTATATGTAACTGATGAATTGCTGAATTCTACTCCTGAAACCATTATATACTATGTGTTAACTAACTTGGATTTAAATAAAATTTAAAAAATGAAAATGAATACAGTATGATTTCTCTAATTTTAAATCGATCCCTAATTTTACTCAGACCATTCTCTTCCCACTGAATTATTTTACCTAGTTTGATACTAGTATCTGTTTCTATCTAATGTCTCCATTACATTGTAAGTCTGAAGGCAGTGAAATATCTTGCTTTTCCCTTCAGAATGTCTAGTACAATGCTGGTAGATAGATTTCACTCATTGAATAACCAATTTTTCTTTTGTGAAAGGATGTTGTGGGACACTGAATCAAACTGATTTATCAGAGGAAGTATCTCTACTTAAAATATAAGAGGCCTAGCCCTGTGTGATTGTATAGGTTGTATACTTGTATAGGTTGCAACCTCCTATGAAAAATATTTGAAAACCTAATATTTCAACTGTTTGCTCCAAGGAAAAATAGTTTCCATCATAAACATTCATTTAAATATATTTGCCTGATGGAGCACAGATATTTAAAAACCTTAAATTCAAAAAATTAAACTGAATGGCAAAGCAGTAGACCCTGGTGAGCTGTATTCCTGCAGCAAAACTTTCTGGGAGAAACGGTTGGCCTGCATCTTCAGTCATTTTTCCATTTAATGAATATTTCAGTTGTTTTATGCATACAGTATTACATTGGCAAATGCTTGTTTAATGGACTGGAGCTAATGAAAATCGAAGTCATGAACGTGTCAACTCCAATCCTGTAGTTCTTACATCACCTGAGTTTTCTCCAACTCCTAGCAATACATTTTCCCAGGGATCCTTAAAATCAGGTTAACTTACTTTCTTTGCAGAGTGAACAAAAGATAGAAGGATGTCCAAAAGCAGATGGCTGGACACTTGGTTCCAGTAGTCATCTAATTAGGGTTCCTAAACACTCGCATCCACCTCTGACTTGGAACTGAAATGCCCAACCCACTTTGATCATGACATCACCGTATTATTTGTTTTTATTTTGTACATTTTCTAATTACTGAGAGAACTGAAAAATTAGTCTGCCAAACCAACACAAGTGCTCTCCATGAAAGTATGGAGAATGTGAGAGATTCTAGAAATCTGGAGAATGGCAATTGCTTGAAATTCCATGAATTATAGATTTATATGAGCTCAAAGGGATTCTTCAAAAGCATTTAAGAAAAGAAGCAGTGATTGTTGGGAGCCAGCATAAATTTACTGAAAGCACATCTTATCAGTCACTTAATTTTCTACTTTAACCAGGTTATTAGGCATATATGTATCATGAAAAGTCCCATATTTATTTTTTCACTGAGCAATTTAACAGCTTTTATTTAAAAGAACAGGTTATAGATCCTCTTTACACTTGGATATTAATAACTGAATAAACCAAGCTTAAAAAGTATTTATTACTAGATTGCTGTCAACCTTAAGGATAGTTCTTGACACTGTGACATAAACATTTTTATTATAATCTGTATGACAATAAAGAAAAAATATGCTCAGAAACCAGTCAGTGTCCTGATTTTGAAAAGGAGGATGACTATGTTAGATGACAAAATAAAAATCTCAAAAGATCATGGCAAGCCTGAGCAATGAGCTGAATCTGATGGCATGAACTTTAACAGGGATAAATGTGGGGATAGCAAATGAGTTTAAAAGATCCGCTGTTCAAGTTAAAGTAAGACTGAGATAGGTAAAAACATCATCATGTTAAGAAGCAGCAGGCTCAATTTTAATCTACCTTGCACTGTGACTACAAAAAAAATGTTAATAGAAATTTAGTTTACATAAGAGTATGTGTGTAAAAAACTAGAATAGGAGGGGTGTGGAAGTATTGCTCTTCTCTGCATAGGAGAGTTACATGCAGTTACTGGAGTGTTGCATCCACACGACTCCTGAAACAATGCTACGGGCACCAGTGACAGTCGCAACAAAGTTTATTACAATGAGAGGCAAGGCCGACCGATCGGGACCAACACTCTTGATAAGAGTGTGGCCCCGAACAGCCGGGGTACAGAATTTTTAAAGCCGATCACATCGTTTTATCATTATCTGGGAACAGAACAGAGAAACGGTTCCCAGATGAGTTAGAAACAGTTGCCAGATGAGTCAGAAACAGTTATCGAATGAGGTGATTATTTTAGACTTTCTGCCGCTAAGTTGCAACCAGTGGATCTCCTTGACCTTGTCTCTGATGCTCTTTTTTTGAGCTTTTGTTTCCTTCATTGGTAAAGCCTGATTCACAAGAGTATGAAGTATGATTTACAAGAGTAAAAGCAAGACTGTTATCTTTTGACCTTCAGTGTCAGAACAAAGTTGTTATCTTTCAAGCTAAGCGTTAGCCCTACACTATAATTTAACCCTTACATGGAGCTGCTCTGTAATAGACACAAAGATCATGAAGAATGACCAAGATGTTAGAAACATTGAAAATATGCCATGTGAGAAACAATTAAAGGAATTAGGGCATCCTTAAGAAGATGAGAGTCCAGGGGAGATATGACAGCAGTTTTGAAATGTTTAAAGAAATGTGTGAAAACAGACAATGGAGAAACTTCGGTGGTAAGAAACAAGGCAGCACAGTATAGAACTGCAATCACAGAGTGAGAGGTTGACTTTGTACTTAAATTCAAGAACAGAACCTAAATGAGTTTCAGAAGATTCTGTCAAATACTTGTTTTAACAAAGAGAGAAGAGAAATATCCAGAAGGAAAGAGTTTCTAACTTTGTCAACCTCTGGGAAGAGAATATGGACTGAAAAAAGAATATGCTATAGAGAGCTGTTGCTGACCTCCCAAAATACAAAAACTTCTATAGAGGTGGGATATAAATCAAATTAAAAGATGAGATGACAAAAAGCTGTTATTTTATTTTATTTATTATTTTTTTATATATATGAAATTTATTGACAAATTGGTTTCCATACAACATCCAGTGCTCATCCCAAAAGGTGCCCTCCTCAATACCCATCACCCGCCCTCCCCTCCCTCCCACCCCCCATCAACCCTCAGTTTGTTCTCAGTTTTTAACAGTCTCTTATGCTTTGGCTCTCTCCCACTCTAACCTCTTTTTTTTTTTTTCCTTCCCCTCCCCCGTGGGTTCCTGTTAAGTTTCTCAGGATCCACATAAGAGTGAAACCATATGGTATCTGTCTTTCTCTGTATGGCTTATTTCACTTAGCATAACACTCTCCAGTTCCATCCATGTTGCTACAAAAGGCCATATTTCATTTTTTTCTCATTGCCACGTAGTATTCCATTGTGTATATAAACCACAATTTCTTTATCCATTCATCAGTTGATGGACATTTAGGCTCTTTCCATAATTTGGCTATTGTTGAGAGTGCTGCTATGAACATTGGGGTACAAGTGCCCCTATGCATCAGTACTCCTGTATCCCTTGGATAAATTTCTAGCAGTGCTATTGCTGGGTCATAGGGTAGGTCTATTTTTAATTTTCTGAGGAACCTCCACACTGAAAAAGCTGTTATTTTAAAAGAGATAAAATGGGATGATTTCTCAGAATGATTTGACTCCTCAGTTGAGATGCTTTCAGAGTGAGCATCAAAGTGGCATGCAGCATAAACATCAAGAAACCAGAACTCGAGATGAACATAAGGGTAGGGAAGCAAAAATAATATAAAAACAGGGAGGGGGACAAAACGTAAGAGACTCTTAAATATGGAGAACACACAGAGGGTTGCTAGAGGGGTTGTGGGAGGGGGGATGGGCTAAATGGGGAAGGGGCACTAAGGAATGTACTTCTGAAATCATTGTTTCTCTATAAGCTAACTAATTTGGATGTAAATTTAAAAAATAAAATTAAAATTAAAAAAAAAAAAAACCAGAATTCATTTTATGAGCAGCCATAGTCAAAATGACGTTTCTCTAGGCTTATCTGGGTTACATTTTAGAATGCTTTTCTGCTCCGACTCACTTGCACCCAATCAACCATTTGGTCATCTCATAGGAAACCTGGCTGTGCAAGGCCTGCTGGCAGAGGAAGTTTGTCTATGTCTACTCAGTGAGACAGCTCATCTGTGACCTTCCACTTTAGGGGCTGCTGCAGCCGTGCTGGGGCAGAAATCTGGAAAGGGAAGCTGGGACTTAACTCAGAGATTTATTTAAAAGCAAATTATTGGTGTGCCTGGGTGGCTCAGTCTGTTGAGCACTCGGGCTCTTGATCTTGGCTCAGGTCATGATTTTGTGGTTCCTGGGATGAGCCCCACATCAGGCTCCATGCTGACAGTGCAGAACCTGCTTGGGATTGTCTCTCCTTCTCTCTCTGCCTTTCCTCCCACTCCCACGCGCGATTGTGTGCATACACACGCGCTATTTCTCTCTTTCTATCAAAAATAAATAAACATTTAAAAAATTTTAAAAATAAAAGCAAACTACTCCTGTTTGGAAACAAAACAAAAAAAAAAGATTTTTCAGGGGTATAGTACTGAGTCAGTGAAGATTATGGGGGAGATGAAACCCTCTCAATTCATGCACTTCTCGACACCAAAACTGCCCCTATTCCCTGTTCAAAACTGCTTTAGCCTGGAGTCATTTTGGAGAGGATTTGATATTTTCCAACAAGATTCAGGGGATAAGCAATGGCTTGATAGTTTACCACTACCATGTACATCATTATTTTATTGCCATTTATATTAAATACAATGCCTTTAAACAAATAACTCTAATGATGGAATTTGAGGCAATGGTTTTGAGCCATTTTCTCACTCTTCAACAAATTATGTCATTTTGTGCCATTATCAGCCTAGTGGGATAGATATGTTCTTTCCAAGAGAAGCAAAATAAAATATCATCTGGTGAAAGTATAGAATTTTAGGTTTGGGAAATACCCTTAATGTTGAAAGAAGAAATGTCTAAATTTCTATGAAGATACGAAGTTTTCCCAAACAAGTAATATAGTTACATTTCCAGCTGTGTATTTTATTTCCTTATCTGAAAAATAAGTTTTTACTCTGAAATAAAATTTACAAGCTTTAACTGATTTAGAAATAAAATCCTTTTAGCATGAATTTCTCTTTCAAGGTCCTTACATGTGGGTATCCTGGTGCCCCAGTATGTTCAGCTCAAAATCAACTCACTAATACTGCCAAACATATTCAGCTAATACTTTGAAAAGTGTGTGAGTGAATGAATTAAAGGGGTTTCCTGGTATCTTTAAATAATTATTCATTCATTCATTCATTCATTATGGGAAGCAAATTAACTAGATGACTCTGCTTTCTAAGTATGTCTTTAGTTCAAAAGAAATTCAGATCATACAAAGTCAGACTACACAAGGTCATCTCTTGGTAGAACTGTGAAGTTGTAAAATTATTCAAAAACCTCTACATATATTTCAGTAGTCTTCTCCTTTCTATGGCTGCATACACCCCAGAAAACTAGGACATTACCTCTGACCCATTTCTGTCACTCCCTCAAAACATGCTCATTTGTTCCAATCCTACCAGGGACCAAAGATGTGGATTTTTTTCAGCTTAAACTTTTAGCTTTATAGTCTTTTACTGTCACTTAAAGGAATGATGAGTAATAGTAGTTAAATGGAGATTAATGTTTACTTTTTATAATTAACCATGAAGATTTATAATTTGAAGAGTGAGATGGTATAATTTTCAGAAGCCAAAGCAGAAAGAAAGGTTTGCAGTTGCAGAGACCATGTCCTTAAAATCTAATGTGAGCAGCTTCCTATGCATCAGGCTCAATGCAGGCAATGGGGCTTGGAGAAGAGATTAGATTTTCACTAGAAGAAGCCAAAATATTAATAGTTTCCTTTTCTGAGTGCTCTTATTGTTTGACTGCAGATTTTTCATATTTACTTACTTATTTTGTGACAGAGAGAGATAGAACACGAGCAGGGAGAGGGGCAGAGAGAGAGGAAAGAGAGAATCCCAAGCAGGCTCCCTCCTGTCAGCACAGAGCCCAATATGGGGCTCAATCCCATGAACCATGAGCTCATGACCTGAGCCGAAACCAAGAGTCAGACGTTTGACTGAGCCACCCAGCCGCCTCAGACCACTGCTTTTTAGATCACCTTCACCATGTCATTTCTCTGTTCCTTTCTATGCTTTGAGTGTGTTTCCATGGAGAGCAAAAACCACCTGCTTGTTCTTTACCCCCAGCATCACTGAGCATCTCACTGAAATTCAACCTCATGCATGAATAGAATAGATAATAGTTAAGGGCATCAAGAAAATTGACGCTCCCCCAAAACTCCCTTCTACTCTCCTTCAATCCTAACAAAACAAAGAAAGAAAGAAAGAAAGAAAGAAAGAAAGAGAAAGAAGGAAAGAAAGAAAGAAAGAAAGAAGGAAGGAAAGAAAGAAAGAAAGAAGAAAAAAGAAAGAAAGAGAAAGAAAGAAAGAATTTAATTCTGCAATCAGGGATTAGATGTAAAATACTTAAAAACATGGAACTTACATGAGGTAGTAACATACCACCCTAACTTGACAATGATTAAACACTGACCAAATGACTTTGGGTTTAAAGGTAGCAGAGCAGTGAAACACAGCAGATTTAAGTGAGCAACTAAAGCTATCAAATTTCACCTTCATCAAAATCCTACATTTTCAAGAGGAAAACTTGTAGCCAATATTGGTTTTATACTCCTATACTCATCTAACACTAGCTGGCTTCATTCACATCTTTACTGACATGACTGATCAAGTGATGTATACATTTTTTTCTTGTTAAGTGAAATAAGAAAAATGGCTGATTTATTTAAAAATTTATATTATTCTTGAGAAAAACAATAATATAGAAAAAGTCCAACATGCTTGGAATTTGGTCCTTGTGTATTCAGGCATATATTTCAATAAATAACTTTAGTCAATTATTAGGTTTTTTTAATTTTATTATTTCCAAAGAACAGACAGCACCCCAGTGCAGTGAATGCATTTTCTTCTCTGACAGGATAGCTAAAGGCCCAGAAATAGAAATCCTTTGTTCCCTTGTCAGTAAGGGATAAAGTACATTTTGTAAGTTCTGGGGAAAAAAATTATGCCTTCAAATTTGTGTGCTGTGCTTTAGAAGAAAGTCAACTTAGTTGTTTACTAATCACACCTTAAAGCATTATTACTAGGAAAGAGTATAAGATCTTTGGAACAAGCATAAACCATGGGAGAAAAGAGCAATGTGTTACCCTAGGTTTAGATTTTACTACATATAGCTACAACTCAACATACCTGTTTTTGCCAGTGAATAAATGTATAGATAGCTAGATGTAAAGACAAATATTAATCAATAAAAAATGGGAAGTAATGCCTGAAGGTGAAAGTACAATGTCAAATATTCAGTTGTGTCTCTCCAAGTAGCCTACAATGTGGCCAGACCAAATCTCACTTTGTCATCTGGCTTCAAATTGTTACTGCAAAGGGCTCCTTGTCATACAGATTTCTTTGTAAAAACTAACTTTTCTCTTTATGGGGATAGACATGGTCTCACAGGAATCCGGGCGAGGGGACAGACACAGTGCAGGTTCCCCATCCCAGTCTCCTCTCTCCCCAGCCCCCATGGACAAACCCACTCCTGTAGTAACTTCCTCCCCTGAATTTCTAAGATATATTCCCCATTCTCTGATTCTCTAGGCTTTGGAGTTCAAGTACCTTTGTTGTCATTTGGTTCCATGAAATAGAAGTCATCTCTAGCTCTTTAGGAAGAAGTGAGGAAATTTATTACTTTAAAAAATTCTTCTCATGAAAAGAGTCTCAGACAGGACTTGGATTCAAAAATTGAAAAAGCACCAGGAACTGAAGCCTCTTCTCTCAGCTCATCTGCTGCCTGAATACTGGTTTTTATTAACTGTACACTAGAGAAAAGGATGCCTCCTCCCTAATCTGTCATGAATGTACATGTACTCATTTGAAAGGTGTGAGAACTGGAATTTGAAGTCCAAATACAACAATTTCAGGGAGAGGAATTACAATGGAACATCTTTCATCTTTATTCTGATTTCTAACAGCAACACAAAAGATGTAGTTGACTTATAGAGAGAATAATTTTTAAGATCTTGCTTCTCTTATATACCAAACTATTTTTAGTAGTAATCAAGAAATGAAACAAATACTAATAATGGCCAGAAAAATTTGCAGCCAGTGGGAAAAAATGACTGTTCTTTGTGTATATAATCATGTCAGTTAAATTAATATTAAGCAAAAAAAACCCATATATATATATATATATATATATATATACATATATATATAATGAAACAAATATCACAGTCCACAAAGGAAAAAAATAATGAATCAGTAATTTTAACTACATTATAGTTTGAAAAAGAGATAAAACATTTATACCCACATATTCCTATGTCTTGGTAAACAATAAGAACATTACAATTTCTGTCTTTGAGTCTTATACAAATTTCTATGACATTATAGAAATTTACCTTTCCCCTAATTGTGTTCAATAGACAACATAGCCAGATTTGTTAATCTACCTTTGTTTAAAGTCCATAAAAACATTTTTATTAATTTTAATTTCTAAAATTTATGTGAAACAATGGATAACACAAATAGCTGAGACAATTCTGAAGTGTGTACAAAAGCTAGGCAGAGCTTCACAAAAATTCCATTTCACACTAAATTCCTAAAATTGCAAGTCTATTGAATCAGTCTTTAAGATTGATCTGAGTAGCTTTTAGATGTCTCTGGAACCAAACAGTTGAAACAAATAACATCTTGTGGTTACTTAGCTAAAATTGAAGTCACTCAAGTTCTATATTTTCTGGGTTTTACAATCACTGTACACGGTAATATCATTGTTTAATTTTAATCTTCTATTGAAATATAGGAATATATGGTCTTCAGGGTCATAGTCATGGATTCTAAGTGCAGTGATTTTGAACAATTTTCAACTCTTATTTAGAAACAATTGCATGTAGCCGAATCCACTTGTTTTGAGCACTGCTGCTTAAGGGAGAATTTAAAAAAAAACAAATTCCACTTAAAGTATAATGTTAATTAAAGATAAGAAGTAGCAATGTGCTAAATCAAAAGCTTATATTTATTATTATAACTCAACTGTAACCACAGCACTAGGTTAGACCTTAGAACAACAAATGATGTGAACATAGTCACTTAGTACAAAAGCATCTCTTGAGAACCCCACTGTGAGTAAGAGGATAGTTAAGACAAAAATTCTGATCTCGGTAGGGCTTCAAGAGGATGCGTCACAGTAGCTTATAGTTTATTTCAGGGAAGAATGTATTAGACTTTCTATCCATAAGGGATTTCTCTATGTTATAAGTCATCTGTTATGTCCACTATACTCTGTGATGTTTTTTTATTTTTACAAACATACACATCTTTTAATTTATACTTAGTTCCCTTATCCCTATATTTCTACTTAAGGAGTTTTTGTTTTTAACTTTTTAAAAAATTGGTTATTTGTACACTCTAAGAATGTCTGTGTTGGCTTTCTCTCAAACATGCTATTTTCTTTTACTGGTTTTAATAGTTCTTAGTTCTCTTAGATTATGAATATTGAAAATGAATTCATTTCATATTTCTTATTGAATTGACTACAGCAGCCAATACAGTGTTACTTAGAGATAGGGAAAATAGGCTTTTCTTTATTATCCTCAATTTAATGGGAATATTTAAAGAGTGTCACCATTGAGTCTATAATGCATGCTATTGGTAGAGATTTTTTTTTATTCACATTGTAACCTTTTCCTTCTGTTCCCTGGTAGTTGAGAAAAATACATTTTTAATTATAAATGAGTGTTGAATTTTTCAAATGCTTTGACTATCTCTTTAAAAGACCATGTTTCTTTTCTGTTTTTATCTATGGCAAGTAACGTAAATAGATTTTATGGTGATAAATCACCCTTGGATTCCTAAGATATACTACTCAATCATGATGCATTTCTCATTATACTAAAGTATTTCTTAGAATTTTATTTAGGAATTTTGCATCTATGTTAGTAAGTAATATTTGCCTATAGTTTTATTTTATCGCATAGTCCTTTTTTTAAATTTTACAATCAAATTATACACTCCTGATAAATGATTTGGATATATGTCCGTCTATTTTTAACTCTGAGAGAGTTTCAATAAGAAAGTCATTGTCTCTGCTTTGAAGTTGTGTTCAAACTCATTAGTCACACCATCTACTCCTGTTGTCTTTTTCCTTTTTTTTTTAAGTAAGTGTCTTTTATTACTGGTCTAGTTTCATAAATATTTATACTTTATTAAGAGTTTCTATCCCTACTCAAACTAATTTTGATAATTATTATTTTGTTAGACAATAAATTATTTAATATAAATTTTCAAATTCATCATAATAAAAATTTATGATATTCTCTTGTATTTTAAAAATACTCAATTCTTTTTGTTTATGTTTATTTGTTCATTCTTAATGTTGTCTTTTTGTACCTTTTACCATGAATTTTGTGGGTAGAAGGATACATATTTTTATTTACATTTACAGAGAAGCTGGTTGTAGTTTTCTCCTTTCCATTGTTTCTGTGCTTTAAATTTCATTAATCCACACCTATCCTTTGTATTATATTTTCTTACCCAGTTTAACTATCCTGTTATTTTCCCAGCTTCTTGAAGTCAATGCATACACCTTTTAAAGCTGTGCTTTTACCTTTAAATGACTTTAGCTGCATCCAAGTATTCTTATTTAGTACTTTCATTTTCATTCATTTCTAAATATTTGGTAATTTCCATTTTGATATTCTTTTTAACCCATAAGTTAGTTAGTAATGTTTTTATAAGTTTGCAAACATTTGTGTTTGGGGAAAAACTTAATTGTGTTGATTTCAAATTTAATTGATTTACAGACAGTGTGGTATATGTGCTATCAATTATTTGAAATAGCTTGAGATTTCTTTTGAAATCTATTATGTAATCTATTTATGTAAATTAGCCATATGTACACATATATTGATTAAGGTTGTTAACTGTGGTAATCAAGTCTTCTGTTTACTTGCTGAATTGTTTATAAGCAAGAACTCTCAGTTTACAATAAAAATGAATTTAAAAAGTCTCTGAATTTGAAAATGGATTTACTAAATTAATTGTAAAATAATACTGACAGTTTTGCCTTATGCATTTGAATGTTATTTTGTCAGTTTACATTATGATATTTTCTTTGTGCATTTTTTCTTTCGTTATTATGTAATGTGATTCATTCATTTTAAGGAATTCTGCTTTAAGTTCTCATTTGCATGTTATTAAAATTTTTGCATCAACATTTTTAGGTCAGTGTTTCATAGATTAGTTCTCTCTATGCCTTGATTTTAAACATTTTTGTGTGGTTTTATTTCAGATGTGACATTATGCAGTATATGGCAGAAATTTTAAATCATTTGGGAGGGACAAATTAATCTGTATATGTCCATTGTTATTATTAATATATTTTAATTTATTTCTACTATTGTTTGGTGTGTTTTCTGTTTTGAATTGTTTTCCTTTGCTTTAACTTCTTTTTTTTTCTACCTTCCTATGTTCAGATGATTTTTTTTTACTGTATTTTACTCTGTGTACTGTATTTAATTCTGTTTTGATTTAGTAACAATAGATTATATTAAGGTCAAATTACCTTAATTATTTAGCACTAAAATTTTTAACATATACAGTGGACGCTTAAACAACAAGTGTTTGAACTGTGTGGGTCAACTTACTTGTGGATTTTTTAAATTTTTATTTTATTTAAAAAAAGGTTTTTTAATGTTTATTTATTTTTGAAAGAGAGAGACACATAGTGCAGGTTAAGGAGGGGCAGAGACAGAGGGAGACACAGAATCCGAAGCAGGCTCCAAGCTCCGAGCTGTCAGCACAGAGCCCAACATGGGACTTGAACTCGTGAACCACAGGATCATGACCGGAGCTGAAGTTGGAGCTCAGCTTAACCAACTGAGCCACCCATGCAGCCTGGATTTCTTTTTTTTATATAAATAAATACAGTACAGTACTGTCAGGGCATTTTCTCTTCCTAATGATTTTCTTAATAACATTTTCTTTTGAATGAAAACAGTATATAATACGTATACAAAATATGTGTTAGTCATTTATGTTATCAATAAGACTTTGGTCAACAATAGGCTATCAGTAGTTAAGTTCTGGGAAATCAAAAGGTATATGTAGATTTTCAGCTATGTAGGGGTCAGCACCCCAAAGCCCCCTGTTGTTCAGGGATCAACTGCATTTTTAATTACATACTTCTAAAAATTTAAATTCCTTCACTTGAATAGGACCAGAAGCCTAAGCATGTTTCACCTACCCTTTGAAAACCTGTCTATCTTTTTATTGCCATCTATAGTTTTAGTTTTAAATTTCTAATACATAACTAATTAACTTTTTTACACTCATAGTTGAGCAGGTCTACATAATTGATTTACTAATTCTTTGCTTTTGTTTTCTTGTGCCCCATAACATTCCAAAGTTAATCTTTTCTTTTTTCCTTATTGAAGTGAATGTTTCAGTAATTTTGCTGAAAACAGGAGAAGGCTAAGTTCTGTTTTTCCAATATATCTGGTCATTTTTCCCCCTCATTCTTAACTATTCACTGTGTAGAAAACATCCCTCCAGGTCATCTGATTCTGATTCTGTGGATGGATTTGAGCCTTTTAATGGTTTTAAGCGAGTTTAGAACTTTGCAAATTGTATATGACTGATAGCAATATAAAATCACTCTTATCTGTAGACACCCAAACTCTATCCAGTAGAAATTCAGTTGACTTCCTTTCCACACAGGTAGAAAACAGTTAAGCCTCCATTTGCACATTCTTTTCAACATTCCTGATCTATTAATGTGTCTGCTGTTAGTATTATCCTAGGAATTGCTTGTAACATCCTATTGATTACCTGATTAATAATGAGCTAAATACAGTCTTTAACACATGGTTATTTTATATCCCTACTGAAGTCATGCTTTCACTTTTATTTTGAAAATTATCCTTTAATGCAGGTATACAAACTTGGCAGGAATAATTGTGAGACCAGTTAAGTTTTTAAGTGTCTGTTAGACAACTGAGAAGAGATGTTGAGTGGGTATTTGGGTTTTTAAATCTCATTTGGGAGAAAGGTCTGTTCTGTAGCCATGTATGTGGGAACAGTAAACTTCCAGATGGTATTTAAATTTGAAGAGATGAGCTCACCAAATAAGTGTATGTAAATGGATAAGAGTACTAAGGACTAAATTCTGGCATACCATTACTGTGGCAATAGAACAGCATTTTAAGTATGTTTCTACTTAAATTATTTTAGAGCATCAATGCATATATTTACCCTGTTACCTCATCACATTTAAAATTTTGTGGTATATGCAGCCACATTAGGCAGTAAATATTTGTTGAGTGAATCTATTTATTCATTTTATTATTTTTCTTTTATTCTATTAATATTGAATTAAATACTATTTATCTCTGGTCCATGTCTAATCAAGTCAACTTAAGAATTAGACTGGTTGATACATAATTTCATTAATTTTCTTCTAGGCTTTACTCTAGTATTTTGCAGATAATTTTAGGTTTATATGATAAAAGTTTGACTCCTTCTCTTAAAAGATTGTTTCATGTTACATAATCTTCTTCAGGCATGTAATTTTCTTAAACAGTCTATATCAGGCTAATCAATTCTATGTCAGTGTTACTATCCCAAGTGTCATTTAACCTAATAACTTGATAGATAGGTAATTTACATCCTATTAATATGGTGTTTTATATACTTGCTTTAGCCTTCTTGATACAAATTTCCTAGATTCGTCCATTTTATCAGGAGAAAAATGATAGACAATTTATAAACACTCTTCTTTTTGCTAGGTTAACAACGGGGAGAAAATAAAACAGCCAAACTCATTTGTGACTATACGTTCCTAAAATGATGAAGGAAGTACTTTGCCTAGAAAATTAGTCACCAGGCAAGCACCATTGCCAAAAATTTCAGTATCAGTGTTGGTTCCCTAAAACTATATTGACTTCAAAGTGTACAGTTTTTAAGAGTCTCCACTGGAAAGGGCTATACCACAGATATTTATCACATAAATTTGCAAAAATCAGATCATCAGTTTACACATTAGCATCTCTCATGCCCCACTTGATAAAATTCTAACAGAACTGAAATTCAGGAACATTCTTGGTCACATAATAAAAAAGCAGTAACTCTCCCAGTCAGGACCCCATAGAAGAATCCACAAAAGTCTCCTAATTGAAGAAATATCCAAAATACTGAGTGAGAATTGGTTTGACATTCAGAGTCAGGGAATGTTTTAGAAATAGAAACATATGTAAAAACAAGATCTGAGGGGTGCCTGTGGGTGACTCAGTTGGTTAAGTGTCCAAGTCTTGATTTCAGCTCAGGTCATGATTTCATGGTCATGGGATAAAGCCCCACATTGGGCTCTGCACTGACAGTGTGGAACCTTTGGGATTCTCTCTCTCTCCCTCTCTCTCCCTGCCTCTCTCTTTTCCCCTCCCCTACTCATTCATGTTCTCTCTCTCTCTCAAAATAAACATTTAAAAAGACAAGATCTAATAATTTATTATAGCAAGAAGAAAAGGATGAGATAATAGATATGAAATTCAAGAAACAGAATTCTCATGTAAAATTAGGTAGGGTCCCTGCTGTCTTGTGTTGGTGAAATAAACTTCTTGAAGGCAAAATCTGTTCTTTTGATCAATTTCAGTTTGCTGTAGCTCTTGGTAGGTCCTACTACATGTGAATTTCCAGCCCATTTCCATTTTTATTGCAATACCAGTTGTCCTTTAGGGTGCATCTTAATATCCAACTGCTTCTTCTTTAATAGATGTAACATGTTCAGAGAATGATGCAAATTTGGGGACTTCTTCACTTGTTGTTCATATTCTTTCTTGTTTTTTATCTAGCAAATACTCTTCTTCTTCCTTGTTCACTTTACCTGTTCCCTACCACAGGTGTTATTCTTTTACTACCTCGGTCTGAGTAAGTCCTTCTATTTTTCTTCTAATAGCAGTTTCTATACAGTTGCAACATTGCCTGGGCATTTGTCTTTGCTGCTTAGCAGAGTGTAAGCTGTAAATATGCTGTGAACATTTTCCCTTTGAAGCATCTAACAGCCTTCTCTATTTGGGGAATCCCCTACCTTATGAGGCTTAGGGAAAATATGCCCCCCCCTATAGAAGATAAAAATACTGGATCATCTGCTTTCCCAATTCCCTTGCCTTTGTGGCCTGGACAAGTGCACTAGATCCCACCCATCAGATACGCAGGCAAGATTTTGACTCAGGAGCCCAAGACTGACCTAGGACTCAGGAGGGACCTGAAAGGAGTTCTCTTTTTAACATCAGGAAGTAACAGAATCAGAGACTTCAAAGTGGAATTCCTAGTCCGTTAAACAGGGGAATTCACTTCAGGATCTGGTTGTGGTCCTGCCTGTTATAACTGAGCCTGGTTCTATACTGGTTCTACAGTGTTCCCCCAAATTCCACCAACTGTCTAAAAATACTTCTAACAAACTCTTTGTCATTGTAATCAACCAAATCTGCTAGCTTCCCAGGGCCAAAGATCATCTATGTTTGTTTTTGTTTTTGTTTTTTTTTCTCGGTGTCTCTCTCAACTCCAGTGTTCTCAAAATAAGAGTAATTACTCAATAAATATTTGACATTCTCAACCACCTCCATGGGGAACCTGTCTTTCAGGTAGTTGTAGACTTATACTGTGTAACTTCCAGTCAGTGATAAAACAGGGAAGGAGGAAAGGGAAATAGAAAAGAGGATGATAAGGTCATCCATGAGGTCCTTAGTATCCCAGTTGTTTGATGATTGCTACATTCACATTGACCTATAGATATGCAAATTTTACTTCATGGACCTCATTTTTCTTTGGCTGGAAAAATCAAAATGCCACACACAACACTTGTTCTCTGGAAATTGAGCATAAGAGATTCTTCTGTCTTCATTAAGGTGTTAATGAGCTAGGTCAGATGTTTATAGATTTTCATCAAATTAATCAAAGAACCTTATAGTCAACTTGACTTCCTTTTTCCAAAGTTCATTAAAATATAATCTTTGGCAATAAATGGAGCATTGCTTATCTGTTGCCGGGATACCATTACCTCCTCTAGTCAAGAAGGTACTTATGATGGAGAGAGAGAAAAATAATGTTTGGCCATTTGCCCGTCTGGAAAGTATTCATCGTTATCAGAATATTAGGTTTCATAAGCTACTGGAGCATGCTACAGCTAGGGAAAAAAATAGTCTAAAGAATTTCTTTTATAGTTGTGGAAAATTTGTCCTAATGTCAAGAACTCAAATATTTAAGTTCACATAGAAATTTAGGAGAAAATCTGGACTACTATATTGTATCATATTTTTATCAATTTGTTTTTGTTCCTAAATAAAGGTTCCATTGTGGTTAGATGATCCTCATTGTCCACAGCAAAATATGTTTAATTTCTAACTCTGCACCCTTGTGCATAATTGTTCTTTTGTGCTAGAATATTATCTTCAATTTTCTCTCTGTATATCAAAATCAATCTTGTAAGTAGCAGGAGTCCTACACTGAGCCTAAAGAGGAATTTAGGGCTATCGTGTTATGTCTGGCAAACCTGGTATGTCAGGACACTAGGAACCTATTAAGAAGAAAACCATTTACCCTCATAAAGAGTTGAACATGTTCTCAACTCTAACAAATAATGTCAAACACCTTTCCAAAGGGGTTGTAACAATTTACATGCCTGTAATTTACATCAATCAGACTTTTCCCATTGTTCCACATCCACAGATACAATGGATTATGTGACCCTTTTTACCTTTGCCATTCTAAAGAATATGTAGTGACATCTCATTGTGGTTTTAACTGCATTTCTCTGATTCTTAATAAAGTTGAGTCTATTTCATAGGTTAACCAGACATTTGGATATCCTCTTTTGTAAAGTCCCTGTTTATTGTCTTGCCTGCATTGCTCTTTGGGTGTCATTTTTCTTCCTGAATTGTATAGATATTTTATATATCCCAAATATAAGCACTTTGCCTGCACTAGGTGTTCCAAAGACATTCTTTTTCATATTTTGCTTTGTACTCTCTTAATGGCACCTTTTGGTGAGAAAAATTCTTGATTTTACTGTAGTCAAATTTGCTGATTCTTGATACTGGCATTGTTTCCTTTGTCCTGGTTAAGAAACATCCCATGCTACAAAGTAGTAAAGAAATTATGTTCTAGGAAATCTAATGTTTTGCCTATCATGTATTTTTAAATGTTTATTTTTTTTTTAATTTTTTTCAACGTTTATTTATTTTTGGGACAGAGAGAGACAGAGCATGAACGGGGGAGGGGCAGAGAGAGAGGGAGACACAGAATCGGAAACAGGCTCCAGGCTCTGAGCCATCAGCCCAGAGCCTGACGCGGGGCTCGAACTCATGGACCGCGAGATCGTGACCTGGCTGAAGTCAGACGCTCAACCGACTGCGCCACCCAGGCGCCCCTAAATGTTTATTTTTGAGAGAGAGACAGAGTTAGAGCAGCGGAAGGACAGAGAGAGGGAGACACAGAAACTGAAGCAGGCTCCAGGCTCTGAGCTGTCAGCACAGAGCCCAATGCAAGGCTCAAACTCACGGAACCCTGAGATCATGACCTGAGCCAATGTCGGACGCTTAACCGACTGAGCCACTCAGGCACCCCTTGCCTATCATGTATTAATTTTTAATATTCTTAAGCTGGCTTTTTACTAATTGTATGAGAAAGGGAATCATGTGTTTGTTTTTAACTCATATATCTCATTGTCCTAGCTTCCTGTGGCTCTGGTGGAATTATCAAATAGTATTCTTTCACTGAAAATTGCCCTAATTTGGATAATAAAATATATGATCACCCTCCACCTGAGCAAGTAATGTTTATTTTATAAGACAAGCATTAACTCATTGCTCAGCAATAAATTTCATCTTCAATTCAGTTTCCATATATATGTTGTTCTATTCTTGGACTCTATTCCATTCAGAGGCATAATTGCCCATTTTTATACCAATATCAAACTGTTTCAAATCAGCTGTATAGTAAATCCTGTTATCACTATAATAAATCATTGTTTCCTCCCATTTTGTTTATCTTCAAGATAGAGCACTTCTTTTTCCTTTTCCTTTTCACAAAATTTTACATATAATTTGTTAATTTTTAAAAAGTTTTGATTTTATTTGGGATTTACTTGGGATTTAATCTATAAATGAATTTGCGTATTTCAATTCATGTGTAGATGATATTATCCACTTGAGTCTCTTTCAATTTTTCTAAAGATACATTATAGTGTTCTGTGTAGATGTCTTATCCATAATTCATTAGTTTGATTCCTAGATATTTGATATATTTGCTTCTATTTAAGCTGGCATCTTTAGCTTAATTTCATTAAGTGTGTGTAACTAGTATAAAGAAATAAAATTAATTCTTATATGTTAACTTTAATAGTCAGCAGCATCAATAAACATATTATTTCTAATAAATAAAGAGATTCCTTTGGATTTTGTTAGAAAAAATATGATAATACTATGATTTTTATTTTCGAATTCTTTTATCATTTCTGCATTTTAATTTTTTATTTTTTTAATGTTTTTATTTATTTTTGAGAGACAGAGAGAGACAGAACATGAGCAGGGGAGGGGCAGAGAGAGAGAGAGAAGCCGGCGGAAAGACACAGAATCCAAAGCAGGCTCCAGGCTCTGAGCTGTCAACACAGACCCCAACGCAGGGCTCAAACTCATGGAGCCCTGAGATCATGACCTGAGCCGAAGTCGGACGCTTAACCGATTGAGTCACACAGGTGCCCCCATTTCTGTATTTTTATTCCTTTATTATAGGACCTAGATTTTATAGGTCAATGTTTAAAGAAAGAGTAATAGTGGGCATCTTTATCTCCTTCCTAGACTTATAGGAAAATATTTCAGTATTTCACTATAAAGTATCTGCTATAGTTTTCTTTATATACCCATTATGAAATTAAAAAAGGTCTCCTCTTCTCATGGCTTACTAAATGTTTATAAATAAAGGTTAAATTTTATCAAATTGCTTTTTCTCATCAATTGAGCAACTCTATGATTTTCCTCCTTTACTGGGTTAATATAATGAATTACATTGACTAAGATAAAGGGAGATTTTCAACCTCCCAGAAGATATGAGAAATAATAAGAAACCAAAGGAAATAACTAAACAGTTAAATAATAAGCAGTGGCTGCCACAATTCCAGAGATGCCAAAAGAAATCATGAGACTCAGTGGTTTGGAGAAAGGCAGTTTATCACTCACACACAGAACCAACATCAGGAGATTCTGCATGTAGCACGTGTTTCATCCAGACGAGCCCCAATATGTGAGGTGGCCAGCCCAGATGATTCCTATACACTCTGGGTTGGGCTGTAGCCAAGAAAACCAGGGTCAGGTGCTCAGCATTTTTTGTAGCAAACAGCAAACAAGTCTCACTTCCCCAAGGAGTAACCAGTTGCATGGTAGTAATGTTAAAAGGACTCAGGATCAGAGAATGATTTGGCTTTGCAGCAAAGATAAGAGGGTTGGGGCCATGGAGGACTGTTTTTCTCAACTGTCGATTTTTTTCTTTTTTAAAGTCCAATTTGACAATCGCACTCTTCTACTTATTATTATTATTAATTATTTTATTATTATTATTTTTATTATCATTATCATTACTGAGAGAAAGAGGGCACAAGTAAGCAAAGGCGGAGAGAGAGAAACGGGGCTCACCCGAAAATAGGCTCATTCTTATCCAGTGTGGGACTCAAACTCACAAACTGTCTCACTCTTTTATTAAGAATATTTATTTACATCTAATGTAACTAGAGATATAATTGAATTTACCTGCCATCTATTTTTTTTCTATTTGACACAACTTGTTTTATTTACTACTTATATCCTCCTCTCTTGTCTTTTTACCAATTAATCAAATTTTAATCTCCTTTTTCTTCTGTTGATCTTTCAGTTATACATTTTTTACTATTTTCTAGTAGTTATCCTAGAGATAAATCTTTGATTCATTTCCATCAATTAAAATTGTTATTTTTACCGCTCTCCTGATGCTGCTAGATGTTTAGAAATTTTTTCTTTATTTTTCCTCCTCCAATCTTGTTGCTGTTGCCATGCATCTTAGACATTCATTAATTTGTATTTTGTGCACCATGCACTAGTTTGTGTAATACATAATGCTCTATATTAGTTTGCATTTTAACACCCCCAACAAATTATAGTTTATAGTTTAATGTTATTTTGTTAAATAGTTTTTATTGAGGTGAAAGTCACATAACATAAAATAGCAATTTTAAGGTAAACAATTGTGACATTTAGTGTATTCATAATGTTGGGCAATCACCACCTCTTTCTAGTTACCATATATTTTCATTAGTCCAAAAGAAGCCCTGTACCCATTGAACAGTTTCTTCATCCCTCACCCTTCTCCTTTCCCTGGCAGACACTAGTAGTAGGTATTCTGCCTCTATGGATTTAATATTCTGAATATTTTACATAAATTGAAACATGCAATATTTGTGTTTTTGTGTCCAGATGCTTCCACTTAACATAATATTTTCAAGGTTCATCCACATTTTATCATGTATTAGTATTTTATTTATTTTTATGGCTGAATAATATTCTATTGTAATGGATATACCATTAATGTATATATGTATCTATTCATCTGTTGATGGACATGAAGGTTGTTTCTACCTTTTGGCTTTTATGGATAGTGCTGCTATGAACATGTTTGTAATACATTTGTTTGAATATCTTTTTCCGTTCTTTTGGGATATACCTAGAAGTGGAATTGCTGAGTCATATGGTAATTCTATCTTTAAATTTTTGAGGATCTGCCAAATTTTTTCCATAGTGGCTTAAATATTTTACAATCCCATGGGGCGCCTGGGTGGCGCAGTCGGTTAAAGCGTCCGACTTCAGCCAGGTCACGATCTCGCGGTCAGTGAGTTCGAGCCCTGCGTCAGGCTCTGGGCTGATGGCTCAGAGCCTGGAGCCTGTTTCCGATTCTGTGTCTCCCTCTCTCTCTGCCCCTCCCCCGTTCATGCTCTGTCTCTCTCTGTCCCAAAAATAAATAAACGTTGGAAAAAAAAAATTTAAATATTTTACAATCCCACCAGCAATGTACAAAGTTTTCAATTTCTGCATATCCTTGCTACTTATTTCCCTTTTTTAAAATTATAGCCACTTACGAGAGTGTGGAATGAATCCTCATTGTAGTTTTGATTTGCATTTCCCTAATGGCACTGATTTGTGCATCCTTCCATGTGCTTGTGGCCATTTGCATATCTTATTTGGAGAAATACTATTCAAGTAATTTGCCTATTTTTAAATTATATTGTTTGTATTTTTATTATTGATTTGATATTTTTATTTTCAGATATTATTAACCTTTCTCTTATTCTTTCCTAAATTTACATGTTTTTGTCTGACATTGCCTTCCTTTCTGGCTGAAGAAGTTCTTTTGTGTCTCTTTTTCTTAAGAGATGGCCCTCTGATGAAAAATGCCCTTAGTGTTTGTGTCAACATGTCTTTATTTCACCTTTGATTCTGCAGGATATTTTTACTGGGCATAGAAATCTAGGCTAGACATTTTTTTTATTTTATTCAAGCCTTTAAAACTTTTATCATTCTTCTTTCTCCCATTTTTCTTTCTTTATTTCTTTTTGTTCTTTTTTTCCCCTTTTGTCTCTTAAAAAGTTGGTTATCCGTGTTATTGCTGCTTTTTGTATGGTAATTATTACTTCTCTCTGGGTACTTTTAAAATATTTTCTTTGTTTTCAGCTCTTTAAGATCGACTTGGGTGGTTTTTCTTACCAACTATGCTGCTTGGTTTTCATCGACATTCTTAAATCCATGGGCTGGCATTTTTAATCATTGTTGAAAACAATTTTGGCCAGTATCTTTTCAAATATTCTTCTGTGTATTCTTTTTCTCCTTTCCTTTTGAGAAGCCAATTCTCATGTTAGAACTTTTAAGTGCATTCTACAATAGTTCCCAATTTCTGTGTTATACACTTCATTTCTTTGTCTTTTTTACCTCTATGATTCACTTTATAATTTTCTATTTATCTAATTTTGTATTCCAATATTTGTAAATACGTCTACCAGATTCTTCATTTCAGATGGTTTATGTTTATCCCTATAGTATCCATTTAATTTATTCAAATAGATGTCTATTTGCTGTTGAAATCTTCCATGTTTTCACCTGTTCTTCCCATTTTATCCTCTACATATTAAAAAGTTAATCATAGTGATTTTAAGAGTCCTTTAATGCTAACCCCTATATCTGGATTATCTGTTATCTGTAGGTCTGTATTAATTATACGTTTTTCTTCTTGATTATTGATCACTTGGTTTTTATATGTCTGATTTTTCATTATATTCTGAATATCATATATATGTATGTGTATATATAATGTACAGATGATGGTATCATCCATCAGTGAGAGTTCACCCTTTCATCTATTAAGCGTGAAACTAGGACACTTATCACCTAAATCCATCAGAATCTAAGTTTCTCAAGGACAAATTGCAGTTTTATTGAACTTTAATCTGTCTCTGATTTGTCTCTGTTCTTACTGAATTATTCTCAAGAACTTTCACTTGAATATCTGGCATATCTTTTCTTCCTCAGTACTGAAAAAATATGAGAGATTAAATTCTATAAAGTTTTCTTTTAGTAATGTTTAGTCTCTTGATATAAACAATTGAAAGTTTGGCAAAAATTTTGAGATTGACAATTTTTTTGTATGTGTTTTTGACATTCCAGTTTTTCCTGTCAGCCTTGCTTAAATCTTACATATCAAAATTTCTACTTGTAAAAAAAAAATCTACTGGTATCTTCAGCCTCTAGAAGGGCCTAGAGTCAGTTTATATTTTCAGGTGAAATGTGACTGTGAATCCTCAGTTTCAATTTATATCTCCCTCTATAACTTTATCTCTTGCATGTTTTTATTTCAGTACTTCTCTACCTGGATTATATTTTCATTCAAACCCCTGTAAAACTACAGATTTCACTCTTCCTTTGAGATATTTTAGATTAGTTTTTTAACTGAGTTTTAAAAATTGATGTATATATATAGACAGATAGATATGTGTGATATTTATGATACATATATATGTGCATCCCATAAACTACACTAATCTTAAGGATATACCTCAATAAAGTTTTATACATGTATACATTTTCTAAATCACAAAATTGATCAAGATGTAGAACATGTCCAGAACTCCAGATCCTTTTTTTTTCTCATTTAATATTCTTAGGACCCTAATGAGCTTCAACACTTATGATTCTTCCCCTCCAGTTCCCTCAGGACCACAAACCCTAATTTCCCTTCCTATTATATAATCCCAGAGCAACCATTATTTTGACTTTGTTCACCATATCTTAGATTGCTTATTCTTAAAGTTCATGTCAATGAAATCATGATACATACACTTTTTCTCATTTTATCAGCCTAATATACATATTACATAATAAAATGTAAAGTATGTTATATAACATATTATGTTATATGAATAGGTATTAACTTCTCTATCTTCTTGATAATGATTTTTTTTTCTAATTTTAGACTGGTATGTATAAGGTTTCTCTGATCATTTTTATATATGACTTTAATGGGCATATGTCCTCATTTCTCTGGGGCATTTAGTGAAAAGTGGATTTTCTAGTTCATAAGATAAGTATATGTTTGGCTTTCGTAGATACTGCCAGTTTTCTAAAGTTGTCCCAATTTACATTCCCACCAGAAATTCCAGTTATTTACATCCTCACCAACACTTGGTATTTTTAATCTTAAAAAAATTTAGTCATTCTAATACATGTGTTGTCTTATCTCATGATAACTAATGATGTGGAGTATCTTCAAATGCTTATTAGTCATTTTAGTTTTCTGTTTCTTTAGTGTCTATAAATTTTGTCTATTTTTTTTTAATTGGGTTGTCTTTTTATTGGCCTGTAGAAAAATTTTAAATTTATTCTGGATATAAATCCTTGGATATCTTATTGCAGTCTATTATTTGCTTTTTATAGTCATAATGATATCATTTAATGAACACAGATTTTTAATTTTATTCAAGTTTAATTTATCAATGTTGTTTCCTATGGTTAATGCATTTTTTTGTCCAATTTAAGAAACACTTGCTTAAACAGTCTTATAAATTCTGTGTTGTGTGTTTTATTTTGTTATGTTTTGTTTGCCAGTAATGTTTTTTGCTATAATCCATCTCACATTAATGTTCTTTTGCCTACTGCCGAGCACAATTTATTAATATTTTTGTTTGCTTGTTTTGTTTTTGAGAAATTGGCTTTTTATTTGAGGACTCACAAGTCTTCAGTTTTGTCACTCTGATCCTTCACAATCTCTCTCCCTCACTTTGCTAATTTCCTCAAGTAGCAGTCATCCTCCACCTGGACCAAGTCCTGATCCAAAGGTCATGCCCAGAATAGGTATTTTTCTGAACAAAGATGGGGGGGCCGGGAAGCCCTTTAGTCATGGACAAACTTCTGGATTGTTTTTCCTTCTCTGGAATGTTAATTCATCTTGTCCTTTTTTCCTGCCACACTCTTATACTTTTGTAATTTGTCTGTCTTTGTATAGTGGGGAACAGAAATGTTGCCTGCCATGATCTACTAGATCCTACTTAGAAGCAGAGGTCTTTACTTGCTTAGTTATTGAATTCGAAATAAACTCTGTATTGCTTGAATGAAACAACTCATCATGTCTTATTATATTTTTTTATATATCTATGAATTTGGCATGCAGGTTATATTTTAGGTATAAGTATGAGTGGCTTTTTATATTCATTTCTTATAATGACATTGTCAGATTTTGGAATTAAGTTTATTGTGGCCTAATCAAACAAATTGGAATGTATTTCATCATTTTCTAATCTCTGAAAGACTGCATAATTGGCATTACTTCCTTCTAAAATAATTGGTAGAATTCTCTAGGAAGTCATCTGTGCAGGCTATATAAATTGTATTTTTGCAGGAATTATCTGTTTCTGAATTTTATTTTTTTTTCATTGTTTTTTTTTTTCAACGTTTATTTATTTTTGGGACAGAGAGAGACAGAGCATGAACAGGGGAGGGGCAGAGAGAGAGGGAGACACAGAATCGGAAACAGGCTCCAGGCTCTGAGCCATCAGCCCAGAGCCCCACGCGGGGCTCGAACTCACGGACCGTGAGATCGTGACCTGGCTGAAGTCGGACGCTTAACCGACTGCGCCACCCAGGCGCCCCTGTTTCTGAATTTTAAAATGTACTGGAAATAAATTCAGTGGATACCTTTTTACAGTCTGTCATATGTTTCTCTATATGTCATTTTCTTCAGGTACAGTGGTAATATGCCTTCTGTTTTTAATTGATCATTCTTTCCAGAAGAATATTAAATTGATTATTTTTTCAGAAAATTACTTAATCCATTGGTTACTTGATCATAAGTTTTAATATATTATGGATAAAAATCCTTTGTATGATATTCTCCCAGTATATGGTTTGTTTGTTTTATTTAATCTTAATGGCATCTGGTACTATTAAGAAAGTAAACATAATTGTAAATGTGTTTTTAATTTGATTGATTCCAGCTATTATGTAAGTTAACTTTTTTCTACTTTTTTGTGTTTGTGTTTAGTTCTCTAATATCTTCAAGCAAATTTGATTCCTAGGGATTTTACCTGCCTTCCTGAAGTTTGGCTACAACTTTAAACTAATTCATTTATCCATATATTTATATGGATATATAATATATATAACATTATCACAATTTTCTTGGCAACTAAGTAGGAAAAAGTTTTTTTTCATAATATCTAGATATCTAGTCTTAAGAGTTGCTCAAAACAGAAGACATTATTTTTACTTACCCTATCTTAGAATGATCTCCATCCTTTGAAGGCCGATATT
Organism: Lynx canadensis; assembly: GCF_007474595.2. Lineage (NCBI taxonomy): Eukaryota > Metazoa > Chordata > Mammalia > Carnivora > Felidae > Lynx > Lynx canadensis. The sequence continues at coordinate 29,983,573 of NC_044314.2, read as the reverse complement.
AAATTCTTCCTGGATGACTTTTTTCTCAATTCATTTTTCCCTTTTTATTGTTTTGGAAGTTGTTACTTTTTCCCAAGTGGCTGTGCTAATATATTTCCATTTCAAACTTTGGAACTCTAAACTTAATCAATATTGACCTGCCTCCCAAACACTACAAGGTCCTTTAAAGGCCTTAACCCTGATGACTCCACTTCCTCTCTTACGAACTACTGATATCTAATTGTTCTTTTTTTTTATTCTCACAGTTTTAAGCTTTTTTATTTGAAATGTTTTTAATCTTACGGGAAGTTTTCCATGAGTAGTTCCAAGAACTCCCATATCAAAATTACCAGCATTTTAACCTACCTATTTAGCGAATCATTCTCCCATTCTGAACCTTTTGTAAATTGTAGATATAATGCCTATAGAAATTTTCTGTGCACTTGCTAAAAATGAAGACACTCTCCCACATAGTCAGAGTGCAATCATCAAAACCCTAAAGTTGAAATTAATACTATAATGCCATGAAATCCACATCATTAAGAAATTTTCCCAGTATCACTTGACAGGTCTAGTATTTAATTCTGGATTGCTTTCTCCATTTAGTAATCTTGTCTCTCCAATCCCTTCAATATAGAGCAATTCCTTTGTCTTTTTTTTTAATCTTCATGACTTGGACATTTTCTAAACAAGAACAGGCTAGCTACCTTGTCAAATACCTCTCAATTTGGGTCTGAATTTTCCCTAAGGTTGTGCAACTATGGCAAGTTATGCATCTATGACAGGAACACTGCAGTGCATCCTATCAATAGGTGCCTGATATCAATCCTTCCTGTTGCTGGAGATGCTAAATTTTGAAACTTGGTTAAAATAGTGTCTGCCAGTCTTCTCCACTGTAAACTTAATAAGTATTTTATATTTATTATTAATAAATGTTTATTTTTTGCTGTCATTTCTGTAAGATGAAGCCTTTTCTATGTCATTTATTTATGTGTACTGTCACTTATATATGAATGTGGACTCAGGATTTCTCTTTTATTTAATTAGGTATAATCTATGGCTATCATTATTTATTTTGAAGGTCAAATTGTCATGTGTTTGAACAGTGGGAGTCCTTTCCATCTAGTTTATTCCTTGAGTACTTTCTTACTTAAAGGCACAGTAAGCTGTTCCAGGACTCATCTTATACTTTTCCCCACTCCAGCCTTGGAATCAATTATTTCTCCAAACTCTGCTGATATCCTATAGCAGAAAATTGTATTTGAAAACCAGGATATGGGTGTCAACTGTGCTAATTTCTCTTGAGGTACTAATGCTTTTAGATTTGTTGTAGTGGACAAAGTTAAGAAATACATCTGCATATGGACACATATACACACATATACTGCATCTGTATACATATCTATACATATTAAAATATTATAGGGGTGCCCAGGTGGCTCAGTGGGTTGAGTGTCTGACACTTGGTATCAGCTCAGGTCATGGTCCCTGGTTTGTGGGATCAAGCTCTGCATCAGGCTCATGCTGGGAGTGGAGCCTGCTTAAGATTCTCTCTCTGCCTCTGACCTTCTCCCTGACTCACTCACTCTCTCTCAAATAAAAACAAAAAGTAAAAATATATATATTAAAAAAATAAAAATATAAAATATCATAAAGTTTATGCCAGTAACTCTAATTGCAGGAAGTTAAGTTTAGCTTACTCCTTTCCATATTCATAACTTTCTTCTCTGACAATAAACTATCTAAGTTCCATTACTTTTATATATTTTTTACTTGCTCAATTGCTTTGTAATTAACTTTTCTGCAAGTTGAATCCCCTAGGTGCTGCTGATTTTGTGGGCTACCATGTGCCAGATGGGAACCTTCCAGTCATGTAAACTCCAATGAACTGCATCATAAGAGCACTAGGGAGAAAAAGAGGAAGATAGAGAACCTAGTTTGCGCTTTTTTTTTTTTTTTAGGTTATTCTTAATCTACAAGTTAGGGATAATTGCTATCATTATAAACAATCCTATTTGTCAATATTTATTTGCTGAATATTTCTTCTAGCATTCCAAATCTAACTTCTGGTATCATTTAACTCCTGCACAAAGGATATCCTTTACAATCTGGTTTATTGAATGTTGGTGTTTTTCTGAAAACATTTTTTATTTCATTCTCTTGCTTAAAAGATAGTTTTTCTGATTATAGAATTTTAAGTTGACATCAATTTTGTTTGGGTACATCACTGATTTATATTATTATACAACCTGACTTCCATTGCTGATGTTGAGAAGTTGGTATTTGGTTGAATAATCATTCTTTCTCTTTTCTTTCTGGCTACTTTTATGCTCACATCCTATCCATCGACTTACTATAGTTTTCGTGTGCATCCTTATGTATTTTCATTTTGCTTTCATGATTGAGATTTTATTAGGCTACTTGGATTCAATAACCGTCTTTCCAAATGTTGCCCATATTTTGAATGCTAGAAATGTTTGAACACTATCTTCCCCTGTTCCCTGTTGTCTTTCTTTCTTTCTTTCTTTCTTTCTTTCTTTCTTTCTTTCTTTCTTTTTTTGAGTTTGGCTTTGATATATATTAGAACTTCCCATATTGTCCTCCATCACGTCTATCACATTCTTCATTTCTTTGCCTCACTGTGCTGTGTTTACAAAAGTAAACACTGAAGATACAGAAGTATCTTCCTCTTCATTTATTCGCTCTCCAACTGTATCTAATCTAAATAAAATATAAGACTTTATTTCAATTGTATTAATCATTTCTAGAAGTCACATTTAGTTCCTTTTAAGAGATGCTTATTTTTCCTTTATACCCTCCTTTCCTTTTTATGAGATGAAGACTTCATTTGGTTTCAAATATTCAATGTCGGCACTTTATATACTAACATTTTTGATATTAAAGTATTGTGTCATTCTGTTTTTTGGGTGGTGTTGATTAATGGTGACTTGTTTCTTTGTGCAGTTGTAATTTTTGACAGTGAGTGTTTTCTCTGGAAATTAATCTTAGAGATTATTTGTGCTCTGGGTTAAAGTAGCATTTTCCTTGAGAATAAAGAGAGGATTTTTGTTTGCTTATGTCAGCCCTCTCTTGGGCACTATCTTAAACCATTCTAAATGAAACTCTCCTCTTTATGTTTTAAAGATCCTCACAAGAATTAATATTATAGATTTAAACTTACACACATTCGGTCCTGTCATTAGAAATTCTCAGAGAAGATTATTTTTCTATCAACTCAGGTTAAATAATGAGACAAATAAATTTAGTCTTTATCATTTTTTTGCAGCAGATTTATTTTTCATTTAGCCCTTAGGGATTTCTGCTTTATGTATGGGCTCTTATTGGATGTGCTGATCTGGCAATACTCAATGCCATATATATGGTGTGTATATATATATATATATATATATATATATATATATATATATATCCTTTTGAGGGCACTAAAGCAAAGTTTGAGGTCTCTAAGGTTTGGCATAAACCTTCAAGTAAATCCAGTAGAGTGATTATTTCTCAGGCTTGGAGCTTTACTTTACTTTGATCACTGAAGATTTCTTTCTCTCCGGCTACTTTGGCAATTCTTTTAAACAGAAATACATATATCAGCATTTTGGTTGTTTTGAATGGGAGAGTTGATTGGTGTATTTAGTCCACCAATAGCTAGAAAACAAAGCCAGTATTCAACTCAATGTTCTTTACACTACTTCCATTTATATATTTGGCTAACATATTTTCTCTCATCTTCTGTTTGTTCATATTCCTTTGTCTTGGCATTCAAACCCATTCTTATTTTTTTTTCAGAAACTATCTTCACGATATTTTCCCTTTTCCTGTATTTTATATAACTGCACCCCAGTCATATACCACAAAATATTTGTAGTGAGCATTTGACTTTATAAAGAACTCTGAGGTACATTAACTATCTCAGTGGATCCTGTCTACACTGCTTTGAGTACCAGCATCGTTGCCCCATTATGGAGAAGATGAAGCCATGTATCAGACAGGACAAATGGGGCAACCAAGTTCATATAGCAAAAATGTATAACATTTAGCAAGCTCCTGTATGCCAAATGTAACTCAGATGCTGTAAGTTTTCTTCCAAAACTTATTTGATTTTTAGTTGTTCTGTTGGACTTTAAGAGATGTATTTAACTTGAGCTTTTGAAAGAAATTTTTATAGAAAAAGAAGAAAGGACCTATCAATGTTTCCAGATAAGGAGACTATATGTCTCACAACTAGATCAATGAATAAAAATGTCGGGTTCTCACATTATTTTATGAAAAAACAAAAGGCAAAACTTGTCAAGACCTTCTGTCTGTTCTTTATGTATGATCTTATTATTTGACTCCTCAAGGAGGAAGTAGAAAAGAACCCTCATTTACCTTCATAAACAAATTTCTATTTATCATAAAAATAACTTAAAACCTAGTAAAGATATTATTGAGAAAAAGAAAAGAATCATTTCACTATCTTCTTTTTATGCTTCCTGATCTTGGTTGAGTTTGTGTTAAATTAAATCTTTGATGTTAAGAATGATGGTTCTTTTTTCTTTTTTATTTTTTACATATAAGTAAGGAAAACTTGTAGCTGTTTTAGTGCACAGTATCTAGACAAAGTTGTATGATGCCTCAGATACTGGCTTAGCTCCTGTGAAGTAGGTGCATTTATCTTTGGCCAAAGGATCCACCCATTTCCATTCTCCCTGTGACCCTCTTCTTATTATGCCACTCCATCCTGTCTGTACCAGCAGCTTGCTTTCAGCATCTTTTAAAATTAATATTTGTTAAGGCTTGATGATAAAGGCTCACAGAACAACTATTGAAATATACTCCTCAATTGTCTGTCTGTAGCAGAAAACCTGAGGTGCCTGTTAAACTTGCCTATTTCTGGTCTACCCTACCCTTGGGCCTACTGAGTCAGATATTGTGAATATGGGGTTCCAAAACCTGTTCTGTAGCATTTTCCCAGGTGACCATTATGTACCACAGAGTTTGAAAAGCACTGATTCAAACCCTTGCATTCCTCGACCTATTTCACCTTCTACTTAACATGTCCCCATCCATCCAAATCACATACACAGACAAACTCACTAAGAAATTTGCATTCCAATCAAGGGCATAAATGTCCAAAATGAATCATTAAAATAAGGGATTACTTGTGATTTGTTCTCAGGTACTTTGGGGAAAATTAAGGAATAGTTTTTCAGTACAAGAAATACTCAGAATTCATGAAATTATATAATTGTCTATTCTTCCTACACAGAAAATAAGCTCTGTGCCCAGAAGGCTTCTTAGCTCTTTACACTGTAGCTGCAGGTGAATGCAGTTAATCACATGTTGAAACTGAGGTTGTGTGCGGAGTTTAGAGGTACCATGTGGAAGATTTCGGAAGCTCTCTTTACTGGTTTGTAATCTTTGTAATATTGTCAGATCTCAGGAAATCGTAAGAAAGAGGAATAATAAGGAAAATAAGGTTCAAATATAGTTGGATATATAACTCAAATATTATTTAAAGGCCTTAGTAGCAGGGAGTCAGGAAGATGTAATAGGCAGAAATTTGAAAACAAAACAGATACTAGAGGGCAAAACAATATGGGGTGTTTAGAGTTTCTGGAAGCACCTTGAGGACTTCAATGGAGTTTTATCAGACAATCAGTGTGATAGAGGATGCATTTCAGTAACATTCAGAATGGCCATTTTGAAGATCATTTCTTGTACTCTTAGGAAAATAAATTGTAACACTTCCTGAGTCCTTCAAGCATAGTTATTATCCAAGCATAATATATGAAGTACCTAATAAAGTAACACATACATGTAACTACACACAGATCAAGATACAGCACATCATCAACACAGTGGCTTCCTTTGTGCCCCTTCTGGTCATTATCCACACCACACTTAATCACTACTCAGTTGACATAAACTTGTTTTATTTGTTTTTAAATTTAACTTGCATAATGGACGGACTTATATATGAACATTTGCAGTTGACTTGTTGGCTCTACATTATGCTTGAAGATTCATTCATGTTCTTGCATACAACAGTAGTTCACTCTCTGAAATTGCACACTATGACATTTTATGAACATACAAATGCATTTTTATCCATTCTAGTGCAGATGAACATTTAAGCTTTTTTCAGTTTTCTGTTACACAGAATGTTCCTAAGAACATTGTTTTTGTATGTCTTCTGTTTCTCACATTAACGTATTCTGAGGGACTGGAATTGCTGGGTCAACGGTAAGAATGTTTTCACCTTTAGGAGACACTGAAAAAGTTGTTAAAATATCCTCACTTACATTCCTATAAACAGTTCTGAGAGTTGCAGCTGCTCCAAATCCTCCTAATACTTTGAATCATGTTATTATTACTGTCATTATTTTGTCTCTTTTTGTCTCACTTTTAGTTATTCTTTTTTCTGGTATTTTTGTTTGTTTTCATTTGTATTGTATCATTTCTCTTTTTTTATTTTCTTTTCAAATTTTTATTTAAATTATGGTTAGTTAACATAGAGTGCAATATTAGTTTCAGGAGTAGAATTCAGTGATTCACCACTTACGTACAACATCCAGTGCTCAACATAACATGTGCCCTCCCCTCCTTAATACCCATTACTCATCTAGCCCATCCCCACCCACTTCCCTCCATCAACTCTCAGTTTGTTCTCTATAGTTAAAAGTCTCATGATTTTTTTTCCTCTCTCTCTCTTCTCCCTCCCATATATTCATCTTTTTTTGTTTCTTAAATTCCACATATGAGTGAAGTCATATGGTATTTGTCTTTCTCAGACTGATTTATGTAGCTTAGCATAATATACTCTAGCTCCAATCATGTTGCAAATGGCAAGATTTCATTCCTTTTGATGGCTGAGTAATATTGCATTGTGTGTGTGTGTGTGTGTGTGTGTGTGTGTGTATGTACACAGCAAACTTCCTTATTCTTCTTTATCCATTCATCAGTTGATGGACGTTTGGGCTGTCCCCATAGTTTGGCAATTAAAAATAGAACTACCCTATGATCCAGCAATTGCACTACTAGGTATTTATTTACCCAAAGGATTCAAACTTACAGATTCAAAGGTGATACATACTCCCTGATGTTTACAGCATCATTATCAACAATAGCCAAAGTACACCATTATGTTTTAATATGCATTTTTCTAATGACTAGTGTTGTAGAACACCTTTCCACATTTGAATTTTCTTTTTTGTGAATTGTCTGTTTAATCGTTTTGCCTCTTTTTCCATTAGTTTTCACTTTTAAAAATTATTATTGAGATGTAAGAGTTCTGTATATAATCTAGGTGTAAGCCCTTGGATATACATGTCATGCATGTAGAGCCCCTTGTAATTCCTTATGCATTTTAGAATCAGTTTGCCAATTTCACAAAAGGAAAATCTTTGGGATATAATTGAGATTCCATTGTATTTATATTTTTAATTACAGTGAATTGATACCTTTATATTTAGTCTTCCAATCCATGAAAATAGTGTTTCTCCAAGTGTTTAGGTGGTCTTACAACTTTCTTATTTTATATTATAGTTTTTAGTGTAGAGGTTTTGCATATTTTCCCTTAAGTTGTTTAATAGGTACTTGATTATTTTATTACTCTAAATTGTAACATCTCTTTAATTTTTTCCTATCTGATTTGTTGGTATATAATAATACATTGGTTTTTTATATTGTCTTTTATAAAATAATCTTGTTAAATGCATGTGTTAATTCTTAAAGTTTTAAAAGATTTTCTGCAAACTCTCTTGTTTGGTGGGTAAACCAACAAGTTTTTTTTTCCTTCCTTTCCACTTCTTATGCATCTGGTTTCATATTCTTGCTTATAGCACTAGCAATGACCCACAGTAGGTTGAATGAAAGTGGTGATACTGGGTATCTTTGTTTATTGCCATTCACAGAGTAAAGCCTTTCAGTACTTCACCATTGGATTTAATGTTTGTTCTATATAATTTTTGTCTTTTCTTAATTTTTTTAAAATTTATTTTTGAGAGAGAGAGAGAGAGTGCAAGTGGGAGAAGGTCAGAGAGAGAGGGAGACAGAATCTGAAGTAGGCTCCAGGCTCGTAGCTGTTAGCACAGAGCCTAATGCAAGGCTTGAACCCATGAACCATGAGATCATGACCTGAGCTGAAGTCAACGCTTAACCGACTGAGCCATGCAGAAGCCCCTGTTCTAGACATTTTCTTGGTATTCTTTTTTCAGATTAAGAAAAAATTCCTTCTTTTCTAGTTTTCTATATAATTATATGTGTTAATTTTTATACTTTTTATCTATTTATACAAACATCTTTTTTATGTTTTATATTAATGTGGTGAATTGCTTTGCATTTCTAGCTTACATATTTGCATTTGTTTTGCTCATATTTTATAAGTAAAATACAATATAATGATAATTGCTGACTTTCTAATTGACTCAATTTTATTATATGTACTTATTTATCTTGGTATTCCTAAGGTCTGTTTTTATAGATATTAGGATTTACTGATAATATTATTAGCTTTCCTTAGCTTTATGTTTGCATTACTTCTGTCATTCTTTTATTTTCAAATTTCTTTTTCCTCATAGTTTAGAATTGTAAGCCATATGTAGTGGATTTATTTTTATAGCCAGTTTGCAATGTTTATCATATATTTGTACATTAAGTGTAATTATGAATATATCTGAATTATAGTCACTATATCAATATTTGTTTCCATATGCCTAATTTATTTTGTTCCTTTTTCTTATGTTGCCTTAATATTTCATCCTATCCATTGCCTGATACCCCTGTTAAATTATAACTTAAACATTATGCCACTTTCTTTTTCTCTTAGTGGTTACCCTGGAGACAGGAACACACATCATTGACTTATTAGAGATTTACCACATCCTAAGTAATAGCTCACCATATAGACCTTTAGGTCCATTTATCTCTGCATTTTTCTATTGTTATTAGCTCTGTAAATTCAACAAATTTCCAGTTTGTATTTCAAATCCCAGAAAATATCATTATTATTGTTTAAATGGTAAATATTTATTTATAATTACCCACAAATTACTTTTACTTGTTTTTCATTTCTTTCTATATTGCTTTACTTCCCTCAGGAATCTTGTTTCATCCATGTAAAGAAATTCCTTAGACAAGGTTTTTATTTTTGTGTAGATCTGTTCTCAGCAATTATTTTTCCCAATGATTTGCATTTTTTTTTAATTTTTTTTTTCAACGTTTATTTATTTTTGGGACAGAGAGAGACAGAGCATGAACGGGGGAGGGGCAGAGAGAGAGGGAGACACAGAATCGGAAACAGGCTCCAGGCTCTGAGCCATCAGCCCAGAGCCCGACGCGGGGCTCGAACTCACGGACCGCGAGATCGTGACCTGGCTGAAGTCGGACGCTTAACCGACTGCGCCACCCAGGCGCCCCTGCATTTTAATTTCATTTTTGAAACTTATTCTTACTAGGCATTGTATTCTGACTTGGTTATTTTCTTTCTATGTTTTAAAACTGGCATTCCAGTGTTTTCTGGATTCAAGTGTTTCTATTAAAGTATCAGCTGTCTTGTTATGCTTTGAAGATAAATATTTATTTTATCTGGCTGATTTCTTAAACTTTTTAATTTATCTTTAAGTTTCCAGAAATTTCCTCTAATGTGCATAGGTGTATCATTCTTCCAACTCACTACTTGGTGACTATATAGATTCTTCATTCTTTGGCTTTATGTTTTTCACTAGTAGTGGGAAATTCTTGGCAAGTGTACCTTCAGATATTTCATCTGTCTCAAATATCTCTTCTGTTTCTTGCGTTTAAATTACTTACATTTTGACCTTTCTATGATGCTCTATATGTTTTTATCCATTTGTTTGTAATTACTTTTTATAATACACTTTTTCTGGTTATTTTTGCTTCAAAAAGTACTGGTATTTTGTACTTACATGTCTTATTTTGGGATATTTTATTTTCTGCACTACACATTGTACTGTTAAGCTCATGTATTGAATTATTAATGGAAATTATTGATGTTTTAAATTATTGTATTTTCATTTGATCATTTTATAGATACCAGTTTTCTGATAAAATTTAATATTTTATGAAATCTATTTTTAAATACAGATAACATCATGTTTATTTTAAAGTTCATGTCTGAACACTAATATCTTCATCTTCCATTGGCCTAAATTTATTGACTATTTTTTTTTCACTTGAATTTTGATCATCTTATTTTCCTAGTGTGGCTGGCAAAATTTGTTTTTATACTGTACAATATAAGTGAAAAAGTACAGAGGGCCCAAATATCATTATCTTATGTCCAGAAATAATATATGTGAGATAGAAAATGTATGGTATACTGCTATTTCATCTGTGATTAACACCAATTAATATTTCTTCCATGGTTACAACTAAAATGTGGGTTTTTAAGAAGGATGGCTTCTATTTATTCATGACTTTAAACTAAAAAAAAAAGTCTACATAGACTTTTAGTCCCTTAGAAATTGCTTTTTTTTTTTTTTTTTTTTTGGATGTAACCATACCTATGTGCAACTGAAGAGTCAGCAAATTGCTCAAAGGAAGTTATGTGCAAAATGTTAAATTCATCTTTGAATGTTTGCTCTTCAGAATCTTAGCTCCTGAGTTTTGGATTATTTTGTTTCTTTTTCATACTTTCAAACAGTTATTCGTTGATTTTCATTTCTAGTTCTTGCTATGAGCATTCATCTAATAATAATTTATTCTTCATAGCAAAATGAGGACATTGGTTTATGTGTATTTAAATTAATAAGATCCACTGTATTTTTCTCCAGATAGCAACAACTATTTTCTATTATCAGAAGTTTATGAGCTTTGTTATATCCCTACTTACTTACCAACGTTTTGCAATGTAACTGGTGTTGTTATATCTAATCTTGGAAATGTTTTCTTGTTGTTGTTTTACTTTTTTCTTTGTTTTTATTTGTTTTTTGTTTGTTTTTTACTGATACACTTAAACATATGTTCATGTCCTCAATAATTTATGATTTTTTCTCCTCTATAAATTTCTCATTTCAAAATGATTTATATATACTCTGTCTTCAGGCTCTATTGTCTATTAGTCAAACGCTTCATTTAAGTTATAATATCCTTAGCTTTCATTTGACTGATGGCTTCTTTCCTTTTTTGCTCTTAAGTGGCTGATTCTTGTTTGTTTTGGAAGATTCAGCAACATCATCTTTGGCAAGGAACCTTCTTTGATATCTAGACAAAACATTTTTGGTAGAAAGAAGGTTGGTAGAATATACAGCTCTGTACAGGTTGTAACAGAATAGGCCATATGGTACTAATTGCCACTACAGTGGACAAAAAGAGCAAAACCAGTTACCGCTCACAAATTTTCTAAGAAAAATTCCCACAGTTTCTGTTAAGAGCTTTAATTTATGTAGTCTCAGACTCAAATGCCCAGTTTTGCAGAAAGGCAAATGCTGTGTTGTGATTATTATCCCCGACACTGGGGTAAAAATCTACTTCTCTCAGGAGGGCTACATCCCCTTACTGTAGTTAAGACATTCCTTGGCTGATGCCCCAGTTATTTTGAGGTTATCCCTGGTAATAGCTGCATAACAAAGGTAATTCACTGAAGTCCACTTAAGAGAATTACTGGTAAAAGAATAAAGCATTTATCGAAATCAATTCTCTCTGCCCCAAACCTCTCAATTATAACTGTAGCTGTTAAAGAAATTGCTGCTGCTGAATGAATAAAACAGATTTTAAACAGGGATCTCTGAAAGGCATTTAATTCCAATCACATGCTGATTACTGGAAAGACTCCCCACCACCTTCATTTTTTGGCACTTGAACTTTCATGTTAAGTTTGAATGTGGATGGAAAGCTACAAAGGTTGGAAATACAGAAAGTGGCAAGGTTTCCTGCAGTTAAATGGGTAAATGCTCTCTCCCTAAGAGAAACTAGAGCTGTATGGTGACAAGAACAGTATCTTATACACATGTTTTGTCTATAGGAGGAGAATCAGTAGGTGCCCAGTAAATCACTCATGATGAATATGTAATTGAATTGAACTATTATTTTAATATATTTTCTGGGAAAATTTCCTGGATAGAGATCTACACAGAGAACTCAGAATAGGCCCTGCCCCCAAAGAACTGAAATTTAAATGGAATAATAAAATATAACTTTAAAAGTTAGTGTTCAATATAAAAATATACTTCCTAAGTATTAAGATACTACAAAAATTGAGATGTTCATCATTTGTTGCCATAGGGAAATCTTCATGAAGGAAGTGAGGACTACAATGAAAGATACTTGACCCCTCATCAAATTCTGACCAATCTACTATTCTTCAGTACCCTATAACACATCAGTGAATTGTACAAATCTTCTTAGTTTCCCCTGTTCCTCAACCAAGGGTTGTGAAACACCCATTAGACTTTCAAGGACAAAGATGATGTCTGTCTGAAGAATGTTGGTCTTTAATGTAGATATTCTTGAATTTGAAGTACATCCCTAACACTTATTTTACATCCTGATTATTTAACACAGTGTTTGCTCAGGTACCTCATTTGTCAACTTGGAATGCCAATATAGGTCGGAACTTGCTTCATAAGTGTGCTGTGCGTATTAAATTAAATAATTCATATAATTCACAGCCTGACTCATGGAGATAACTCTAAATACTATCCATCTTGATTATCATTTTCATATAATATTTTTAGTTATTTCTTTTTTAAAGTTTTTATTTAAATTTCAGTTAGTTAACATACAGTGCAATATTTGTTTCAGGTGTACAGTATTGTGATTCAACACTTCCATACAACACTGAGTGCTCATCACAAGTGTACCTCCTAATCCCCATCACCTATTTCACCCATTTTCCCACCACCTCCCCACTGGTAACCATCAGTTTCTTCTCTGTAGTTAAGAGTCTATTTCTTGAGGGCGCCTGGGTGGCTCAGTCGGTTAAGCATTTGACTTTGGCTTAGGTCATGATCTTACAGTTCGTGAGTTCAAGCCCCCCCCATTGGGCTCTGTGCTGACAGCTCAGAGTCTAGAGCCTGCTTCAGATTCTGTGTTTTCCTTTCTTTCTGCCCCTCCCCCGGTTCATGCTCTGTCTGTCTCTCTCTCTCTCAAAAATAAATAAACATTAAAAATTTTTTGAAAAAAGAGCCTGTTTCTCGGTTTGACTCTCTCTTTTTTTTCTCTTTTGTTCATTTGTTTGGTTTGTTAAATTCTACATATGAGTGAAATCATATGGTATTTGTCTTTCTCTCACTGATTTATTTTGCTGAGTGTAATACTCTCCAGCTCCATCGATGTCTTTGGAAATGGCAAGACTTCAGTCTTTCTTATGGTTAAGTAATATTCCATTGTGTATATATGCCACCTCTTTTTTATGCATTCATCAGTCATTGGACACTTGGACTGTTTACATAATTTGGCTATAATGTTGCTATAAACATTGGGGTGCATGCATCCCTTTGAATTAGTATTTTTTGTATTTTGGGGTAAATACCTGGTAGTGCAATTGCTAGTTCATAGGGTAGTTGTTATTTTTAACTTTTCAGGAACCTCCATACTGTTTTCCAGAGTGGCTACACCAGTTTGCATTCCCACCAACAGTGCAAGAGGGTTCCCCTTTCTCCACAGCTTCGACAACACCTGCTGTTTCTTGTGTTGTTGATTTTAGCCATTCTGGCAGGTGTGAGATGATATCTGATTGCAGTTTTCTTTTGTATTTCCCTGATGATCAGTGATGTTGAGCATCACTTCATGTGTCTGTTTGCCATCTAGATATCTACTTTGGAAAAATGTTTATTCATGTCTTCTGCCCATCTTTTAACTGGATTATTTGGGGGGGGGGGTTGAATTGTATAAATTCTTTATAGATTTTGGATACTAACCCTTTATCAGATACATCATTTGCAAATATCTTCTCCCATTCTGTAAGCTGCCTTTAGTTTTGTTTAGTTTAGTTTTGTTTCCTTCATTTTGCAGAGGCTTTTTTTTTAATAGTTCCAATAGTTTACTTTTGATTTTGTTTCCCTTGCCTCGAGAGACATATATAGAAAGAAGTTACTATAGCTGATGTCAAAGTAGTTACTACCTGTACTCTATTCAGGAACTTTTACGGTTTCAGCTCTCAACATTTAAGTTTTCAATCTATTTTGAATTTATTTTTGTGTTTGGTATAAGAAATGGTCCAGTTTCATTCTTTTGCATGTTGCTGTCTAGTTTTCCCAACACCATTTGTCAAAGAAACTGTCTTTTCCCCATTGAATTTTCTTTCCTACTTTCTCAAAGATTAATTGACCATATAGTTGTGGATTCATTTTTGGTTTCTCTACCCTATTCTATTGATCTATGTGTCTGTTTTTGTGCCAGTATCATACTGTTTTGACCACTACAGCTTTTTAATACAACTTGAAGTCCAGAACTGTGATGTCTCCAGCTTTCCTTTTTTTTCAAGGCATTTTCATATAATATTGTATTCCAATACCTACCATAGTATTTAGCCAGTAGAAGGACCTCAGTAAATGTATCATATATAAATTAATGTATGAAGTGACAAAGATTTGGCATCAGATAACAAAGTCACCCTGAGGAAAGCAAGAACCAAGGCATTAGCATCACTTTATCAGTTCCTGGGAGGCAAAATCAACATCTTATCTTAATTTTCTATACGTATTTTAGCATGTTTAGATAACACATGTAGGTGAACATATAAACTTAGGCAAAGCATTCGCTATTTTTAAAATGTTAACTCTTAGTTAATAAATGTGCAATAAATGATAAAATTAGCTTCCACTGCTTAAATTCCTATTATGTGCCTCATACTTCTGCTAAGTCTTTTAAATATATCTTCACTGCAACTTTTTAAGTAAAGTGCAGTAAATGAATTGAAAATTGTGCTAAAATATATAACCTAGGAAAAGATTATAAAAAGAGAGTCTACATAGATCTGCAGTCTATGAGACATCAAAGCTGGTACGTGTTAGATAGTTTACAGTCTGGTGATATAAGAATTAGATCTTCAGGTAGAATAATTCAAATAAAAATCTCAATCAGGTGAGAATTCTAAAAGGTTAAATACAGGAAAGAAGAAAATGTCCTCCAGATATTCAAAGAGAAGTGTGTAAGTAATAAAAGTTGCATGAATCAGACAATTGGTAGAAGTTCAGGCATCTATGCCTAGTTTGGCAGGAAAAGTAGATGATCGAGGTGTGAAAAGCTTGTGTTCAGAGGTGAGAAATCTACTTTCTAGGCAGTGAGGCTACCAGTTAAAACTAAAGTCAGCATGAGGAACTTGATTTCTTTAGATTTCCAATAGGTTCTCAGTTACCTAGAATTCATTCTCAAAGACACTTTCTGAAGAAATTAAATACAGGACCTCAATCAAGTCACTGGGGAACTGGGTGAAAAGTTCAGAGCAAAATGAACAACTGGGCCAACTGAAGAAGAGGGAGAGATTTACATTTGTATTCTTCTTGGTATAGACAGGAAGATGAAGGAGGTCCTGTGAAAGGTGTTGAGGCCTCCAGAAATAAGAACCAAAATGATTTTAATTGCACATATGGAAAATTTCTAGTTATAATTTTAGCACCTATATACTAATCACATGTTAATTCTGTCCATAGCACATCTACCTTACCAAAATTGATAAGTGAAAAAGATACGTATTCTAATATTTATCAACTATCAAGCTTCATCATGAAATGACATGTCAATCTCAACTTTGCCATTAATATTTTGTAAAATTCTTTTTTGTTTGTTTTGAGAGAGAGAGAACATGTGTGTGTGTGTGTGTGTGTGTGTGTGTGTGTGTGTGCGCACAAGAGGGGGAAGGGGCAGACGAAGAGAGAGAGAAAGAATCTTAAGCAGACTCCACGCCCAGCGTGGAGCTGGATGCGGGGCTTCATCTCAGGACCATGAGATCATGACCTAAGCCAAAATCAAAAGTTGGATACTTAACCAACTGAGCTACCCAGGCACCCCAATATTTCTTGAAATTCTTAATATTATTGAGTACACATGATAAGAACAGCATATACAATAAACAAGCTAAAACAAACAAAAAAACAAATAAAACAAACCGACATATTGAGCATCTAATAGGAAACCCAAGAATTTACCTTGATACTTCCACTTAGCTCTGTGATTTTAAACAAAGTTGTTTCTTGTTTGTTTTAGCTCTTTGGCCTTCTATTTCCTCATCTGTAGTAGCTAACAATTACATACTATTTAGAATATAATAGGCATTCTTCTCAAGGCTTTACACAATTTAATTTATTTTGTACTCCTCAAAGCCCTAGATATAAGTAACACTATTGTCCCCATTTTACAGTAGACAAAACTGAGACAGAGGATAAATTATTAGCCTAGATTGCATATCATTGGCAGAGCTGGTGACTGAGCCCAGCGGTAATCTTTACCATTCTCAGTTTTTACTTTATGCCTTATTTGTACATTTATTTATATCCACAGAGCTTACACAATTTTTAGCCTATGTTAGTTAGAGTAATCCAAGAAACAAATGTCAAGACAAGATTTATTGTGCAAGAATTTTATTAGGGATGCTTGCGTGAGAGTAAACGGGAGGGAGCCAAGAAAGGCTCTGAGGACTATAAAACTATGATACAAATCAGATCCCAAGTGAAGTTCAGAGGTAGTAAATATGGGGTGGCAGGATCCTAGACTGCTGTGTCAACCACAGAACGTGTGGCATAGACATTAGGGGAGCCCTAAGTTTCCCAGAAACAGGTCAGGCCTTAGTGTAGCCCCGCTGAAGTGTGGTCTCTTAGCAAATACAGACTTAGACTCCAGAGTGAGGCTCTGGATCAGCTATACTCCTTAGAGTTGGAAGTCAGTGAGGGGAAGAGAATGAATTTTCGTGGCTGCCACATAGTTTAATGATACATCATTTTTTATTACCTTTAAATTATTTCCTATATATTAATCTTTTTAACTAGGACAGAAACACAGAAAATGGTAAACACATAGCAGGTGCTGAATATTTCTTGTTTTTTTTTACATGAAAATACTTGAATATTTTTTAATGGAATGGACTATTTAAGATAATTTCCATGTAAATGACCATATTAGAACTATTTTATATTATTTCACATTACAACCTTTCATAGAATAGCAGAAAAGAAGAGAGGCTTCTATGCAAAAATTCTGTTTTCAAACTTTAAAGGATTCTTTTGATATCATAGAGAAATTAGCAATTATTTATCACTAAGTGTCATCTTCAACAAAGGAAAGGGCTAAGGTTAAATAAAAAAGGTTGCATGATTTTCACAGCACCAC
Organism: Lynx canadensis; assembly: GCF_007474595.2. Lineage (NCBI taxonomy): Eukaryota > Metazoa > Chordata > Mammalia > Carnivora > Felidae > Lynx > Lynx canadensis. The sequence goes on along the minus strand of NC_044314.2, from coordinate 29,966,311 downwards.
ACTGTGAACTAGTTTTAAAGCTGAAACATGAACTTCATGTCTGGTTTTCCAGCCCAGAAGTACACTATCATGCTGCCTCCTTCCATGCCAGCTGTCTTACTTTATCTCTCATATATGAGATACTGATTTCTGGATTGAAATGTATGCATCCCTCACACTTATGCTTTAGCAGAGCAATCAAGCTTGACATCGTTAACCATTAACCTTTCTGTTTGCCTGGTACAGGAGGTGAGAGAGGGTAGCAGGCAATGAGCCCTTAGGGTGCTGGAGCAATGCCAATGCAATTATGCTCCTCTGGCTCTCTGAGCTGGCAGCTGGGGCTGAGGTGGACAAGGAGGGTAGGTGAGGCATCCCTGGTCACCAAGATGCATGAAGACTTCAGTCATCTGCCAGTCAGCTAGGCCTGGCAACCTGAGAGCCTGTATAGCCAGTTCAGCCTGGGACCCTTTGGAGGGGAGGAAAGAAGGACTGAGTACTGGGAAGCCAATAGATGAGGGCTGCCTATCTGAGCCCCACGCAGAGAGCTGCCCTCCGCCTGTCACTCCTGATTACTGTGAGGAGTACTGTGTGCATGATTAAATAGTGATGGCAAGGCTGCCCCTTCCATAATCACATCTTCTGACCTCTTGACGGGGTGGCGGTGGTTGCAGATGGAGTCCCACAAACACATAACAAGCTTTTGCTTTTTTTTCATGTAATGTTATCTCCCATGGATATATAGTTTAATCATCTTTTTCCCCCATTATATAAAATTCAACTGAAATTTTGAAAGACTTCCGCTATAATTCCGTTTTCATATACTGAAACCAGTATCTCTGTTGTCAATACAGAGTCTGATGATAGATTCAAATCCAGGAAAATAGCAATATTTTCTGATTTCTGACCTATTTAGGATAATATTTTATTTATATATAATAAAGATGTGTGTATATATATATATATATATCTGCACTTAACATGCATAAAACCGAAATGAGATATAAAAGCACAAATGATAGAAAAATGAAATAGAATATCATAAAGTATTAAGCTAAAGAAAGACTCAAAAATTATAGTAATAAGCACTAAGAACTAATGATAATGTTATAACAATAGTATTTGTCATTTGTATAAAGCTTAGGAATGTTATGGCCATTTCACTTAAGACTTTTCCTCACTAGAGCTTTTGGAGATGGGAACAAATTATTATTTCTACACTAAAGATCAACATGTTCTTGGAGTGAGATGGTTTTGTTCAATTTCATATAACTACAACATGGCAGAATTTGTAAAGAACTGTAATTGGTTGACTCCTAATAATATATGTCATGCGCAACAACAGAATTATCGAATGGAGTTATCAGAATCTTTCATGTTGATGTTGGGAGTTGAGAAAGTAAGATCAATCAACAAATGCTTATAGACCACTTTTACTCTGGGTCCATTTCTGCATGGAGAGTACTGCAAGACCTAACATCAGAGAGAGAACATGCAGAGGGTCTCCAATTATTCTACGCTGAGGTAACTCCCCAGGTGGGCACACCGAAGGGCCATTTTCCTAGAGGTAGCTGGTTGATTACTCTAACTTCCTTGAAGGACAGGTCACAAAGCTATTCCTTGACAATTGAAACTTCTAATGGAATATTTTAAAGGTAAAAAGTTTGAATTTCCCAGAATTCTTGTGAGATTCTAAATAAATCCCATGATATAATTAGAAAAGAAAAAAGAGAAAAAACACAGTGTATTCTTAAATGCTAGGTTTGTAGTTAGAACTCTTTGGTGCTATAGAAATCCAGATAATCCATTGTTTTATATTCAATAAATGCCTCCTATAAGAGATGTTACATTGATGTGGATCTGAAACAATAGGTAAAATTTAGATGAATAGGAAATAAAAGCACTTTAAAAAAGAAAGTTGTGTTCAGTGAGAATGGTTGGGTACCTTCTGTGTACCCAGTAAAATTTTCTGCTGGGTTTGGGAAACTATTTAGATGAAAGAATTTTAGAGAAAGAGATCTGCTAAGGTAGTGAATCATCAATTCTCACTACCCAGATCAGAAATCCAAGTGTTTCATCCTTTAAAGTATTGTGTAGTAAGTTTGAGGACTTGTCAAGGAATATCATTGTGATCTGACCTATCAATAGTTAGGACTAATAATCAACTCACCACCTCAGGGAGAATGACCTAAGAGGAGTGCACCCTGCCTGTGTGGGCAGTTACCTCAGTAATACCCAATGGAGAGAGTAAACCTCAATATTAGGAGCATGCCTCTCCCATACTTTCATATTTCTGTACCTGATTATTTCTTCCAAAATAAAGCACAGACAGAAAACAAAAAACGCAGGCTAGAATATTAGCCCCACTATTTAATACTAAAAATAAAAATTGTGTAATTGGCAAATATTTGTTTGAAGAATATCTCACTTTGCAGTGTTCACTCACCTGCCACTCCAGACTAGATGCTGAAAGTATTCTACACAGCCCTGTTCCTGGACTGTAGAAACTATAGTCTCCTTTTATACCCTGCAAAGAGTCTGATGAAAAAACTCTTCCTGAATGGCTTTTTTGGCTTATGGAAAAAGCTACTAGAGTAGGCAGTAGTGGCATAAGATCCAGTAATACTAGCTACTTACAGGATTTTAAACAAATTGAGATCTCTTTTGGTCTTAGTAAATGCTGGTGTTGGAGAAGTGATCTCTAGGGAATTTTCCATCTCTAATGCTTTATGATGTTACAGGAGAGATGTGAGTTACAAATGAATGAATGAATATAAAAGTTCTTCTAATAGCAAAATATATTTAATAAATGAATGTTGTGAAAATCATTTCAGGAAGTATACTCATAATATCCTGAAAGGAACAGCATCCTGGGAAAAGAATGACCACAAACATTGTTTGCTGATCATTTGCTCTTTGATCTTTCACATTGAACCTGCTTAGCCAGGCCCGTTGCCTATTTTGCTGCTTCTGCATTCCAAGCATGGAGGATTAATCTCAATGCAAAGACCTTGTGCAGCTACAGGGCTCCATCTCCAAAGATACTGGGGCAGGAGCTTTTGACAAATCACCTCCAGCCATGGAAATTACAGAGCCATTCTTAGACTGATTTGCTTTTTCAAGACAAAACTGGAAATTTGTGCATCCTGTTACAGGCACCGTGTCCCCATGCCACAACACATTCTACCTCCTTCTTTACTGTTTGTCTCTGTTTTGCCTGTTATTTCCATCAATACGGAGCAAGGCTAACAATGCAGGCATAGTGCCAGCTTCCATTGCTCCCTGATGGTCTGATGGGCTTTGGTTATATGCACATGTTGAGGTGACATTTAAATGATGTTTGTGTGCTACACAGTCAGAAAAACATTTCCACACTGATTCCTTTGATCTCCTAAAAGCCAGCTCTCATAATACAAGAGGATTTTTTAATAGATATAAATAAATCCAGGTGGCTCCAGCCTACCCCATGGGGCCTCATGTAGCTCCACTGGCTTATCCAGGTTTGCCTTTCTCTCGATTTTAATGGTCACAATGATTACTTTTCAAATAGGCTTGAATTACAACTACACAATTTGAAACAAATAAACCCCCTTTATACTAAGATGGCAAAAGGTCAGTGTTTGAGTTAAAAAAAAAAATAAAAGAAAGAAAGAAAGGGGGAATCACAGTTTCTCCCATCAGAAAAACTCATGGATTATTAGCAGCCCTGAGGCAAAACAAAAGATTGGTTTGACTTCAGTTTAAACCTGGTGCCAGCATCAAAATACAGATAGCACTCTTAAATATGGAGAACAAGCAGAGGGTTACTGGAGGGGTATGGGAGGGGGGATGGGCTAAATGAGTAAGGGGCATTAAGGACTCTACTCGTGAAATCATTGTTGCACTATATGCTAACTAACTTGGATGTAAATTAAAAAAATAAATTAAATAAAAATTTTAAAAAATACAGATAGCAACAAGTAGTAAATAGTGGATGGCAAATTCATTTGAAGCAAATTGGAAGGGGAGGGGATAACTCAGGAGGGGATAACTCTCCAAAACTCAAAAGACTTCACAAGGGAGGCATTTGACATGGAGAAAAAGAGCATTTTTAGCAGAGGAGAATCTATATGAGAAAAAAGAAGCAGACAAAAGCATGGCATATTCTGAAAGTTGTGGCAAGAACATATGGTGGGGCATGTATTGGGTGAGGGGGTAAAATAAGGAAGAGGTAAAATAAACTAGTAGGGAATGTTTGGACATCTAACTGAGAAATGGCAAAGACCTTAATTAAAGATGGCAGTGAGGAAAAAACAAAACAAAACATGGCAGTGAGGCTGCAGATGACAGAAGAGTGAAATGCCTATTTCTACATGAAAGGTAGGATTAGGAAAGCTTGAGTTGCAAATAACTATAAAAACTCTAGTTGGAGTTATTGAGTGAAAAATAGGGCTAAAAATACAGGAGAAAAATGTGATTTGATAAAGTTAAGTTTTGTGTCCATTGCATCAGATACACTCATCTGGCCTGGATATGGAATACCTAAGCAGTTGCTGGAAATATAGGGCAGGATGTGAGAAGGAGAAGGGCTGAAAACTTAATGACAAAAATACAGGGCCAAGAGCTTAAAATTTGTGCAGCTTGGAAAGAGTTGGGAAGTTCCAAGGATAGACAGATGAGGGAAGTGATGGGTGTGGTAGGAAACGAACGAGTGGTCAAGAATCAGGGAGAAACAGGCACGTGCAGGACATGAAAATGGGGACAGGAGGATGTTTCACAGAGTGTGTACCTAACATTGTAAATATCACAAGGAATTCCAGAAGTGTGAGAAAGAGAGAAAGTTGATAGGTGTGGTAATTAGAGTATTAGCAGTACAAATAGAAGAGCCATTTCACGAGAGAGATAGGAAAAAGCAAAATCCCAGAACAGTGGGTAAGAGATTGTGAACTAGAGACTGGAGAGTAACTCATCTTTAGAACCATTTCAAAGTGAAGAGAAGAGCAATAGGAGGATACCTTTGCAGTTTGAGGAGAAGAAGATGACAGGTGAGGAAAAGCAGAGGGTGAAAGGAAAATTTGAATATATCGCAAATGTCAATCCCAACCACCGAGTCTCCGATCATCTCTTTGTAGAAGTTTTGGAAGAGAACGTGTCTCAAGTATTCTAGGTTATCACCTTGGCTCCCATTTCTCAAGTTGTCCCTGTTAGCTGTTAGTAACCACCTAGAAGCTTTGTGTACAGTTCTCCTTGGTATGATGCTGCAGCTTCCACCCAGGCTTTAAAGAAGAGGACATGGTGCACTTTTCCACATGCCCACAGGCCAAATGGATGAGTAAAGTCTCTATTAAAAAGAGGTTAGAGTGGGAGAGAGCCAAAGCATAAGAGACTGTTAAAAACTGAGAACAAACTGAGGGTTGATGGGGGGTGGGAGGGAGGGGAGGGTGGGTGATGGGTATTGAGGAGGGCACCTTTTGGGATGAGCACTGGGTGTTGTATGGAAACCAATTTGTCAATAAATTTCATAAAAAAAATAAATAAATAAATAAATAAATAAATAAGTACTGATCAAAAAAAAAAAAGATGTTGCAGTAACTCAAGGGAAACAAGAGAGGAAATCAGAATCTAAGCTAATGGGAACAAGCAATATGACTGTTAAGAAAACTTCATGTTACATCTGAGTTGCTACATTCTCAATACAAATGAGACAGAAAAAAGAAAAGTTATGTAGAACATATGGCTTGTGATTGAATTTATATTCTAGAGCCAGAAAGAGAGTCAGGAATCAAGATGTTTGGCAAAAGAAAGAGACAGACAGGTAAGTCTGGAACAAGCAGGTAGAAGGATTGATGTTGAATCAAGCAAATGGGTTAGTAGGAAAGGGTACAAAACCTCAGATAAGGGTACTGAACCAAATGAGGAAATAAGTAGCAATTATCAGTACCCAATACTTTTTCCTCTGCAGAACTGTAGTTAGGCAAAACCCCAGGGAATAATTTAAAGTTTAAATGGTGGACTCTCTGATCATACCTCAAGAAGCAAGTCACATACACCCGAAGTACGTTAGAGAGAGCTGGTGTGGAGGCAAATACAGGCAAAGTGTCAATTCAAATTACAGTGGATGAACTTCGAGAACACCTCTCTGCATGTGAAGAGTAGTGACACAGATGTGACCAACTGGTGGGGCCTTTGTAATAATATCAGTTTTGATTGTTCCTGTTGTATTTCATTATGATTTCCTCTCTACTGATCCACACAATAACAATGTTAGCAAAAGCAAGGGTAGAAATAATAATCACCATTTGTAAATGAGAAGAGGGTGAGCTAGCATATTAAAACAATTATCTCAAGGTCTTTAAATTACTGGCTGAGTCAAAACTAGAACACTTGTGACTCCTTGTCTAGGGATTTTTTTTTTGGTGGTGCCCTATTTCTTTATAAATTTCAGTGATTAAAGCAAAATGATTGAGTAGCCTGATATGACAAATACAATTTTTTCTTCTTTCTTGTCTCTCTTTTTTCCTCAGGTTAAAGGTATGACAGATTCAGAACTCTACATTCCAAGGTAAAAAGCAATTCCTTTTCTTCTGCCCTCCAAACTTCTTAATGAGAGGCTAATAGGATCAAGAAGGATTTGATAAAACTGAAACAAATCCCATGAGACTGAGATTTGTCTGCTTCTCCCTCCTCTGCTTCTCCTTGATCTGCAAACATTCCACACAGAAGGGCAGCAGCTAAGTCACATCTTCCTCTTGCTCAGATTCAGCCCTCCCCCTCTTTTTCTGATGTCTTCCGTCATTTAGGAAATTAACTGAAATAATGAAACATTCCCTGTGAATAGTCCTGTAAATGCTACTAGTCTAGTCATTTAGAGCAATAGCTCTTCATCTCTGTAGGGGAAACAAGAAGTGAGTGGAGAGGGGTTTGAGGAGACAATAAAAATGACCAGCTAAATCTCAGATTTTTTTTTTTAATTACCAAAAAGAAAAGAAAAGAAAGATTAACTGTTTTCTCAATGGTGGAGCCTTCCAGGAGACCAAATAAGTCTTCTATAAACTGATTTGCCTTCCTGACTGTGATTTACCAGACTGACACCTAATTTGTTCTGAGCACAGTTGATGCCTCAGACACAATGGCGGATGACAGCCCACATAACCTCTCTTTCAGCTTTCATCTCATATATTCCATTTGAAGTTGAGTTCCGACAAGAGAGAGGCACAGAATTAATATTACCTTGGATCAGCTCAGTCTCCAGAGGGAGCAGCAAAAGCTTTTCTGGAAACAATAAACCCTTTAAACATGACAGGGGGAATGGGACCTTAGGAGGTCTCTGAAAGTATCCATTATTAAAGAAAAGGGGGGGGGATTCTCGTGGACGACTTTGATTTTTTTTTTTTCACAGCAAAAGCAGTGATGAACTGGTGCCAGTTTTACATACAAATTTAAAGATCTGGGATGGTTTATGCTAAAAATCTCTCTTTCCCCTGTCCCTTAACACAAGCAGTAGGGAGAAAGAATTCATTATGAATCAGGTTTGTTATGACATTGATACTCCCTTCTTGTTTAATCTTCACTAAAATAAAATAAAAATAAAAATCGATAACAACTTCAGCAATAAAATTCAGAGGTAAAATACATTATACATGATCACATATATAGAGTCAAATTTAATTATCCAAATGTACACATAAGGAGTATGTATGAGTCTCAAGAAACAGAGAAGATTTTAATTGAAAGTTAACCATGTGAATTTCCATGAGATTCAAACAGGAAAAAAATATCACATACATATGCATATATACATATGTGTGTATTAATGGATTTATAGTTTATACTAGTGTGATACTTCATTACAATTGAAAATAAGTGTATTTACTCGGCACTTAGTACAGATGGTCTGATATTTTTCAAATCATTTTTTGTTTAGTAATTTGTAATAGCTTCTCTATGATATTTAAGGAAATAAAAGAGGTAGCTTCAGTATAATATTGTTGAACCTGGAGTCAAAAATCCTACTTGTGCAAATTTTCTGGGCAACAATAACATTGTCTATAAAATGGATATGATAATATTTATCTCAAAACATCTTAGGAGAATCAAGGGAGTCATTTATAGGAGTTGTTATAGATAACTAGTGCTGAGGCACACTGGAACTCAGATTTAGGACGATGGGTACATGGGGCTGAGCATGGGCTTGGTTGGGCTAAGAGGCAGAATGAAAAGGTCTTGAAGTCCAGCTTCTACATGGTGCTTATCAGTGCTATAAGAAGAAGGGCCAGTGTTGGTGTCTCACAAGAACTGGGGAAACTGAGTATTTTAATTATCTATTGCAGTATAACACTTTACCTCAAAATGTTATGACTTAGATCCACAGGCATTTATTATCTTACATTTCTGTGGGTCAAGAATCCAAGCAAAATATAACTGCAAGCCTCTGACTCAGGATCTTTCACAGGCTGTAGTCAAGGTAATGGCCAGGACTACTCTCATCTCAAGGCTGGACTGGAAAGGATATGCCTCCAAGTTCTGTCACTTGGACGGTGGCAGGCCTCAGAACATCTTCGTCCAAGCTCATTTGGCTAACTGTGGATAAGCCTCAGTAGACATAAGTTCCTGCCTACACACAACATGGAAGCTTGCTTCTCCAAGAGTGGTGGCTCAGAGAAGTCAGTCTGTTTGTAACTTAATCTTCAAATTGATATCCATTACTTCTTATGTAGTCAGTTTGTTATTCATTAGGTCCAGCCTACACTCAAGGGAAGAAGGTTACAGAGGACCAAAAACAAACAAACAAACAAACAAACAAACCAAAAAACAAAAACAGGGGCAAGGGTCCATGGGGTCATTTAAAGGCTGCTTACTACACTGGGTAACAATCAGAGGCTTGGAAGAACCTGATGGAGAGCACTCTGGAAACTCCAGAAAAGGTCAACTCTCAAATAACAGGAAAGTAAATCATATAAGTTCAGGGGTTAGGACTTAAGTTCCCTGCCATCATGGCCCACAAAGGAAGGGAGATGTTTTAAGCACTTGGAAGTCAGAAGGAGCTTTTAATGATTTTAACATTTTCCAGCCTCCCTTTGTTACTAGAAGACTTGTTATTTTTGAGAATCTTATTTAACTCAGTTTTAAAAATTAGATCATGGAGATATGTATTCCCTAGTTGAAAGCTGAGGAGAAAGTCTGTGATATGTCCAAATAGTTTGATACAACGCTAGACAGTGGGTTAAGCTAGGTCTGGAACCCACATGATTGCTAGCCTGCTTCCTTTTAAGGTTGCCACACCCTCCTTAATGTGAAAGACACATGACCATGCAGAGCAGACCATTCCATGGCATAAACATCTGTACTGATGCTTGGGGTTTATTCATCAGGCACAGGGGATCCTGGCAGAGATGTTTTTAACATCTCACTATGGAACCCATGAGACAGGTCATTCAATACAGAGTTGCTCAAGAAGTGCTTTGCAATTTACCCTCACTTACTAGGTGCAAGGAACTGGAATACAACTGAATTCAGTCAAGTGCTCAAATACCGCACCCCGAGAATTTTTCTTTGAGGAGAAAGAAGCTGATTACAGTAAAATGAGCTGATGTTGGCAATTTTTCTCAAAAAAACCACTTCCTGGCTATGACCTGAGGTTGGGACATACTAACTGAATTTCTTACACTCTTAATTGATGTCCCTGAGGGATCACAAACTTACTCATTTATTCAAGGAAGATTCAGTGATATTAACCAGATAGGAATTAATGAGGCAAGGACATAGAACCACACATTTGAGAAAGTTTTCCACAGCCAAATGGGATTCAAGGTAATTGGGGTCTGGGGGTAGACCTGTTTCCCAGACTAAAGTAAAATAAGATGAAATCACCAGAGACTACCATAAAGGATGACCTATATGTGAAGAGCCAATCTCTTAAATATATTTAGTAGTTTTAATTTCTTCAGGTTAAAAGTAATACCATTAAGGATCTAAAATTCAGTTAAATTAAACTAACTGTAGTTTATTTTGTTAAGCCATGCCTTATTTTTTACAAAATATTTTTATATACATTATATCCAGCTAACTTCAGACATAGGCATTTGCCCATTACAAAAGCTTATTCGAACTTTTCCCAGGTGAACAACTTTGTCTAGATTTCTCTTGCTCATTACCATACTACCTAACCATACTTCTCCTGACACACACATACACACATGCTCTTCCCCTGGGCAACTCCTGCTTCCACTTCAGATCTCAGCTTAGCCCTTACTTCCTCTATAGTCATTCACATCCTGAACTGAACCTTGGAATCAACTTCAACTGGAAGGGCCATCCCCAGACCAATTATGTCAGGATCACTTGGAAAAGAGCCAAGCACCCATATATTTTTAAAGTTCCCCAGGAGATTTCAATGTACATTCAAGGTTGAACACCACTGCTTCAGATCTATAAATTTGAGTAATAAACTAGAATTGAAAGGTTTTGCATTGGAGCAGGCCTGGTTTTAGTCAGACCCAGGCAAACCAGAACTTAAATGTATTCTATCTTGTGAAGTTCCCAGATCCATTTCCCTGGACTGTGAGTAGCTATTGAACAAGGACTACTATATGCCTTTTGTTTTTAATATCTCTATGGCATGTAGCTCCTCTGTTGGTGAGGATGTGGAGGAAAAGGGAACACTTGTATACTGTTGGTGAAAATGTAAATTGTTCTAGCCACTGTGAAAAACTAGCTGTACATCAGAATCTCTAGGGAAGCTTATGAAATACAGAAATTAGCTGGCCTGACTCCATACCTATGGAATCAGAGTTTGGGGATTCAGATAACTCTGATACTGTAGATTGAGGAGATTCATCTAAAATTTAGATGACATCAGTGTGAAGGGGACTCGGAGTTCAATTACTTTGAAAACTTAACTAAAGCATGAACCACATACAAAACCCCCTGATAGATGCTTCAACATTTTCAGTGACATAATGTTCACCATTTTTCCTCAAGTTCACTTCCCTGTTAGACTACTGTGACATTAGCCCATTCTTGCCTATATTGTTTGAAAGCATATTTTTCTTTATAACAAATATTTATTAGACCTTGCTGTCATCTCTCAAAAATATAATAAGTATGTGGTTACAGTAGTAAACATGATAAATTGCTTGGCCACAAACTGAGGGGTGCAAATTAAGATAATATGTTAAGTTACCAAAGGAGTTCCAAACAGGGTAATGACGCAGGCTTATAGAATAGGTATATGTCAGTCTCAGGGAAGTCCAGGAAGTTTTCCTAGAGTAACTGAGGACTAAGATGAGGGCTAGAGGGTTAATAAGAATCATCTAGGTGAAGCATGTGTGGCTAGAAGGTGAGAGGGCATAGCAGTAAATAAGCGTATTGCAGAACAGTATTTTAGGCAAATAGTTTCTCCAGAGATTAAGGTGACCAACAATACTCATTTGCCCTGGACTTTCCTAGTTTTAGCAGTGAATGGTCCATAGTCCTGGATTAGTAGCCCTAGAGGTTTAAGAGACATTACTGTGATGGGATGACCAAAATTATTTTACCAAAAAGAAGACTGTTAATAAAGTTCATCACTGATGCTTAGCCTTCTGTGAACATGCAGAGGTTAGGGAAGGGCTCTAAAAAGCATGGAAAAGGTGATTAAAGAGACACTAGGATGATAATAAGGACATATTTGGCCAATTTCACAATTTTTCTTGCATTATCTTGCTCATGCTTTCAAAATGACTGTGTGTATCATCTTTAACACAAATGCCATAGATAGGTACCTGAATCTTGTGCTAGACAGGTGCACCAGATCTAGTCTTCAGACAGACCTTGGAGAAATACTCAGGAAAGGGGAACTCATTAAACCCAGAAACAGGTTTCACCAATCTCAGGTGATAAGAAAAGAGTTTGTTAAATTGCTTGGTCAATTTCAAGATTTAAGATCGAAGATTACCAGGAACAGGCTACTCTGATCTCAGACTTAGAGAGAAGGCAGATGTGATGGGAGAAAGAAGACAGATGCGAAGCGATGCCCTAGAATTTCTTGGAACAGAGTTTAATGAAAAGTTCTTTTAAGTGGCCATGCTACTGGGATTTTTTAAGTTGATTAGTTGACAAGACTACTTAGCATATTAGAACACTGAATACTCCAAAGTTAAAGATTAAAAAGAATTTTTTTTCTCCTACTCTCAATTGCTTTTTGCAGCTTCCTTGAAACAGCTGTCTTCTTATCCTATCCTAATGAGGCACGACCGCTGGCATGGAATATTCAATGACATTTTTCAAATGTGATTCATGGAAAAATAAAAATCCCTTTTTCTATAATTTTCCTGGTTGACACAAGGAATTAAGAGACATTGGCCCAAGGAGAAACATTAGGAACTCACCTGGGAGCTCTATGACCTAAGAGAAAATGAGAATTTCATTGCATAGATTAGCATTAAGGTGAGAGGGAATTATTCTGCTATTTTTTAAATGGATATTTTCATTTTGAATAAGATTTACAGAGGGGTGCCTAGGTGGCTCAGTCAGTTAAGCGTCCAACTTCCACCCAGGTCACGATCTCACTATTCAAAAAGTTTGAGTCCTGCATTTGGCTCTGAGCCTGCTTCAGATTCTGTGTCTCTCACTGCCCCTCCCACCGCTCAGTCTCTCTCTCTCTCAAAAATAAACATAAATAAATAAATAAATAAATAAATAAATAAATAAATAATAAAATTTACAGAGAAAGGACAGTGTTTAATCTGAAGGAAGTATTTCTATACTCTAGCAAATTGTGAAGTACTGAGGGAACTATTTCAGGTATGAGAGTAGGGGGCATTATGTCATAACAATGTAGGCTGATTCCAGGATATGTAACCTTATGACCTTTGTTATTACCAATTTACAATTATTATTATTATCATTATTACAATTATTAACAAATATTCACTCTGCATTGCATATGAACCAGACACTATTGACGACAATGAGGATGCAACAGGCACACAACAGATAAAGTCCATGCCCTCATGAGGTACTACTATTTTATTTTTCATAATAATTGGGATGCCATAATCATAATTAATTTTTTCTTAATATTTATGAAAGCAGAATGAACTGAGAATAAAGGAATTCATCATATCACCATTCAACAATATTGAGTTCTTCCTGCATGGCAGGTACTGCTCTAAGTGCTAGAATCAACACATTTTGTAGAGCTGTGCTTCAAAGGTTTAGTTCCTCAACTTCTTTTGAGAACCAATCATCCTGGCAACCTGTGACAGTGATATGAGTCTTCCCCTTGCTCTTATCATGATGGTTTTCCATATTCTTATTTTCTCTTTTTTTGTTACTTTTCTCACAATCTCTACGCTATAATCTTGATACTGTTCTTTAGCTAAAGGTTTTCATATTTTAACTTCTTACCTATGTCTCTACTTTCTCTAAATTTTTAACTCTTCACAGGAACAGTTTTCTTCCCATAATCAGAGAGAGGATCTGATTGAAAATATCCTTCTAATCTCCTCTTATTTGCTGATGAAATTTGTGATGTATGAAAACTTTTTTCTTAGTTTTAAAAGTGTTAAATATCCTTCTAATCTGCATAATACGGCCCCAAACTGGCCAATTGCTTTGCCGGAGTTGTCAAAACATGGTTATGATTCAGTGACATGCAGTTCTTTCTGTGCTCTGGTTTGGGAGGTATGTTTTTTCCAGTGGAGAAAACTGATGCAGTGGCCTCCAACGATATAGAGTTTTCTTGAACATAAATTTTGTGGAAAAATATCATGAAGAATTCATTCGTGAGGGATTCATTCCCTCACCAAATATTTACTGAGTGTTGAACCATATGCTAAAAAATGATCAAGACACTTGGGATACAGCAATAAAACAAACTAACCAAACAACTGACCATCTAAGTCCCTTCCCTCATGGAGTTTGCTGGTTTGCTGATGAAATTTGTGATGTGTGAAAACATTTTCTTGGTTTTAAAAGTGTTAAATTTAGTGTAGAGTGTAAGATTTATTTGCTTGCGTGTTTATTTCATTGCATATTTATTTCTTTTAAGATTTCCAGAGAAATCTGAGAATGCTGTGTAGCAAATAGGAAAGACATTTCCCATAGTTTTGATCAAAGCCTCCTTCCTATTATGAAACTAAAAGAACAAAACTGCAATATTTATGATGATATAAAAAACAGCCCATTCGGTCCTTTTTCCAGGCAAATGGTGGAGTTAAAACAACTGGCAACTTCTGGTTTATGCATTAGACTGCTTATGTGGATATAACCTTGTATCAATATGTGTTTGTATACACAGATATGCATATGTCTTTGTGTTTTTTTCCTAGTAGGTGTGTAGCCACTTACTATTCTCTCCTGAAAGGTGAAAGAAAACTCAAAACTTACAGAATTGTCTCCCAAGCTCACTTAACATAATCTCAGGACAAGAGTCTTATGAGTGTTGTTAGTATTCTTGCTGTATAAGATGTGACCTTATATATATTTCTAATGATTGGCTTTCAATTCGTACTTATTCTGTATTTCAATATTCTTATTCAACTATATAACTGAGGTATCTATCTATGCACTATTTTACCATAAAATACTAAGTTGATGAAGCTGCTAAACAAGTAAATTTGTTTTCATGTGTGAGATGTCTATGATTAGAAATTTGACAGTTGGGATATCTTCTTGTTTTTATCATTTGGGCACCATTGCTTCAGTGTCATCTGGCTACAACCATTTAGAGAAGTGGGTATAAGAGAGAAACATAAAGCGGATCTATGATTGTTAGTTGCCAAAAGTATACATTCAACTGCTAAAACATTGATGGCCAATGATCTGCTACTTACATTATTTTATAGGTTCCTTAGTTTTAAAGCATTTACCTTAGTTTCCTTTGACTAATTATAGTAACAGAGTCAGTCTGATACATACAAAGATTGAGAGGTTCCCTAAGGGAGAAATTTCTAAAGCACTAGGATGACTGAGGATTTAACAAAACACCTCTTTCAGGGGATAAATACTGACTACAATTCTTTTTAAAAGAGCTAAAGCCTTTATTTTCACTATTAGAAATAAGTCCAAAATGAGTCCTCCTTCTATGAGGGACAGTGGAGTAATTCACATTCATTTTTGAGGCATCAGGGCATATACCATATCTTTTCTCAGCAATGTATACTGATGTTTTATAAGGCATCATTAGTGGGAGGATTACATATTTTGGAAACACCAAAATTTGAAAAAAAATTGTTCTTTAAAAAAGAAGAATTAGAGCATATATGATTTCCCCACTTGTATTTTGTTGGTATCTGGTTCAATTGCCTGGATAATGAGGTGAGCCCTTTGTGTACAGGACAGAGGCACAGAGAAGCTTGTCTGGAATTGGAGGTGGTCACGGGGCTGTGAGGGAACTTCAGCAGTTCTCTGTCATCTTTCAGGTGACATTAGACTGTGGGATTTCCTAAATGCATTACATCACACTTTCATGGATTTATTTATAAAATAAATGGCTCCCTCCACCTTCTGTTCATGATATGGCCATAGTGACTCAGATATCATACAGCAAGCATTTTTTAAATGTACAATCAAGTGGGTTTTCTTCCTTTAGCTTAATGTAAAAATAACATGTTCATTTTAGAAAACTATTTTTTAAAAATGATAAAAAAATAAAACCAAATAAACAGCTTCCTCAGGAGGACAAGAATATAAATATATACCATGCCTGCCTACCTACCTTGCTAGAAAAGAGACAATTGTAGGTGAGAGGAATGGAGAAAGTGGAACGGGCCCGACTGTCTCCCTCCCAACCCTCCACAAAGTGGAGTGAAGAAGAGTGAAGTTTAGAGGAAGCAATAGAGTAGCGGGGAGAGTGAAGATAATAGAGACCCAAAGCCCTCTTTCTTGAGGTAATTCTGAGAAGTAGCAGATCTTTCAGAAACTATGCACAGTGAGGAGCAGTCAACTAGGGGTGACTGTGAGGCTTTTATTTTAGATTGGATTATTGCCCAGTTCCTTTCTCTCCTATAGCACTGTTTTATATCTGCATGCCTCCCCTGAGCTCATGGACATTGGAGTATATTAAATTTGGAATTGGGCTATAAAAATTGCTTTTTCCAGTGTGATGTTAGCAACCACAACCTGAACAGTTGCTTGAAAATGTAACTTCTGGTTGAACATGTCCTCTTACACTGCTGTCATTTGCTATGAGAATGAAAATTCCTTGGGTAAATGCATGGAGCTTCTCAGTAGTCTGAAGCTAAATCCAGCCTCATCTGAACTCATTGAACCTCAGTTGACCCCACACATATACCAGAAGTAAATGCTCTTCACTGTAAGTTATTGAGTATTGAGGTGGTTTGTTGTCCAGCACTATTGACCAGCAGATTGCTACAGATGTCCAGTCAATTGGCCTGAAACTATCTCCAAGTTCTCCAGCCACAAGTGAGATGAGGAGAGACCCAAATACTTCCCTGTAGCCAAAGAAGATAAATATGAGGAGTGGGGGAGAGTACCTCCAGGTCAATTAGGCTTCTAACAGAAACAACAATGTAAGTCACATTTTGTGTGTGTGTGTGTGTGTGTGTGTGTGTGTGTGTGTGTGTGTGAACTGAGAAGTTTAAAAGCTTCTTAACAAAAAGATAATTACAGCCTCGAATTAGTGCACTAAAATAAACACAAAACTTGGTATACTAGAAAACGGGGGCAAATCAATTATATAAAATTAGGGTGTACTGACCTTCAAAGTTAGCTGGTCCTCACATTTTTCTCTCTTAGGAATGTGAAAGTGAAAAAAACCACTTGGTTTGGGTTAGAAAGGCAACAAATCAGTGCACAGAACTGGAGTTGGAAGTAGGGCAAGCTTAGAACCCTATGAAAGTCAAAGCTATGATGGGCTGAAAACAGTGAGTTAGCAGAGATAGCTATTAGAAGAGAGAAATGATTTCAACTCAGAAAAAAAATCAGACACACAATGAGGAAGAGACAGAATTAGTAGACAACCTGTACAGCTACTTGGGTTGCTGGCAGTTTCCTGATTATATTTCTAAATCTTTTGATATTTATTCTGGCAATCAAATATCCATTACTTAAGTAATTTGGCTGGTTCTCTGTTAACCTGCAACACACAAAACAAAACAAAATACCTCTGTTATTTAAGCACCTGACAATTTGAAATAAGGCTAAAAACAATAACTTGTTTATATTTTTATATCCAATAGTCTTTTTTTTTTAATTTTTTTAACGTTTTTTTATTTTTGAGACAGAGAGAGACAGAGCATGAACGGGGGAGGAGCAGAGAGAGAGGGAGACACAGAATCGGAAGCAGGCCCCAGGCTCCGGGCCATCAGCCCAGAGCCTGACGCGGGGCTCGAACTCACGGACCGTGAGACCGTGACCTGAGCTGAAGTCGGACGCTTAACCGACTGAGCCACCCAGGCGCCCCTATCCAATAGTCTTTGATTCTAAAATAACACATGACAACATGGCAAAGTTTACTCTGGGTGGCTGACAGACCTTTTATCTCATTACAAATGGCATCAATTTGTTTCAAGGGCCTGTCTTCATGAGTAGGTCTGGTAAAGTTTTGGGGTGATGGGGGGCTCATGGGGTCCAGAGCCGATGGCTAAGAAAGAATTCTTGAAGATGCTTTTGGTGCAAAAAGGTGATTTCATTAAAGTATGGAGACAGGACCCACAGGCAGGAAGAGCTGCACTGGGGTAGTGACATGTAATTTATTATATACCCTCAGATTGGAGGGGTAAGAGTAAGTCTCCAAGGAATTTTAGAAGCAAGGTTTCCAGGACCTAGAAGGGCTAGCTATTGCTAGGGAAATGCCATCTATTACCATTTAATAAAACTTCAGTCATGAGACCCTTCAGATGTATGTCGAGGGGCCATAAGCTTGGAATATGATTGCCAGCATGTAACTTGGGGCAGTTGAGATAAAGGAAGTTGACTTACAGGATCCTAGAGGTTGGGATAATGTTAAGCTAAGGTTCTCTTTTGCCCCTAGCAAAGTGTCATCATTGAGGTAGCTGAGCTTCTAGAGGGAGGTTACTCTGCTGGTTTCAAGAACTTGTTAATGGGCTGTAGGCAGTAAGGGAATTTAATTTTTCATTTGTCTTAGTTTTCCACATTATCATGGCAAGCACTTAAACTCCCTTCCTTTGTTCTTGGGTACTTGGAGTATCCAAAGAATATCACACAGATCCCACTGGTGTGGGAGGGGGCATGCTAGCTTATACTTTGCCCCTCAGCCTGCCTCCTGCTCCCTCATCAGGTCTGTGTGTTTCTCCAATTTCCAATATGACTCAAAATTGTAATTTTTTTTTTGGCATCATCCCAGGACTGCATGCCATTTTAGCAGAAATGGTGAATCCATTTCTAGGGGATACTAAGAAAATTCTTCTTAACTCAATCCATATTATCTCCTCAGGAGAATAGAAATGCCCATCTCCATTCACTAGTGCCATTCACTTCTTAACTATAAGAGAACTAAATGCCACCTCTCTGTGGTGTACAGACTTCTACCCTCACAAAGCAGCCAAAAAGCTAGGTCAACACAGGGAATTTGACCTCATAACTGAAACACTCTTTTAATTGGGGGTGGAGTAAGAAGGAAGGAAAAAGAAAAATTGCACAGACTGCCTATGGAGTATAAGCAAGCCCTGCAGATTCATTTACATATCTAAATTTAGCCAAATTTAGGCTCCTCACAAGCTCTCTTCCTTCCTTTAACTCACCACTTTAAAAGGATTTGCAAAGAGGTTCCCTGAAGTGAAATTGAAGCTGAGAGAAAACAGTGAAATATACTTATGTTTTCTCACTTGAATATTCTGAAGACATATATTTAGCCTATATTTTTAATTTATGATGTACTCTTAACAATGACATTTCATTACTTATATGAATGATCAAAGAACTTAGAATTTAATACTAACATTGGCCTTGCTGAATTATAGAAACAGTAAGATCATTGACATATAGTATATGACTATGGCAATGATAATTTAGATAAATTATGCTCTAAACCCTTCATTTGCTTAATTATCTGAATATTTCAGTAAAAATGGCCTGGATTACAACACCAAGGTCACAATCTATAACAAAAAGAAATGGTATGCTGGACTTAATTAAAATTAAAAATTTCTGCTCTGTGAGACACTGGCAAGAAAATAAAAAGACAAGCCACAGACTAGGAGAAAATATTTACAAAATATATATCTGATAAAGAGTGCCTTTATTGGGCATCTTTTGTATATTTGGATAACAAACATCCAAAGTAGTCTTTGGATACCAAACTCAGCAATAAGAAAACAGACAACCTTATTTAAAAAATGGGCCAAAGACTTTAACAGACATCTCACCTTAGAGATACAGATGGAAAATAAGCATATGAAAGGATGCTCCACATAATAAGTCATCAGAAAAATACAAATTAAAAAACAATGAGAGACCACTACATACCTATTAGAATGGCCAAAATCCAAAAGACTGACAACACCAAAGGCTGGTAAGGATGCTGAGCAATAGAAACAGTCATCCATTGCTAGTGGGAATGCAAATTGGTACAGCAAATTTGGAAGACAGTTTGTTTCTTACAAAACTAAACATACACCTTCCCATATGATCCAGTGATTGTGCTCCTTGGTATTTACACAAAGGAGTTGAAAATTATGTTTACACAAAAATCACATCTATGTTTATAGCACACATCTATAAACACACAGATTTTTGTTTTATTATTATTATTATTATTATTATTATTTTAGAGATAGCATACAAGGGGGTAGAGGGGTAGAGGGGCAGAGGGAGAAAAAGAGAGAATCTCAAGCAGGCTTCATGCTCAGTGTGGAATCTGACATGGGGCTTGATTTTATGACCCTGGGATCTGACCTAAGCCAAAATCAAGAGTCAGATGCTCAGCTGACTGAGACACCCAGGCATGCCAAACACACAGATTTTAAGAGTAGCTTTATTTATAATTGTCCCAAATTCAGTAGGTGAATGGATGAATAAGTTGTGTGTATTCAGACAATGGGATATTATTCAGTACTAAAAAAACATGAGTTATCAAAAAAGACATTGAAGAAGCTTAGATGCTTATTATTAAGTGAAAGAAGCCAATCTGAAAATGCTGCACCCTGTATTATTCCAACTATATGACATTCTAGAAAAAGCAAAATGATGGAGACAGCCAAAAGATCAGCAGTTGCCAGGAAATAGGGAGTGTTTGGTGGAGGTAATAGATAAATAGAGCACAAAGACATTTTAGGACAGTGAAACTACTCTGTATGATATTGTAACAGTAGATACATAACATTATACTTTTGTCCAAATCCACAGAATGTACAACCCAATAAACTATCAACTTTGAGTAATCATGATGTGACAGTATGGAGGTTTATCAATTGAACAAAGGTATCACTCTGGTCCAGGATGTTGGTCATGGGGGAGACTGTGCGTGGGTAGAGACAAGGGGATCATGAGCTATTTCTGACCCTTATTTTCAGTTTTACTGTGAACCTGAAACTTCTCTAAAAATTAGAGTTTATTTTAAAAAGTGGTCTAGATTGAGAAGGCGTGCATTTATTTTTTATTTTTTAATGTTTATTTCAGAGAAAGACAGAACACGAGTTGGGGAGGGGCAGAGAGAGAGAGAGAGAGAGAGAGAGAGAGAGAAAGAGAGAGACAGAATCTGAAGCAGGCTCCAGGCTCTGAGCTGTCAGCACAGAGCCCTATGTGGGGCTCCAACCCATGAACCACGAGATCATGACCAGAGCTGAAGTCGGACACTTAACCAGCTGAGCCACCCAGGCACCCCATGCATTTATTTTTTTAATCAGCCTCCATTTGACCAATATCAAGAGTATGCTTAAATATATTTTGATTGTGGGGCACCTGAGTGGCTCAGTTGGTTGGGCGTCTGACTTCGCCTCAGGTCATGCATGATCTTGTGGTTTATGAGTTCGAGCCCCACATCGGTCTCTGTGCTGACAGCTCGGAGCCTGGAGCCTGTTTCAGATTCTGTGTCTCCCCTGTCTCCGCGCCTCCCATGTTCATGCTCTGTCTCTGTTTCTCAATAATAAATAAACGTTAAAAAAATAAAACAATATATATTTTGATAGTTGCTTAATTCTTCAGTTCATCATTTGAGTGGATAGACAGGTCAATCAAGCATCATGAGTAGTTTGATCTTTAAAAAGAAAAGGCCAGGGGCGCCTGAGTGGCGCAGTCGGTTAAGCGTCCGACTTCAGCCAGGTCACGATCTCGCGGTCCGGGAGTTCGAGCCCCGCGTCGGGCTCTGGGCTGATGGCTCAGAGCCTGGAGCCTGTTTCCGATTCTGTGTCTCCCTCTCTCTCTGCCCCTCGCCCGTTCATGCTCTGTCTCTCTCTGTCCCAAAAATAAAATAAACGTTGAAAAAAAAAAATTAAAAAAAAAAAAAAAAAGAAAGAAAAGGCCAATACAGAGAGGTCCTGTAAGCAGGAAGTTTTTCTTTTATCATTATTATTCTTTCAATCAAAGGGACCAAGGGTAGATTTATTGCATGTTTCCAGCTCATTCACCTCAACCTTTCCAGCTCATTCATTCCAACCTTTGAGAGCATTTATAGGAATTCTCTTCACAGAGTCATGAGAGGTGAACTGCTAAGAGTTCTATGATTCTTGAAAAATATTGTATTTATTCTCTGCAGACTATAGATGCAAGTAAAAGATGCTAGCATTGTGATAGGACTACTGGTTGTAGGGCAGATGATGGAACTCCTGGGAGGTAGAAGGCAGTGGTACACAGTTGTCAGAGAAGAGTAGAGGTGGCAATCAGAATATTTTCATACATAGATATCTTTGATGATGTCTCATTGGGATCATGAGGCCCCTAGAAATAAAATCCTGCTTAATCTGATTTGGATCATAGCTCCTCAGCCAATTCTACTCCAGCAATATCTATATCTTAAACAGTAAAGAACAGTTTCTCTTGGGAAAAGAAAGAGGGGGGTGGTTTGGAGAAGCTTAAGAAAGACCTTTGCAATAATTTCCCAAGTATGTGCTTAAATATTCCTCTGTGGTCCTCTCCAAAGTAATTGGTATTTACATGATACTTGTTATAGGTACAAAAGGGTGGCTATGGACTGGAGAAGGAAAATACCCAGACATTTTTGGAATAATTGAGTCCTGAATCTGCATTACTGTTAATCTTTAGGGACTCAGAAAGCCCTAGTAGCCTACTGGTCAGAGTGACAATTTATGCGATTTAGGAGGTAAATGGAGTTTGGGCTAAGGTTTATTCAAAGCAAAATTACCACATGGCTGTTCCCCAGTCCTTAAGTATATAGTTAGACTAGATGTACTCAGCAAGTGACAGAATCCCTATACTGATTCTATGACCCATTAGATTGGAGCTCTGGAAAAAGCCAAGTTAAAAAAAAAAAAGAAGAAGAAGCTCTCTATTCTTATGAAAAATAATAAAACAAACACAATAGTATGTTCATGGGAGCTTCTTGGAGATTGGTGCCATAATCAATAATTTAAAAGATATGGAGTGGTTATCCATATCATATCTCTGTTTAAATTACCAATGTGGACTGTGCAGAAAATAGATGGATCTTGATGAATGAGAACAATTACCATAAACTTAATCAGTTGGTGACATCAGTTGCAGTTGAACCACATGTATTCTCCTCAATAGAACAAACCAGCACAGTCAGTGACATCTGATACGTACTTATTAATAATTTGAGTACATTTTACAGTATACAAATGTGCATAGTTTAGATTTTACCTGACTTGGGCAGTGGTATACCTTTATTCTGTTATATCAAGATTATATCAACTGTAATTAGTCAGCAAGAAATTTTATATTCTCATATCGCACAGGACACGTTGGTCTACTCCATTGATTTTGTCATCCATGGGACCTGGTAAGCAAAATGTAGAAATTAAGAAATTTCCTGTCTTGGTAACTTGCATTTGTTACATCCAGGGGTCAGAAGATAAGCCCCATAAAAATTCAGGGGTCTGTCACTTCGTGAAACATTTAGAAATTATTCATCTGTGGCTTGTCAGGATATTTCCTTTAAAAGAAAGAAAAATTGTAACATTGTGTAATGACAACTACTAAGAAAGTTTCAATTTTTTTTTTTTTTTGGTTGGGATCTTAGGATTTTGGAGGCCATATATGATATATCTGATTGTTTTGTTTCTAGTGATTTATTAAGAAGTCCCCAAACTGGCAATTTTGACTAAGATCCAGGGAAAAATAAGGCTTTTCACCTGGTCCCAGATGATGTTCAAGCAAATCTGCCATTTGGCTCTTAAAGTGTCACGGCAGATTATAATGTTGTCAGCAGGCTCTGAAAAGCTCTGTTAAGAGTATCATAGTGTAGTCTCCTAGAGGTTAATAACAAACCTCTGTTTCCCTCAGCAGATAACGGCTATTCTTTTTTTTTTTTTAATTTTTTTTTTCAACGTTTATTTATTTTTGGGACAGAGAGAGACAGAGCATGAACGGGGGAGGGGCAGAGAGAGAGGGAGACACAGCATCGGAAACCGGCTCCAGGCTCTGAGCTGTCAGCCCAGAGCCTGACACGGGGCTCGAACTCCCGGACCGCGAGATCGTGACCTGGCTGAAGTCGGACGCTTAACCGACTGCGCCACCCAGGCGCCCCAATAACGGCTATTCTTTAAAGAAGTTGTTCTCGAACTTTTTGGTCTCAAGAACCCTTTATGGTCTTAACATTTATTGAAAATACCAAAAAGTTTTTGTTTATGTGAACTGTATCTTTTTAAAAGTTTTTATTTAAATTCCAGTTAGCTTAAATACAGTATGAGCTTCATGTGTACAATATAGTGATTCAACACTTCCATACAACACCTGTTGCTCATCACAACAAATGACTCCTTAATCCCCATCACCTATCTAACCTATCCCGACTCACCTCCCTTCTGCTAACCATCAGTTTGTTCTCTACAGTTAAGAGTTAGTTTCTTGGTTTGCTTCTCTCTCTTTTTTCCTTTTGCTCATTTGCTTTGTTTCTTAAATTCCACATATGAGTGAAATCATATGGCATTTGTCTTTCTCTGACTTAATTCGCTTAGCATACTTTCTAGCTCCATCCATTTCATTGCAAATGGCAAAGTTTAATTCTCTTTTATGACTGAGTAATATTCCATCATATATATGTAATATATATGGAAATATATATATATTTATACTTAAATATTAAATAAATTAAATAAATATATATATATTTATACTTAAATATATATATATTTCCATATATATTACATATATATGGTGTTGATTTTAGCTATCATGAGAGGTTTGAGGTGATAATCTCATTGTAATTTTGATATGCATTTCCCTGATGATCAGTGATGTTGAGCATCTTTTCATGTGCCTGTTGGCCGTCTGTAGGTCTTCTCTGGAAAAATGTCTATTCATGTCTTCTGCCCATTTTTAAATTGGATTATTTGTTTTTTGGGGTGTTGAGTTATATAAATTCTTTATATATTTTGGATACTAACCCTTTATCAGATATATCATTTGCAAATATATTCTCTCCCATTTCATAGGCTGCTTTTTATTTATTTTATTTTACTTTTTTAAGTTTTGCAGACAGAAGCAACCTGGCTGTTCTTAATGCTTAATTATTTATTTTGAGAGAGAGAGAGAGATAGAGCATGAGTGGGGGAGGGGCCGAGAAAAAGGGAGAGAGAGAATCCCAAGCAGGTTCTGTGTTATCAGTGCAGAGCCCAACATGGGGCTTGAACCCATGAACCATGAGATCATGACCTGAGCAGAAATCAAGAGTAGGATGCTTAACCAACTGAGCCACCCAGATGCCCCGAGCATGGCTGTTGTTTATTACTTTTCCTTTGGACTGAGAGAGGAACCAGTACAAAGTCCTTCTGGAGACCC
Source organism: Lynx canadensis (assembly GCF_007474595.2). NCBI lineage: Eukaryota > Metazoa > Chordata > Mammalia > Carnivora > Felidae > Lynx > Lynx canadensis. Next base: position 29,941,474 of record NC_044314.2, on the reverse strand, counting down.
AAGCCCCACAGCAAGACCAGGGGGCAAGAGGGGCTGGGCCAACAGGAAGCCCTGCTCCAGTGTTTCCATTGAAGAGAAATGCTCCTGTACCTTTGTTGTCTTGAAGTTTAAAGGACTTGTTTCATTGTGACCAGGGAGCCAAGGGGAACCCTGTGCTGACTATGGAGAAATCTCAGGTTCACATTGCCTAATAGGTACAGATGAGGGTCAGGAGGATGAAGATGGCCAAAAAGCAACATGTTCTACCAGTTCTCCTGCTGAAGCAACTTTAGTTTCTTCTCATAGGTGGAGGCTTTGTTCATCAGGCTGTTTTTCTCCTTCTCTAGAGACTTCTTGGCCGTTTGGGCTTATCTCTGCCTCAGAGCCTAGAGTTTACAGCCTCCAGGTGTCTACTACACTGTGACACCTTCTCCTCCATCTCCTCCATCTCTAGAGCAATGCCCAGATTCTCCCACTTCTTTTTCATCATGCTACTTGCCAGGATCCCCCAGACATTATTGGACACCCATGGGTTGCCTTTTAGTTTTGTTATTTCCCTCACTGTGCAGAAGCTTTTTATTTTGATGTAATCCCAATAGTTTATTTTTGCTTTTGTTTCTCTTGCCTCAGGAGACATATCTAGAAAGAAGTTGCTATACAGACAATGTCAAAGAAGTTACTGGCTATGTTATCCTCTAGGATTTATATGGTTTCAGGTCTCACATGTAGGTCTTTAATCTATTTTGAATTTATTTTTATGTATGGTGTTAGAAAGTGGTCCAATTTCATTCTTTTGCATGTTACTGTCTGGTTTTCCCAACACCATTTGTTGAAGAGACTGTCTTTTTCTGATTGGATATTTTTTCCTGCTTTGTCAAAGATTTATTGACCATATATTTGTGGGTTCATTTCTGAATTTTCTATTCTGTTCTACTATTCTAGTCTGTTCTACTAATCTATGTGTCTATGGATTGTATGTTTTGATACTTGCTATGTTAGAAACTAAAATTGAGGAAAAGTTAAAATACTTATTAAATAATTTATTGAGAGTAACAATAATAAACCCATTATATGACAACATAAATGATGTATTTTTATGAAATGTTCACTGGTTTCTCACATCACTACCACACTCACAATACTTCTGACACAAGATGTGTGGAATATTTCTTGCTCCACATCAAGAAATTCTCTGTGACCTCAGCTGGGTGTCCTATAATTCAGTTTAATTCCAACATAAAAGGAGTTTGTGCAAACCCCACAGATTAAGGAATTAGTCCCATGAGACTGCCCCACACCTTAGAAGCCAATTGCAAGTAGTAAGCCCCTGGGTTACCCACAGTTTCTGTCTACAAATTGGCAACAAATTGGAGGTTCCCATGACCTCCCTCTTGGACTCAATCATTTGCTAGAACAGCTCACAGAACTCAGGAAAACACTTACTTCTATTTGCCAGTTTATCATATGATAAAAGATATGATAACATTAATAACCAGATGAAGAAATATGTACGGCCAGATCTGGAAGTACAGGAGCCTCTTTCCCTGTGGAATTAGAGTACATCATTCTTCCAGTATATGAATGTTTTCACCAACCTGCAATTTTGGGATTTTTATGGAAACTTTCTCAGGTGGCATGATCAATTATTAATTCCACTTCCAGCCCCTCTCTCCTCTCTGGAGAATGGAAGATAGGGCTGAAAATTCCAAACTTGATCATGGCTTGATCTTTCTGATGACAAGCCTATATCCAGAAGCCATCCAGAAACTCACTCAGGGTCATCTCATTAGAACAAAGGATATCCAGGCAATTCCAAGAGATTTAGGATCTCTGTTTCAGGAACTAGGGTCAAAGACAAAATATTAGAATAAAAGATACTCCTAGTGCTCTAATCGCTTAGGAAATTATAAGAGTTTTAGGAGCTCTGTGCTGGGAACTGGTCAAAGACTAAATGTTACCACCAAAGGTTCTCCTAGCATCGCTATTTACAAGTGTTTTAGGAGGCTTGTTTCAGGAAATGGGGATCATCTATCTATCTATTCATCCATCCATCTTTCTATCTTTTTATCTTATTGTTTCACACTCAGCCACCTCTGTGCTGGTTCATTTGGCTCCTGAAAAAGAGATCAAAGTGAAAATAAAATAATTCATGGGTTAAAAAATACGGATGATCCCAACAAGGCCAATCTGGATACTACTACTGAATGCCCAATCTATCAGTATATCCAAGAAGACTAGCTAGTCATCTGCTGCAAGAACAGTTACATTGGAAACCATCCATTATGGATTGGGAAATGATTTGTTCTCATTTGGGCTGCACTTACATAGCATATGGATTTGCACTGACTTCCTAACACACATCTACCAGCAATACTGTCATTCTATCTGAATGTCTTATTCACCACTGTAATATCCTAGACTACATTGCTTCTAATTCAAGAAATTTATTTTGCAACAAAAAAGAAAAAAAAAAGTCTAGTAATGAGCCTATTCTGAAGCAATTCACTGGCTTTACCATCACTAAGAAAAAGTTGGACTGATATATATGGTCTGCCTTTTTGAGAAATTAGTTATAAAGCCAATTAAGAGATGTTTTCTGACATACAATGCTTTTTTCCCATAAACAAAGTAGAGTGACTGAGAAACATATGATGGAAATGTGATATGTGCTTTTCAGTACAACATATAATGAACCATTCAGAGGATGCTTGCTTACTAATAATTTGACTTTAGAAACTTCAGGTGTAGTAGTCTTCATACCGAAGAAGGAATCTTTCTTTAGAAGATGATACAATACTTCATTTTAATTGTAGATTTGAATTGCCACATAACATTTTTGGCTCCTCATGATTGTAGTGAGCCATCAGACATAGAAGGGGCAATTCTTCCCTTCCCCCTATGTCTGTTAGGATACTTACTCTTTTTTTAAAGTTTTATTGTTGAATTATAGTTGACATATCAGGTACTTAATCTTGACTCTAATGGAGAAATTGATATACTAGTATATAAGGGAGATAAGAAGTGTTTATGGAACACATGGCATATTCTGAAGTTCCTCCTCCTACTGCTGTGTTGTGAAGCAATATAAAAACTCACATATACACTGGGTGTTGTATGGAAACCAATTTGACAATAAGTTTTATATTAAAAAATTAAATAAATAAAAAATATTTCTGAAACCTTTAAAAAAAAAAAGAAACTCACATATACATAGGGCAGCCAAATGTCCTGGTTTGCCTGAGACTGTCTTCATTTATACATCTTATTACTAACATAATTACTAATATCACTCTCATAGTCAAAAGTTTCTCAGGTTAAAATATAAAGTATATTATGATCTTAATCACATTGTGAATCTTCAGAATTTGTGATATGGATTGCCCCACTAGTAAAAGACTCCCAAAAACTAGGTCTTGGTTGAGGACAAGAGGAATGTTGAATAAGCAGTGGAGAAAATGTTAAATATACCAACCCAGTTTTGTGGCCAGCTGCAGAAATGAGAACTCTAGAACCTACTTGTTTTCTTTCTTGCTCTCTTTTATCTATCTATCTATCTATCTATCTATCATCTATCTATCCAACTATCCATCTAGATATGTATCTATAGACATATATCTCCATCTATATATGTGGAAAGAGCTTTAGATATATACATATAGTATAATATATATAATATATAAATGATATAGACAGATATAGATATAGATGTATCTTGATATGCAGATAAACCTAGCTAATAATTTATCTAATATATATGTATGTGGGTATAATTTATTTTTTCCTACCATCTTCCTATGGCATGATGATTGTGATTAACTATAACTTAGTGCAAACTTTTCTAGCTGTAAAGATAGGATTGAAGTTAATTCTAATTCCTAGAAGAAATAATAGATGGAGCTTGGGCCATCCAATTGTAAGAAAAGGTAAGTGCATTTTCAATTATTTGAAGATTTGTGTTCTGTCAGGAAGCAGGTTCTTTCTGACATTGTTAATTATTGAAAACTTAAGTATGGGAAGAAGTGTAGAGGAACTTCTTAAATATGTAAAGATATGTATGTGTGGAAATAGAAACATATGGTCTTTTTGTCTCCAATAGTTGCTTACGAACTAAATGAACTTAACAGAATTTAATGAAAACAAAAACAGTTATTATTAATGGCATACCTTTTTTTACTCATCTTAACAAAGATTTTGCTAACCATTGTTCATTCTGTGGCCTGGCACATAAAAATTTGCATAATAAAATACATCATGAAAAACTATGGAGAAGGAAAGGAAGAAGAGAAGAGATATACAGTGACATGATTTTCCTCTAATAGCTGAAGTTTCCACAAAGGAATTCACTTATCTGATGGATTTGAAGTAATAGAGGAACTGTGCATGGTCTTGAATTCAACTTGGACATCCTATGTCATTCCAATCACACAGAAGCTAAGTAAACTCCCAAATGTTCCATTTTAATGTCTATTGTTTGTTGCTCTATGGAGTGAAGGCTGAGACATAAAAAGGACTTGTGTCATTCCACACTTAGCCAGGCATAGCTAAAGGGAAAGAATAACTCAATTTGAAAATTGATCTCAGAACTCAGCTAGGACTAAAAGCTGATTCTGGGTAGGGTAGCCTTCTGGTGAGGGCTTAAAAAGTAGGAGACAGCATAAAGTTTAGAATCCTGACATGACAAACAGTGACAGAAGATTATACCTTAGTTCAGATAATAGGATCATTTTCATAAAATCCAAAGAATTAATATATACAGAATAGTTCTGACAAAGTAGAATTAAATATTAAATTAGTAAGAAAGGGATACCTGAAAAAAAAACATTTTGGGAAAAACCCCCAAAACACTCCTAAATATCACTAGATCAAAAATAACATTACAGAGAAAATTTTCCACAATATTTTCAACTGCATGATAGCAAAACAAAACAAAAGAAAAAAAAATCCTTCCTCCTATTAGTTTTTTTTTTTAATAGCTTTACTATAGTATAATTGAACAATAATTTGTTAGGTGAGACCAGAGCAGCATTTAGTCTTGGGCTAATTATTTCCCACTACTGAAGCAAGACCCTTCTGGGTTTTCTACCCAATGCCCTGTGAAGCATGAAGGTTTCCAGGATGACTTACAGAAACAAATATTATTCTTCTACCTGTGTCAACACCAGCCACTCTTACCTCCCTGGTCTTGGTTAGTTTCCTCACGCAATTCACTAGGCAGCTGTCCGCTGAATAGGTGAGGAGAATCCTCTATAGACTTCCAGAATTCTCTCCCTCTGAATTTCTCTTTTCTCTGGTATGCTATGAGCATCAGCCACCTCTGTCTCCCTGGACTCTCTCAGATCTGTCTTCTCAAGTAAGAGATTCACAACCTTGGCTTCAGTTCCACCTTTTAGAGCTGTGGCTTAGAAACTCTTTAGGGCAGTCAGCTGGAACTATCATTTTATTTTCCAGTTCACAGGGATCCCTGCCCTTCATCACTGATGTGCAGTGTCCTAAAAGTTATTGTTTCATATATTTTGCCCTTAGGGTAGAGGAAGTGCACTTGTTTCAGGTGATAAGGTAAACACTATTCCTATTGCAATACTTTAAATTGGTTAGAAGCAAAAGACCACCTTCCATTAGTTTTAACGAAATAAAAAATGAATTACTAACTAGATACAAAATTTTGTATTGTGTGCTCTGATTCAAAACAATTTTAAGATACATTCAAGAAGTTTAATCTCTTTTAGGGAATATAAAGCATGAAGGTTAATCATTGAAATGCAAAGGCAAAAAAGGATAAGCACCAAATCAATGGGATAAAGGGATATGAAAGTTTAGATATGAAAGATTGTTCTCAGCTCATAGCAGTAGGGAAAGTTTAATAGAAGAAAACACTTTTGAGGTGGATGGAAACCATAGGACAACCAGGAGAGGTAGAATAGTGGTCATTACAAAGTAAAGATAGACTGGTAGAAAGTCAGGAAGAATGTCAGGTGACAGACACAAGAGTAGCAAATTCTATCAAACATTTATGAAAGAAGTAATAAAAGTCTTTAACAAACTCTTTCAGAAAATACAGGAGGAGAAAGCCCTCCCCGACTCATTTTATGAGGTGATTATAACTCTGATACCAAAACCTGGCAAAGATACTGCAACAAAAGAATATTACAAAGCAATATGTGTCATGAATATTGACATAAAAATCCTCAAAACAGCATTAGCAAATTAAATTCAGTGATATATAAAAAGAATATTTTATGACCAGTGTTGTGTACCCCAGAAATACAAGGTTTATTCAGCAAGATTTATTTCAATTTATTAATTGAAAAATAAATTAATGTAATTCACTGCATTAATAAAAAAAAGGAAAAATTATACTAGTTTCTCAACAGATCTAGAAAACGCAATTGACAAAACTCAACACACATTCATGAGGAAAATCCTTACAAACCAGGGAAATACCTCAGTCTGATAAGGGGCATCAAAAATTCCTTTAGCATATAACATTCTAAGGAATAAAAAAGGGAACACTTTACCCATATGAAAGGAAAGGAGGAAAATATGAATGTCATTAAGTGCATATGAGTGTGTTCAGTATTATTAGTTATCTGGAAAATGTAAATTAAAATCACAATGAGTTACCATTACACATCCATCAGAATAGCCAAAATTACAAAGCAGCACAAACCTAAATTAGTGAAGATATGGAGAAATTGGCACACTACCAGTGGTAAAGTTGGTATTCTATCAGTGGCAAAACCACATTGGTAAAGAGTTTGCTGTTTCTTAAGAAGTTACACCTGCCGTATGATCCAGCAATTCCATTCTCATGTATTCACCTACAAGATTTGAAAATGTATGTTTGTACAAACATTTACTGATGGATATTCACAGCAGATTTATTTATAATGGCCCAAACTGAAATCAATAGGGGGATAGATAAATAAATTGTAGTATATTCATACAAGGGAATAATACTGAGCAATAAAAATAGCCTGTTGATAAATGAAGCGCCATGGAAAAATATGCTGAGTGAAAGCAAGCTGAACACAAAAGGGTACATTCTCTAATAACCCATTTGTATGAAGCTTAAAACAGGCAAAGCTAATTTATGGTGATAGAATGTTGAGCAGTGATTGGTGAACATACTGGGAGGGGAATAAATGAGCTTTTGGAGGGGGTATAAGTGTTTGGTATCGTGATAGCAGGGTGAATTATATAGGTGTAAGCATTTATCAAAATGCATTGAATTATACGGTTGAAACCAATACACCTCACTTTTATGTACTATACCTCAATTTAAAATAAACTAATAGAAAAAAATGACACAAATATTTTCATGAAAATGTTATATATATATGTATATATATGTACATATATATGTATATATATACACATATACATATACATTTCTGATATATTCCGAAGAAAGTAAGAAGTCCCTATATTGGATTGAAGCCTGTGACAGTACTTTCAAACATAAAGAAGTGCTGGATGCCAAATTTTATTTACAGAAATCATTGAGAACCCAGCAGAAGACTTATATTATGATGTTCCATCAAAATAAGACCCACAGATTCTTTCTGAACAGGAAGTATCTTGTTAAAGTAATGTTTTTAGATAAGTATGTACAGTTGCAAGGGCATGTGTAGAGACTAGAATTAGGTAGAAAGGGATCTCTGCTCTACAAAACTACAACACATAGCTTCCTGTAAAGGAAAATCAGGCTGCTGGACAACTGCAAGCTGCAAAGTCGAAGGCCAAGGAAACAGTGCAGTGTATGAGCATCATGGAGCATAAACAAGTCCAAGGACATTCTTTCAGTGAATGAAGGACTCTATTTATTATTGAAATCTAGGAAAAGGATGGGTAATGGGCTAAAGCCAGAAAGTATTCACACAGGAGCAGCCAGTCTATATCTTAACCACATAAGCATTGAATTAGCCTGAAGGCACAGAGTCAACACCCAATTACTGAGGCAAGTGCAAAGAGAAGAGACATTGCAGTGCATTGAATTTAAATGCCTAATAAATAGAGATGCCCTTGCCTTTTCTAAAGATGCAATTAAGGACCTTCAGTTCCAGTAACCACATGCTCTGGAATTAAAATGGTTCTTTTTTATTTTTTATTTTTCTACAGATGGTAGATGTTCCAGCACATGCTTCCTTCTAATACATTTTAAAAAGAGATTCAGTTCACCATTCAATCCATAGACAAGTATGGAGCATAGTTGCAATAAAGTCAATTCTGTGGGTATATAGGGGGCAGAGGGTTGATTAAAAATGGTAATGATCAATATTATTCCTCCATGAAAATACAAAACTTATATTTGAGTTGAGGTGACAAAACTCATAGTTAATCTGTTTGGTGTGTGTTTGTTCGTTTGTTTGTTTGTTTTTTAACAAACCTACATAGACAAATGAATTGTCCTTCTAACAGTGTCTTTGAAGCTGAATGTCTATTTCATCATTAGACCATTTTGAAACACCTTTAATAATTGTGTCAAGAACCTATGACATGTGATTTTACTAAGTATTCTGAAGAATTACAAATCGTGACTCTTTGAAGTGTCTTTGGTTTTTTTTAAGCAGTAAATAGTTCCTTCAATATAGATATTTCAGATAAAGAACAAGGTAATCCCATTATGGTTTAAAAAAGGGGGAAGAAAGGGAAAGAAGGTGTTGAGACAAACCAGTTTCCTTGTATGGAATATGTTCAGGCTCTGAAGAGAAATCCATTTTTAAAAAATGAGAAACTGTCCTATCAAATGTCTGGATGTTTCCAAATACCCAGCTGTTTGGCATTATGCGGTTCCTTCATCCGGTTGATTGAACAGTGAATGTTTCATTGTACATCTGCCTGTTCACTGCTGTGTAAACACTATCATTAGCTTTGTCATCATCGTTGCTACAATCTGACCACCTAAATAAATCCTCACATATACAGTTCATTAATGTTTTATACTTTTCCAAGGATTACTTATCTTCTGCAATCTTATCTTATCCTACAATCTTAAGTAAGTGTGTCAGGTATGACTTGACCCACTTTCCAAATAAGACACGGTCAGGGCCTTGATTTCACTCACTGGAAATTTGTGCAGGTTAGGAAAGAGGACAAGGAGATTGATGCCTGAGCTGTGAAGGAGTCCTGCCTCCCTGCTGATTTCCATATTGTCCCCTATGACTGACTTCCAGGGAGGATCATCTCAGGAATGGTCCTGTTCCACACTTGTGCTCCAAGTATTGTTCTCTATCTGTTAAAATTTCATCCCATTGTCCTCAAGAACTAATTTTTCCCTTTGCATGAGAGAGAACTGAACATAAAAAATATTTTCACCTATATCTCCTGTAGGCAGATAAATCATTGGAACTTTTCATTCTCTTATTTCATACTCTGATCTCTTTTGAAATTGCTTCTAAATCATTTTTATCACATAGTTACAAAATATTGTTCTTTTTAACTTAGGTATCTGAATAAACCAACACTCATGTTTATTATTCTACTTAGGGGGAGAATTCCTTCTTGGGGATGGAGGGCAAAGAAAATTTAAGATTATGTATTGGAGTTAGTTCTCTTGAGTAAAAGAGCACCATGCTTTTTTATAGCATAGAAATATTTTTGCAAGTGAAATCATATAATAGTTACAGACCACATCAGTAGCTTCTTGTTAATTCAGTAATAAACAAAAGTCACAGAGGGTCAAAGTTATTTGCTCTAAGATCTCCTAGAATGGAACATACATAATTGGGGATATAAATTGAGTGCCTCTGCCATGCTTCACCTTTACTCCACCCTTCTGTTTTCTGTTTAAGCCTGTCTATTCTCTGTCATAGATTTGTTATAGGCACAGTTTTAAAATTTAGTTTTGCTAAATCTGGAACATCCATCTAGTAAATATTCAATTTAATTCTCAAAGGTATTTTTAGTTAACCACTGTTCTTTGCCTTTAATGTCTAACTCTTTAGCCTAAATTTGCACTTAAACTCTCTCAAATCATATCCTGTACATCATATAAGCTCTTTAAAAAACAGCATGATAAATCTTATTGAGAGGGTGAGGGGGATTTAGTTCTAATCCATGTAACTAGCTGAATATACACATAAGTTTAATTCCAAAATATAGAAAGATTTCCAACTAGCAACCCAGTGATAAAACATAAGACTACCTTTATATAACAAAGGTATACCTCAAGCTGTACTATGAACAGAGGAAGCCCTCAATGATTGCACCCTGCATTTGATGGACAGAGCTTAGGGAATAAAATTATATCAAATAAGTAAAATTGCTAAGATTTTATGAGTACTGATTCTGAGAGACTAACTGTCCTCATGACAAGCCTACTTTCCCTTATAAAGAGGAAAGGCAACTTGTCCAGCATCACTCCGTTGTTAGGTGGTGACAGGCTTATACTCTGAAATACAATGCTATACCACCTCCCTCTTAGAAAAGAGACTGCCATTAGTACATCTGCTCAGGTTCTTATATATTTCTCCTAATTTTCCCACACAGTTTTTACTGGAATTCATAGAGCTTGTCCCCAGTGCCAGAGTATGCATCAGAGACAGAATTTGAACATAACTTATGAACTAATGCAATGTTTTGTGTATCCATTTGAGAAACATTTATAAAGTGCATACTATGTTCCTGGCACATGTAGGTGAACATTCTGAAAGGAAAGTGGGTGTACAGTTAGTCACAATACAATGCAACGTGGGTGATCACAAGCCAGAGAGGAGCTTCAGCAGAGGATGGAATGAAGTCTCTTGTGTCATAGAGCCTTCATGTCCACACTCAATGTCTACTTTCATTCCCTTTAGCACACTTGCCAAACTATTTCTAATTCTCCAAGCTGGTAATCCTGCCTCTGCTCTTTTTTTTTTTTTTTTTCTAAATTCTAGGTCCTCTACCACAAGCTTTTCAATTCTCTTCTTTCCCTCTGACCATCACTATATCACCACCAGTCTTTCTTTCCTATTTTTAATTCCTGTTTACCCTTCCACCCCAGCTATGGATAATAACCTTGCCCATCTCCTCCAGGTCCTCGAGGATCTGGCCTCATAATTGCTTCTTCTGATTATTTCCCCTCAGACTAAAAATATACCCCAAGTATCTCATATGCTTAAAAATGAAAAACACAACAGCGATGATAAACTTTCATCTAGCCAGCTGAACTATTACTTTTCTATATTTTTTTTTCTTCTCCAAGAAGCATACCCACAGAAGTGACTGCTGCCACTTCTCTCTCCATTGCACTTTTAATTCAAATCAAACTACACCAAGACTCTCTTTTCTCATCAGTTCAAATCCAATGTATTGTCCTCAGCCTCCATTCTGTTTTACACTTCATCAACATGTCACTTTGACCCAATTCCTTCCTCCCACTGCCTTCATATTCCTAAATTCCATAAAATTTCTCTCAAGCAGTATTTTCCTGACTGATTCTAATGTATCCTCAGCACTCTTTAAATATCATTCTAAATATTTTTCTCTACCCCAAATCAAATATTGCTTCTGCTTAGAATGGACTTCCTGTTACCTGTCTGCTCAAATTCTGTGCATCATTCAAGGTCCAAAGTGAGTATCATCCACTCTGTAAATACCCTGTTTTCTCTTCACTAAAATTTAGCGCTTTCCTCTGTGCTTCCATAACACTTAGTAATATTTTTCACATTTGACTTTTGTTGTTGTTTCTTAAGTTATGACACTTTTCAAAAGTAGAGAGAAAAAAATGTAACAACACTTATGCCCCAACAAGTATTAACATTTTCTATATTTGTTTCAGATACATTTTTTAGGAAAAAATATACATATGACAAAACCCTCTGCTTTCTCAGAGAGAAACCACTGTCTTACAATGATTCTATTTAGAAGTAATAGACTATCTGTTCTATGTTTTGAATGCCTACATGTATGTATGTATGTTTATATATATTTATAGTACACATATAAATGCATGTATATATATATATATGTGTGTGTGTGTATATATATGTATAATATACCCTTAAATATATAATACTGATGTCTCTGTTTAATTTTTTTCTATAAAGTGGTGCTGCACATATACTTTATAACTGTTTTTTTGTGAAACATGTTTACTAATTTTTATAGGTTGATATGGTAAAAAGGGATCATTAATTTTAAATCTACATAGGAATTCAATCACACCTACCCATTCATATATCAATGGACATTAAGGATTTTATTGTTTTTGTTTGTTCCATTTTACTCTTACAAACATTGCTAGGATAAACATTTTGTATTTGTTCTTTGGGGTATATGTGCAGATATTTTTGTATAGTGTAGCTAGAGTGACCACAAAGTCTTCATATACTGATAGGAAGTGATTTGAATGCTCTCTTCTATTCTAAATGTAAAGTTGATTTTTCTCATCTGATCTTGCAGACACTCCCCGGGAAGTCATTAAGACAGTTCCTAATAGCTCTTTTCAGATCATCGTATGAGCAAGGATCTCATGTATGGAGGCTATGTAGTTGCTGTGTACAATGGAAGGGCATTGTTGAATCATTATTAAATATTGCTAAATAGATTGGTCCTATTCAAACTCCCAAAAGGAATACATAAAAGTTCCCTTACTCTAAGTCATTGCCAAGAATTTGTATAGTCAGATTTTCAATTGTTTTGCCTGATGAATTACACAATTTATGAATCTCATTTGTTAGTGAGTTATTTTAGTTAGTAAGAATTTCACTTGGTGTAAATGAAAATTAGCATTTTTTGTATATATATTGGCAATAACTATCTATATCTTAAGGCTTGTCTATCCATAATCTTTGCCTACTTATACATGCTATTGTTTACTACTGAATTCCAGAACTTCTGTGTAGAGTCTGTACTAACACTTTGTACTATGTATAAATATGTACTTTCCTCTGTAGTATATCACATTGGTAATGTCATTCTGTCTTCATTTAAATGCAGTCAAATACATCAAAATATTTCTATATGATTAGACATATTTAAGTAATCATCTTGAATGTGATCGTTCTGAAGATATTTGGTAATAAATTATGTTATTTTATGTATTTTATAAAACTTTGAAGCTTTTTTTTTACACTTACATTTTTGGGGTCCCTGGGTGGCTCAGTTGGTTGAGTGTCCAGCTCTTGATTTCGGCTCGGGTCATGGTCTCATGGTTTGTGGGATCAAACCCTACATCCGGGTCTGTGTTGACATTGCAGATCTTACTTGGGATTCTTTCTCTCCCTCTCTCCCTGCCCCTTCTCTTGTTTGTGCACTCCTCTCCCCCCCCTCAAAATAAATAAATAAAACATTTTTAAAAAGTTTACATTTAGGTTTTTAATGCGTCTAGATTTTATGTTGTTAAGGTACAAATAAGTTGATTTGGGTTGGAGATAAAAGAATAGAAAAAGAATGGCAAATTATACTTTCATTTTACTGTAATCCATATCTCTATGAAAATTTTCCTTAAATAACAATAAGCATGTATTACTTTATCTTTTTAATAAAAATGAGATTAATATCCAAACATTCATTTCCAAAGTCAGTAATATCAAACACATTAACAATGTTGATTCTTGATGCCCTGAAGAGAAGAAAAAAAATTAAATACTGTTCAATTGTAAGAGTTACACAACTGCTACAGAAAAGATGGGGGAAATTTTATGTGTAATTTCATCAGTGGCGGTGAAAAAAGATCACTGCAAGTCACTATATAGTCTTTTTCAAATAGCAGTGACAGTGATCATAATCAAAATATCCAAGGGGCTCCTGGGTGATCCAGTTGGTTAAGTGTCCAACTTTGGCTCAGGTCATAATCTTGTGGTTGGTGAGTCTGAGTCCCACCTCAGGCTCTGCGCTGACAGCTCAGAGTCTGGTGCCTGCTTCAGATTCTGGATTTCTGTCTCTCTCTGCCCCTCCCCAGCTCGGGCTCTGTCTCTCTGTCTCTCTCTCTCAAAAATAAATAAACATTTTAAAAAATTAAAAATCCAAGTAATTTTGTATGCTTCATTCCTGAAATACAAATTTTTAAAAAAATTTCTATTCATTTATTGTGTGATGACTGTGAATGTTTTCCAGAAGATGGGTCCACGTCAGCTAAGTACTATATCATAGATTTTTTTTTTTTTTTACATCTACCTTCTCCATCATATGTAATGTCCTTAAGAACAGATACAAGAGTTTGGGAATTTTTGGAAAAGCCAAATTTCTGAGTGGAGTGAACATACAATGTAGGTGCTCAATAGTTTATTAGCTGATTAGAACTGAAATCCTTTGTACCCATAAACAATGGGGCTTATAGAAGTAGGACAATGAGCTATCTCAGGCCAAGGATAAGAAGATTCAACTCTATAAGAGTTGTTTTTATTGTTTTATAAATTCTTCTTTGTTTTTGTTCACATTCTTGGAATTTAAATTACTTTCCCCACTTGAACCCCCACAGTCTAGCCACATTCTACCTTTCTGGAATACTTCTAATTCACTAAGAATCCAAACAACATCTACTGCTCCTAATTCTCTGAAACTATAGAACTCCACATATAGATCCTTAGTTTTTCTACTATATTCATTTGTGCCTCCTGAAATAGACCTATGATAGAGTAGTTCCCAATTCCATTCTACCATGTGCAAAACTCACTCAACCTCCATGGTTAGTTTTGTCAAGCATGTGTTTACCAATTACCATACTTTTCAGTGAAAAAGAAAGATCGTTGAGGATGATAACTTTCCACAATTAAAAAACTGAAAAAAAAAAAAAGGTAACTGAAAAGCCTAGTTGTTATCTTTATTCAGATATTCATCTTCTTAGCGTCTCATTTTATTTATATAAAATGAGAAAGATTGGAATACTCACTCTTATAGACCATTTCTAGAAGTAATATTCTATCCAACTATTCATTTAAGAGCTTGCTTTGATAATTTCCCATGTACTGTATGTTTACTTCACATTTTTATTGATCTTTCAGTTGTTTTCATTGTAACATGCTCATGTGTCATGCTATTCCTGATTTATTGCAAATGTTAGTTATATAAAGTCAAATAGAGCTTTTGCTCTTAAAGGTCATGTCCCCATGCAAAATTCCTTCTTTTCACAAATACCTTTCTAGAGAAGTCCATTTATTCATGTAGATGTGGCCAATTATTACAACAGAGAGACAAATAAACCCAAACGAGCTGTTTGCACTTATACAATCACCAAGAATGAGTTGCCTGCTGCACTCCTGGAAAATCTTGATATACTATTTTGTGATTGTTTCCCCAAATTCAATAAGATTTTTCTGTGAAATACTAGTACCTGGGCTGAATTGCATATTAATTTATAAACACAAATTATGCAGAAATAGAATTACTGTATTTTTATTCTTTGACTAGGTCATTTTTCTCTCTTAGCCACAATACCTTGGAAGAAAAAAAAAGGGATTTTTACAGAATGAAATTCTTTCATAAAACTCATGATTCCTTATATTTTTTTATACTATGGATTAAATATTTTCATACATCTTTCTTATACATTAGGACATATATAAAAACGCACGTTGATTTTAAGTGACAGAAATGAACCTCTTTATTTTAAAGTAAGATTATTGCAAAAAGTTCCATAACATTTGACATATAAAGAAAGTATTTATTTTCCTTGGATAAAAGAATACCTGCGTGAATGAAGAGCTTTACTATGTTCAAAAATAGACCCAATGTCCTAAAAATATCCATTTTTACTAAATTAATCTATAAATTTGATACATATCAAAAATAATTGTGAAAGAAAATTTTATGGAGGAAAGCAGCTAATTCTAAATATAATATGGAAGATCACAGAATCTTTCCAATTCAGGGTAACAAAAAGAGAAGACTTTCTAAGCTATCAAGACTTACAGTAAAGCTGCATAAATTATTTGTTATTGACAATAGGAAGCAAAATCAAGCAGTGGAACAAAGGGCATAAGAATAGACCCAGAAATTATGGATTTTGTAAATAAGACTAAAATACTTTTCCAAGTCAGGAATGAAAATAATAGACTATTCCTGATAAAATAGATTAACCAAAAACACAACTATGATCCGTACCTCATACCATGTACAAGAATAAATTCCAGATGGATTTAATATTTAAATACAACAATAAAATTTCTTAAAGGAGAAAATATATAGAATAACTTTATAACCTCAGATAGAAAGGGATTTATGAAAACAAGATGGAAAATGTTATAGAATATAAGCAAAATTTCATATTTTATTACATTAAAATATAATTCTTAAGTACAGCAAAATAGCATACCTGATTTTAAAATTAAAACTACACACAAGGAAAATTTATTTACAAATACTCATATAGCAAAATATGAGAATCCACAACATATAAAGAGCATCAACAAACCAATTTAAAACATGCAAACACTGAGTAGAAAAGAAATTAAGTAATGGAGATTAAGAGACATTTCAAAGAAAAAAATTATTAATAGCCAATAAATGCAAATAAAGATATTCAACTTCACTTGTAATCTCTAAATGATTTTAAAACAATAGATACCAATTTATATTAATTTGTTTAGCTAAAATGGAAAGAGGGGAACAGAAGATCATTATTAGGCAAACACTGCAATAATAACTGTTTTGGACAAGATGCATTAATAGATGCTAAAAAATAGGTAAAATTTTGAAGAGAAACAGATCTTGTACAATCTTAGAGTATCTCCCTCAAGGTATTTATTAACTACAAAGTGAAAGAGAGTAATTTCACAGTGGAGAAACTTAAACACCACCTTACCCAAGTGATCAAGGTTAACAACACCAGTGATGATATGCTGATATCATTAATCCCTTGATACCATGCACCATGTACATGTCAAGTCTGTGGCATTGTTGCCCACCCCCCCCAAAAAAAAACCCCACATAGTCTCAGTCCAATCTTGATAAAACATGAGATAAACCCAAATTGAGGGATATACTAAAAAACAACAGATCAGTATTCTTCAGAACTGTCAGCACTAGGAAAGACTGTGGAAATGTTACAGACTGGAAAAGCCTAAGGAAAAACAGCAACTAAATGTAAGGTAGGATTCTTAATAGGATCTTAGAACAGAAAAAAGAGAAAAGATCAGAGGAAAAACTGGTGAAATTTGAATTAAGGTCTGTCGTTTAGAGAATTGTATTGTGCCAATGTTAGCTTCCTGGTTTTAATAATTGCAATATGGTTACATAAGATATTAATCTAAAAGGAAGCTAGATGAAGGACATATGGAAACTCTCATTTAATATTTTTGCAACTTTTCTGTAAGTATAAAATTATTTCAAAATTAAAAGTTAAAAAGAGATAATGAACTGCATGTAAAGAAACAAACTTTCATTAATTGTTGGGGAGAGTTTCAAGAGCAATTTTATAACACATGGGAAAGTTTAATATAAGCATACTCTTTAACCCAACACAGTCTCTTCCAGGCATATAGTTTAGGGAATTATTTTCAAATTTGAGTTGTAATCCATTAATGGGTAACTAAATTGATTTAGTGGTTACATTAGAATCTTTGAGAATTCAGAACATAACAATGGGAGAGAATAGAAGAGAAAAGATAATGTCAAAGCATATCACAGTAAGAGAATTGTTTGTGAATATAAAATGTGGATATGTGTGTACTGTGCCAGCATGTACAGGAGACAAGAAGCACCCTAAACTTTTATATGAGTTGCATCTCTATGTCTGAGCAGTGAAAACCCTGCATGCAGGTACACCACACTGTTGTGTGTAAAGGATTTTGTTGTCAAATATATTTCTTATTGAGGATGGATATCAGCACCATTTGTCTAGAGAAGTTCTAGAACTTTTAAGAAATAGGTTAGAATAATCTGAAGGTGTGTCTGACAGAGTGAAATATTGGAAACAAATGTGGAGCTAAAAAAGAATGATTAGTCAAACTGCTATGTATGTATACAGTGGAATATTATATACCAAGAATTGACAAATCTGTCCCATTGTCTACTTTTGAAAATTTTTATTATAGCATGACCCCCAATTTTTTTATGTATTGTCTATATCTCCTTTTACCTATAAAAGCATATTTGAGTAGCTCCAACACACAGTGGATGATGTAAACTAAAATAGTTATTATCTTGCTCTTTACAGAAAAAATTTGTTGACCCCTGCTACATAAAAATAATAATAATAATAAAAGTGGAGCTACATATGTCCACATGGTTAAGTCTAAAAAATATAATGTCCCATAAAAACAGTTGCAAAATAATATGTCATTTTAGGACTTTTAAAGTGTATTTAAAATATATAGTTTTATTATATTTATATAATAAATGTTTGTAATATAAATGTATAATATACATAAATATAATATTCATATGTGTACAATCAAATACATTAAATATATTATTATTTACGTACATAGTTTTTTTAAGTATATTTTGAGAGAGAGAAAGAGAGAACATGAGGTGGGGAGGGGCAGAGAGAGAGGGGGAGAGAAAGACTCTCAAGCGGGCTCCACACTGTCAGCCTGGAGCCTGGTACAGGGCTTGAACCTGTAAACCTGTGAGATCATGACCTGAGCTGAAATCAAGAGTCAGACAATAAACTGAATGAGCCACCCAGGTGCCCCTATAAATAGTTTAATTGTGAAAAACATTCATGTGTTAATTTTTCTACATAACAAATTACCACAAACATAATGGCTTAAAACAAAATCCACTTATTAGCTCACAGTTCTATAGGTCAGAAGTATGAACCTTCTGACTATAGGTCAGAAGGTGCTGGGTGACTGAATTCTTTTTTCAGGGTCTCACAAGATTGATATCAGGGTATTGGGTGGGGCTGCTGTCTTATTTGAGGCTGGAGTTTCTTTCCAAGCTTATCCAGATTGTTGGACAATTATAGTTCCCTGAAGTATACAAAGAGGCTGTCGTTTTCTTGTTCTATTAGCTGGAGTTGTTCTTACTGTCTGCATTCCTTGCCACATGGCCCCTTCTATTCTCAAAGCCAGCAAGGGAGCATCCCCAGCACCACCACCATAACTACAGTTGAATCTTTATTACATTTTGAATGTTTTTAACCAGGGACAGTTCTTTTAAGAGCTCCTTGATTAGATCAGGTTGTTTGAGAATAAACTTTTTGTTAAAGGTCAGTTGATATGGTACCTTAATTATATCTGCAAATTCCAATCACAGCAGCACATAGATTAGTGTTTGAATAATAGGAGAAGGTGAGTGTGTACCAGATGCCGGGAATCTTGGGAACCACCTTAGAATTCTGCCTATACAATGTTATAGAATGATAAAAAACATTTAATATTATTATTTACTCCAGGAATGGTTAGATACAGACATATTTATTCTAAGAGGTACTTCAATGTCTTGAAATATATCTGTAATATTTCTTTCCTCAAATAAATGAAAGAAATATGGCAAATTATTAAAGTGAAATTGTGTTACATATTTAAGACATAGATGTGTATCAAAGTGTTCTTTATCTTCTGTATGTTTGAATTTTCCCAGTGAGATAAAAATAAATTTGTCCTCAAGCTTCATTTCAAAACCCCCCTCTCAGCTGAGTATTTTCAACATTTTCTTCATTCTTGTTTAACCAAAGCCCCTTTGTGTTCTCATAAGTCTCTTATCATCAGAGATAATACAGTCATTTCTGAACATCAAATGCGTGTCATGTAAATTTTGTGCCATTTACATATATTTCCACTAATCAATATATGAAATCTGTAAGAAAGATATGAATATCTATAGGCCAAAGTTAAAAAACAAAGTGAGACCCACTAAGTTGAGTTTCTGATATTTTCGCAAGTGCAGGAGTTTGGTTGAATTGAAACACTTTGTATTTACTTTGTTGTTAATAATCAGTGCCTGTGTATTCCTTGGTACTAAACTCCAAATTCTTGAAGATAAAGTGTCTTGCTTTATTTTTCTTCATAATTCATAGCACCTAAAACAGTAATGTTCATATAACAGGTACACCTTTAATTGATTACATGGATTACATGTTGTAGGAGGGTTTGAGCATCAGGTAAAAGGATGCAGTAAAAGACTGAAATTCCTTTATAAATGGGACAAGAGTGGGGGTGGGGGCCGTGGAAGTGGGCAGGGAGTAAATAGAGGGTCACATTTTGAAATTGAGAGTCAATGAAAAATTCTGTTCTAATTCTGATGCTTGGAATCATACCCCCCAAAGATTGGAACATTGTATTACTTTTTTTAATGTTTATTTATTTTTAAGAGAGAGAGAGAGAGAGAGAGAGAGACAGAGAGGATGTGAACACAGGAACAGGAGATAGGCAGAGAGGGAGGGGGACAAAGGATCCCATGTGGGCTCCATGTTGACAAATCCAGTCTGGGGTTTGAACTCATGAACCGTGAGATCGTGACCTGAGCCGAAGTTGATGTTTAGCTGACTGAATCACCCAGGAGTCCCCACTGCATTACCTTTTAACAATGAGAACTTATTTTCCCTGCCCTGTTCTAGAGGTTCATCAGCTGTTAACCTTTTGCTTCTTACGTTTCACCACTTTGTTAGAATCTCAAATACTCAATTCTCCTTAGAAATAATTGTCATGGTATTAACCATGAGTATTAATAACAACACTTACAAATTTCACAAAGAATTGGAACTTCAAAACAGCACACCAAAACTCTCACTGTAGAAAATATGCTGTGAGAAAATGTTTATATCTACAGATATTTAATCATATTCATTTTTGATGAACCAGATACATAGTCATGTAATAGTTGACGAGCTATTGGAACTCCTATTCTCAAATATAAATTTCTCTCCTAGCTACCAGCAAATTCCCCAAGAGATACTCCTAAAAGGTATTCTGACTTGCCAGTTGCCCAGGCTGCAAATACTACAAGCTATACTAACATATATCTCCCATACAGACCTCATTAAATGCTGCAGGCATGATATAAATACCAAGAATAATGAACCAAAGCCCAAAAACATGGATTTTAGAAATATCCTTAGGTACAACAAACTCTGAATTTAAACAGATGAAATAAGTTATCTAGAACTCATATGATTCAATCCTTAAGTCAGGATAATGTGTATTACCCACTATATTAATTAAGTTTTCGATGCATGCTTCAAAAAATAAGTATGACTGCATAAACAAGGCAGATTATTATTTTTTCCTGCTCTCCTTCTCTTTTTCATAAATGAAGTCTGGAGCTAGGCTTTCTAGAGCCAGTATATGGCTTTATGAGTATTTCCGGGGCCTAGGCTTCTTCTGGGTCTAATGTGGGCAGCTCATAGTCCTCAGTGCATTGATTAAGTTCCATCCTTGGCATCTACATTCTTGGTAGCAGAGCTAAGAAAGGAACAACAAAATGTACAAATTAATGAAGTTATGTCTTAATGTGGTTTCTTAGAACCTCTTACACAACCTTTCTGCTTATGTTGGCCTGATATTTTGCCATCCTATTTGTAAGAAAAGTAAGCAATACAGTGTTAGGGGGTCACGTCCAACTCAAAGTCAGGCATTCTACCTCTATGGAAGAAAGGGTGAGGACATATTAGTATATGATGAGCAATTCCAACTACATGAGTAAATCCAAGGCCTGGGCAGATAGTGAAGTATAACTTCCACATCTCAGAGTTATAATTCTATAATCTTTGTCTATACAAGCATGTAAAAATCCTCACCATATGCACATGCACACATATATTTAACCTGCCTGTCAAATTTATGAATATGAAAATCTAGCATAAAACACAATCTTTTTGATATGCACAGCTTTTTAAAAATAACATTTCCATGAGGCACTAAAGCTTTAATATCTACAACATTCCTAAAAAGGGAAAAAAACATACACATACCACAGAGCTTAGAACCTGCTATCAATTCCATTCACAGTGGCAGAATGGCTCTAATAGCAAAGACATTTATGAGTCATAAATTACCATTTATAAATGCAATGTTTAGTGTTCATTTCAATGGACGACATATGGTCGCAACATTTCCAAATAGCTTGAACTGATAAATAGGCCACTGAAGTGGTTCAATTTGTTAAAATGCTAACACATTAACTCCTGCAGGAGTCAGGCTGCAGGTTTGCATCTGAAATGCTGAGCACTGACTTTGAGATTGCAAGATGCTACCTTTGGAAACTGGGCTAGGATTTATGAAGTGGGCCTTGCAGTCCATTTTTCATCATGATTTATATGATTCCATGCGGAGAGACTTAGTGATCCATCAGGGAAGAACCCCACTTATTTCCCTTCAAGTTTCAGAATAAGCCTGCCTCCAATACCAACAATGCCCTACTGTTTTAGTTGAGCTATATCTAGTGAACGTAAGTGGGGGCCAAGGTATTTCCAGATATTTTAATATAAATTAGGAAAATCCTATAGCCTTTCCAAAGGAAAAGTAAAGAACTAGTAGAGAGGAGAGATGTCTGACCTACAGTTAGCACATTTATATTAGAAATTAATTTAGAAGGTGCAGCATATAAGGAACTAAAAAGTAAATCACTGAACAAACTGAATAAAAAGGGGAAAAATCCCTCTTAGATATGTGAGAGAACTTAGGTCACTGGGAAAACTGCTGAACCCAAAATTTGGAGAGATAGACAGGTGGATAAAGAAATTTACAACTTGCCAGAGTTGAGACTTCTAAGCAGAAGCAGTACTTGAGTAAGAAAACTCGAATTGTAATTGACAACTTTCTAGGGGCTCAGTGTGGATGAGCCCAACCATTATAACCTCCAGGGGGACCCAGGCTAAGGGGAGCACACACACACTTTCTTGAGTTTTACTTTCAGTTCTACCAGATTCTTTCAGTGCGTTGTCAGAGAAAAATCCTCCTGTGCTTCCAGCAGGAGGAGAGAAGATGTAACTATTTTGAAATATGCCAGAGCATTCTGTTCTTAATAAGGCCTGCCCTTAGGAGAATCTTTTAACAGAGCCTAACCTCTTGGGGGTTTATAAGGGCGTAACTGACCTGGAGAAGATAATTACCAAACTCCAGCCTGCCCTCGCCTTCCATACAGGGAAGGGAAATAACTCAGGCACGTCTACGGTTCCATGTGGAAGAAGGGTGATATTCAACTCTAGCCATCCTGTCCAGCTGAGATTTGCCACCCAGGGCACAGGCTCACTAAACAGCTGAGATCTAATCATAGGAACATCACCTCCCCTCACACCTTACCACTTTATTACTAATGACCTATTTACTTCAGTTCCATGTCTGGCTTCTGACAACAAATCACAAGGCATACTAAAAGGAAAACAACAACAGCAATAACGCAGATCGAAGAGACAGAGAAATCATCAGAACCAGACTGAGATATGGCATGGACATTGATTTATCAGATGAGGATTTTAAAATAACTATGATTTTATTTTATTTATTTATTTATTTATAATTAAAGGTCTCTAACAACAACAACAACAACATCAAAAACCCCCAAAGCAGACACCATGTGAGAACAAATGGATATTGTAAACAGAGAAAGAGAATTTCTAAGAAAGAGTGAAAAAGAAAGCTAGACATAAAACATTGTAACAAAAATGAAGACTGCCTTTGAGGGTTTATCAGTAGACTGGACATGGCTGAGCAAAGAATCTCTGAGCCTGAGGATTTTTTAACAGAAATTTCCAAAGTTGAAAAGCAAGCAAAAATGAGTAAAAAAATATGGGCCAAGAACATCTAAGAAATGTGGGACAGCGATAAAGGACATATAATACTCACAACAGCAATATCAGAGGCAGAAGAGAGAGAAATGAACAGAAGAAATATTTGAAACAATAATGACTATGAATTTCTCCAAATTAATGTTAAGTATTGAACCACAAATACAGGAAGAAAACATTAAACAGGATAAATGGCAAAACAAAGCAAAAAAAATAAACAAAAAACTATAGCTAGTTATATCATATTTAAACTCGAAAAAAATCAAAGGCAAAGAAAAAGAATCTTGAAAGAAGACAAAGTGGAGGGGAAACAGTTGACCTATAGAAAAGCTAATATAAGAATTGCATCTGAGAAAACATGCAAGCAACAGAAAGTGGCATGAAATAATGTGCTGAGAGAAAAAACCACAAACCTAGATTTTTGTATCTCATGAGTTTATTCTTTAAAAGTGAAAAGATAACAAGACTTTCTCAACAAAAAGAGAGAATTTATTGCCAGTAGTTATGCATTGCAAAAAGTGTTAAAAGGAGTTCTTTGGAGGGAAGAAACATGATATAAGTCAGAAACCCAGATCTACATAAAAAAGAGAAGAAAATAGAGAAGGAATAAGTGAAGGTAAATGAAAAACTTTTATTTTTCTTATTCCTAACTGATTGAAGAGACAACAGCTGAGTCAAAATAATTACAGCGCAGATGTATTAAAGTATGTATATATAGGGACGCCGGGTGGCTCAGTCAGTTAAGCAACTGACTTCAGTTCAGGTCATGATTTCATGCCTTATGAGTTCAAGCCCCGTGTCGCATTGGACTCCATGCTGACAGCTCAGAGCCTGGACCTTACTTAAGATTCTGTGTCTCTGTCTCTCTCTGTCCCTCCCTCACTTGTGCTCCATCTCTCTCTCTCTCTCTCTCTCTCTCTCTCTCTCTCTCTCTCTTTGTGTCTCTCTCAAAAATAAATAAACATCAAAAAAATTTTAAGTATGTATATATAGATATATGTATGCTTATGTGTAAGTGAAATGAATGACATCAACAATACAAGGAATAAGGAATACTTTGTTATAAGGTATTTGCACTACCTGTGAAATAGTATAGTATTATTTGAAAGTGGACTTAGAATAGTTGTAAATGTGTATTTCAGACTCTAAAGTAACCATTAAGAAAAGTTAAAAAAAAAAAAACAACTGGTATGCAAAGAAATGAGAGAAAATGGAATCATTATGTTCACTTAAAGCCCAAATTGGAGAAAAGAGAGGAAGATAAAAATAAGAACAAGGACAACAAAGGGAAAACAGTAACAAATATGGTAGATATTAATCCAACTATATCAGTAGTCACTTTAAACAGCAAAGATTTCAGAGTGGATCAAAGAAACAGAATAGGTATATACTGTCAAAAACAACCACTTTAAATATAAAATATTTACAAATTAAAAGTAAAGGAAGGGATAAAGTTACACCATGCTAATACTAATCAGAAAGAAGGCTAGATGGCTATATTAATTTTAGAAAGAGCAGAGTTCAGAAGAATGAAAGTCATCATGAATACAGAGGGGCATTACATAATAATAGAAGGACCAATTTTTTAAAAAAGATATAACAATTATTAATAGTGTATGCTCCTAGCAACAGGGTATCAAAATACATGAGGCAAAAACTGATAGATCTACAGGGGGAAATAGATGAGTTCACTATTGTTGTGGGGACCTCAAAACCCCTCTAGCAGAATTGACAGATTAAATGGGCAGAAAATCGGTAAAGAAATAGAAATCATTATCACTGTCAATCAAAGATATATATTTTATATCCTTAGCTTACTTTTCCAACAATAGCAGGATATACATTCCTCTCAAGATCATATGAAACATGTACAAAAATATGTCCAGTTCTGAGCCATAAAACACTTTAAAATTTTTTAACGGATAAAAATTATACAATGTCTGCTCTCAGACCACAATAGAATTAAACTAAAAATCAAGAACAATAACAAAGTGCCTGGGAAATCCTTGGAGATTAAACAACACATTTATTAATAATCAATGTTTCAGAAAAAGAAATCTCAAAAGAAATTTTAAAATAATTTGAAATAAATTAAAATGAAAATACAACACCAAACTTTGTGAGAGATAGCAAAATCAGTACTTAAAGGGAAATTTAAAGTATTGAATGCATACATTACAAATGAAGAAATATCTAAGATCAGTAATCTAAGCTTTCAAAAATGAACTATTGGGACCTCATGAAGATAAAAAACTTCTGCACAGCAAAGGAAACCATCAACAAAACTAAAAGGCAACCAACGGAATGGGAAAAGATATTTGCAAATGACATATCGGACAAAGGGCTAGTATCCAAAATCTATAAAGAGCTCACCAAACTCCACACCCAAAAATACAATTTTTTTAAACAATTTTTTTAATGTTTATTTTTGACAGAGAGAGAGAGACAGAGCATAAGTGGGGGAGGGGCAGAGAGAGAGAGAGAGACACAGAATCCGAAGCAGGCTCCAGACTCTGAGCTGTCAGCACAGAGCCCGACGCAGGGCTCAAACTCACAAACCGTGAGATCATGACCTGGGCGGAAGTCGGACGCTTAACCGACTGAGCCATACAGGCGCCCCTACTCCACACCCAAAAAAACAATTAATCCAGTGAAGAAATGGGCAGAAAACATGAATAGACACTTCTCTAAAGAAGACATCCAGATGGCCAGCAGGCACATGAAAAGATGCTCAACATCGCTCCTCATCAAGGAACTACAAATCAAAACCACACTCAGATATCACCTCACGCCAGTCAGGGTGGCCAAAATGAACAAATCAGGAGACTATAGATGCTGGAGAGGATGTGGAGAAACGGGAACCCTCTTGCACTGTTGGTGGGAATGCAAATTGGTGCAGCCACTCTGGAAAACAGTGTGGAGGTTTCTCAAAAAATTAAAAATAGACCTACCCTATGACCCAGCAATAGCACTGCTAGGAATTTACCCAAGGGATACAGGAGTACTGATGCATAGGGGCACTTGTACCAATGTTTATAGCAGCACTCTCAACAATAGCCAAATTGTGGAAAAAGCCTAAATGTCCATCAACTGATGAATGGATAAAGAAATTGTGGTTTATATACACAATGGAGTATTACGTGGCAATGAGAAAGAATGAAATATGGCCCTTTGTAGCAACATGGATGGAACTGGAGAGTGTCATGCTAAGTGAAATAAGCCATACAGAGAAAGCCAGATACCATATGTTTTCACTCTTATGTGAATCCTGAGAAACTTAACAGAAACCCATGGGGGAGGGGAAGGAAAAAAAAAAAAGAGGTTAGACTGGGAGAGAGACAAAGCATAAGAGACTCTTAAAAACTGAGAACAAACTGAGGGTTATTGGGGGGTGGGAGGGAGGGTAGGGTAGGTGATGGGCATTGAACAGGGCATCTTTTGGGATGAGCACTGGGTGTTGTATAGAAACCAATTTGACAATAAATTTCATATATTAAAAAAATAAAACCTAATAAAATAAAACATAAAATAAAAAAAAATCTAAGCTTTCACTTTGGGAAACTAGAAAAAGAAGAGCAAATTAACTGCAAAGTAAGTGAAGAAAATAAAATAATAAAAATCAGAGCATAAATCAATGAAATTGAAAACAAAATCAATAGAGAAAAGTAATAAAAACCAAAAGCTGGATCTTTGGAAAGATCCATGAAATTAACAAAGTTCTAGCCAAACTAACAAAGAAAAAAAGAAAGAAGATACAAATTACTAATATTAGTGAAAGAGGAGACACCACTGCATATTCTATGGACATAAAAATAATAAAGGAATATTGTGAACAACTGTGTGCCCACACATTTGATAACCTAGATGAAACCGACCAATTGCTTTGGTGCCACAATCTGCCAAGCTGACAGGAGAAGAAACAGACAATATGAATGGGCCTGTATCTATTAAAGAAATTAAATAAATAATTACCAACGTTAAAAAGTACAAAGCACCAGACTTAGGGTTCACTGGTGAATTCTACCAAACACTTAGGGAAGAAATTACACCAATTCTCTACAATCTCTTCCAGAAAATAGAATCGGAGGAAATACTTCCCAACTCATTCTTTGAGGCCAAGAGATAAAATACTCAGAATACTCAATACAATATTTAGGGAGAAGAACAGTTAGAGGACTGATAGTATACAATGTCAAGATTTACCATAAAACTGTAATAATCAAAGCAATGTCATATTGGTGAAACAATAGACAAATAGACCAACAGAACAGAATAGAGAGCTGAGAAATAGACCCATAAATATAGTTTACTAATCTTTGACAAAGTAACAAAGACAATACAGTGAAGAAAAGACAATCTCTTCAATGAATGGTGATGGAACAAATGGATGTACACATGCAAAACAACCTAGACACAAATCTTACACTTTTCATAAAAATTAACTTATTTTGGGCCATAGCCTAAACATAAAATGAAAACTATAAAATCCCTAGAGGGAAACATAGGAGAAAATCTAGAAGATCTTGGGTTTGGCAATTGCTCTAGATATAACACCAAAAGCACAAACTATGAAATAGTTGATAGATTGAACTTTGTTAAAATTAAAAACTTCTGTTCTGTGAAAGACACTGTGAAGAGAATGAGATGAGAAGCCACATACTTACAAAAGACATGTCTGACAAAAGACTGTATCCTATACATATAAAGAGCTCTTAGGGGTTCCTGGGTGGCTCAGTCGGTTAAGCCTCTGACTCTTGACCAGGTCTAGATCTCAGGGTCATGAGTTCAGACCCAGAATTGGGCACCATGCTGTGCATGAAGCCTACTGAAAGAAAGAGAGAGAGAGAGAAGAAGAAGAAGAAGAAGAAGAAGAAGAAGAAGAAGAAGAAGGAGAAGGAGAAAGAGGAGAAGGAGGAGGAGAAGAAGAAGGAGTAGGAGGGGGAGGGGAAGGAGGAGGAAGGCAGGAAGGAAGGCAGAAAGAGGGAGGGAGGGAAAGAGGAGGGAGGACCAACTCTTAGAACCTGAGAGAGAGAGAGAGAGAGAACTCTTAGAACCCAAAATAAAGAAACAAGCCAATGAAAAAAATGGGCAAAAGAAATGAACAGACACCTCACCAAAGATGACATACGGATAGGGAATATGCATATAGAAAGAAACCCAATGCCATACGTCATTAGAAAGTTGCAAATTTAGACAATAAGATAGTACTACACACCTATTAGAATGGTCCAAATCCAAAATACTGGCAACATTAAATAATGGCAAGTATGTGGAACAACAGGGATTTTTATTCATTGCTGGTGGGAATGCAAAATGGTCTCTTTGGCAGATAGTGTGGCAGTTTCTTACAAAACCAAACATATTCTTAACATAGACCCAAGCAATTGCACCTCTTGGTATTAAGCCAGGGTAAAAATTTATTTTCACACACAAAAAACCTGCATGTAAATTTTTATAGTAGCTTTATTCATAATTGCTAAATCTTGGAGCAACCAAGATGTCCCTTGGTAAGTAAATGAATAAAACTGTGGTACATCAAGACAATAGAAAATTACTTAGTGCAAAAAATATTTGAGATATCAACACACAAGGAAATACAGAGGAAAGTTATATGCACATTACTAAGAGAAAAAAGCCCATTTGAAAAGCCTAAATATTATATGATCCCAACTATATGATATTCTAGAATAGACAAAAAAGATGCACGGTTTGGAGAAGGTTGAATAGCCAGAGAACAGAGGAGTTTTTACAGCAGTGTAACTATTCTATCTGGTAGTATGATGTGGATACATTTCTCCAAACCCACAGATTGTACAGCACTGAGTGAACCCTAATGTAAATTATGGACTTTGGGTGATAATTATGTATAGATGTAAGATGTAGGTTCACCACCTATAACAAATATACCACTCTGGTGTAGGATGTTTAGTAGGGATGGTTGTGAGTGGATGGGAACAAGGGGTATATGGAATCTCCATGTACTTTCTGTTAGTTTTTTCTGTGAATGTAAAACTGCTCTAGAAAAATAGAGCCTATTTTTGAAAAATGAATTTAGAAAGAGGAACAGACATTTGGCAACTTTTGGAGAAAATGTCATTCTAGCCTTGCACTATCACCATAACCATTCACTCTACCTCTGCTACTACTCTTTCTCATTTAATCTACTATCTTCTCTTGGGGTATCTGACCCCCAGCTAGGTCTCCTCATCTTTGTAAACTTTCTTGCCAGAAAGCCTGTGATTCATCCCACTATAATTATTGCATGCTGTTATGAAAGCCTGTTTTCTTTTTCAGGGCCCATTTTTTCCTGAAGACAAGAACCATGCTTCCCTTCCTTCCATTCTTCTGTAGAGAGGCAGTATGGTGTGGTGTTTAAGCAAAAGGATTTGGGAGCCCAACTGCTTAGATCTGAATCCCAGCTTGAGCACTGCACATGGTGCTTGGCAAATCATTTCATTTCTCACTGCTTGTCTCCTCATCTGTAAGATGAGGATAAGAAAATCTACTGCAGGGAATTGTTGTGGAAAGTAGGTGTAAGAATACATGTAAAGTGCCTCGAACAGTGGATGGCACATAACAAGCCATATAGAGGTCTTAGCTTTCATTATTGTAACCCTGCTCTTGGCCACAATGTTACCCTCCTTGGGAACACTCAGAAAGGCACTTTTCTTTCTATCTTGTAAAAGGAAGGGTCTTGTCCCCTGATAAAAAGATTGTATGCATGTGATGAAGAACATTTGCAGGGTGAAGGGCTTTCTCTGCAGCCTCAAAATCATATTACAGGGAAAATTTTTTCTGCCTTCTAACTCTGAGACACTGTCTTCACCTGAAGTTTGAAAAGATATTAAATTCTTCACAGCCCAGTATTCTCCTTTGCCCAACCCAAAGTTGAAATTGTTCATAATGGTCTGTTCTGGCAGAAAAGAAATCACTTTATACGTTCAGATTTCATCAAGTGGATAGATGTGGTTGCTCCCAGCTGTGACTGATAGAAGCAAGAAAATAGGAGGTGAAGAGAGGAGTCTGTGAAGTCATAGACAAACAGAGTCCTTTTATAAAAGATCACGTGCTGGCTGTGTTCAAACCCCAGAGCAGTAATTCAGATGTCAGGTAGCTGTGGGCAGATGTGGTCAGGAGAAATATGACTCTAAAAACAGGACTTAGCATAAAGAGCCAGGACTAGGAACTAGGAGGCTCAGGTTCCAGTCTGGATGATGCTAGGCATTAGCCAAGTGGTCTTGAGCAAGTCACATTAATTCTTTGAATCAGAGATATTACAGGTTGGGTTCCTGAGAGGATTAAATCAGAGGTAATAGGTATAGACATGATTTGAAAACTACTCAGGAAAAAAAAAAAAAGAAGCAAATTTAAAGCAATACTATTTTTTCCTTAAAAACTATTTTCTTCTTATCTAGAAAGTGGACAGAGGTAATTTTTTAATTGGATAGGCTTTTCTGTGGGAGAATAAAATATTATTATTATTATTATTATTAATTGTTATTCTTACTTGCTAACTCTTAGAGTGTTTTTCTGTATGTCCATTCACTCCATGTGCAATCTAAATGCTTTTTGCTCCATTGCCACCACCCATGTGGTAGGAATTTAGCTCTCTGTTCATTTGTGCTGTCCTATGATGTATAGGACATCTCTAAGAGGAAGCCTTGTGCAGAATCACTAACTTTTAGTCTACTCCAGCTAGGTTTTGCCTCCCTTCCCTCTTTTATAGTCTCCCAATCCTAGTCTGCTTCCTAGAGGCCACTTGGAGACATCTAACTACTGTCCTGGCCTATCAAAAAGACATGTGGCTGGATTGTTTGCTGGCTCTGGATGCCTCAAATGTTCCAATATTCTGGGTCTCAGAAAGCATGCAAGTTCTGAGAAGAAGCACCAGAAAAAGCCTCCCCCTTACTTCCCTCAATTCTGTGCTGAATCTCATCCCTCAGATCCAGAGCAACAATACTTATGCCTTTAGTCTCACAAATTTTCTCTTAAACAGATCCCACTGTATCTGTCTCTATACCATCTTGCAATGGCAACTAAAACTTAAAAACCTGATAGAGAACAGACACTTCATTTCCTCCTGGTTCTACTTTCTCTTTACTTTCCCACTGTACTCTACCAATTTCTTTCAACTACAAAAACACCCCATGCATATGAGTGGAAACAAATGGACATGTAAGAACAGAACTGACGTGGGAAGAGTGTATATTGTCTAAACAAATAGTAAAAGTCAAACACATTTTGTTATAAACACATATGTCATGGATGCAAGTATACACACACAATTATACCATATACAAAGAAAAGGTGTTTTTTTTTTCCTTAACTGACCTAATCTTCCTCACAACTTCCCCATCCCCATTCTACTCAAGAAGCAAGAAAGCTTGACTTTGTCGATTAATGATATCCAGATCACTCCTGAATTAAATGATTTGTTTGTATTTAAATATTCAATGAATCCAGTTAAGATTTCCTTTGTGTTTCAGAGCCAGTTTAATATTATTTCTATTTAATTTGACCAATGCTCAATCTTTCAGATTCTTCTGCTTTCCCTGATCTTTTTCAAGATGGCATCTTGGTGTAGGAGAGGAAGGGCCAAGGACCTTCTGTCTGGATGAGATGAGAACACAGATTCAGTGTTTTCCCCTGAATCTGTTCTAATCTTTGTGGAGTGGTCTTGTTCCTGATGTGGTGACAGAGTGCAATTATTCCATTTGTTTTTTAGAGGTGTTATGATTGACCCACTAGGCACAAATATTCAGTAGTAATCATTTATCATTTCTTTATTTGTTAAGAATATTTTCTCTGAATATAGAAATATGAATTGACAGCTTCTGGGTGTTTGAAGTTCTCTCAGATATGATTTCATTGTCTTCTGATATACAGAATTTTTATGAAAATCGGGGTGCCTGGATGGTACAGTCAGTTAAGCGTCCAACTTTGGCTCAGTTGATGATCTCACAGTTTGTGAGTTCAAGCCCCAGCCCCACAGCAGGTTCTGTGCTGACATCTCAGAGCCTAGAGCCTGGTTTGGATTCTGTATCTCCCTCTCTCTCTGCCCCTCTACCATTCACACTCTGTATCACTCTCTCTGTCTCTCTCAAAAATATATAAACATTAAAAAATTTAGAAATTTTTATGGAAATTCTTAGAATTCAAGTTGATGCACCCCTGTATGTAATGTGTCATTTTTTTCTGGCTGTTTTCAAGATTGTTTTCTTGTTTTTGGATTCCAGTAGCCTAATTATGATATATTAAAGCATGGTATTCTGTATGTCTATCCTGCTTATGTTGCTGAGCTTCTTATTTTGTAAATTTATGTCCATGAACAAACTTCAGAAATTTTGGGCCATTATTTCTTCAGATATTTTTCTATTCCCTTACCTCTCTTTTTTATGTTTCCATGCCTCTAAGTACATGTATTTCAGGTGTTTTATATTATCTCATGTGCTCCTGGAAATTTTTTTTTGAAATTTTTTTCTCTGTTTTTCATACTGAATCATTTGTATTGACCCATCTTCAAATTCACAGGCTCTTCTGTAACTTCCACTTCTCTGTTTAGCTCACCAAGTACATTTTTCAATTTTCCCATATTGTATTGTTCAGTTTTATAATTCCATTTGTATCTTTTCAGAGTTATTTTAATTCTGACGTTTCTAAGTTTTTTTCACAAGGGAAAGGCATATTTTCCATTATATCACTGAACTCAGTTAAAATCACTGCTTTAAAATTCTTTTCTGCTAATGCCATTATCTATATCATCTCAGAGATAGTCTACATTGATTGCATTTTCTCTTTAGAATAAGTTGTGTTTTCCAGTTTCTTTGAAGAAACAGTACTTTTGGATCATGTGTTTGTGAATAATATGCCCTACAGATTAGGTTATAATCCCCCCAAGAGGATTGAGTGTTGAGTGTTGAATAATTTTATACCTTTTAGCAAACACTTAAGTTGGTTGGACTCAAAGTGCAAACTCTCTCTCTGTCTTCCTGCAGTGGGCAGCATAACACATCTTGGTTCAGATATTTTATCTTTCATTGTGTTGTTTGTGTCCGGGTCATTCATGAAAGTTTCCATTACCAGCAGGAGAGTTGGGAAAAATTATGCACAGAATTTGGAGATCCCCCTCTCTGGCTCTCATCTTTTCTGGATTTCCACCCTCAGTCTCCATTGACTATTGTTGCCTTTTACTCTATTTTCTGTTGTTACAAGCCAGAAAAACTGTGAGTTTTTTCATTTTTTTCTACTTACTCCATATGGTGCACCAAACCAGCTCTCAGTCTAAAAATTATGAAGCTAGAAAGCTTTCCCAGCGTGTTGACTCCAGTCCAGTATTTGTCTGATTTTGGTAATTCTCCCATGTTTTCAGGTAGGTTTTACTGTGTGTGTGTGTGTGTGTGTGTGTGTTGCAAAAATTTATAGTTGCTGTCTGCGGGACAGTTGGACTGATAAGAGCTACTCATCCATGTTGGAAAAATATATTTCCTTCTGTCAGTATTTCAGTTCTTCTTTGCTATATTTTATGATGTTCTTCAGTGCTGTTGTATTTCTTCTATTTTTTCCTATAGCTCTATTTCTTTTAGCTTGATTTGAATATATATTTTATTAAGTTTATTTATCCATACTAGTAGTCATTTTGGATTTAGATTCCTTGAATTAAGCTCTATGCTGTGCTGACTTTTTTTTCACACAATGTTCTTTTATTCCATTCTCATTTTTAAAGTTTTCTTTTTTCCTAAAATGTTTGGATAATGTCCATGCCATTGTTTTGTTATTCTCACATTTCATTTGAGTAGCCTAATCTGATGTTATTATTAAATCATTCTAATAGAGAATGATTTACTTCGTTTCAGGAAATCTCTATACTATATTCCAAGCTTTACTTACACAGGAAACTGGGATCGTTTTGTTCATTCCACACTTTTTAACCTGAGAACAAAAGAAAAAGGAGAGATAGTTGCCAGTGGGGCAACATACAGCCTTTACTGTAGAACTGGCTGTGTGTCTTCTAGAGTTTCTTAATGTTTTCTACTGAGCTTCATCCAGTGGGGAGTTAAGGTAAGCAGAGTGTCATCATCTAAGGGATGCAACAACCCAAACTTCAGATTATTCTTTAACTTCGCTGTGAAACCCTGGAAAATGGGGAATCCTAGTGGATTTTGTGGAGTACCTCTGAGGAGGTCACAACAATTCTAAGTTTCTGTTCAAGAGTATTTTTTGTCATTGTGCTGTTGACTGCATTATCATACTCATCTTGCTTAAATTCAGTGTGGGAATTTTTAGTAACAATTCTCAGGATTTGCTTGAGCTTCATTTCCTTTCTTCTGTGTTTCTTTGTGAGGATAAGGGAGTGGGTATAATGTGTGTTGCTTTCTAAGCTGCACCTGGATTTTCACTTAATTAGACTGACATGCTTAAAAGTGTATGGTATGTGAAATGACATAGTGTTGATTCTAATCATTTTATTCCTGATTTTACTTTTTGCTATTTTTGTTGTTCATTTTACAAGATATGGAATGTAGGAGGAGAAAGTATTATGACTCTTCTGCTTTCTTATCCATAAGCCTTTTGTCATGGCTTATTAATTTGTCTATCTTCAGTTTTTTTTTCTCTTCTTAAATCACCCTCCACATCTCATCTAAGAGATTTTAATATCTAAATGTAATTATATTACTAATCCACTTAAAATTCCCAATTACCTTAATATAGCAACAAAATCACAGGCCAACAAAAAAAGTTAAATTTGACTCCATTAAAATTAAAAACATTTATCAATCAGAGGGCACTATGAAGAGAGTGAAAAAATCCAGAAAGGGAGAAAGTATTTGAAAATCATACATCTCATAAAGAATTACTATCCAGAATATATGAGGAACACCTATAACTCATCAACAACAAAAAGGGAAATAAACCAAATTAAAAAGACAAAGGATTTGAATAGACATTTCTCAAAAAATAACAGTTATATAAATAGCCAATAAGCACATGAAAAGATGCTTAACATCACTACTCATTAAGATAATGCAAATCAAAACTACAATAAGATACTACTTCACATGGCTACTATAAAAAAAAAAAGGAAAATAACAATTATTGTAGGATGTGGAGAAATCGGAAACTGGAAACCTAGTGCATTGCTGGTAAGAATATAAAATAGTGAAACCACTGTGGAAAATAGTGTGATGGTTCCTTCAAAGGTTAAAGACAGAATTATCATATGATCTAGCAAATCCACTAGTTCGGTATACTCAAAATAATTGAAAGCAGACTCAAACAGACTAGTATAATATTCACAGCAGCATTATTAACAATAGCCAATAGGTAGAAACAACCCAAATGTCCATCAATACATGGCGGATAAACAACATGTAGTAGATATAAATGGAATATTATTCAGCCTTTTTAAATTAAATTCTAATGCATGATGTAACATAACACAAATCTTGAAAACATTTTGCTGCATGAAATAGGCCAGACACAAAAATGCAAATATTGTGTGATTCCACTTATAAGAAGTAACTAGAATTGGCAAACTCATAAGCACAGAAAGTGTAATAGAAATTGCTGGGGCTGAGGAGAGAGGGTAGGATGGGGAGTTTTTGTTTAAGGGGTACAGACTTTCTGTTTAACATGATGAAAAAGTTCTCTAAAAAGATAGTAGTGTTGAATGTAATTAATGGTACTGAATTATACCCTTAAAATAGCTAAAATGGAAATTTTTACGTGTATTTTACTACAAAATATATGAAAAAGTAATTCCCAATTACCTATAAAAAAACAACCTTAAGGTTCATGTTCCAATCTCTTCATGACCTACCTGCTTACCTTCTTTACCCTCTCTTACTGCTTCCTTCTCAGCTTTGTCCCAGCAGTATCTCAAGAATCCATAGGGTCTGAAAGAATGTTATATTGTTTCAATCTTTTGTTCAATCTGTATAGCAGCACTTTCAACAATAACCAAACTATGGAAAGAGCCTAAATTTCCATCAACTGACAAATGGATAAAGAAGATGTGGCTTATATATACAATGGAATACTACTTGGCAATGGGAAAGAATGAAATCTGGCCATTTGCAGCAATGTGAATGGAACTGGAGGGTATTATGCTAAGTGAAATAAGTCAGGCAGAGAAAGACAGATACCATATGTTTTCACTCATATGTGGATCTTGAGAAACAACAGAAGACCCTGGAGGAGAGGAAGTGGGGAGGGGGGATTTACAGAGAGGGAGGGAGGCAAACCATCAGAGATTTTTAAGGACTGAGAACAAACTGAGGGTTGATGAGGGGTGGGGGAGTAGGGAAAGTGGGTTATGGGCTTGGAGGAGGACACTTTTTGGGATGAGCACTGGGTGTTGTATGGAAACCAATTTGACAATAAATTATATTTTAAAACAATAGAAGCGTACAGAAAGAAACAAAAAAAATTAATCGTCCTTATTCCTTATTACATGAAGAGTCCAATTCACCTTTCAAACACAAGTTCATATTAATTTTTGCTTAACAGGCTTCCTTCAAACATCCTACTAATTTGACCAGAACTTGACCACTATCATTGGTAAAGACTGCTTTCCTACTATGAACATCATGTTGGGGGTGCCACATGACATCAGTCAGTAGAGCATGGAACTCTTGATCTTGGAGTCATGGGTTCAAGCCCCGTGTTGAGAGTAAAGCTTAGTTAAAAAAAAACAAAAGACAAAAAACAGAAACCAGGGGCACCTGGTTGGCTCAGTCAGTTAAGCGTCCAACTTTGGCTCAGGTCATGATCTCATGATCTCGTGGTTTGTGAGTTCGAGCCCCACGTTGGACTCTCTGCTGACAGCTCAGAGCCTGGAGCCTGCTTTAGATTCTGTGTCTCCCTTTCTCTGCCCCTCCCCCACTCATGCTCTGTCTCTCTCTCAAAAATAAAATAAACATTAAAAATTAAAAAAAAAATCATGTTGTTTGCTTGAGTGCTGTTGATTCACAGCTATTGCTGAATAACACCTGATGGAAGGGAACCAATTAAGTACCATCAGTACAATTTCTAACTTAAATAAACTTTCAGTCTCTTACCATTTATCATTCTAGACTATGTGTACTTAAGAAACTGATAAGTCATTTTTCTGGACAGTAGAGAAAGCCAGTTTTGACATTCGTGGAAAAACAGAAAAAATACTAAAGATATAGATAGAAATAAAGAAAAAAACATGGAAGATTCAGGTCTCTGTTTGAGAGCACTCTATAGGACTAGCTGGTCCCTCTTCTTACTGGTTGGTTCCATCAGCTAATAAATTAGCTCTGCACATAAGCTACTCAGATTTAAGTTTCTTTCATTTGCACCCACAATGACTACCTTCAATTTCTTCTATAATTATATAACTATGACCTCCCGATATTATCTCACCAAATTATTATTTGGTTTTGTCACTGCTAGATGGTGAGTCCATTAAGAATATGTCCTTGCTTCTTTCATCTTAATTTTTCCAGTACCTACCACATTGAATTTCAAAAATAATTAGTTTCATACCTTTAAAATTGTTGTTTTTCTTCCTAAGTCATAAACTGTGTTCATGCAGCTTAGTTCAATTTCAGAAATGTACCTTTACTATGCACCCCCATGCTAAACATTGAGAATATAAAGATAAAAATATAACTTGATCTTTAATCAAATCTAGAGCTCAGTGAGAACAGACTGATACCTACACACAAATAATTTTGATACAATGGAAAAGCAATAAGATGAGGTACAGGTACTGTATATTTGGCATGTAGCTTTGGATAATTTCATTCAACATTTGTAAGCATCAATTTTGCTAACACAATTAAACATTATTTTGTTATGATGACATAACGGAATTTATCATAATTTACTTAATCATCCTGCTATTGTTAACATTTCCACAGTTTCAATATTTATTCATTTATAAATAATATTAAGCTGAATATTTCATTTCACTTATAATTTCTTCATTTCTAATTATTTATTTAAGACAGATTTCTGAAAGTACAGGCATGCCTTGGAGATACTGTGGGTTTGGTTTCAGACTACCATAATAAAGAAAATATCGCAGTAAAGAAGTCAAATGAATGTTTTGGTTTCCCAGTGCATGTAAAAGTTATGCTTACACTATACTATAGTCTATTAAGTGTGCAACAGCATTATATCTAAAAAAAAAGGTACTTAATTTAAAAATACTTTGTTGCTTAAAAAATATTAACCATCATCTGAGCTTTCAGTAAATTGTAATCTTTTTGCTGGTGGAGGATCTTGTCTCAATATTAATGGCTGCTGACTGATCAAGGTGGTGGTTCAGGCTCCACTTCTCGTTCTCTTGCTGTTTCTGCCACATCTGTCGTTACTTCCTCTACTGCGGTCTTGAACCCTTCAATTTGTAAAAAAATGCAATATTTGCAAAGCACAATAAAGCAAAGCAGAGTAAAACAGGGTATATGACCTGTAGTCTTATTCAGTTAATAGCTAGATCAGCTGTCAAAGATGTCAAAGATACAGGTAAATTTTAAGCCTAAGTTTGGGAATAATTGAGGCCTATAGAATTTAAATGACTTGTCTAATGTTGCAATGTTTGTTGTTTTTAATAAACTCCCCTTGTAGTGCTGCCTCTTCTTTTCCCTTGTGCTTGTAACTTCTGCCCAGCACTCATCAACCTTTCTTGCTTTGTTGCCTGTAAGAACTTGGCGCCATCTGGTTTAGTTATTATCAGCAGTGGTGGCTTAACCATCCGTTCACATGGCACTGTTAATGGGAGCTATCCCTAGGCCTGAGTGTGGGGGGGCTGCCTCCTTAGTTAATAATGCTTTATCTCAATTAAAACACCCTAATAATTACCATTGCACCATGCCATATTAATATAGGAAAGCTTTAAGCTTCTCCAATAACCACACAATGCAAGGTACTATTTCTCTTGCTTTTATATATAATTAGACTTGGTTTTGATGAAACTGTCTTTATTTCAGTGGTTACAAATGAACTCACAGAGGGATTGTGAATAAATTTTTTCCATGCAATTGTTCAGATTCTTCACTTGGAAAATATAACCAGATATGCATAAGTTGAAAAGGGCAGGGTAATCTCTCACCTGCAAACAAAAGCTAAGTGTCCTCTGAAAAGAAGGAACAAATAAATCATCGAGTAAATGAACATTGCAATTTTTGGCAACAAAATGGACTTAATTTTTGTTTGGTTTTCAAGGCAATATATCCTGTTAAAGAACATTACAAAGAGAAATATCCCCAGCATCCAACTCAGTAAAGGGGATGCACATGTTTATCATTCCTCTCTTGTGCCCACTGCCTGAGGCAGTGGAAGGATTTTCCTGCTGTCCCTTTGCCTTATCTCTTCCAGTTTTATATCTCTATCCTCAATAGACTCCAAGACCCACGGTAATGAATACAAATATGCTTGCTATACCAGGACTGTGAAACCACAGTTACTGGTTCCCCCTACTCTCTCTGACTCAGTGGAATATATCTCAATGATATTATTCAATAAAGCATCATCTTATAGTAGTAGAAAAACAGCCTGGCCTTTAGCCATCTTCCAACTACTAGCAAAATGTTTCTTTAATACTGATGTAAGTAAGCTAATGAGGAACATATTTGCAGTAGATTTAGCCCCATTTTTTGATGTAGAAATTTTTTAGATGTTTATTTATTTCTGAGAGAGACAGAATGTGAGTGGGGAGGTGCAGAGAGGGAGAGGGAAACACAGAATCCAAAGCAGGCTCCAGGCTCTGAGCTGTCAGCACAGAGTCCGACATGGGGCTCGAACCCTTTGGACTGTGAGATGATGACCTGAGCCTAAATCAGACACTCAACTGACTGAACCACCTAGGTGCCCCTTGATGTAAAATTTTTTAAGTTTATGTATTTTGAGAGACAGAAGGGCAGAGAGAGAGAGGGAGGTAGAGAGAATCCCAAGCAGGCTCCACGCTAACAGCATGGAGCCTGACATGGGGCTATCAATGTGGATGAGGCACAAACCCATAAACTGTAGGATCATGACCTGAGCCAAAATCAAGAGTCAGATGCTTAATTGACTGAACCAGACAGGTGCTCCGAGGTTAGCTCCATTTTTAACGTATGAGATCAGGGAGACACCCATTTCTGGACAATTAAAGTAAAGCAAAGAACGTGTTTATTGTTTTTATATCATAGCGGATTTTTTTTCTTCAGCTTTCTGAACTGTTGATTATTTAATCACTGATTGTTGCAGATGTACTGTAGCACTCAAGTGTGAAAGAGGAGTAAGAGGTCCTAGACAAAGGAGGATACAAGAGATACAAATGCACCTCTGTTCCTGTGAATTAGTCTTTTACAACACTTCCTTGAACACCATTATACTACTGTTCATTTGTTTGTCTTAAAAATATATATA
This sequence comes from Lynx canadensis, assembly GCF_007474595.2. Lineage (NCBI taxonomy): Eukaryota > Metazoa > Chordata > Mammalia > Carnivora > Felidae > Lynx > Lynx canadensis. The sequence goes on along the minus strand of NC_044314.2, from coordinate 29,900,520 downwards.
ATGTATTGGAGAGCCTGGGTGGCTCTCACATGTTCCTGAGATCTCACAGTTCCTGAGATTGAACTTGGGCTCTGTGCTTACAGCATGGAGCCTGCTTGGGATTCTCTCCCTGTCTCTCTATCCCTTCCCTGCTCATGCATGTGCATGGCCGCATTCTCTCTCCATCTCTCTCTCTCTCTCTCTCTCTCTCTCTCTCTCTCTGAAAATAAATAAAACTTCTAAAAGGTTTTTGGAAGAAAAATATATATATAAAACATCTCAAAAATACAGCACAATGTAGGAGGACTTGGGAATGTATCACTTAAGAGGTAAAAACAATCTTCCTAAAGGAATTGTCATTCTGAGAAGTGACAAAAGTTATCAACCAGAACTCATCACCTATTAATTATTTTATACTTTCCCTGAGTTAAAAGTAAACTAAGTGTAATGCAATTGTACATTAGAAAGCTTACTACCAGTCAGGGGAAGTTTTCTTGAAGAAGTAGGTGTGGAAGTGAGTTTTAAAAGATACAACTTAATAAGGAGTATTGTAGGCAAAGGTAACAGCATTGCATCAACACCAAGGTGGGGAGAATATTGGCATATTCAAAGAATTAGAAGAGTGACAATGTCGTAGAAGCAAGGAAGCAAGGGAGATAGCTGCTAGAGAGGAGTCTACAAAGTGGGCAGAGGACAAGATCCCACAGATATTCTAGATATTTATTCTTGAAGCAATGGATAACCATTGAAGATTTTAAGAAAGGCAGTGACATAAGCCTATTTTCCTACATTTCTTTTAAAACATCATCCTGAACACTGTGTGAATAACAGATTTCAGACTGACAAGTTAAGATCAAGTAAGAAAAGCTAAGACTTGAGAGAAGATGGCAATTTATACTATGATAATAGCAAGGGAATTGATAAAAGTGGATGAATTTGAGATACATTTGGAAATATTTATGTTTCATGGTGAAGGGGGATGAGGGAGAAATAAGAGTCAAAAGTGGCCCCTGAGTTTCTGTCTAGAACAATTGCAAAGATGGAGATGGTAACGGTTTGTTGAATCTTTAGTCAAAGGCTCTAGATTGCTTGTTATAGAACCCAAGCCAGCATAAGAAAAAAAATGTCGAATTAAGAAATTTATTGACTATAATAACCAAAAGTTTAGAAGAACAGAGGTAGAATTTATTTCATGGTTGATTGGAAGGCAATATTGCAACACAATCAATTTCCCTTTCAGCTCTTATTACTGATTCTCTCAAACTGGTGATTTTATTTTTCCTATTGGGTAAAGGACATTCTTCATATCATGAGAGACTCATGTATAGATATATTTTTAATACAGACAACCATTAGACACTGGGAGCTTCTATTTTGCCACTTTTAATATGGTAACTCTCAGGAAAAAAAATCCTATTATCTTTTTTTTTTAATTGAAGTATAGTTGACATGCAATGTTATATGTAGTTAGTTTCAGTATGTAACATAGTAGTTTGACAACTGTATACATTATGCTATGCTCACCACAAGTGTAGCTACTATATGTCACCATACAATCCTATTACAGTACCACTGACTATGTTCTCTTTGCCATACCTTTCATCCCTGTGACATTCATTCCATAGCTGGAAGCCTGTGCCTTCCTCTCCTCTTTACCCCTTTGGAATACCTATTATTTTTTTTTCTTCCTATGTTACTTTCCTCTGGCCAGGGGTGCAAAATGGTTACCTTAAAAGAGAAGGAGTGGACAAGACTACTGGGTGATTCACAGTGAAACTTAAAGTCATCACAGTTTGTATTTGCCAACATGCAATTGGTGAATATCCAAAGATCACCTTGAGGGTTGAGAGGAGTTCTGTAAATATTAATTTTTAGATACCTGTAAATATCTAATTGGAAGTGTTGACTAGGCAGCTTGATTATTGGATCTGTAGCTCAAAGTTGAGATCTGGGCTACAGGTAACAACTTTGGAATGAATCATATATGGATGGCAATTGAAGCTATGGCATTTAAGAGATAACAAAAAGAAAGAGTACAAAAAGAAAAGAATACAGTTGAGATGGATGTTGGGGTAACATTTGACCTATCAAGCCAAAGAGACTGAGAAGTAGGAGTTAGAAAAATATAACAAAGGTCAGAAACCGAAATAACCCTTTGCAAAAAGGAAGGTGTTATAAACAAGTACGTGTTGTGAAATATCACATAATGTCTGAAATGTATCCACTGAAATGTATCCAGTGAGATGAATGACATTGTGTTGGTGGAGTGGTGGCAGTGGAGAAGTCTAATTAGAAAATGGAGAAAGTGAGAGCCAACAATGCTACAAGAGGTGACTTTGCACCAGAACATGAACAATTGGGCTTAACTAAAGCTGAATTGAGATCAGGATTTTTTCTTGGGATTTTTTTTGTAGTATGTGTCGGTACTTATGTGTATGTTTAAGGCAGAACAGATGGTCATACTTAATTGCTAATGGGTCTGTGAATATTTTGTTCTTCATTTAAAAGTTTACATTAAGAATACTAATGAGAAGTAGTAGAGTACAAGAAGCTGGAAGAAAGATATAAGAAAAGCATAAAGAGGAGAAAATGATAATAGATAATTTTTCTTTTATTAATCTTAAATAAATTTTTATCCCAGCCATAAAGTTTGACATTTAAATATTTTGTTTTATTCATTTTTTTTGTCACCCTCCTATTCTTGATGATTTTTTTTTTCCAGTTCAGGATCTATATCAGAATGCCCATTAGAGCACATAACAGGGTGGGAGACAGAGCAAACATTCTATAATTTATATTGGGCTTTCAATTCTAGTTTGTATAAAAAACCAAAACACACAGCAATTTGTGCATATTTCTACCAGTCCATTCTTAATAGTTTCTAAAATGAAAGGGTGTTTGATCAAAAGAAATGATCACCCATTCTATGCACTTATTAATATTGATAAGAAGATTTATGTGTATTTTAAAAATCGCAATTGCAAAAATAGAGCTCTGAACCTACAATTTCACATATGCCCAGGCAAGGACAATCTGCTAATAAATTTTTGTGTGAGAATCCTTTTGGCAGGGACAAATGATTGGGCATTTTAGATATGAAAGTTAGTCTCCAGGACCATGCTCCCTAAAGATTTATGGAAAAGAAATAGTCTTAATGCCCTTAGACATTGCACCAGTCAGAGAAGACAGGCCTAGGAAGAAAATAGTTGAGATTCAGGTAAGGGTAAAAGGGTAGAAAGTACAGTGAAGAATTTGTAAGGAAATGGTATAGCTCTGAGCATTTGGTTACTATGTGTCAAAACCTCCCATAGACCAATGCCAGAGACTGAATCAGAAGGGTTGGAACAATATGTGAGTCAGAGAACACTTACATACAATCAAGCATGCATTCATACACATACAACATTGTTTGTATTTCCCTTCCAGAATCTACAACACAATGCAGTAGTATTTTTGGCTTGACAAGTTTGTATAACATTAATTAAAGAGAAGATATTGATCACTGATAACAAACTGTGGAATGCAACAAGAAATATACATATAGGTGGTCATAGGATGATGGCAGAAGAGACAGGGGAGAGTTTCTAAGTAAACTGTATAGTGTAGATTTGTCTTTTGGCATCTTTGGAGAAAAAAATATGTTCACAAATACAGACAGGATATAATGTGGTCTTTATTTAAAGACATTAGAAGTGTTGAGCTATTGATAGTTAAGGTTCCCTTTCTGTGCCGTAAGGACTATTCCAATCTCACAATCCAACTTTAAAATCCTGATTTCTTCCCAGAACTCACCCCAACTTGAGCATTAAGCTGCAGAAAACTCTGCAGCTGCATGCTGGAATTCACCATTTTTCCTCCAGTGCTCCACGCAAGGCTTTGGCTCTTGGTAGTTCTTGCCTTTACAGCTTGACTTTCTTCCTTCTTTCTCTCTTCATTTGGATTTGGAGACCTAAGTGTGTAATCAAAGAAATTCCAGAACTTCTGTAATACACTAAATAATGAGTAATAAGGTCCTCCAAAGAAGTTTGTCTGTGATTTTCAGATGTTGCTTTAGGTCTTCACAGTGTTCAGAAACTACAAAGTAGGACATTCTATACATACAAATCATAGGGCCATGTTAGCCTTATGTTCAACTCTATTTGTACTCACGTGGATCCCTATCCCTTCCTTCAGAGAGTACAATTGGCTAGGAAGCTTTCTCTTCTGAAATCTCTGCAGGGGAGAAGGAATTCATATTATTATTTATAAGTTACATCAGGTGAACTGAGAGATATGATGGAAGATAGAAGGAGCGTTCTAGGGTAAAAAGAAAAAGGTTGCTTAATCACAAAAGATCAACACTGAGTAAAAAACACACTGGCACTAAAATTTTAGAAGAGCAGTTGAGTGCAGAATAAAGGAATACTCTAAATAAGAGTGAGAGTGACCAGGGAAAGTTTTCAATAACTTGTAAGTAGAAATTCTCATCACTTACTGTATTAGGAAAGAAGCATGTCAAAAGGTACAGTGCCGGTTCAACGTGAGAAGCAAATCAGAAGGAATGATGAAAAAATAAGGGGCTAACAGAGATTTGACCCTACCCAACTACGAGGGTTGGTGAAGCCTTGTTGGCTCAGCTGTTTCTTCTACTTTTGCATCTGACCCTGAACCTGAAGTCACAGATCAAGCAGTCAGGGAAAGAAAATGAACATGAAGCAGAGACAACTGGAACCTATGCCTGTCTCTTACCAGAACCCATGTTGGTCTCTCCCTGTTGGCAAGTCTTCAACTTTATTGCCACGGGGACCTAGAGCTACACCCCCACCTGGGCCAAAAAGTGGAGAAGCTGCAGTAAGAAGTTCTATGGAAGGTAGAGAAGGCACATGCCCTACTGCTGCTCTCACCAGCAAGGTGAGCCAATCAAGCTTCACAAACCTGTGAGAGCTCTGACAGGGCCTGGCCTGTATTCACCTCCAAAGAATAGACGTGGCTTCTCTTCACTTCTGCTCATCCTACACATCTTTCTCCCCTGGCCAACCCTCATCAGAGACCTATAAGGAATTAAGTTCTGAGATCGGCTTAACCAAGTTGAAACATTAGAAAGATGTTGGCATCTTCAAGCAAAAATTTTTACATCCATGGGTAGATTTCCACTGAAAAACAAAAATCAAATCTTTCTTGCAGAAAACGTCATTGTTCCTGACATACCCGCAGGCTCCAGATATCATTGCCTTGACCTCCAAATGAGTGAAGCCCAGATGACTTGTGGTTAAGTCAGGGAAATGAGGAGTTTTGAAGGGTCTGAACTTTAAGGAAATTTACAACAGCTGTTTTCAGTTTATTAGTCAGAAATCCAAATTATTGAAAACCATCAGCAATTTTTGTTAAGTTTACAAAATATCAAGCTAATAAGTATTTACCAAACCTGCCTGTTTTATTTAGTTACTTAGTTTTCTTTACTCCCACTTTGTTCTTTCATGATAGGTGTTTTTTAAACACATCAAGAGCTGATCAGGAAGACCCTTCCATATATAATTAGTACATAATTATCTAAATAATGGGAATTGGGAGACACTAGGAAAGCTACTCTCATGTAGTATTTTTCTGTTGCCTATAATTCCACTACTCATAATTTCTTTTTTCTAAGACTATTTCACTTCCTGCAACGTTCTATTGAAATATGAATGGGGTTATATAGTTAGTAATTAGTTCATCATAGTTTTTCATCTAAGGGAAAATGAAGCAGGAAATAAAAAAAGAAAAATGCACTAGCTCTCTGAGAGGGGAAGAGGAATAAGAATCAGATTTAATTATATTCAAGGTAAAAGTCCTTAAGTTCCGCATTTGCCCATGAAAAGTATTATGCCAACAGTGATATTTTCTGTCAAAAGTCTTAAGGACAAATGTTGCTCAGTCGGTTAAACCTCCAACTCCGGGTTTCAGCTCAGGTCATGTGAGCCCCACATCTGACTTTGTGCTGGGCATGGAGCTTGCTTAAGATTCTCTCTCTCTCTCTCTCTCTCTCTCTCTCTCTCTCTCTCTCTCCCACTCTGTCCCTTTCCCATTCACTTGGGCTCTCTCTCTCTCAAAAAAAAAAAAAAAAAAAAAAGTCTTAAGGAAAGAGCATTCCAGCACATCAGAAGCTCCAGACAAACCTTGGTGAGTACACAGCCTGTGCCTGATACTGGTCCAAGGGCTGGAGCTGTAATTAATCAGGTAGAACTCATACCAACCATATGAGGAAGGCACTTGATTACCCCCATCTGACAGATGATGAAACTGGTTCACAAAGGTGTTAGGTAACTTATTCAGGCCTATATGCCCAGTAGAATCCAGAGATGGAATCAGAATCTAGAAGAGTCAGAGGCTGAGAAGGAGTTCTATAATTTGGTTAACCTTAGTATTCAAGCAAATAAATTCAATAATCACCATTAAAATGAAAAAAGAAATACCTAAGTAAAGTAATTAGGAATGAAGAGAAAGAGATTTTCATGCAGTAAAATATTTACAACTAAAAATATTGAGGAATTTTATTCGAATACGAATGGAATGCAGAAAAGATGGATGCTTTTCAAATGAGACCTGAAAACAAAAGTAAATCATGGGATATAAAGGCATCAAGTACACAAAGTCCTGTTTCATGCATTTGACCCACTGTTCTTCCACTTGAAATGTTTGCTCCCCATCTCTCTACTCCTCTGTATTAGATTTATTTATCAAGGTCCAGTTTGAGAATGTGGACACAAGCCCCACCATCAAAGTGCTGGTAATGTTAACCAAGCCAAAGAACAGCAGTGTCCCAGTTATAGAATGAAGGTATGAGGCTAGATGTAGAGTGGCAGCATGAACAATCCCCCTTCTCCTTGGCAAATAGAACCCCATTTTTGTCCAGGGCTAGTATGCTCAGTGCCAGGTGAGATTTTCCCAGATTTCTTGGTAGATAGGGATGGCCATGTGACACAGTTATAGCCAATGATATATAAACAGGTGTCTGTCTTCTGGGTGTATTGGACATGCTTTTGCTTTTTTGTTGCTGTTGAAAGGAAAAGACGCTTCTGTATGGCATTGCTGCTCTCCACTTTTCTTGTTTTCAAGGCAAATGTTCTATTTGGAGCTGCAGTGGCCATGTTTGACAATGAGGCAAAAAATTAGTAATTCCCAATATGTTAACAATTGCGAAAATAAAACAAAGACCTTGCATTGCTGATGGAACTGTTGAACACATAAATCAATTCCAGAAGTATTTCAGGCTTATTTGTAAATGAGAAATATTACTTCCCTTTTAAAGTTATTTGGGCCATATTTAATGTTAATAGTAATGGAGGTATTTCTAGCTTTTATTTTCAGGGATTTTCTGGACTGGACTGAAGAAGGCTCAGAGACCCCAGAAAAAAAATCCTAAAAATGTGGGGGGAGGGAGGGGATGATTTGTGGCACTTGGAATCTTACTCTTTCCCCTAACTTCACCCATCATTATTCTACTTTGTAACAGTTATGTGTTACTTTTATGCATAAGAGTTTATTTAAAGATTAATTTCACTTATTAGAAAATGTTTGGACTCATTTGTCTGGCTAGTTTCTAACTTCCCTTTCGGTTTAAAATCTCAATTTTTGAATCCTTTCCTGAAACTTTCCCTAATATCACTCAAAGTGATATTTATTTTTGGTAAGTCAGAATACTTGTTTCCTGTATTATTGTTTCACAGTTTATTTTGACAATTTAGCATGTTCAATATACTTTATGCATAATCCATGGCAGATGTGTATTTGTATTAATCTAAAGAGATTGTTAATTAAAAGCCATGGAGTTTGAAGTAGTTGGAGGAATGTAGTCAGAGTCCTGTGTAAAAACACATAAAGCAGGGGCCCAGTGCGTATGCATTCAGTTGGATTATATGTCATCCAGCAGCTTCTGATTCTTGTTACCTGTACATCAGAGATTTCAGGTTATATTATTCATCACATTCAGAGTACAGTGGATGCAAATTACAAATATTTCCTACCCTCAAGATCTTCATCCTCCTCTTTGAAGAAGAAGACTTCCCTGCAGTCATTTTTATCTGGATTTCCCACATACCTCTAGTTGACCTTTCATTTATTCCTGATGTAAGGAAGGCTTTAGGCATGGGGTTACTAATATTATTCCAGCATAATAAGAGTTATTTTTTCAGGTTGCAGAATTAATGTGTCATTTTTATTTATGGCTTCTGACTTAATATCTATTAATGTTGCTGATCATTGGTTTCACAAACTCCATCCGAATGAGTTAGTAGGTTTCTACCTTTATGCTGATAGCACAAAAGGCTAGATAGGTAATGTCAGAGTATCTGCAAGAAACAAATAAAGAGATCAATACACTATGTAAATAGCTTTCACACAGCATTTTATTTTATTTTTTTTTTCTTTTATTGCTGAGTTGGTATAAGCAGAACTGTGGGTCATACGGAAGCACAACAAAGCCACTCATGGTTGAAATGATCAATGATAGCATTTTGGAAAAGGTGCTCAATCAGTAGCAGGAGAGGCCTCCTATTCTGGGGTTCAAACTTTTGTTTATTTGTATATTTGAGGAATATTTATGGAATGCCTTTTATGTAACAACTTTCGTTGGCACTGAGGAAACAAAGATTTACAAGACAGTTCCTGCCCTCCAGAAATATGCCAGGAAAAAGAAAATAATAAAACCTTTCTTGAGGTAATACATGTCTAGCACTGTTACGGAACAAAGGAGAAGTTTAAAAAGAGCAGCTAAAATTGTTAGTGGCCAAAATCAATATCCCACTCACTGAAGTCCATAGATGTACTCTAGCCTCCTCTCCAAGTAGCGGTGCTAATTATTTCAAACATAGTCCTAACAAGCCTGTAACTCATTTCTTAGAATTTCGGAAGTCATAAGAGGCTAATTAAACAGAAAGGGGAGGCTGAACGGGCACACAGACAAATAAGGAAAGTGGGCAAATGAAGAACTGATAGCAAAACAAAGTTATTGGAATCCCACATGCAATAACAAGAAACAAACACACACAAAAACTATATAATTCAGAAACTTTTCAATGTGGGGCAAACACTACTGCATAGCTGGGAGCCTGCAAAGTAGACCAAAAGGGGCATCCATAATAGACAAGAGTCAACTAGTATTCAAGGTTTTTTGTTCACATGTTTATTTCATTTATTCTTCACAAAGACCCTGCTGAAGTAACTCATTCTAGTTAACAAATGAGGAGATGAAGTCTCTAATCAAGAAACATATTCAACATGAATCATGAATATGAAGTTCAAGATGTTAAATTAATTTAAATATCTAATTTTGATTGCATCTTTGAGCTTCAGAGAACCACTCTGTTGAGGGGTTTCATGATTATAAATCCCTAAATGGCATTTAAGAGTTTCCTAATGCTCTAATCTTATTAGAGGTAGATAGTCTTAATTCAGAGAACAGTTAACATGGCCAAATTAACATATATAAAGAAACCAAGAACTTTCTTCAAGAACAGCTTGTCAAATGTGATGCTGATCTTCTCAAGGACAGAAAATCCTACTGATTTCACCCTAGATCCTTAGACTCAGCAAAATCCCAAGTAAAAATTTAATATTCAATCAGCATGATTTTGAAATGGCTGATTACTGTACATTATGGGTTTTTTTTTGTTTAATTGTCCCCACACCCAGTGATCACAGTAGATTCTTTCCCTCTTTTTTCTTTATGCTCCTCAACTCCTCCTTCTTCTTGCTCCTCACATGGATCATAATGACAATATCCCCATGCCAAATCCATCATAGTGGTCATAGACAAACGCTCTCTGTCCCAAGTGGCCTTTCTGTACCATAACACCCCTGCATGGTGAAATCAGTGAGGAAATCCTCCACATACCTCATGTGGACGTTAAATTATCCTTAGATATTCTTTGTAACCGTTCCTTTAAAAAGTTATCCCAAATCGTTCATCTCAGTGCTTAACATGACATGATGAAATGGCTCCTTTTAGAAAATCTGGTTTTTAATGCTCCAATTTTATTGCACATTGAAATTCAAGTTAACCTTATTGTGTTTTGATCTTCTTTATTTTCACACAGCATATACTTTATTTCTGAGTATCTTGTAGTGGTATGTGGACGAGATTGTACTTTACGGGAATGCCCTAAAAGCCCTTCGAAGGAGTCAGAGGACTCCACATATCTTATTCACGTATTTGTGTTTACAGTTAAAAGCAAGGGGTATGGGGGTGAGAGTGACCTGTGCTATTTATAAGCTTAAGGACTTGGACATTCTGCTTGACATTTCCAAGTGTCAAGCTTTTCATTTACGGAAAGGGGATACTTACCTCACAGGTTGATTGCAGAATCACATAGCATAGCTTATATAAAGCAGATACTGAATTCCCAATAAAAGAGTATTATTAATTATATCATAATTTTTATTATCTAACACAGTGATTAAATAATAAGGAACTCAAAAACTTAATGATGATGATGATTAAATCTCAACAGATATGAAAATCCCATTCCATGATCTTTACTGTATTAACTAGTAGTACTCATCGTTCCAATTCCCCAGAAAATTCCACACTAGCTTTTGAGTTCTGGGTGATCCAGTTGGCTCTCTATTAAAACAATGATGACATAATTCAGGTTATTTCATGTTTCTTTACTTCACATTCCACTCTTCTGCCTCATCTACCCTCCCAACTGCTCTATGCCCTCCTAAAATTAATAAGGTGGCTGCTAAAGGACCCTGCAAAGTGTCCTCCCCATATGTAAAGTATAAAAAATATGTTGGGCTTATAATAAAACAAAACATGCACTTGATTTTCAGGTCTTCCTTAAGCTGGCTCTCTAACTAGGTAAGATCGGTAGCTTTTCAGTGCCTTAGTTTATATAAATACAAAAGGGTGTAAAAATCCCTGCTTTCTTTGCAAGAAATTTGTAAGGATTAAATGCAGTAAATATTTTGGTGTGCATGAAATGCACATGATGTCTGTGATGATCTCCAAAGATTAGGCATTTTGTTATACTGCATGCTCCAGATCATAGCTTTGTCAATACCCTTCTTTCATTTGATTCTATGTGCATTTCCTCAGTCTCTGCTTAATTATTTTTATCTATAACATTAACTAGTTACAGGTGCTAGTAGTGTTAATTGGTACTTACTTGGTAAAAGACATTAACACAACCTAGGTAAAATATTTGGATTTTGATAGAAGGCTTCAAGGTTCAAAATGTAACTATTGGGAGTGGATCTAGTTTAAAAAAACCCAAACAGTTGTGTCTGAACTCAAATTGGGAAATATATTTGACACATGTGGGGCTTCCTGTGTTGAATCAGTTTTATTGTAAGCTTCCTATACATAGCGGTGGCCCTCTGATTGGGTATAAAACCTAAACCATGCTGCCTTGCATTAAACCTTACGTCTCATTCTCTATCAATGGGAAAAAAGCAGCAGCTTTTGATTTCATGGGTTGTCTGCTGTATGATGGATGAAGTAAGACACACAATGCATCATGAAACCATGGGGGTAGGTTGACTTCAAGTCTGATTTAGATACAAAAAAAAAAAAAAAAAGTTAGCTGTTTGGTACAAGACACCTTATGGAACATGTTAATTGAAGTATGTCTGGATGTAGCCTCCTCAGCCACTAGGGGTCAGAATTACACAGCACACTCACAGAGCAAGAACGACTGGTGGGCCAAAAAGGAGGGACTAGAAATCCCCATTTGGAAATGGTTTTGAGCATTGTGTGCAGAGAGTACACTGAAAAAGCATTTGCCATATGCCTGCCAGGTCTAATTATATGTTAAAGGCTAAGAACATGCAATTGGCATATAGACTTGCTCAGCCTGTTTTTCCAGATTTATTTTTTCTATTCCCTCCTAAGATACCACTTGGAACTCTATTTGAAAGAGACTCTCCCTGACTTTAGGGGTCAGATTTCTGACAGCCACCATGGCAAGACAATTTGACATTGAAGAATTCAAAATCTTATGGAGAAAATAGGATTAAGAAAGGCAATATATATGGTTAACCTATGGAAAACTGTTATAAATACATCTATCTTCCCAAAACCAAAATGATAAAACAACAGTTAAAAATTTTTAAATAGGAAAATGTGAATGGTATTTTATATATTTTAAAAGAATATGGATAGAATATTGTACATTTCTAACTACTATCTCTTGACTCATTAGAAGCTTTTCCTGATTGCCCTACAATTTCAAAGAGGTCCAAATAAATTGTTTTCATTAATTGCAAATAACAAGACATTAAGATATAAGAAATGTTTGTCTGCCTGATACACAATGTCTTCTGGTTGATTACTGGAGAGGATCTACTTCTGTCCCTCAAGTTTCACTGTGGACCCTAATTCCGGCCCTTCTAGGTTTTCTCTGTTACCTACTCCACATTTGAGCAGCTCTGCCTCCTCACAAAACCTAGTCACAGATAGCTCTTGTAAGACCTAAATTTTTGCCTCTCATTTTTCTTTTTCCTTTTCAGAGGCTTTTTGTAAAAACTTAAATTTTTGACATTTGCTTTACTTTCCTTTTCTATTAACAACCAGCAGTTTCCTTTTTCTCCTCTTTCTCTGACTGTACTCAAATAAATCACATTTGTATTCATAGTTGACAAAAAGTTGTTCAGACATACATTTACACAAGCAATCTATATCTATCATAGATGATAGATAGATAGATAGATAGATAGATTAAAAAATATATGTAGGGGCACGTGGGTGACTCAGTAGGTTGGGTGTCCGACTTCAGCTCAGGTCATGATCTCACCGTCCATGGGTTCGAGCCCCACATGGGGCTCTGTGCTGACAGCTCGGAGCCTGGAGCCTGCTTCAGATTCTGTGTATCCCTCTCTCTCTGCCCCTCTCCTGCTCAAGCTCTGTCTCTGTCTCTCTCAAAAATAAATAAACATTTATATATATATATGTGTGTGTGTGTGTGTGTGTGTGTGTGTGTGTATGTAAAAACAATGCAAAAGTGCAGAGGCATGACTGATCTGTCATTCTGGAAAGAACAACATGGCCAGGGCATAGCAGGTTTGTAGAGAAGTAGAGGGAGAGGAGGCTTGCAGTGTAGACCACATCTCTGCTCTTTTAACTGCCAGTGCTCTCTGTAACTTTTAAGGAAATGGTGATGGTGTTGCACAACCCACTCCCAAGAAGGCAACTTCACTAGGTACATCTGTGGATGACCTGTGGATGGCAGTATATATGTGTGTGTGTATACATATATTTCTCACTTCTGATTGTTTTTTATAACTCTAAACATAGTAATCACAACTCTAAACTAGTAAATTTGAACCAGAAAAAATTGATTGAAAGCACTTACATTCTCTTTGGACAAAAATAAAGCATTGCAGAAATCAACACAAACAGGAACTACATTTTTACAGATATATAGGCAGTGAGGTGGCCTGGTATAAGCACAGACAGGTAGAAGGTGGGGTAACAGGTAAATCGCTTGTGTTTAAAAATCCATAAAAGAAAAAGAGTCTTTGAAATTTACTAAGACAAAGAAAAAACCCTAAAAAAGAAAAAGCCTAATGGGAAAAATTACAATGAATATGAAGGCAATTTACAGAAGAAGAAATACTAAGCCCAGTATTGGAAAGAAAGAAATGCACTGATAATTGATGAATGAAAATTAGAACAGCAGTTAAATATGATATTAATGATTTTGTATGATTTCAATTATAGAACAAATAAATGCCCATGCAAAATAGTATACTCTAGGGGCACCTGGGTGGCTCAGTTGGTTAAGTGTCCGACTTTGGCTGAAGTCACAATCTCATTAGGTTCCCTGTCTCTCTCTCTCTCTGTCTCTTCCCTGCTCTCATGTGCTCTCTCTCTCTCTCTCTCTCTCAAAAATAAATACACTTTCAAAAATTAACATACTCTATGGCTCTTCCCTATACTTTTAATTCCCACACTTTCAAGTGTGGAATTTAGTCCTCTGGACTTTAATCTATGAACAAAATATATATGTAAGCACATCTGCGTATCACTGAGATCAGTGGATTTGTGGTGTTGGTGGCTATTATTTTTTCTAAAGGGAAAGGCTTTGTTTTTTCTTTTACATATCATAGAGATTTTTTAAGGACCTTTTTATGCAAACTCATGTAAATCTTTTATGTTTTCTAAAATTACAAAGCACAGATGCACCTATAATTTAATTAGCTATTCTTTGACTGATAGGTATTTAAGTTCTCCATAATGTTTCATTATAACACAATGATGAAATGATTTTCACACATTATTATTTGAGATAAAATCCTTACCCTTAAGATTGTCCATAAAAGTAACTAATTGATGATATTTGGCATTACTTGAATATAGTAAAAAAAATACCTTCTCATATTCACTACTAGTGGGAGAATAATTGGCAATAATCTCTTTTGAGGGCAATTTGGCAGCATCTAGAAAAAGAAAAAAAAACTTGGAAGGAAACCCACCAACCTCTTAACAGGTTATTTCTGGTAAAAGGAGTTAGGTTACAGGAGATGGAGTAATTTAGAAAGAATTTAACATTTTATTCTATATAATGCCATATTGTTTAATTTTTTACAAAATTTTGTATCCCTTTGCAAATAAAATAAAATAAGATAAAAAGTAAGAAAATTCTATTATCAAATGCTCCTTTTCTATACATATCATATACTTTCTTCTTGAAAATTTACAAAGCTCATTAACACATTTCAATTCTAAGAAGCCCCAAGTTATTCAAATATTGTGTAATTTATTCAAATTACTCTTATTAATCTACCCATAAGTATTCCTGTATAACCCTTTAGAAAGCTATGCGGTTGTTGAAGAATATCTATAGAGAAGAAAATTCTTCCCAAATACTGAATTGCTCAAAATCAATCACTCTAATCATTCCATGAATATCGGGCCCATGCCTTTAGATTCAAGGGCAAACAACCTCTAAGGGCAAATGACACGTCCCAGGTTGGCTTCAGTAATTAACTCTGTGCTTGATGAAGTTTGTTTTAGGGCAGTGTCTAGTCCTAACCGCAAGTATTATGGTCTCTACAGGAATCTGAGAAACACTGGAGTTCAGCACAGTGAAAATCACTTCTGCTTCAATGTGGCATAAGTGTAAGGTTTTAAGCATGAACAAGACCCAGTACAGTTTCTTCTTTTTCTCAAACTACATCTCCTTTTGGCTTGCCTCCCCCCATCGGCTGCTGACATTCAAATTGACTTTTCGCATTTATAATAGCAGTTTCTGTCTTGTTTTTACCATTGTCCACTGAGACCACTGCTGTGATTTTCTGCTGATGCACAAGATAGAAGAAAGTGTCTGGGAAAATGCACCACTTATTCCAGTCATTTTGCTAAAGGACACTCAAGTGTGGGCAAAGTCGTCAGAGAAAATGACAGAAAGCTGCATGCTGCTGTCAGGAATTGCTTCCTCATCAGTGGCTCAATTTTCAGAAGTGAGACCAAAAACCCACATACTCTCTAGCTTTCAGACAAGAAAGAAGTGAACTACATGACATCTAAGCTAAAGGAATGAGCAAGACTACAAAAAAAAAGGGGTAACAAAAAGGAAAAAGAGAGAAAGAAAAAAGAAAGAAAGAAAGAGAGAAAGAAAGAAAGAAAGAAAGCCCCTGTGATGCAGATCCCTAGGCTGAAACACTAAACTTTTGAAGGACGATATTAAACTTGATTGAAATGTCACTCAATGATACTGAAATGTCTTCTGTGTACTTCGTGCTCTGTGTGTTCCAGGCAATGAGAGAAGGTAGAAAACCAAGGTGGAGAGTTCAGGAAGAGGAAAAGAATAAAAGCCACGATTTCAACAGAGTATTTTGTAACCCAGAAGATAAAACATATAGGGAAAAAAAGAGAGATGGAAAAGGGGGGTTTAGTTCCACATTTTTCAAACTATGTTACACTAAACAACAGTTTCTTAGATGCTAATAGGTATTATGACAAAAAAAAAAAAAAAAAAAACCAAAACGAACAGAACTCAGAATCAATAATAATAATAATAATAATATAATAATAATAATAAAAAGACTCTAAGGTCAATTAAATGTCAAGCTTCTCAGGGCCTATACTGTGTAAATGTGTTTCCTGACTTGCCACGAGGGAGATCTGAAATTTGCTACATTTGAGAATGGGAATCGTTTTTATTGACAACAAGTCTATTAACATTGGGAAACTATACTTTTTTTTTAAATTTTTTTTTTTTTTTCAAATTTTATTTTTTTTTGGGACAGAGAGAGACAGAGCATGAACGGGGGAGGGGCAGAGAGAGAGGGAGACACAGAATCTGAAACAGGCTCCAGGCTCTGAGCCATCAGCCCAGAGCCCGACGCGGGGCTCGAACTCACGGACCGCGAGATCGTGACCTGGCTGAAGTCGGACGCCCAACCGACTGCGCCACCCAGGCGCCCCGGGAAACTATACTTTTGAGAAGCTGATTAAGCGACATCAGAGGCCCTTAGTTCTATGTCCACTCTGTCTAGTTACGGCACTTTGGACAAATCTCCATCCTTCCCTGACTGAACTGTAGTCTTCCCATCTGTAAAATAATAAACTTGTCCAAGATGGTCCCAGAGGCCTTGTTATTCTATGATTCAAACATGATAGTATATTCCCAGGTCCTCATAGGTGTAGCACAAACAAAGATATTACGTATTGGTTAGGTAATACTGTCTCAAGGCCACACCTTCTGGGAGGGTTATAATGTCAATGGAAACAAACAAGCAAACACACAAAAATTACTTTGGATCTGAACTTTGATTCTGAAGACCCAGTGGATTTAATAGAAAACCTCAGATTTGATATTTAGTGGCTATTAAAGCTTCTTCTTGTAGTGGTTGGATGTCTCTGGTTAACTCCCCAGTAAACTATAGGTCACTACTGAGGCTATGTAGACCCCTAAATGTGTGGGGCTTCTTTTTATGAAGGCATGACGTTTCTCCTCATCCCAATGGGAGATATCAATGTTAAAATATTTGGAGTTTCATGTTTTGGCTTCAATATTTACAAATGACAAACATTTGGGCCAATAAACATACCTTAAATTTAAAAGACTAGAAATTGTACAAAGCACGTTCTTAGACTATCAAAGAATGAAATGGAAAATTACTAACAGAAAGATATCTAGAAAATTGCTTGATACTTGGAAATTAAAAACATATTCCTAAATAACACATGGATCTAAGCAGACTCAAGGTAAGTTCAAAAATATATATTGAACTAAGTAAAAGTGAAGATATTACTCATCAAAAGTTGTGGTTTACAGCCAAAACAGTGCTTTAAGGGAAATTTATAGCATTGAATGCATATATCAGGAAAGAAGAAAACTCTAAAATCAATAATATAAGCTTCCATTTTAGAAAACTAGAGAAAAATTAGTAATTTAAACCTGAATCAAGTAGAAAAGAAGAACTAATAAATTTAGAGCATAAATCAATAAACCTGAAAACCAGAAAACAATAGAGAAAATCAACAAAACCAAAAACTGGTCTTATGAAAAGTTCAGTGGATTTGATAATACTGTATGGATAGATAGATTGGGGGGTAGGTCAAATGAAACAAAATGTACATTATTCATAAACTTCACAAAAACCTTGTAGAGTAAGGCCTGTAATTATTTTCTATAACTTCAGATAATGTAATGGGGATTATACAGTTAACCAGATTGTTCTATTCTATAGTACATATAAAGGCAGGGACAACTTTAAAATATGAAAAAGCCAAGTATAATTTCATAAAGAGGACAGATATTTACAGTATTATTTACAGTATAAAAGCCAGTCACACATGCAAAGATGAAAATTTTTTACCCCTGCTCTTTTGCCCGAGATTTTTCTCCTTGTGCTATTTTCTTGGTACTGAGTATTATTTACATCCCATTTGTGATCATGTAATTTTTTTAAATGTTTATTTATTTATTCTTAGAGAGAGCAAGGAAGAGGCAGAAAGGGAGAGAGGGAGAGAGAGAATCCCAGGCAGGCTTCATGTTCAGCACGGAGCCTGACGCAAGCATTCACCTCATGACCTGAGATGAAATCAAGAGGAAGATGCATGGGGCGCCTGGGTGGCGCAGTCGGTTAAGCGTCCGACTTCAGCCAGGTCACGATCTCGCGGTCCGTGAGTTCGAGCCCCGCGTCGGGCTCTGGGCTGATGGCTCAGAGCCTGGAGCCTGTTTCCGATTCTGTGTCTCCCTCTCTCTCTGCCCCTCCCCCGTTCATGCTCTGTCTCTCTCTGTCCCAAAAATAAATAAACTTTGAAAAAAAAAAAAATTTAAAAAAAAAAAAAAAAAGAGGAAGATGCTTAACGGGCTGAGTCACCCAGGTGCCCCTGTGTTCACATAATTTAAACATGAATTTTTACTAGTGGTGTAGCCCATTGTGTCATACAATGCCTAACAGAAGATAGGCGCAGATAACTGTAAAGACTGAAAATAGACTGATGAAATCCAAGTAACATTTCATGCTTTTTGGCTGCAAACAACTGAAATCAATAAAAGCTAATTTAAGAATTTAAGGTACTAAGTTACATGATAAAAGACAGCTCACACTATCTTTAGGAGGTTGAACAATTAGGCTTGGCATCTACTATGTCAGAATAGATATGGAGTCATGCCACAGAGTTAGTTAGGAGCCACTGAATGCACAAACGTATCTGTACCTTCTTAAAATGCATCTTATCTGTACTTCATAAAAATGGAGCCAGTCTATTTTCTCCTTTTCAAATTTAGCATCCAGGTCTTGGGAATGTATGCCACACAAGTGGACTTACAGCATGGCATATATCCGTGCTCTAGCTGCAAGAGGATGGAACAGTGAGTGTCTGGCATGTTCAGTCTCTGCAATGGGATGCAAGCTCAGGTACTTGAAGAGGGAAACTTCCCTTCTCAATCAGAGGAATGGAGGTGAAGTTTTTTGAGCCCAGTAGTATTACAAATGCCATTGCAATTCTAATTTTATTAAGAGAATAATGATTTTTAAAAGGAGTTAAATCACATAATTACATCATGTTGAAACTGAAAAGGACAACTGTGGTACCAAGGATGGCAAATTTTATATATACATATGTATATATAAATACACTAAGTATATATATATATATATATATATACACATACATACACACACACTAAGTATATATATATATATATATATATATATACACATATATATATTTAGTAAATGTATATATTTTATATATGTCTATCACATGTAGGTATATAACATATACACGAACTATTGTTAAATGTGTGTGTGCATATATGTACATATGTGTGTATATGCATGCCACCATTCTGACTGAGCCCCTTGCAGATAGAGCTAAATGATACTGAATTTTTTTCTGCCCAGCCCAGATATAATCCTTATGAATACTATGATACAAGTACCTAATCCTAATCAATCAGAGTTAGCATTTAAGATAAAATCTACTTGCAAACATAAAATCACATTATTGTACAAATGAGAAATCAGAGATTCAAAGGCCTTAAAGAACATTCTCAAGTTACTTATCAAGACAGATAGTTAATGGAAAACTCAGGGCTAATGGCTAATAGCTAACATTTATCTGGCTTCTCAATCTACCAGTCACCATTCTGAGTGGTTTATGTATAATAATGCATTTAATCCTCATAACAACCATGTAAGATAACCATTATTATAATTCTCATTTTATGAATGTGATGACTGAAGCACAGAGAAGTAATTTACAGATTCAGGATTTGCATCCAGATAATCTAGATCCAAAATCCATGCTCTTAACCATGATGCTAAACTTCTCACAAAACTTTTAAAGAAGTAGGAATTCTGGACTTAAAAATTATTCTCATCAAACTACTCTTTTAATCTAAAAATTAATTCTCTTATACACTCAGCATTTTCCTATAGTATCTCTTGGGTACTAAATAAGTTTCTTAATCTTCTAACTGGTTTATTTCAAAAGTTCTGCTAATAAACACTCAGTTGCAGAAGTTCCTTTTCCCAATAACCCCAAGTGATTTTTTTCACCATTCACAGGCTTTTGAGTATAATAAAAATATTGGCCACAGTTTTTCTTCTTCACCTTTGAATCAATAAGACATGTTTACTCCTTTAAAACTTTACTCACATGTTAAAGAAGAAAAAAAATCTCAAGACATGAATTGTGACTTATATTATCTCTGGTTATTAGTTTTTTATTTGTAAAAATTAATTAGAAGATATGCTTCAAAAGTGTCTTCAACTTGTGCAAACAACCTCTTAGTAAAGAGATTTTTAAAATTATTTATTTTTGAATATTCAAGATATTTAATCAAAATAAATATCCAGAATGAGTGTAGGAAACTCATAGGCAGGGCTAGACCTAGGGAGAACTTCAAAAATGGCACAAGGTCCTTCTAAGTATTGAGGAGAGTAGTGATCAGCACAGGCTTGTGAGAAAACTATCTGATACTTGGGTGGATGAGTGGGTGTGAGGAACACTAGAAATATGAGAAAGAATAGTACCTACAGATTACCCAAGGCCAGAAATAGTTTTTGTTCCAAAGCCAGCCAAAAACACCTAATAATTCAAGGGGCATGGGCAGGAAACTCATAAGATCTTGCCTCAGTAGCACAGAATAAATTGGCCCTGTACTAAATGTTGTTCTAGTTTTGTCTAATAAGGCTTAAAAATAAAATTTTAAAGTTCAAAGTTTCCAAGTAATTTAATTGCATCTCAAAACAAAGTTCAATAAAGTTTATAGGATTACAAAAAATAACAGACACCCAGAAAAAAAAATTATAGTACCTGACATCTACTCAAAAAATTATTAAGCATGGAGAGAAACAGAAAAACACTACACAAATAAAAACTCAAGACATGAAAACTACATTGTCTGAATACAATGTAACATTTATTTTTCATGTCATTCCATTTCATGTCATGAAAAATATCCTGAATGAGATTAATACAGATTAGACATTGCCAGAGAAGAGATTAGTGAATTAAAGAATAGCAAAGAGACTATAATAATGAAATACAGAGAGGAAAGTGGTCCTTCCCAAAAAAGAACATAGCATTAATGAATGGTGGAGCAACTCTAAGTGCCTAATATACATGTGATTAGAGTTCTTGGAGAGGATGTTATGGGACAACAAACAAACAAACAAACAAACAATGGCCTTTTTCCTCCCAAATTTGATTAACACTATAAAACTCTGATCCAAGGTCAAGTATAAGAAACATTAAGAAAACTACACCACGACACATCATAATTATATCTACCATGACATTTCATTATTTAACAATGATAAAAAAGAATATCTTAAAAGTTTCCAGAAAAATAAAACAAAAGAATGCAAACACAAAAATAAAGATAAGAATGATATCAATGTCATCATCAGGAAGAATTCGAGAGAGATGACAGTAGGTTAGCATCTTTAGTAGTAAAAAAGAAAAAACCCTCAACCTAAAATTCTATACCTGTAGAAGACACCTTTCCAAACTTAAAGCAAAATAAAGGCTTTTTCAGAAATAGAAAATCTTAAAGAGTTTGACATTAGACCTACACTGCAATAAAGAAAAATGATACCAGATAGAAATGTGGATCTATACAAGGAAAGCTCCATATGTATTTATGTAAGTATATAATATTTTTCTTATTTTTTAAATCATTTCAAATAAATTTAAGTTTAAACAAAGGTAATAGCAACACAGTATGGGGCTTTAGCATATGCATAATTAAAATGTGTAATAAATACACAAAACCTGTGAGGAGAGAAATAAAAATAAACTATTGCAAATTTCCTATACTATACATAAAGTAGTATAATATTAAAATAGCAAATAATAAAAGTAGCAACTAATAAAATAGCAAAACAATTAGTTGTAGCATATAAAGCAATAAAGGAGATGAAATATAATTATTTTTAAGTGTATTTATTTATTTTGGGAGAGAAAGAGCATGAGCAGGAAAGGAGCAGAGAGAGAGAGGGAGAAAGAGAATCCCAAGCAGGCTCCAAGCTGTCAGCACAGAGCCCCTTGTGGCGCTTGATCCCATAAGATCATGATCTGAGCCAAAATCAAGAGTCAGACACTCAACCAACTCAGCCACCCAGGTGCCCCTAGAATCTATTTTGGACTGAATGAAATAAACATAACATGAAATTTGGGGGGATGCTGCTAGAAAGGTGCTTAGAAATTTATAGCACTAACCAACTATAATAGAAAAGAAATAAGGTTTCAAATTAAGGACCTCAGCTTCCACTCTAGGAAATAGAAAAGCAAAAACAAAAACAAAAAAACAAAAAGGAAGCCAATTAAATGGAAAGAGAAAAAAATAGAAAACTCACTGAGATAAGAAGCTGTATCTTTGAGAAGATAAGTAAAATTGGTAAACCTTTAGGTAGACTGATAAGGAAGAAAAAGAGTCACAAATTACTAAAATTAGGAATGTGAGAGATGACATCATTATAGATACTACAGATGTTAAATGATACTCAGGGAACATAATGAACAGCTGTATGCCAATAAAGTTGATAACTTAAATGAAATGAATACATTTCTTTAAAGACACAAACTACCAAACCCTATTTACTTAATAAGAAATAGTAAACTTGAATAGTCTTATATTTAGCAAACAGATTATATTTGCATTTTAAATCTCCACATGGAAGGAACTCAAGGCACTGGTGGCTTCTTGGGTCAATTTTACAAAGTAGTTATGGGAAAAATGGCAATTTTACCCCAACTTTTTAAGAAAATGTAAAAAATAATCCTTAATAACTTATTTTATTAAACCAAGTTTTCCCTGATAAAATGAATAAAGACATAAGGTAAAGAAAACTAATGTCTGATATCCCTCATGAATATAGATACAAAAGTCATTAAGAAAGCTTTGAAATTGAATTCAATAACATATAAAATTGTTGTATCATATTGTTATATAGAGAGCTAAATAATTTAATATATGTAAATTTATATTATATAAAACATAATATATCATGACACAAATGGAATTGCTCCCAGGAATGCATATTTAGTTTAAGATTTTAATTAGCCAATGTAATATACCATATTAACAAAATAATAAAGGGAAAAAAACCATAATGATCTTTATAGATAAAGAAAAGCATTTGACAAAATTCAACATTCATTTCTGACAAAAATTCTCAGAAAATTCAAAATAGAAGAGAATTTTATTGGCTTGTTAAAAATATCTGTGAAAAACTCATAGACAATATCATATTTAATAGTAAAATATTGGATGTTTCCTTTAAAGATTAGAAGCAAGTCAAAAATGCCCCCTATAACTACTGCTATTCAACATTGTGCAGGAAGTTCTGGCCACTATAATAAGGCAACGAAAAAGAAAGAAATGACATCCAGATTAGAAAAGAAAAAGTAAACCTATTTGCAGACAACATTAATATCTGTGTTACACATCTGATGAAACCTATTTAAAATGTTACTAGAACTAATATATGAGTTTAGCAATGTTAAAAGATATAAGGTCAATATACAAAATCAATTGTTTAAATAGTCAGAAATTGAGAGTTTGTAAGTACCTCTTTAAAGTAGCATCAAAATATGAATTATTTAAAGATAATTCATATTTATATGAAAAAAAGATATACAAGGCTTGTGAACTAAAAACTACAAAATATGGTTGAAAGAAATGTTAAAAGAGCTAAATGAGGAGATATACAGTATATCTCATCTATTGTAAGATGACATTCTTCTCAGATTAATTTATAGATTTAGTACAATCTCAATATCCTTTCAGGTTTTGATGTGGAAATTGACAAGCTGATTCTAAAATTTATGTAGAAATGGAAAGGACTTAGAATAGCCAAAACAAACTTGACTATAAATACAGCAAAACCTTGGTTTGTGAGCATAGTTCATTCTGGAAACATGCTTGTAATCTAAAGTACTTGTATATCAAAGCAAATTCCTCCATAAGAAATAAAGGAAACTCAGATAATTCATTCCACAACCCCAGAATATTCGTATAAAAATGATTATGGTACTGTAATATGATACAAAAAAATAGAGAAAATACAAACATGAAGAAAAAATAAACAAATTAACCTGTACTTCATGGCTGGTGTGAGGGAGACAAGAGAGAGGAGGGTTATTGTGTAGGAGTCACTATCTATTGGCTCAGTGGAATCCTTTTCTGCATGGGGGCCACTGTATACACTCACATGGATGTTGACTATAGTACAGTATTAATAAACTCTTGTCATACACTGTATTTAATGTGATTGGCAATAAGGCAAGAGAGGAAAGGGTCTATATCCACATGCAGCCTGACCTAGAATGAAGCGAAGCATTCCTAAGCTTACTCTTGTATGGAAAAGCAAAGCACTGCCCATAGGTGCTTTAAATTGACAAAAAGTACACTAGTGCCAGTGTGGGCACCTTCTAACGTTCTGAAAAATCACTGATTTCTGCCAAACACTGCAGCCTGAGACCGAGCATCTGAGCACAGGAGACAATCACCCACAATCCTGCTGAGAGAGAGAGAGAGAAAGGAGAGAAAGAGAGGAGAGAGAGGGAACCATTGGCTCAGTTGTGATCATGTGATGTTCAGCATCATGTACTACTTGTATTGCAAGACATTGCTCATTTATCAAGTTAAAATTTAATAGAAATGTTTACTCATCTTGTGGATCACTTGTAGAACAAGTAACTCGCAATCCAAGGTTTTACTGTATTATTGTAAAGCTGGAAATATCAGAGCAGTGTGATATTGTCATAAAGACAGACAAATGGATCAACAGAGCAGAATAGAGCTCTGAAAATATTAACTACCTACTCAAGGAGGTTTGAAGATAATACTTTCAATGAAGCATTGAATATTTCAATGAAGTATTGAAATATACTTCAATATATTCAAATATACTTCAATATTTCAATTGAAGTATAATATTTCAATGAAGAAAGTATAATCTTTTAAAGAAGTGCTGCTGATTGGGGCACCTGGGTGGCGCAGTCGGTTGAGCGTCCGACTTTAGCCAGGTCACGATCTCGCGGTCGAGCCCCGCGGTTCGAGCCCTGCGTCGGGCTCTGGGCTGATGGCTCAGAGCCTGGAGCCTGTTTCCGATTCTGTGTCTCCCTCTCTCTCTGCCCCTCCCCCGTTCATGCTCTGTCTCTCTCTGTCCCAAAAATAAATAAACGCTGAAAAAAAAAAATTTTTAAAGAAGTGCTGCTGAGACAATTTGATATCCATATGCAAAAGCAAAAATTGAAGTAAACCCTCATACTATACACAAAAATTAATTCAAATTGGATCATTAGATTAAAGGCCATATAACTAAAATACCTGTAGAAGGAAATATAGAAGAAAATCCCTCCAAGTTTGTGTTAAAGACTGCTTATGTACACTACTAAAATACGCAAAGTGCAATCTGTTAAAGACAAATTTTATTAAGTTAACCTTGTCAAAATTAAAAAATTTTCCACTTTGAAAGGCACTTAGAATTAAAAGGAAAACCACAAGCTGGGAGAAATTGAGTGTAGAGTATATTAAAAAAAAACACTTTAGATCTCAAAGTAAGAAAATAAATAATAAATGGAGCATGATACATAAATAGAGCTAAGATTTAGCTACTTCACGAAAATGAATATACAAATGACAAATAATCAAATGAAATAATTACCAACATCATTAATCATTATGCAAATCCATATTTAAACCACAATGAGATAAGACTAAACACTTATTGGAATGCCATTAATTTAGTGCCATACCACTGTTAGTGAGGATGTGGATCAACTAGAAGTTTCATGAAGATATTTCCTTGAATATCCACACATCAGAAAGGGCCTCCTTGACTTCCCTATATCAAAAATTTTTTCATATATGAAACCCTTGGCCTAAAGTTTAGTGAATGACATTCAGATATCCTCACAAAATCCACTGCAATCTTCCAGATGACCTTTACCTAATGATTCTCTCTGTGCTGTCTCAGTCTTGAACAAGGGGGAAAGAAGTGTTTGATGCTATATTCTGCAGACTTTTGCAGATAAATTAAAATGTAGTTCTCATTTCCAGGGCAGGACTGAGAAAAGGTTCTAGTCTATCATTTCTGTTAAATTATGCATATAAATTTAAATACATGCTATTTTATCATGATAAGTGCCTTTTATGTAAGCAGGATTCATGACTGATGTGCACAACTGTTTATCACTGACAACCTTAAAGGATAAAGCACCAAGATGGCCCGTACTTTTTCAGGTAACGTTTTTCAACTTTACCAATTTCAGATGAGATATGAGTCAGTGTAGTTATCCTTCACATAGGTCTATGAGCCATAGCTGAACATATCACTGTTTCTATGTCTAATGACTTTTTATCCTCCTGAGTAACTGCTTACAAACTCCTCTTGCTCAACTTATTGATTTAAGTCAATGAAACACAAGTTATAGGAATTCAATGGGAACCCAGGGATGAATCAATTTCAAGGATGGGGCTCAGATATTGGTCCTGGATCCAATCAGTGCCTTGTATCCCTATTTTGAAGAGAAAAACAGTGATATGCTTCTGGTTTTATTTTGTTTTGTTTTGTTTTTGGTTGTTTTGTGGGGGATAGGGTGGTAGGTGACTTCTAGACTCTCTGCTTGAAATTCCCCTGAGAGGCCCCAGAACAGTTTTAGTAACTCTTGGAGCATACTTTCAAAACACAGTTCTAATACAATATTCATTTTATAAACTAAGAAAAGTTAAGTGACTTATAAATATTCACATAGCTAGCAGTAATTTTTCTAATAAGTTGTCTTCTACAACCAATCTCCTCTTAACATTCAGTGGGATGGACGTACTTTCCATGTAGGCCTTTCAGATTCAGCTCACTTCTCATTGATTCTAAGTGACTTATGCCACCAACATAGGATACACCTACCTCTGTAAAGAAGAGGCATCAGACTGCCCAACCTTCCAAGCAACTCAGGCCTTAGGGCAATCTGATGTTTTGTAGGTGATGGTAATCCTGCACCCTGAATCTTTGTTCAGATGGCATCCCTTAGTTTCATCTTATACTACACAAAGTTTACCCCCAACTGTTGCCTCTCTAAGATTCATTCAGGGACTTCTGTCTTTGTATACCGGAAATATTCAGATATTAAATAAGAATGGCAAATATGTCTAGACTAACAGGCCAACTACAACCTATTGGAAATTAGCTCACAGGGCTGTTTTTTGTTGTTGTTGTTGTTGTTGTTGTTGTTGTTTTTCTTTTTTCTTTTTTTTCTTTTTTTTAGTGTTTATTTATTTTAAGAGAGAGAAAGCAAGCAGGGCAGGGGTAGACAGGGATAGAGAGAATCCCAACAGGCTCCATGCTGTCAGTGCAGAGCCCCGTGTAGGGCTCAAACTCACAAAATGAGATCATGACATGAGCTGATATCAAGAGTCAGAGGCTTCACTGACTGACCACCCAGGCACCCCTGTTTTTCTTTTTATTTTTTTTATAGAAGTATGAATCAGTATCCAAACTCACCAGAAAAAAGTTTCATGTCTGATTAGCAAAGTGTGCTATGACCTCTCGACAGTTATCTTTTGGCACTCATGCCATCTATATGCCTCAGTTTTCCAGGTTTATATAAGAACCCCTAGAAGGCAGAGCATTAGTACCATATAACTACCTTTCCTGATTCAGTAACTGGCTCTCTGAACTTTCACAATGACTACTGGCTCCATACTAGTTATTCTTCTAGGTTTTGTCTTTCTCACTCCTTAACCCACTTCACTCTCCCTCTGTCTTCAGTTTTAGGCCAACTGCTGCTGATTTTTTCTCTGAGTTTCGTACATTTAGCCTCTTAACCTATTGAAGATAAAAATGTCATGCCTCAGGAACATGGTATTCAACTATTTTGTGTTTGAATGACATGTGAACATTATCCAAAATACATATTCCCAAAGAATCTGACACATTAGGTTTATAATATAACCTGAGGTTTTATATGTTTTGAAGTTGCCTCAGTAAATTAGTGACATGAAAAAAATAAGAAGCACTACTACAAGCCATATTTCTATTTAGATTTCCTCAAATTCACGTATTTGAAAGCTTCTGGCTCTCACTGGGACTGGAAAGTTTGAGGCTAGGACAGAGAATATGGATGTTGATGTGTATCAGCCTTCCTAAAAACAATATTACAAATGTAGTCAAATTGCATTTATGCAAACTAACTATAAAAAAGTAGAGGAGCTCTGTGTTATCATAAACTTGTTCGGATGACAAATAAAATTTGTTCTAGGTAAATTTCAAATGAAGGGTGCTCTAGATCTAATTGTCTACAATAATTTTGAAGTTTTTGTATAAATATTTATGTAAATATAAATAACTGTCATAATATATGCAGAATAATTTGAAAAGACTGTTAAGATACGTTAGGGCAGTAGACCTTCAACAAATATATTTTTAATGAACTAAATAACAGATTTTGACTTTGCAATCATCAGACTAAACTTACTTTGATGAATAAACAAGAATATTTGCAATTGAAAACAGTTCTGGGAAAACAGTCATAGCAGGATAGTACTACTAAGAGTACTAACACTAGTACCAGTAATATATGAAACTACATAGAGAAACAATATAGAGTGTGCTTGAAAATATTAACCCAGAATGACCATAATCTTGCTATTTGCAACTACATGGATGGAACTAGAGGGTATTATGCTAAACAAACTTAGTCAATCAGAGAAAGACAAATATCATATGATTTCACTCATGTAAGGTCTTTAAGATACAAAACAGAGGAACATAAGGGACGGGAAGCAAAAATAATATAAAAACATGGAGGTTGACAAAACATAAGAGATTCTAAAATATGGAGAACTAACAGAGGGTTACTGGAGGGGTTGTGGGAGGGGCAATGGGATAAATGGGTAAGGGTCATTAAGGAATCTACTCCTGAAATCATTGTTGTACTATATGGGAACTAATTTGGATGTGAACTAAAAAAATAAAATTTAAAAAATTTTTTAAATGATAAGAGAATGGAAAAATTATAAGCAAAAAAAAAAAGTAAACAAAAAAACAAAGATCAAATTTTAACAATCATTATTAATGCAAGGCACCTAGATGGCTCATTTGGTTAAGCTTCTGACTGTTGATTTGAGCTCGGTTCATAATCTCACAGTTCATGAGATTGAGCCTCATATCAGGCTCTGCACTGACAGTGCAGAACCTGCCTGGGATTATCTCCCTCTCTCTCTCTCTCTCTGCCCCTCCCCTGCTCTTTCTCTCTATCTTTCTCAAAATGAATACATAAAGTTTTTAAAAAAGAATCATTATTAATGGTGGTAGTATTAGAATTGTTATTTGGATCCTATTGTGTGTGAAAAATTATATAAAGTAACATATAATTATTGGACATTCTAATTGTGTCATCCTCATTTCTCTTGAGAATCCAGAGTCTTTCTTTTTTCTCAATTTATTTTTATTATTACTGAAGTATAGTTGACATACAATGTTATATCAGTTTTAGGTGTACAACATAGTGATTCAACAATTTTATACATTCATTATACAGGGCTCACCACAATAAGTGTAGTCCCATCTGTCACCATACACCATTATTACTATGTTATTATATTATATGCTATATTGTATTATATGCTATATGAATATTAGCATATTCCCTATGCTGTACTTTTCATCTTCATGGCTTATTTAATTTATAACTAGAAGTTTTACCTC
This sequence comes from Lynx canadensis, assembly GCF_007474595.2. Lineage (NCBI taxonomy): Eukaryota > Metazoa > Chordata > Mammalia > Carnivora > Felidae > Lynx > Lynx canadensis. The sequence goes on along the minus strand of NC_044314.2, from coordinate 29,870,904 downwards.
TTATTCCTCTTCACCTAATTTGCCCAGCCTTCCAACCCTCTCCCCTCTGGTAATCACTAGTTAGTTCTCTGTATTTATAAGTCTGTATCAGTTCCTTTTTTTTAATTTGTTCATTTGTTATGTTTCTTAGATTCCACAATAAGTGAAATCATATGGTAACTGCTTTTCTCAGTCTGACTTATTTCAGTTGACATAATACCCTCTAGGTCCCTCTATTTTTTGCAAATGGCAAAATCTCATTATTTTTTTAAGGCTGAGTGATATTTCATTTTATATATATATATGTATATGTATATATATGTGTATATATACATATACACACACACATACATATATATATATATATATATATATATACACCACTTTTTAAAAATCCCTTCCTTATTGATGGACACAGGTTGCTTCCATAACTTGAGAATCCAGGTTCTTTATGTGAAACAAAGAACATGTAAATTAGAAGTTAAGCTAAAAATCTTACGGTCTTGAACCTGAAATAAAAATATCAATCTCAACTCAAAATATGCATATATATCCTGACCTGTTTCACTCAAAAGACCTAAAAACAATAACCAGCCCAGTAGCCATGAACATGCCTAAGTTCTTGAAAATAGATAGAAGATAGGAAGGCGGAAAGGAAGGAAAGAAGGAAAAAAAGAGAGGGAGGGACGGAAAGAGGGATGGAGGAAGAAAGGAAAGTTTTTTTGGAGAAATTTGATTTCCAAAATACTTTTGATCCAATAACAACAATCATTGCAATGTACTGGAACTCTTTAAATATGTTTAAAATGAATTCCTAATGATACATATATTTTTAATTTTACCTTATGAAAAAGACAAGGAAGTGAGTATAAAAAAAATCAAACATTTATTCTTACTTTTCTACATGCTTTCCTACATATTTTTCCACACTGTTCCACCAGGTAACCAAATAGCAAAGAAAGGAGGTGAGAGAAACATTTAAAATGATTAAAATGTTGTCATTTTGCAACAGCAGTTAATTACTGGACGCAGGCGTTGTCAACATTTTCTAACATTACCAAAAAAGACAGACATCGTGTTCTTTCTAGTCTTGCAATGCACTACCTACAATTTTGTCGAAGAAATACCTCCTAAATGCAATTCTGTCTCTGGCCTCTTGTGTTTGCTCACAATTATGCCTAACAAATATTTTTACCACATAATACACCAAAGTGAAAGAAGTAAGTTGAAAGCTACAAAACAGATTTCTAGTCTTACTCTGTTAGCTTTGGCACCTGTGAAATGAAATGTTTGAACTAAATGCTCTCTATGTTTGTATGTGTGTGCATGTGCATGTACGTGTGTGTGTGTGTGTGTGTGTTCCATTTCTAAAACATTCCAGAATTTTACTATCTTGTCAGTTTTATTTGAATAGTAGATGAATAATATAAAATGTCTATGTAGATCCATTTTTATCACACTTTGCACTATCAAAATCATTTCATACATATCATTCCATTTATTCTTCAAATCAGTGTTTACAGGCAGGTCAGAGCCATCATGGGCTACAAGGCACACTGGACTTGAGCAGACTGGAGAGTAAACTGGTAAGGCTTGAAAATACATCTCTTATTACCCATTTAGCAAAATGAAAACAAACCACTTTTTTTTCCTATTTTCCACTTAAACTGGAGGAAATAAAACCACTTGCCCCCTCTTTAAAAAAGAGATTCTGATATCCACATTTCCAATAAACAAATTATACTTGAGTAAGAGCAAAGTATTTTTATTTTATTTACTTTTCTTTTCTTTCTTTCTTTCTTTCTTTCTTTCTTTCTTTCTTTCTTTCTTTTAAGGAAGGCAGCTTTAGGTGCCTTCCAGTGGATTTAAAAATCAGAATGGGTGAGAAATAAGAGACAGGAGACTTGGCAGCAAAAGAATTCTGAGAAGAAACAGGGATACAAAATACCAATTGGGTCCTGGGTTTTGGATATCTGGGCCCCATCCCTGAAAGTGGCCTCATAGTTCATCTTTGGCCTGAGGAAGTCAGAGCCAAGACACTAGTGCAAGGATCCCTGTGAAGAGTGCTATCATAATGCCCAGAGGCTGTGCTGGATCAGAGAAAAATCCCCCATTCCTGGCCCAAACTCTTCTGGCTCAAGCAATCTGCAGTTCAGTGGGTGGGAATTTCATTGTACTTATGCTTTCAGGTCTCACTTTCTAGAGACACAGTCTTTGAGTGGAAATACTGCAGTCCTGGAGCCTAACTATTTGGCTGTTCAGTGAGGAAGCTGTCCTGCTGCTTGCTGCACACCCAGATACTTGTAAACCTTCAGAAACGACTCAAGGGGGTGAGTGTCGGAAAGCGTATTTATTTCTAGGGCAGCAATAGACCACTAGGAAACCCCTAAGCTGACTGTAGAGGATAGTATTTCTCCCTGTAGAACTGAGAATAGGCAGTGCTGGGTTAGGGAGAGATGAGATAATGCTATGAGGTTGTGTCCTTAAGGGAAATGCCAAATTTGCAACTATTGCATCTCAAGAGCTTGAATAAGATCCAGGAGGCTATAGCAAACAGAAGATCCAGTACTGTAGTTAGTTAGCCTTAAGGCAACTTGGAGCTTCAAGTATAAGAATATATACAATTTAGGTGGGTAGTAGTAGGGGTGCCTGGGTGGCTCAGTCGGTTGAGTGTCTGACTTCAGCTCAGGTCATGACCTCATGGTTCATGGGTTTGAGCCCCGTGTCAGGCTATGTGTTGACTGCTTGCTCAGAGCCTGGAGGCTGCTTCAGATTCTGTGTCTCCTTCTCTCTCTGCCCCTCCCCTGGTCGTGCTCTGTCTTACTCTGTCTCTCAAAAACAAATAAATGTAACAAAAAAACAAAACAAAAAACAATTAGGTGGGTAGCATTATCTCTTTGTAGAGTTATAAAGAAACTTTTGTCATTTTTTAGAAAGGACCCAAGATGGTGGCTGAGTTGTAGGATTCAGGCAGCACTGGGTTCATGATAGTTGAATGGGGTCCTGCACTGAGAAGGGCTCAGCACTCAGTGTAATGCTCTTCTGTGGTAATCTTTAATTTCTTAATAATTTTTAATGAGTCCCATGTTTTCATTTTTCACTGAACCTTACAAATTATATAGTGCCTAATTCTTGGAGATACCTTAGTAGTAGATGCTAGTCTGATTATCAGGGTCCTGTATCATGGGGCTGGAGATTTGAGAAGTAATCTTATCCCAGTACAGAACTAGAATGCAACATAGGACAGAAGAGAAAGTTGAATTTACAAACCTGGCTCATGTGATTGAAGTTAAGGAGTAAAATATATTTAGTGGATTGAGGACATGAAGAGATCCACTCAGGACTCCCTTGGTAAAGGACTGAGGTCTGCAAAGATGAATTCTGGGCTGTATCTGCTGGTGAGAATGGGGCTGCTCATAAATGTCCTCTCCTGGTTAGGTTGGGACAAAGATTAGATGTGGGTCACACTGCAGATTATGATTATAAACTTTTCCAAAACGTGGGCTGTCCCATTCTTCTACGACAATCCCAAGTGTAAACTTTTCCAAAATTTCATCTGTATCTTATTCTTCTACAAATCCCATTTGAAATAATGCCTAGCACAGAGAAGACAAGCAGGGAATGGAATAAAACAGAGCTGTAGACTAAAGACTTCAGTGGTTGCAGTTCTATAGTTTTGATGTTAGCAGGAACTTGCTAGATAGGCAGGACAAGTCTTATTTGTCCCCATTATGGAAATGGAAAATTCGTCTTTGATTGATTAAGGAGCTCAGCCAAAGTTACTTCAATGATATTAGCTGTTACCAGAATTCAGTTCTCCAGATTCTAGACCAATTCTGTCATGCTGTTTCCTAAATTAATGATACATTTAACTGAACTGAAAATGTATCGCACAAGATTTATTTATTTGGTGATGAAGACCTGAACATCATTGCTGGGATCTTTGTGAGGAAACTCAGTGAAAGTGAGATTCATGTATCAAAACCAGGAAAGGCTGTGGAGTCTTCATTTCTGATGATTCTAGTCTTCTAAGACATGATAAAGAGGGAAATGAGCTATACAATGTTGTCTTCACTTCATTGTCTTTCATTATTGAGCAATTCAAACCCATGAACTTTTCTAGGTTAGAATATTTCTAGGACATGAGAACAAGTTGTGATGAATATTAAAAAAAAAAAAGTCTAGGCTTCATCATTTTGTCATACTGATCAATTAAAAAATAGGCTCTCAGTAATTTCTTTTTCATTATTGCACATTACCAATCTTTGCAAAATATAGCCTCTCTTCTTATGGATTTAGATTCTGTCTGGTGAATAGAACAACTGAATAATTATCCAGTTAGTTGAATAAGTATAGACTATTGATCTACTTAATATTGCCTGAAATATATCTGTTAGATTAAAACTGATTGAGAGCCCAGAGACTATTTGGCGATGTGAAAAAAACATGATAAAATTTATATCTTTAAGACTTATATCCCTACCAAAGACAGTGTGATTCTTCCCTGCAGAGTTTTGTTCTCATACAGGGATAGGACTAGACTTCTTCTGAGTGAGGCTTCTTTCCAGATCGGAGCTTGCAGTGTTGGCTGCATGTTCGAATCGCCTGAGAAGATTTGACACACAGCGGCGCTCCACAGTCGACCAATTAAAGCACAATATTTTGAAGATAGGCGCAGAAATCAATATATTTTTTTTAATTTTTTTTTCAGCGTTTATTTATTTTTGGGACAGAGAGAGACAGAGCATGAACGGGGGAGGGGCAGAGAGAGAGGGAGACACAGAATCGGAAACAGGCTCCAGGCTCTGAGCCATCAGCCCAGAGCCTGACGCAGGGCTCGAACTCACGGACCGCGAGATCGTGACCTGGCTGAAGTCGGCCGCTTAACCGACTGCGCCACCCAGGCGCCCCTCAATATATTTTTTTAAAAACTCCATGGATGATTCTAATACACAAGCAAGATAACCATTGCCCTAAAGTCTCTTTGACATCAGAAAATGTAGAATATGGCATACTCTCCTCTAAATGAGCATCTCCTATCTGAGCATGTATACTTCCATGCCATTGCTATTTGTGAAAATCCATTCAGCTTGAAGTTGGCTCATCTGTGGACAGTTCTTAGATGTGTCTAGTGTGTCCCTAGTGTAATGGTTCAGGTCAGGCAAAGTAGTGACAAGAAAACTCTGTCCCTCTGCCACCTCACTCTCTCCCTCTCCAGCTATTTTCAACCCACTTTTTCTGTAATTCTTTCTCTACCAGAACTGAAGAAGCTTTATATCCTCCAGGATATAGACCAGGATTCCATCCTCTCCCCTTGTAAGACTTGTTATTTCCGCTTTTACTGGCAAATTTGACTTCATTTCTACCTTTGGACTTTGCTGTGGTTCCATTCAGTGTACCCCAACATCTCTGGAGATGCTTTGTTTCCTTCATGTTTGCCAGCAGAGAAACTTAATTCCAGTCTTTAGCCACATAACTGGCATTCACCTGACTCCCTTGGGGGAAATTATATAAATTTAATCCAGTCCAAAATCAAGGAACTCTTCAAAGGATCCGCAAAAAGTAACAGAAGAGGCAAACTGCTTTAATATATGACTCTTAGTAAAGCAAAATTTAAAATCTCCTCTGACTTCTTACTTGAATAACAAAAACAGCTAAGTCATCAGCACAAATTATGATAAATTTAAGCTTTGAAGATTCTTACTCTATAGCTTAGAAAGGCCAAGAAAGGCAGGCAAACTAAGAAACCCCTGCAGCAATCTTCTCATTCTACCTTAAGTCAAAAATCCAAGATTCTTAGCTAGAAGACATACCAGTTTAAATACCACAGAACTGTGTAAAACAGAAGGAGGTAGTATGTATGATGGACAGAAGAGACTTATGTTGATTCTCTAAAATTGCAGTGGCCTATAATTCAGCATAGAAATTCCAAGGTAAAGTAGCCCCCTGAGGTATTTGTGAAACTGTTGTCAAGCTTAATGATGTCTAATCAAGGTAGGATGTAGAAGGTAGTATTTAGGACTTAGTGGGCAGAAATACTGAGTCCTCCATGGTGAATCTATAGTGAGTAGTGCCCCAAGATATGCCTGGGAATATAGGTCACTGGTGTCAAAACCTTTCCCCGGGTGAAATAGAAAGAGAATGAAAGGTGGCAGGTCCTCAGCTAAGTGGAATATAATTCATAATATGGTTACCCTGTTTCTCCCAGAACAGGAATCCAAGGAAGAATGAGGGCAACAGGCCCAGTATAATTAATTCCAGATCAAATCAGGTAACTAAGTTTCCTAATGTTTTTAGTAGCTCAACATGATCTTGGTCTGCTAGTGGTACAACTTGTAACATAGATGCCTCAATGATACCTATTTCAAGATTGAAGTTTCAGCTATTCATCGTGAAGTTTTGACTTCTCTTTTTCTCTCTACATTTATACACACTATGGTTGCCGTTGTGTGAATATGAGCAGATTTCTTTGGAGAAGCATAGAAAGGGGAGGATATTAACATTTATCTAGTGATACAATGCATCAGATACTTCTAGGTATTTTATTGATATCATACCATTTAATCCAAGGAGATAACCCCTGTGCAGAGTTGCCATTTCCATATTTACACATGAAAATACTGAGGCTGAGGGATTAAACATTTTTTTCCCAAAAATCAAATGAGTTTTAGATACTATGGTCAAAATTTAATGACAGAAATTAACTATGGGAAAATGTCTTGAATTATGAAAAAAACAAGCATGTACTTTAAAGACCTTGGTCAAGGGATGGTATTCTTATATATTCTTCCAAAATGTGACATTAATTTGATATCTTAACATTTGGGTCTTTTTCCCAAGAGTGACAATGAAAGATATGATAAATACAGTTAGGAAGATCTGATATATTACCTAAGGAAACAATGCATACATCACACATACATACATTAACACTAACCAACACTGCTTAAAATGGGGTGGAAATGCAGACTAGTGAGGCACAAAATACCTTGTGTGGAGCAACTATGCCCTCAAAATTCCAGTGAATGGAGGAGCCAAGGGTACTGCCCCAGTACTGAGTCTAACCCCTACTGCACTGATGATGAATTCAACTTAATTATATAGTGAGCACCATGTTTCTTGGCAGTGCATCAAGCACACATAATAAAAAAGTGAAAGAAACTTGGTAAAAAGTATATGTATCATTAGATATTTGCTAACACCTGTGGAGATTCAAAGAAGAGATTGTATTTCTTCTTGGAAGAGGTAGAAAGATTGAGAAAATTAAAGTTTTATTGATGAGCTACTTAGCAAATAGTAAATTTTTTTTTAAGTGGGCTTCACATCCAGCATGGAGCCCAACATGGAGCACTCATGACCCTGAGGTCAAGACTCTGGGATCAAGACCTGAGCTAAGATCAAGAGTTGAATGCTTAACCTACTGAGGCACCCCACAAATAGTAGACTTTTGAATGAAGGAATGAATAAATGAATTTCATTTTGTAAGTGATGTAGGGATGGAAAGAAGAACATATTAAAGAGGAATTTATATTTATAACATCACAGAAATAGAAAATCACAATCTGTGTTAAAGAAAAACTAAGTTGTCTGCTAAGGTTGAAACTCTGAGTCTATGTGCAAGAATGGTATGTTTCTCAGTCCACTTGAGTTGCTATAACAAAACTAAAAAATTGAGGGGTGCCTGGGTGGCTCAGTCGGTTGAGCATCCGACTTCGGATCAGGTCATGATCTCGTGGTCTGTGAGTTTGAGCCCTGAGTTGGGCTCTGTGCTGACAGCTCAGAGCCTGGAACCTGCTTCGGATTCTGTGTCTCCATCTCTCTCTGCCCCTTCCCCGCTCGTGCTCTGTCTCTCTCTGTCAAAAATAAATAAACATTAAAAAATTTAAAAAAAAAACTAAAAAACTGGGTTGTGTTAAAAGAGAAAGAGACAGACAGACAGACAAAAGGCCAAAAATCGAGTTACTTGTTCTAAGCCCCAGGCCAGCAAACCAAGACTTAATAAATAACCTAACTGCAGTTTCAACCTCTACCAGGGATATAATCTTAAAACGTAAATCTAGAATTTCCTGATCAGCATTAGTGAAGCCATCTGTCTGATAGTCCCCTTCCATCGCCCAAAGAAAATGGAGTGACCCACTTTTCTTTTCCCTGTTCCTTCTACCTCTAAAAGTATCCCATTTTGTTCATCTCTCCAGAGCTTTTTTCTGTGTGCTCTGTAGGATGCTGCCTAATTCATGAAACATTCAATAAAGCCAATAAGATCTTTAAATTTCACTAGGTTGAATTTTGTTTTTCAGCACTTGTAAACAACAGAAATCTATATCTCACAGTTCTTGAGGCTAGAAGTCTGAGATAGGGTGCCAGCATGGTTGGATGAGGGACTTCTTCCAGGTTGCAGACTTTTCATTGTATCTGCGCATGATGGAAGGGACCAACAAGTTCCCTGGTGGGTTTCTACAGGGCTTTACCTTCCAAAGGCCCCAGTTCCTAATACTATCACGTGAGGGTTAAGGTTTTAATATTTGAATTTAGTGAGGGGCGGGCGCAAACATTCAGAACATTGCAGTATGGGTCACAGCTAAAAATATAAGTTGCTATCTGTTGATGATGCCAGGCATGCTCCTGTCTCAAGATATTTCCCCTCACTATTCTCTCTGCTTGCAATACTTTATACTCCCCTGGTTCACTTGTTTTTCCCACTCAGATGGACTGCTATGCATCATTATTGTATCATTATTCCTTTTTTTGACAATCCTTCCTAAAATAAGGCTTCATATCATTTATAATCAGTCCTGCTTTGTTTTTGATTAAAACCTGAATTATCAAGCTATCATCATTTATTTGTTTTTGTCCCTCCCATCACTGGAATGTAAGCTTCTTGAAGATAAGTGCTATGTCTGTTTGCTTTATTACTATATATCTTCAAGATCAATGCCAGACATAGTGTAACTTAACAAATATTTACTGAATGCATTACAATATCTTTATGATTTTGAAGTAGGAAAGAATTTCTTAAGATAGAAGAAGCTCACTATGAAGTAAAAGATTGATACATTTGATTATATTAAAATTTAAAATTTTGTGCTATAAAAACATCTTAAATAAAATAAAAAGAAGCAATGATCTTGAGAAGATTTTTTAACCATATAAGTAAGGAGTTATATAAAGAGGTCCCACAAAATAAAAATGAGAAGACAAATAGATAATAAGGGAAAAATTGAAGGAAATTATTAATAGACCATTCACAAGAGGAAACAAGAACATTCATAAACACATTAGATGTTTAACCTCACTGGTCATCAAGGAATACAAATTAAAATGGTTTTACCCTTAATAGATTGGAAAAACATAAATATATATGCTTTGGAGACAGAAAAATGTGGAGAGAGAATTGGTGCAACTAGCTGGGTATTCTTGGGAGAGTCTTGAATAATGACACAAGATGATGAGTATAAGAATATATACAGCAGCATCTGTCATTATTATAACATGTTAGAACACTTTAAATGTCCAAAAATAGGAGAATAGATGTAAAAATGAAAATATATTCATGTTCATGTGATAGAATAAAAAAAAATAAACAAACCAAAAAACTAGTAGCTGAATGATATGTTTAATAGGCCAAGATTTCTGTATTTAAAAATCTAAGGAATACTAGTAAATATTTTTATTTATATATTAATATGTAGTAATATTATAAAAACACTCAAGCAAAGAATAAATACAAAATCTTACCATTGTTATCTTGGGAGGAAGGTTTAAATAAAATCATAAAGAAATATATACTGAGTGTAGTTCTTTAGAAAAAAATTTGAAGAAAATAGGAACTATGGGTACATTGATGTACTTGCTATATCTTTCAGTAGGTTTGCACTATTTCATTAAAATTGTATGTGTGTGTAGTATAAATGCTGGTTACAGTATACAAACTTTAGATATAATCAAAATACGATTAACAAAATAGGTCACTTCCAATCTTCTAAACCCACTTAATTTCCTGCAACTGTCTGATAATCTGAAATCATGTATGTGACTGATAACCTTTAAATTCTCTCTCTGTCCACACATATATCTATGGCTCTAACCATATCTCTGTATTTGTGCATTGACAGTACTAAAGCCTTATACTCTAGGTGATAATGCCCTCCTTTTTTTGGTGGATTTTACAGAGAGGTAAGTACTCAGTTATCTAATAGTGTGGTTTGTAAAGTGATGATAATACATACTTGCCTCAAAGTAATCTCCCTGATACTTGAAATACCACAAGTACTGCTTTATTCCTTTAAGGTAAGTATCATCCCCTTCATTCTTTTTCATTGAAATGCAAATCTCTCTGGTTCAGATTTGCATTTTAATTAAGCCCCTAATGCTTCAGCATTAATGAGTTTATCTAAGACTTTCTTCTTGACAGAAAGGTACAAGCCTAACTGAAAGGCCTTTTGATCATTTTGGGAAAATGTGAGACATACATGTGTTACTAAAAATAGTGACAAAACACACAGATTAGGGACAAAGCTACATAAAGGTTTTACTCTAGAGGTTTCACAATCCTACAGAATGCTGATGGGATCCATTACTTAACCTCTCTTTCCTATATTTTAGTCTCGCACTTATTCTTGTCCAGAAGGACCTACCCAACTCACTGGCTTAATCAACTTAGCAACAGAATGTTGCTTTTTACTTTTGATAACCTTTACGTTGTGCCCACTAGATTTATTCCTGGGTTATAAGGATGGTTCTGTATTCACAAACCAGTCAGTGTTACACATCACATCAATAAGAGAAATGTTAAGAAACATACGATAATTTCAATAGACACAGAAAAAGCATTTGACAAAATACAACATCCATTCATGATAAAAACTCTCAACAAAGTGGGTTTAGAGGGAACATATCTCATCATAATAAAGGCCTTACATGAAAAACTCACAGCTAACATTATCCTAAATAATGAAAACCTGAGAGCCTTTTCTCTAAGGTCAGGAACAAGACAAAGATGTCTTCTCACCATTTTTATTCAATATACTACTGGAAGTCCTAGCCTCAGCAAACAGGCAACAAAAAGAAATAAAAGGGACCTAAATCAGCAAGGAAGAAGAAAAACTTTCACTATTTGCAGATGACATGATACTATATATATAACACCTGACGGACTCCACCAAAAAAACTGCTAGAACTGATAAGCAAATTCAGTAAAGGCGCAGGACACAAAATCAATGTACAGAAATCTGTTGCATTTCTATACACCAATAATGAAGCAACAGAAAGAGAAATTAAGAAAGTCATCTCATTTACAATTACACCAAACATAATAAGATACCTAGGAATAAACCTAACCAAAGAGGTGAAAAACCTGTACTCTGAAAACTATAAAACACTGATGAAAAAAATTGAAGATGACATAAAAGACATTCTACGCTCATGAATTAGAAGAACAAATATTGTTAAAATGTTTATACTACTCAAAGCAATCTACAAATTTAATACAATCCCAATCAAAATACCAACAACATTTTTCACAGAACTAGAACAAACAATCCTAAAATTTGTAGGGAACCACAAAAGACCCTGAATAGCCAAAGAAATTTTGGAAAAAAAAGGCCCAGCTGTATGCATCACAATTCCAGACTTCAAATTATATTACAAAGCTGTAGTGATGAAAACAGCATAGTACTGGCACAAAAATAGACACATAGATCAATGGAATAGAATAAAAAAAAAAACCCATAACTATATGGTCAATTAATTTTCAACAAAACAGTAAGGAACATCCTTCCTTTCTTACACCATACAAAAAATAAATTCAAAATGGATTAAACACATAAAAGTGAGACTTGAAACCATAAAAATCCTGGAAGAGAACACAGGCAGTAACCTCTTTGACATGAGCTGTAGCAACATTTTTCTAGATATGTCTCCTGAGGCAAGGAAAACAAAAGCAAAAATAAACTCTTGGAACTACATCAAAATAAAATGCTTCTACACAGTGATGGAAACAATAAAACTAGAAAGCAACCTGTGGAATGGGAGAAGATATATGCAAATGACATATCTGGTAAAAGGTTAGTATCCAAAATATATAAAGAACTTATATAACTCAACACTCAAAAAACAAATAATTCATTTAAAAAATGGGCAGAAGATATGAACAGACATTTCTCCATGAAGACATCCACATGACCAACAGACACATGAAAAGATGCTCAACATCACTTACCATCTGTGAAATGGGAATCAAAACTACAATGAGATATCACCTCATAACCTGTGGGAATAGCTAAAGTCAACAACACAAGAAACAACAGGTATTGGAGAGGATATGAAGAAAAAGGAACACTCATGTACTGTTGGGAATGCAAGCTGGTGCTGTGACTATGTAAAATAGTTTGGAGTCTCCTCAAAAAGTTAAAAATAAGACTATTCTACAATCCAGGAATTATACTACTGGCTATGTACCCAAAGAATGTGAAAACACTAATTCAAAGGGATAATTGCATCCCTATGTTTATTGCAGTATTATCTACAACAGCCAAATTGTGGAAGCAGCCCAAGTGTCCAGCAAAATATCAATGGATAAGAAGAGGTGTTATATATACACATTGGAATACTATTCAGCCATAAAAAAGAATGAAATCTTGCCATACCCAATGACATGGATAGAGTAGGGTACTAAATGAAATAAGTCAGTCAGAGAAAGACAAATGCCATATGATTTCACTCATATGTGGAATTTAAGAAACAAAACAAGTGAGCAAAGGGAAAAAAAAAAGAGAGAAACCAAGAAACAGACTCTTAATTATAGAGAATAAACTGATGGTTACCAGGAGGGAGGTGGGCGGGGGTGGGGGGGACAGGAAAAACAGATGATTGGGATTGTGATGAGCACTGGGTGATGTATGGAAGTGTTGAATCACTATATTGTACACCTGAAACTAATATTACACTGTATATTAACTAACTGGAGTTAAAATAAAAACTTTAAAAAAATGATGTTCCCACTAGTCAATTTAGTAGTTTCCCACAAAATAATATTGTGATGGAATTCCAAAAAATGGGCCTCAGTAGAACCCTAGATGTTCCTCGTATTTTAGCAAAATCTTCCAATCTCTTTGAGCCTCTAAATTCTCATCAATAAAATAAGTATAATAATAATAATAACAACCATAATAATATATGAACATAATAGTATCTTAACACTTAGCTCACAGATTTCTATACAGGATCAAGATTGGAAAAGCCTATATAAGTATCTTATAAAACATAGTGATTACTTTTATGTTAATATAGATGTTTGTCATTACAGGTAATAATAAATTCATATCAAACTAGCTTAAACAAAAGGGGTAGATATTTGCTCATATTGATAGAAAGTTTAAGACTTAAAAGATTTTTCTGGTTTGGTTTGGTTTTAGAGGAGGAGGGGGAAGGGCAGAAGGAGAGAGACAGAAACTCTTTAGCAGGCTCCACGTTCAGCAAGGAGCCCAGTGTGGGACTTGGTCTCTCGACCATGAGATCATGACCTGAGCCAAAATCAAGAGTCAGAGACTCAACTGACTGAGCTACCTAGGTGCCCCTAAGATTTAAAAGTTTTAGGCTCAATTCTATCAAAGTTTTGCCTTTATTACCCTATTATTCTTTCACTATCTCCACCATCCTCTGAATGCCAGCTTCATCCTCAACCTGGTATCCTCAGGTCACAAAGTGACTGCCAGTAGCAAATTGACACACGTCCTTTCTCAAAAATTTCCAGGGAGTGTGGGGAGCGAATGTCAAATTCCATAATCATCATATGTGTTTCTGGATGTCATACTGATTATCTCCTCTTAAAGCTTGCTGACCATCTCTGTGGCCAGAAGAGTGTCATACACTGATTGGCATAGACCTTCATTGTCCATACCATACATGAGATGAAATTACCTAGACTGGCTGAGGTCTGCCAGAACCAGTCTCTGGGAATGAAGTCAATCCTCCCAAATTTCAATGAAGGTGGGTGAAATGGCTATATCATTTATAATTTTATATCAATTGACATATACAGATTGTTTTGTTTTTTTCAACAATACTAACTATACAATTATTATCATCAGTATTACTACCACTTACACTATACTACTATTATTATTTCTACCACAACTACATTATCTTTCTAGGAAATGAAAACTGATTATACATGTATAGCATTGTTACTACTTTTTCAACGGCAGTGAACACACAGTTGATCAAATTGCATTGCAAAATGAGGTTTCACTATCAGTATATGTTAGAATATTAGTTTTTTAACTCAAAGTTTTTCCCCCTTTTTCTTAATTAATCCTTGGGACACTTTGTGATGCTATCTTTTCATGAAAGTCAAAGTGATTATTTTCAAACTAACTTTACCTCTTCTCTTCATTGACTTATGGGCAATTTGTCTTACAAATTCACTGAAATTGCTTTGATAAACAGAATCAAATTGAACATAGTAGAGGAACAATAATTTATGGAACCTTAGGAATTATATCCATTTTTACTGAGCACCTTTCTTAATAAAATGAAAGAATCAATAAAGTATAATTTCTGGGGGGGGTGATTCAGACTTCTGGTTTTAGGGAGTTCAAAACTCTGTCATGAGCCTTTTCTACTATGACAATTCTTATTCTATAAATTTATGGACAGGGAACATGGCTGGTGAGCAATTTGGTACAGTAGGTTGAAACTTTGAATATTGATATTAACAGATACCACTTAAAGATCCAAAATAAGATGCTAAAACCCATAAGCAATATATTTTGAAGCATCTAATCTTGACAACAACCCTATGAAGTAGGAAAGAATGAATTCAGAGACTCATTCCACATCGAGGCACTAAGTCTTCTAAACAGTATTTATTCTGTTCTGGTTTTAGGGTGTTCAGATGTCTACATGTCTACATGATGTCTACAGATAGTGACAACCTATTCTTGAATTGGAGAAGATGATATATACATCCTGATTTTTAAAAAACAACAACAATAACAAAAGAATCTAAAACTACTTAGTGTGTTGAGTATTTTCAAACAACAACAGGCTGGAAGACTTGTTACAAAATGTAAGTGGTTAATAAACAAGTGATGAAGATACTAGTAGCATTACAGAGTTAGATAAATGTGTAAAATAAAAAGACTTAAATTTAAAAGATATTATGATGGAAGTGTTAATACAGTATGGAGACTGATTATATGTGAAAAAACAGAGGTAAAGGAAAAGAATCAGTAATGACTTCAAGGCAATGGGGCAGTGCGACAGCATCACCTACAAAGATAAATTGTACGGAAATACTTCTTTTTTTAATAAAGTTTTATTTATTTATTTTGAGTGAGAGAGAGGGAGTGAGCATGGTTGGGGGGAAAGGCAGAGAAAGAGAGAATTCCAAGCAGGCTTGCGCTGTCAGCACGTAGCCCAACATGGGGCTCAATCTCAGGAACTGTGAGATCATGACCTGAGCCAAGATCAAGAGTTGGACACTAACTGACTGAGCCACCCAGGCATCCCATGAAATGTTACTTTTAATAGAAAACTGAAGATACAGATTTTAACAGGGGCAATTTTAAGATGACAACAGATTTTAAGGTAAATCATTCTAACAAGTAGAAATACTAAAACAGATTTTAAAATGATATATATTGAGGGTTCACTAATTTAAGAAAGTTGTAGTAGGCACCAATGTTTTTGTGACCATTCTTTTGTCATCATTTTTATGAGAATGGACCATTCACATGCATGATTTCACAGGATTTGTAAAATGTGACATTAATCTCACATTCTACTTAATTGGTTGAACTGTGGGCAACTAACAAAAGCTTGGCCAATCAATGTTTTCTCCAGAAATTTGGAGATGGGACTAAGCAGTTCCAGTACAGCATGGCTGATGTCCCTGAAAAAAAAAAAATCAAAATAGCCAGTGATTTCTACTTTCCATGGGGAACATTGGTAAACAAAGAAAGCATGCCTGGAGTGAAAGCAAGAATAAAACAGGTGTCTTAAAAGAAACAGAAATGGGGGAACAGAGAAAGAGGATTCTGTGCCCTGAATCACTATTTCAGTCTATTTTTGAGGTCAAGATATAACTATGGTCTTTGAATTTTTGGAGACTTCATATATCTTTTTTAAAAAAACATTTATTTATTATGGAGAGACAGAGAGAGACAGAGCATGAGCATGAGAGGGGCAGAGAGAGGGGGAGACACAGAATTGGAAGCAGGCTCCAGGCTCAGAGCTGTCACCACAGAGCCTGACGCGGGGCTCGAACTCACAGACTGTGAGATCATGACCTGAGCCGAAGTCCAGGGTTCAAATGACTGAGCCACCCAGATGCCCCAGAGACTTCTTATATCTTAATAATAAATGGGTAGACATCCTACACCCTAGTCATAAATGGTTCTCTTTATGTAAATAGATTTGTCAGACTTGGCAAATAAAAATTCAGAACTCCTTAGTTACTTGTGAAATTCAGATAAACAATGAATATATTTGTTTTAGTATAATTATGTCCCATGTAATATTTGGGGTATAATTATACTTTTAAAGAAAACACCTCTAATAGTTGTTTATCTTGTCAAAAAATGAACTGAGGCATATTAAACATTTTAAGAGTTTATTTGAGCAAAAGTCAACTCAAGTCAGGCAGCATCCAGTCTAGTACAGAGAAAGGAGCTCTGAGGAGCTGTACAAAATGAAAGCCTTTTATAGTCAGTAGGAAACAGGAACAAGGAAGTTATGCTAGGCCAAAAAAAAAAAGGGGGGGGTCAGGGGGATTGGTTATTACAAAATTTAGGAGATAGCATTGGTCTAATCAGGCAGATAGGTTACCTAACTAGTGCTGATCACGAGATTCCTGATTGACTGGTTTAAGATTCCATTTCTGGGAGAGCTGCAACTGTAATTAAGTCATGAATTGATGACTTGAGGCTTAGCTTAAGCAACTTCATTTTGGGTGTGTTGTATTGTTTCTTAACAATCTGAATTTCACTTTTAACTGGGTAGCCTGTATTTCATCTAGCAATTCTATATAGGAGCCACTTAGAGTTGGTTACTGTTTTTTCCTAACCAAAATACTCTTCAAATGGAATTGTCGCAGTTATGAGAAATGATGGTGTTTCTGAGGGAGGAAATAAGACAAGTCTGAGAACTGACTGTTAGGGAGAGAACCATAATCAATTGTGTGATCTCCTAATTTACTGACCTCCCCGAGTATTGGAATGTCTATCATTGGTCAAGTAATCATATTGTCAATTAAAAAAAAAAGAAAGGAAAGAAAAACTGCTTATTTTTCATATAACTTATACATGAACCATTCATCAACTTCAAAAACCTTGATAATAGAGACCATGTCCTTTGTGTGTGTTTCCCACAGCACCTAACTCAGGCCTGGCCACACAATGAACACTAAATAAATACTAGTAAGATTGAAGTTTTCATCATATAGATTACAGTCATAATTAGCTCTCTCTTTTTCTGTGCTGGCTTTTGCTTCCTATGCCCTAAACTACATTTGAGATTCTTTGAAAGTCGAGAAGCCTTAGAGGACCTCACAGTGTTATAATAGCATTAAAATGAAGAGGAAGAAAGAGGTCTGGGGAGGGGTGGGAAACAAAAGCCCAAAGAAAAAACCTGAAAGAAAGCCCAGCCTTTCCACTAAACGCTTCAAGCTCTTGCTTCAGCCTCTGCAGGCAGCAATTACATTCCGAAGGAAAATGTTTTACAATTGTAATTACACATAATAGGAGGAATGTATTTTTCCTTCATCCTACTCCCATGGCGAGTCAATTTAATTTTTAAATACAAGAGACATAATTGATTTTAGCCCTAGATTAGCACTGAAAATGATCTATATGTGTTCTCGCTAATGGAACAAGAGAATTGTCCTCCTTGGAGACTTTTACCCAAACCTGTTCATGCAACAATTACTAGAGTTTGACAGGTTAGTGTTCAATGGGAGGGGTGCGGGAGGGAAACACCCCACTGATTAACAACTGAGCAAAATAATTAATAGTATGCTCTTCCCAGTTAATTATGGATTAGGCACAAATATATTATCATCATAGAGGCCACAAAGTGATGAGACTGCCTGGAGGAGCCTTGCCTGTTCCCCAGAAAATGGGCTTCCTCTGAGTGTTCCAGGGCAAACTCATTTCTCAATGGGGCTCTCATAGAAGGGGGTAGGTGGATCAGAGGGGGGACTCACTTTCTCCAGTAATGACAGACCTATCTCTTTTCTGGCAATGGTTTTCCCATCTGCCCCTCTACCAGACTGTCACACAGCTGATGGGTAAATAGAATAGGAATAGCTCAAGGCAAAGCTATGAAATAGATCATTTATACTCTGCCATTTCACTATCAAAATCTGCCTTTAAGCACAACTTCAGAGTCCAATTCCTGCTCTCACCAAGTTGTCAACTAATCTCCCCTAAAGCAGGATTAGTAACTGGGATATTAGCTTCTAAGACTGTAATTCCCAGGTGTGTTTGCATTTTAATCAATGACTGCAGCGAGGCAGATTTGGCATGGATACATCCCAGGAAACAGTGTGGAGACCTAGGTTCCAGTCCAGATTCCTCCATTGACCAACCACGCAGTTTCCAAGCTATAAAATAGGATTATATCCACCTCATGAGATTGTTGTGAAAATTAAGCAAATTACATAATATGTTGTAAAAGTCACTAATATGGTGCTTAATACCTTTGAGTGTGTCTCATGTTCAGGAGGAAATCCTTGAGTCCCAAAGGAACAAAGCTACAGTGATAATGCTATGTGACCCTGGAAAAGTCACTTCATCTATTAGGGCTTCAGTTGTATCAGCTTTAAAAGAAAAGTTGCTTATCTATATGATAGCTAAGACTCTTTCCCCTTATAAAGTTCCAAAATTTTATTTCTGCAAATGAATAGTGTTTTCCTTAAAGCAGAGGCTGTACAAATGCAAGGACCCAGCCCTCCAGTCATGAATGGAGACAGTCTTTCAAAGCATTTATTCAACTATGACTAACTCTTGAATATAGACTGTGTTGGGGTTCAGGGCATTGCAGTTGGAAGAAATAGTGTGAGTAACGTGCTGACATTTTTTGTTTGTTTGTTTTATTTTGTTTTGTTTTTGGGGGGAAATTGAATGAGGAAAAGTGTAAAGTAACAGTAAACTCTCAACTTCAACTGACTAGATAACTAATTTATAAGTCTTGCCTTTGTTGCACTGTTTGACAGTGCAACCCCCCTGATGGATTGGGATATAAAGTAAAATCTCACCACCAATTGACCTTTCTTCTCTGATATCTCATATCACCCTGCCATATGATTTTACATCACTCAAAGCATGTCATTTTATGGACATTCTGAGACATGGAAAGATACATGTGTTTCTCTCTGTGTGTGTGTGTCTATGTATGTGTGTGCTCATGTGTGCACTTTTCATATGTCCGTGTGTCTATGTTGGTATATTTCTGTGTGTGTGTGTGTGTGTGTGTGTGTGTGTGTGTGTCTATTGTGTCTGATTGTATTCCCAGATGGACTGCCTTTGGTAGATATAGGAATCACAAAACTTGTCTTTAATACTAGTGGATGTGTAATATATGGGAAATTGTCTGTATTCCTAGGAAAGCACTAGAGCCTACAGTTCACTGACTAGCTAAATTGCTTATGAGTGGTTTGATGTACCAATAATGTTCAAACTCACACACCCAAGTACACTCACAAGAGTTTCAGATGGCAGTAAACTGGGCCCATGAAACTGGCTCTAAGACAAATGGGAAGCCATGTAAAAAAGATTATTCCTATCCCAATTCAAATGACCAGATTCCTTCAAAAGTCAACTGATTAGTCCAATATCCAACTGATTAGTCCAATATTCCTAAGAAATACAGAAGATTATGAGGGCTGGAAAATTCTAAGACTATCTAATTATGTGTATTCTGATCAGACTGCTCATATGTAGGCAGAAACAGTGGTCATTTATTTGGCAGAGTATTAGAAGCAATTTTCTCCTTGAAGAACCTGAATTTCCTACCTTTCTTACCTGGATGGATAGCTTGAAGGATATTAATGTGTCTTTAATGGCTTAGAATTGAAATTGGATGGAAATAGGAATTGTTTGTGAGCAAACCCACATTTTACCATTTTACTGTAAGGAAAATTGAGCTCCCAAATAAATCAACCAAATGCTCTCTTGCCAGGAGTGCAGCATGGACCCTTATAACCCTGAACCCTTCAGTTTAGAACATCATTGACCTGTGAAAAACAAAAACAATGATACTGGAGTGTTTTAAATCTGTATTTGAAAGTGGGGGTCAGAGAATCCTTAATATCTGGGGTAGAATTAAACATGGAGTACACTCTTTGTATCATTTAAGCAAAAAATTAATTAAAATAGATTAGTTTTTTGAAATCATGATTGGCTGGCCAGGTCAAATTTGTGTAAAAAGATAACTGTACTCTGGAGCAGAGAAAAGAGGATCAGTGAATGAATGTACAGCCTGTCATGGGCAAAACATCATACCTATTTTCTTTGAGTGTGTATTCCAAAAGTAAGTTTCAGGATCACTTATGGCTTGCATTTACAAGATAATCACTACCAGATTCAAAGAAATACATTTCTTTCTCTAAATATTTTGCATTCTAGTTTGTTGGCAATCTGCCTCCTTGATATATCCTATATTTCTACCTTTCTGTGGCACTCAGCTTCCTAGGTAAGAATATTTGAAAACCTGATAGTAGCTAAGACATCTTAGGAATCCAGTTGATGATAATTTCCTTTGTCTCCCTGCTCCTGATAGAATATAAGCTTCTTAAGAAATAAGACTTACATCTTATTTTAATTCTCCACAGCTCTTAACATGATGTCGTCTAGATAATAGGCAATCAATAAATATTAGTTGAATCAATGAATACATGTCTACCCAGGGTTAAGAGTGCAAGAAGGCATTGAGTGGCCAAGCGATTAAGAGAAGCTTGCCTCTACAAGGGTGGAAACTGGATTATTGGCTTCATTAACACCTGAATGACTGGACTGATTGCTAGCCACCAAGATAAGAAATTTTCTCTGCCCCAGGTACTATGCTTAGCACTTTTCATAAATTATATATTCACAGGAAACTTGAAAAGTAACTTATTCATTTTATAGAGAAGAAAACTGGGGCACAGAATGATTAAGTAACTAGACCAAGGTCACATGGTGAGCAAGTTTTGGAGTCAGGATTTCCATCCTGACCTTTTTTCAATGACAATGCAGTTGCCTCTACCACATCACCTCTAGAAAATTTCTGGCAAATAAATCAGTTTCCCATTGTGTCTATATCACAATAAGAACAGAGATATATTCCAGTTGGATTTAATTTGAGGAGGCTTTAATAAATGAACAGTTTACAAAGGCACTTAGGTAATAGGAATAGGGAAATAAGAGATAATGCAATATCTTGAGGTTAGTTACTCCTCTCATAAAGTAGAGGGTTCAAAGGAAAGAAATAGTCACTGGGATTTGGGGACAGTGCACCCTCTTCCCTACACCTTCTCACTTCTCTTTCCTCCTCCACTGCTGGAGCAGTGACCAGCAATTGAGCATTGAACAATAGTGAGGAAACTAGGAGAATAAACTCTAATCTCCTGTTGGTGATTCCCATTGATCAAATCCAAGAGAAAGCCACAGGACAAAGGGTTCTATCTGTAGAGTGCCATGTAAGTCAGCTCCAGCTCCCCAGGTACAAAAGGGTAGAGAGTAGATCTAGAGAAGCAAACAGAAATTTTCCAGCAAACCCATCATGTAAAGTAAGAGAAAATTAAATTATGCTTTCTGTGATTTGAGGTCTTTGAAGTCAGGGAAATCTATAAAACAAGAGTAAGTCTTGGATAACTTAAAAAAAAAGAATCTATAAAATTAACAAAAAATAATTATAACTGCTGAGCTCAGTTTAAGTCTGTTTTTTTATGGAATAACTGGCATCCAGAGCAAATTTATAATGCACCCAAGATATTAATTGGAAAGCAGTTGTAACCAAGAATGAGGGCAGAGCAATAGTGGCAGCACATTTAGCACAGTGGGTAGCTCTGCTTTGTCAGATCAGAATGGCCCCCAGACTGGGAAGGATGCATTTCAATTCCACTTTAACAGCCATGGCACCCTGGAGAAGGAGTGGAAAAATGCCAGCTAACATTTTTAATTTGGCCCTCTAGAGTCGGTATAGATACCTTTTCTTTCAACTCCTTGAATCTCTGCTCTAGTCAATATACAGGCTCGAAATGTTCTCACTGACCCAAATTTTAATTAATATTACTTCTCAGCTGTGATACTAGATCCGTTTCTGCTGACCTTCGAATGCCCCTTACTTTGCATCCTGGGAGCCCCTGTAATCTTCTCTATCTACAGACTGCACTCTGGGCACCCAGCATGGGTCAGAGTGATGGGCATGGATTGGATACTGAATTGATAGAGACACTCAATATATGAATAAATAGCCAAATAAATAAACAAGCTGGAAATAATATGTCTCCCTCCAAATGAAGGGAGAATAGGAGTGAAAAGAAAATAAGAGCCAGCTTTTTTGGTTTGAAAAACCTATATTTTTCAACCATTTCTGTATTTTTGTTGTTAAGAAAATGTATTACTTACATTTTCCTAGTGTCACTGAAATATCTGAAGGCAGTTTAGATAGAAAGAAGTGGCAAGAGAATGTGAAGGAATTGAGCAAGTATAGAAACTGGGAGGAGAGAGATGAATGACTATTATATTTAGTTTTCAGTATTTAATTATTTTTTAGTGGTAGAATTCTCTTTTCTTATGTTCCCATCTGTGATCCAGCCAGACTCCAGGGTTCACAGGGCTAGGGTGTCTTTCATATTCTTTGTTTATCCCCCTGCGAAGCTTATCACATATGTGATACTCCATGTAACTGACAAAAGGCAGTGGTCAAATCCTTTGCCCTTGCAGCTAATTGTGGTACATATGACTATACAGGAATTTCTCTGAGGCTATTCGAAAGCACTTGGAAAAGCAAGCAGTTGGGAAGGGTTAGTGACAGTCAAGCCTTTCCTGAATTTGATTTCTTTAAGGATGCAAAGGAATAAAATGGAGCTGGGATAAATGATTGAGTAAAGGAATCAGTGGAGGGCAATTTACTATTAGAAGAGTTTTTAGACAATTTGTATGCTATGCTCCAACAATTGCTGGGACTTTTGTTTTATTATAGGAACTTCCAATCTATATAGAAACCAAAGGTTTAGATATGAAAGGGAAAATTAATTCTACCACAAGGTTTACTCTGCCAGCTAAGCAATCTGAGGCAACCACAGATTTATATTCCAACCACTGCCTCTGCATAGGTAATTATATTAACAAGTGTTTTCAAATTGCCTCATTGTTTCTCAGAATCATTTATAGCTTCTTAAATTTTTAATAAAACACTATTTTTTAAGTGCCTGTCATTTCTCATGGACTACTATAGCTTTTTTGCTTCATAGTATGCATTCTTTGGAGAAGAAAGTTCTGTTTTGTTTGTGTTGTTTTTGTTTTGTTTTGTCTTCCTTCTTGTGTATTCTATTTGGGATTATGTGGCTTTGTATACAGAATACAGAGAACTTCTAGCTACTTATTTCATCAAATACCTAGGGG
The DNA here is from genome assembly GCF_007474595.2 of Lynx canadensis. Classification (NCBI taxonomy): domain Eukaryota; kingdom Metazoa; phylum Chordata; class Mammalia; order Carnivora; family Felidae; genus Lynx; species Lynx canadensis. Next base: position 29,847,319 of record NC_044314.2, on the reverse strand, counting down.
ATATAAAATCTGGAGTTGACATCAAGCCTGTCAAGTTAGAATTAGCATGACACTGGGTTAGAAGAGAGTTGGGGTAGGGAAAAGCAGGGCTGAGAAAGTTATCATGTTTATGGTTGACCTTTCAGAACATTTCCTCTAGGAGTTATGGTCTTGCTTCTTATGCTCTAAGAAGAATTGACCCACACTGCAATGCACCTGTCCATTTTTTTTTTCCTCAGCTTCTACCTAGACTATTGGATCACCAGTCAATAGCAGAGGCAAGCTATAACTTTTTCCTATGTGTCAGGACATAGCACAGTTTAGGTTAGCACATTTTCTTAGTAAAAGTGAAAAATTTTCTGATATAGAAAATTGGGTATGTGTGGTTTTTAGTTATTTGTGGTCAACCACAATCCAGAAGCACATGATCCTGCTTATGACATATAGTCAGAAGGTCAATAGTTGCCTAACCCTACATCACAATGCCTATGTGATTCACCTCATTTTGTCTCATCAAATTTTAGGCATTTTATCATCTTACATCACCACAAGAAGAAGGGTGAGTACAGTACAATATGATATTTTGAGACAGAGAGAGACCACATTCATATAACTTTTATTACAGTATATTGTTATAATTGTTTTATTATTAGCTATTATTAATTTCTTACTGTGCCTAATTTATGAATAAGACTTTTTCATAAGTATACATGTATAGGAAAAACATAGTATATTTAGGATTGGGAGCTATCCACAGTTTCAAGCATCTGCTGGGGGTCTTGGAATGTATCCCTTGCATATAAGGGGGACTACTGTATAAAATTATACATAAAATAAAAAATTCATAAACCATGCTTATATAAATCCAGTGATAGATGGTCTATGTTTTGGTAGAAATAATTCAGTTGGAAATGCCTCAAGCTATACAAATCTAAAAGCTCTTTCAGGCATCTACCCTCTTCCCATAGTAAAAACCAAACATGAACTATATATGATAAGAATCAATTTCTTTTTTTTTTTTTTTTTTTTTTTTTAATTTTTTTTTTCAACGTTTATTTATTTTTGCGACAGAGAGAGACAGAGCATGAACGGGGGAGGGGCAGAGAGAGAGGGAGACACAGAATCAGAAACAGGCTCCAGGCTCTGAGCCATCAGCCCAGAGCCCGACGCGGGGCTCGAACTCACGGACCGCGAGATCGTGACCTGGCTGAAGTCGGACGCTTAACCGACTGCGCCACCCAGGCGCCCCAAGAATCAATTTCTTTTGACAAAGACTTAACTATCTCTCTGTAACCTAATTCCTGCACTTAACTTCCTTCCTTGCCACCATCCATTAGTCTTCTAGACTAATACTCTGTTACATGTGGTTTAATTCAGTTTCCTCTATTTGTTTTCTAACACTAAGGATAAAACCTTTAATTTCGGGAAGGTAAGATTTTCACTAGAAATACTTCTCCTGATTTGTGTTACATCTATCTCACACATGGAGACCTCCTACCTAAACTGCCCAAACCAATGCCATCCCTACCACCTACAGGCACACGCACTCGCACACACACAAACACACATGCACAACATTCAGACCAACCACTATGCAGGGCTTGAAAAAACATGTGCAGGGCTTGAAAAAAAAAGTAGAAATTTAGGTCCACACTCTTTACATGTAGGCATTTAAAAGTAAGTCAAGCTAATAAAATACTAAATAACCATGTTCTATTCTCTAGCCTGGGCAACTGTGCTTTCATAATGATCAGGAAGAGCAAGTTTCAACTGAAAGTTCTTTAAATTCTTTGGAGTTTCACAGGAGAATGATAAGTGGAGACACAGCTTCTTGGTTCCTGACACACAGTTGTTCGTTTTCCTTCTTCCCATTGCTCTCCACCCCCACTCCTGACCTGATCTAGTCATAAACTGTCAAAAAGCTTATATCCACATTTGTGGATACTCCATCCTGCATGTCCAAGCTCTGTGCACCCTTTGCAAAAGGTGCTTTCTAGGTCACTCTTTGCACCTAAGAGTGTACACACTAGTTCCAAGGTGCAGCATTAGGAGTGGGGAGCCAGGGTAGCATGGGACCCTGGAGCAGACCCTGGAGCAACCCCAGAATTCTTTGGGCAGGATACTCCAGGGTCCCAGAATCTGGAGAGTTATCTAAAAGTGAGGGATATAGGCTACTGATGCACATTCTTTCTGAACCCATAGACTCACTTTAAAGAACGGAATCCTGGAAAAGGCTGAGATTTCTCAGATCTAAGGATGGAGTTTCATGTACAGACTGACACCTGAAAATTGTAGCTAAATGAAGTGACTTTTGTTCCCATGTAGAAAAGTCTGACTCCTTATATATTTTAAGCCTGGGCTGGTTTGTCCTGCAGTTCTAGGTATGTCATAGGCTGCCTTAACTTGAACGTGGAAGAAATCCACATTGCGCACTTCTATTGAACGCCATCAGAACAATCCACCATATAGACAAGGTGTTAGAAAAGCATGTTTTCTAATAATTTTTAACTACTTGAGTTGCACTAATATATAGCTGAAGAGTCTGCATCTCACAGGTTGAACTGGAATTAAGAGACTCTGATCTGTGCTTGGAACTGGCTCACATTCCGGTGGATTTCCGAATTTGGCCTTATGGCATTTTTTTACATGCAAAGCATACTGAACAAGAGTTCTGTTTTATAAATGCACAGATTCTTTCCCCCTCTTATCATCACTCTTTTTCCCATAAAGACTTATGAAATAGAGAACCTAACGTAGAAGATGCATTTTTTCCCCTAACTCCTTTCATGTTCATTGTTTAAAACATACATGCAGAGTATTATATCTTCTGGACACTAAAGTCGTCCTCTTGACAGTGCATGGCGAAGATAGAAAGGCTTCCCATCCTCACTTCTTAAGACAAAAATCTTCAACTCAGAGAAACACCAGCACTATTTCCTAAGACACATCCAAAGATTTACTGCCACAATTGATTTCTAGTGTCCTCTAGGGAGCAATGGTGGTCTTAGGCAAAGGAATTTTGGACAATTGATAAAATAAAGAAATGTAAACATTGTGTTTTCTTCTCCCCTCATTTAGTGTTATTCCTCTTATTCTTTGTGGCTCTTCCTCTGGCTTCTCATGATCCATAAATCTTTCTACTGCTTCTCATGGCACAACTTCTTTTTAAAAAATGTTCTTTTATCAGTCATCTACACCCAGTATTAATTTAATTGATTTATTATATTTATTCATTAGTTATTGGGTGTTTTCATACACTAGGACCTTTACAAGATTCAGAAAATATGAAAATTAATGTACTAGTATATGAGGCTTTTGTGAATTACTAAAAATTGGGAAGTTTCCTGAAGAGAAACCATGTGCCATACAATTTACTGTCTACATAAACATGACTTGACTATCATCTTGTTTTCATTAGCATAACTTTACTATTCCAGGAGACTCTTTTCCAGAAAGATAAAAGTTCCAAATAACTTTATTGCTTATTCCTGAATCTTTGGAAAGATCTGTCAACTTGTCAACAGAAAGCATTAACTGATAGTTTACAGCCCAAGATTCTTTTAACCCCTTGCCTCAAATGTACTCCAACCCTAAACTATTATATCATGAGCCTTACTCAATCCTAATAAGTCCTCTGCACTTAACCAGATATAAAAATTTCAATAAGTTTAGTGGCTTTGCATGTTTCTCTTTTGAGGCAGTAGTTATCCTTACCTCGATGGACAGGAAATTTAGCTTTGTCTTAACAACAGGCTGTTCTGGCAATATTTGGGAGGTGGGTATTTGATAGGTTATGTGAGTTCCTATTTTGGGGACCTATGCTATTGAAGAATTCAGGAACTCATTACTCTCCATTGCTTAAAGTGACCTACATTCTTGGAAACTTCCCGGTTCATTTGCATTGAATGCTCTGGGATTTTCTGCTCAATCCATTTTGGGAAATGAGTGTCTGACTCTCTTGCTTATGTGTCAAGTCTAATGATTGTGTAACCATGTGTTAGATTTTCATCCCCTCAAGCTATTGAGATTGATCACAGATGGACAAAAATACCAGCTTCTCACAAGCCATAATGATTTTGTTTGTGAAAGGAGAAACAAATGAATCCTGAGCCAGCCTTTCATTCAAATGTATATGAAGAGATCATAGCCTGCAAGAACTTCTTTATCTCTGTATTTAAATATCACCCATCCCTCCTCCTGGCTACAGAAATAAGCAAAGTACTATGCCTGTCACAATTAGATTTGAATTCCCCAATATTAATGATTGTTGTCCTAAAAATGGTACATAGCATTGTCAACTGCTGTCATCTACAACTTGACGTGAATTAGTTTGTTAGGGATTTGCCATGTGGCAGGAACAGAAGACTAGACATTGAAAGGAAAGCCAGAATAAACAGAGATAGAAGGAGGAATAATCTGAAGTCTGGAAGCAGAAGAGCCTGAAAGCCATGAATGAATCTGATTTGGAGATGGAAAAAACTGACACGGCTTTTGTGCATACTTGCACCTCCACAATTTTCTCAAGGTTACTGTGGAAACCTTTTTGATATCCTCACTGATGAAGTGTTCTGTCCATTGGAGGTGAATTTGATTTGGGGAAATAATAATAAAAAATATTAATCAAGACTTAGAAGAAAGGTGACTTTATGGGATGTAATTTTGAACCCAAAAGTAACGTTGGAGAGAATTAATCAGATTATTTTTATTATTGTTGCTGTTATAGTTTCTTGCCTTTGAACTTGCTTCAAAGACAAATAACACAGACATACGTGTGAACCTACAAAGCTGACTTCTATGAAGGGTACGCTTTATTTAGGATATGAAATTCTCTTCACTTGTTTAAAATCAGCTTGAATTTTGTAGTTCAATTTCATACAAAAACGAAATTCAACTAACTGGGAATTTTTTTTAAGAATTAAAAAAAATTTTAACGTTTATTTAGTTTTGAGAGAGAAAGACAGAGTGTGAATGGGGGAAGGGGCAGAGACAAGGAGACAGAATCTGAAGCAGGCTCCAGACTCTGAGCTGTCAGTGCAGAGCCCAACGGGGAGGGATGGGGGGGCTTGAACTCACTTACCTCGAGATCATGACCTGAGCCAAAATTAGACACTTAACCAACATAGCCACCCAGGCACCCCACCCCCCTTTTTTAAATCAAATTTATTCATATCAGGAGAATTTCACAAAAGATAGGATTAATAATATTATTTGGAAAATCATATTCTCTCAGTGGGTTTATTTACTAATGTTTAAACCAGGGCCTAGTTGTTATGATTCTTTACTTACTTTTTATATATGGTTTGGAGAATTCTCTGTGGTTTAGTTGCCTTCTTGTTGGAATACTTTTCCACAAGTGTTTTTATGGAGAATCTCAATTTATCTGAAGCCTGTTAAACATGAAGTTTTGCACACCTGAGATCTTGTATAAGGCTGTGAAAAAGCTTAAAATACCTTCATTTCACCTTTATATTTAAATAAGAGTTTAGCCAGATATAAACTTCTACATTGAAATCACTGTTTGGAGGCACCTGGGTGGCTCAGTCTGAGAAGCATCCGACTTTTGACTTTGGCTTAGGTCATGATCTCACAGTTCCTGAGATCAAGCCCCAGACTGGGCTCCATGCTGAACATGGAGCCTGCTTAAGATTCTCTCTCTCTCTCTCTCTCTCTCTCTCTCTCTCTCTCTCTTTCTCTCTGCCCCTACTCCACTCACACACATGCTCTCTCTCTCTCTCTCTCTCTCTCAAATAAATAAATAGAAATTACTGTTTTTCTCTTAAGATTTTGAACATATTACTCTGTTACATTCTTATTTTATGTGCTGCTGGTTAGAAGTTTGTCATCAATCTTGGGGAGCCTGGGTGGTCCAGTCAGTTAGCATCTGACTTCAGCTTAGGTCATGATCTAGCAGTTTGTGGGTTCATGCCCCACATCAGACTCTGTGCTGACAGCTCAGAGCCTGGAAACTGCTTCAGATTCTGTGTCTCCCTCTCAAAAATAAATAAACATTGAAAAAAAAAAACCTTTAAGAAGTTTGTCATCGATCTGACACTCACTCCTTGTACATTACCTACTCATTCATTCTGGAAACTTTCCAAATTCTCTCTTTATGTTTGGTGTTCTTAAATTTCAATCAAATTTTTCTAAGTTAATAATCCTTCCCTCCCCCCCTCCTCCCTGCCTTATATCTCCTGTTTGGTAATGTTGAGTACTTTTAGTCTACATTAAAGAAATATTTGTTTAATTCTGAGAAATTATCAACATGGTTTTCTTCCAATATTTTCCTCTTTACCAAATGAGCTTTCCCTTTTCTTTCTGTGAAACATATTTTTTTTAAATTAACATTTCCATTTCTATCTTCTTTCTCTACTTTTTTCTTCTATAATTGTTGTTTTTGTGCTTCTTCATATCTCAGTGTTTCTTGATCTGATATTTAAATTTATTAATTGATTATTAAGCTTTATACACACTGCTATTCAATTAAACTATTGAATTCTTTATTTTCACTCAAATTTTTCATGCCAGATAGTGCCTTGATTTCATTAGGATGTTTATTATGCTAGTTTAAAAAACGGTTGTTAATTTTTCATTTGGTATGAGTTGTTCCAGTTTGTGACTTTTTTTATAATAGTGATGATGCTTATATATTTGTTTTGTTTGTTGGTTGGTTTTCTATTAGCTCATATTCCTCTGGAATAATGGGGACTTGGCTTATATGAATGAGGAAAACTATGAAGCTCCAGAGCATATTTTGAATCCATTAATTGGTTTTGGAAAAACAGGAATGGAGGGAAATGTGCTTTAGCTTGAATGTTCTCTATTGTTAAAATCTGAACTCAACTAAACCTATTTGCATATGTTCCCCCACAGGTGACTTCCCTTCAGAGAATTCCTGTTACCCTCTGCTCCAGGTACTAAGATTTTTCCAAGAGTTGCTTCATATTTATAGTTATGTATTTCTTGGGAATATGTGGCTAGGGTTAGGTATGCTCAGGGATTTGTAGGTCTTCTTGCACATGTTGTCTGCTTGTAGTCCCCATGGAGGCTCTTCCCTACCAACATTATAGCTGCCATCCCTGGCTGGCATTGAAAGGTGCTGCCTCTCTTTGCTGATACCTCATAGTGACTCCAGCTGGTGTTGGAACTCCCAGGCATTGTAGGAGAAAGAAAAACACAAAACTGAGTTTTTCCCCGCCTGTTCTCAATGTGACATGTTGTTCTCATTCATTTTAAGCTACTGTTCTCCTGAAAAAAGGATGCAGCAATCTACTTTTTTCAGAGGTTTCTATAATTTTGTTTTCATAAGGTAAACTATATCTACAAGAAGAAAGTAGACTATTGGCCTGCTAATTTAATAAGTCCCAAGGGCTGGTAAGGAAGGGGAAAATATTATATAATTTCCAATATTGTGTTTTTCTATTATCTATGTATCATTTCACTTTACATTGAGCTTTCTGTCAGACCACAGATCTATCATGAGTGATTATCAGATTTAGAGCCATATGTCATGTCTCTAATAGTTTTAAATATGCTTGGATATTGAAGAAGCAGCATTGCTAATGGTTAAATGGAATGTAAATAACCACAAGAGTGAGCTCAGTGGAATCCCTGTAGAAGGTCAGAGAGAGGGTTAATTGTTATGAAGTGGGCTGATAAAGGCATAATGATGTAAGAATAATATTTGCACACATAACACACATAAACAATATTTGCATGATCCTTATGAGAACACTTTGACATAATAAGTACTACCATTCCCTGTTTATAGATAGTGAAACTGAGTTCCAGAGGACATAATACAATTACGTGTTGTGTTGAGATCACATAGCATAGCTAGCAAGCACTCTCAGACTCCAAAGGCATTGCTCTTTTGAGCTTGCCATAGCCCCTATTATGAAGGAAATTCACCTTAACAGTTTATATACATGAGTAGGTAAAATTGACATTTACAAACATAAACACGGTCACTTTGTGTTATGTCCAATCAAATCAGCCCATACACTGAAAGGAGAGGACCCCCACCACTGCAGTGATGACCACTGTCTCTTTTTTGTGGTAACAAACGTTCCCTTCACATTAGGGTTTAGATGATCAGGACTGTCCTATGAGGTAAGATAGAGTGGAGCAGTAGTGGCTCTTCCCAAAGAATGAAAGCTACTCTAACTCCAAATAAATGGAGCACTTCAAAAGTGAATTTAAGAAGATGAAAGTGTTTTAGATAAAATAATAGACTCAGGTAAGGAAACACAGCTCTGAAATTTATTTTCGGTATTGTCAGAGAGTTCTGGTATTACAAAGTTTCACGAGCAATGTTAACAGGAATGTCAGAAGGCTGGTCTGCTTGTCTGATTGTAGCAAGCTTCCTGCTGTGGATGTGGAATGAAAACGCCTGAATTTCCAGCAGAAGCACTCATAATGGAGCATACAGTTATGGCTTCACATGAAAAGTAATGTATGGTGCAAAAGATAACGGAGAGGAGTACAATACGATCTGCACGCGTTCCTGGGTTTATAGCCAATCAAGTGGAGTATTAAAATCTGAGCACACTTAATTAAATGTCTCATTTTGAGTAGTGTGATGAATAAGGGTCATGAAATGGTTAGTGCTGAGAACTGAAAGTCAGATGCCCTAGATTCCATTCCAAACACCATCTTCAATTCAGAGTTGGGATTGAGAGGCATGAATTCAAGCTTCTGCTTACTCACACCTTGCCTCGAATCCTGCAACATAAAGTCTAAGTTACTACTGCATCTTGTTGAACTTCACATGCAACTAGAAAGCATAACTTAGCCTGTTGGTTTTGAAGAGAAAAAGAGAAACTGAATCACTCAATTTATCAGGTGTAGAATGCCTTGTTTCTATCATTGAAATTTTTTCCTACTTATAAGACTTTTTTTCAAAAGGCAAATTACACATTTTTAAAGGTTGTTTGTTAAGGAAATGGGAAGTGTCTTGGTAACTGAAGTTGTTGTCTGCAAAAAATTGTGGGGGGAAATGTTAGAAATTCACCGTTTATTTTTTTAAGTTTTTATTTATTTATTTTGAGAGACAGAACACACATGAGTGGGGGAAGGGCAGAGAGAGTGGGAGAGAGAGAACCCAAGCAGGCTCTGCATCGTCAGCATGGAGCCCAAGGAGGGGCCCAATCTCACCAACCATGAGTTCATGACCTGAGATGAAATCAAGAGTTGGACACTTAACCAAATGAGCTACGCTGGTACCCCAGGATTTCATCCTTTAAAGGGTCATTAACATTGAAAATGTAACTAGTCTAGTTTGGATATTTGTTTGAATTCAAATGTTAGGCTTCTAGAAAGCCAAGCCAATATATGATCTTCCATTAATCTCATCTAGGTGTTAGAAACTCATTTAATAAACCCTCAAGTTTCATTGGTTAAATGTCTGCCATATTTTAGATTTTGTGTAGGATTCTTGGTGTTTTAAATTTATATGTACCCTGGTTCCTATATTCTTCAAAAGTTTTCTGCAAAATTTAGAGTTAACATAGTCACATGAAGAGATTCTTAACACTATAAGATAATTTAGGAAAAGTGTCTCATAAGTATGGCATTTAGTAATCAAACACGGAATCAAAACTATGTAATCAAAAATTACTTAGTACTCACTTTGTATAGGACAATGAGGGGCTGCTATGGATGATAAAGCAATTTAGTAGTGGAAATCTTGGTTCTCCCCATTTCTCCCTGCCACAAGTGCACTTCCTTAGCTATTATGTAAATATTCAAATTGTTCTAAGTGCTTTTAGAAATAAAACCTTCGCTTCTATAAAGGCAAAGAATAATCCCTTCCTCTTGTAAAGCACTTGACAATTTTCAAAGCACTTTTATATTCATGATCTCACTTCATATTCACAGCAGACCTATAAAATAAGTAGGGCAGGTGTTACTACGTACATATATTTTCCACCTTAGAACCTGAGGTGTAAAGAGATTGCTACTTTCCCAAAGACACAGCAAATAAGTGATGGAAAAGAGATTAGAACAAAACCATTCTAACTTATAATATGGTGTTCTTTTTATAACAGTACATGAAGGAGTCAGTGTTACTTGAGAGAAAACAGAACAGAAGAGAGAAAAGAGATTAAGAGGCAGTAATCAGACAAAACTAATGACCAGCTTTTCTTGTCTCCAAATATTCTTCATTCCATCCTGCCCACCTTTGATTGCTGTTACCATTCTTGTTCGAGATCCACTTATGTCCTGTCATATTTATAAAATTTTTGCAGATCATTTCAGACTCTACTTCGGGCCCTTTGAATTTGATTAGCACTTTTCTATGAAATGGAAACAGGAATCCCTCCTCTGTTGGTCATTTGACTATATATTCTCTCAAGTTGCTATTTTATAGTTTCATACCTCCATGATTAGATGATAAGCTTCCTGCAGACAAGTAGCAGAAAATAAACCATTCTACTCCTTTAAAATCTTTAGAGCTATACAAATAGAAATACACAGGAGGGAAAGTAGGTCTTTAAGAGATCTCACCGAAGCAAAATATAGTTTGCCTGATTTTATCCTGACCTGCTGCCTGTATTTCCTACTTAACACATACTTTGCTAATACATCAGTGTAAAGCTGTACTCAAACATGGTTGCCACTAGCATCTGTAGTTATTCAAATCTAAAATTTTAAAACAGATTTATTAAAGTGTAATTGACATAGCTTGCACACAGTTAAAATGTACAACTGGTAACTTTGATGTATGTATACACGTATGAAACCATCACTACAATCAGAATAATGAACATAACCATTCCCCACAAAAGGTTTTTTCATGCCCTTTGTCATTTATCCCTCCCAATCCTCCAAGGCTGGTGCAGTGTGCCCACTTTATCTACACCTTTAGCAAGGCCAAGGGGGATCCCTTAAGCTTCTTGTCCCTCCAGCCACACTTTCTGAGTGCTGTGCAATGGGCATAGCCTGTGGGTGTTGGATTTAAGCCTACTCAATGCCCCTTACCAAACCCTGTAAATTTTGAGGCTTATTCCCATTTTTGCATGCATGAATAGTTCATTTTTTATTGTTACTTATTTTACTGTATTCCATTATATGAATCTACTACATAATTCTTTATGTAATCACTTCCTGGTGGATTATTGGGTTGTATCCATATTGGCCTATTACAAATATAGCTTCTGTGAATATTCTTGTACAAGTCTTTGTATGACTAAATGCATCCATTTTTCAGGGGTGGGGGAACTATCTAGGAGTGGAATGGCCAGGTTACATGGCAGTTATATGTTTAACATTTTAATAAAATGTAATATTTTCCATAAAATGTAATATTTTCCATTAGCATTAACTTGGCTTTGAGGATGAGATAGATTTATCAAGATAGTATTAATTTCTTGCTTTGTTATTGAAGACAGTTATAAGAATTGTTGGTGTCAATTGCTTTTTCAGCATCTGCAGAGATACAATTTTTCTCCTTAGATTATTAGTAAGATAAATTGTATTAATAGATTGGCAATATTGAACCAATATTGAATGTTCTCAGAATAAATCATTCTTAGTCATCATTTTTAAATGTTTTGCTGAATTCTGCTTTTCAACATTGTACTTAAGTTTTGCAAACATACATAAATAAGGTTGATGTGTGGAAGTTTTGCAGTTGTAGGGGTTTACTAGTAAAACTACACTTATTTCATAAAAATGCATTGATAGATGTACTTTTTTTCCTATGTTCTGGAATATTTTATGTGACATTAGTTTATCCTTTATATGTGAAACCAACAGAAGATTAAATTTTTTTGCCCCATATTTTCTTGTTCAGATTTAGAAGGGAATCTAGTAAGAATTTCTCTATCTGCTGGGACATTTTTGATTGAGAACTGAAACCACTTGCCTCCATGTAGCTTAATTATCAGGGCTGAAGATGGAGACCACCTATGTCAATCTGACTTTACTGTTGGCTCAAAAAAATTCTTGCACAGGAAGACAAAGCTATACATCAACAAATAACTTATCCAGTTTTTTCACCTTCTCAAATAGCTATTCTGATAAACAATGGATTGTTTACCTGGGCAAGCAGCTTACTTAACAACAGCAGATCAAGACTTGTTTCTTGGCTTTCATCTCATTGTGTCCAACAATCCTAACATATTAGGTTACAAACTTTGCCTAATCCCAACCTGTTACCCACCTGGATAGACCCATCTTAAACTGCTTGATCCCAGACTGCAAAGCGTTATGCACCTCTGCCCTTGACCTCCCCATTTTGAGATATTACTAAGATTCGGTCAAGGCTGTATTTTCTCTTTCTACAGTCATTTAATGTACTTAGACTTTGCTTAATCAGCAGGTTATTCTGGTGATCTTTGGGGGAGCGGACGGTTGATATCCGTTTTCATTGTATTCTTCCCTTTTTATTGCTGTACTTAAAATATTCCCACCTTGTTTCTTGAATAGTTTGCATGGTAGCCTTATTTTTTTATCTCTTTATAATTTATACTATTTTCTGTTTTTTAGCTACAAAGCTTTTTTTTTTTTGAGTACATCCAAAATGGTATTCCATAGGCTATTGTATTTAACTCCTTTAACACAATTATTTTCTAGAAATTTCACAAAGCCAATTTCTACTTTCACTTGTCCCAAGAGTTGAATATTTACATTATTTTTATATACATAATTTACTGATTTTTAGTTAAAGGCCCTGTTGGCTTTTTGGTTCTAATTTCAATTTTATTTTATTTTGTATAAAAACACAATTTTTAATATTTCCAATTTAAAAATATCTACTAAAGTTTTTTTCAGTGGCATTATATATATAATATACATATTCATTCAATTTTTATGATGTTCATGAAATTTCGGTAAAAAAAGCCATAGCCTCTATTTTCAAGATACAGAGATTGTTATATGTAATAATATACACATAAATTTATGACATTCAGTTTATTTATATACAACAAATTTCTATATCACATGTTATTTATGCTATAATATGCAATAATTATTTATATAATTAAAATGTTTACCTTATTAATTTTACTATTAATGATTACCTTTACTTCTTTTACATAGACTCTGTCTGGAATGACAGCTGTGAAATAAAATTTCAAACCAGTACAATCCTCCCTGTATTTCTATTTTTCTCCTCATATTTGGTGCAATTTTTGCTTTGTGTATGTTGCTGCTGTTATTTGATGCAGTGATAGTCATAACCTAAGTTTTTATAAAATGCCTCTTGTCTTGATTGATGCTTTTTATGTGAATTCTAGTATTTAAATTTTTTTAATGTCTATTTATTTTGAATGAGTGTGCACAAGTATGTGTGCATGTGCAACCATTGGAAGAGGCAGAGAGAAAGAGAGAGAATCCCAAGGACACTCCATGCTGTCAGCACAGAGCCCAATGTGGGGCTTGATCGCACAAACTGTGAGATCATGACCTGAACCAAAATCAAGAGTGAGACACTTAACCAACTAGGCCACCCAGGTGCCCCTATTTTTTAAAATTTCTATTTATTTATGACAGTATTGCCTTATATAAGTTTTCTATCATTTTATTTTTATATTTTAATTATAGCTTTGTTTTAGATATGTCTTGTGAACATATCAGGAAGCTGGGTTTTATGATTACTAGAAGAATTTTGTTAGCAAGTATTAATATGATCATAGATATTTTGTCCAGTAATTATGTTGATAGCCTTCTAAAACACAGGCTTACTGCTATATTCCTGGAATAAATCTAATCTTTTTTGAAGTGTATTATTCTTTGATATCTGTCTAGATTCAACTTGTCCATTTTTTGTTAGACTCTTACATGTATATTCCTAAGTACGATTGATCTATCTATACATTTGTATTCTATATATTACTTTTCTTACGTTGGTTAAGGTCTGGTATCCCACTCACAATGTGGGATAATTTATACAACATCAGGATTATCTGTTTTCCAATAGTTAGATAAAACTCAACTGTGAAACTTTGGTTCTAGAATAACTTTTAGTGTTGACCTTTCATTTTGTTATTGTTTTATGTTTCATTAACTTTCACTGCTTATTATTTTGCCATCTTTATACTTTCTTTTGACTTATGCACTGTATTCTTTCAAAACTTTTCAATGAATTTATTGACGTACTTTAAGATTATAAATTTTGATAATAGTTTCACATGTTCCCCTCTGGCTGTGGTAAGATATTTTAGCAGACAGTTTGTTCTGAGGGTTGATAGAGGGAGGTAGGTGGGGGATGGACTAGGTGGGTGATGGGTGTTAAGGAGGGCACTTGTTGCGATGAGCAATGGGTATTGTGTGTAAGGGACAAACTACTGAATTCTACTTCTGAAACCAATATTGCACTGTATATTAACCAACTAAAATTTAAATAAAAAATACAGGAGCAAGTCTTCCCAAGGTGGACTATTCCAAATTCAGAAATACTTATTTTACAAACCCAGTAAAACAATTACCTGCCCGGTAAATCTTAGAACAACAGAGCATTGAGAGGATGAGTACTCCTTTCTTCACCTCTTCACCAATGGTAATGTCAAAGACATTAGGTTCTTTGTCTTCCTCCTCATTCTTTTATTATTTTTCAGATAGCGAGAATAAAGGTAGAAAAAATAAAATTTCTTTTATAGAAGTAAAAAAAATCATGTTTTAGCACACATTTTAGGGAGTCTATGAAACACACATTCCTCCCTTATGCCCATTTAACCCAGTCAAGTAATCCTAATTAATGTAATTAAACTATGGATCAAATTCACTTTACCTGTGTATAGTTTGTACTGGGGCATATGACCAAATTCTGGGCAATGAGATGTGAATGGATGTCTACTGGGGGACTTTGAGGAAAGATTTAATTGTTCTTATAAAGAGAACTGCTGTAAGAAAGAGTCTCTTTATGCAATGAATGCTGGCACATTGGAATACAATACCTGGAAATGAAGCAGACCCCTTGCAAACCTGGGAGAGAACTGAAAACAAATCCTACAATCTGAGAATATCATGGCAAATCAATCTAAGGAAACGCAGGGCCCTGATGATGTACTTGAACACCTGAAGTAATCCTTGAAATGCCCATCTCAGGATTCCTTGTTGTGGGAGATTATTAAAACAGTTTGATCCTGAAGCCTGTGATACTTTTTAACCAAATTATCATAAATAACATAGGAGAATTTATTTGCTTTTCCATAATTTTCTAGACTGTTTGTAATTTCAGTTTTGTCTTTTCTTTGACCCCACGAAATATTCAGACAGAGAATCCTTAATTTGCAAGAGATTAATATTTGAAGGCTATTTTATATTAAGAATTAGATTAGATTATGATCAGAGATTATAGACTATAAGATTTTTCTTTTTGAAAATGTTTTATTTATGGATGGGATGTGAATGATTACTGTAAATATGTCCTAAATATAAGAAGAAATGTCTTTTCTCTTCTTGTAGGATCCAATGACGTACACATTGAATATTTGTGTATGCCAACCCATAAAATCTCATTTATTGACTGTATTATTCTATGCCTCTGTGCCCTCACTTATTTCTTGTCTATTATATCTGTGCAATTCTTGATTGTGGTGTAATAAAATCTTCTCCCATAATTGCATTTTTATCAAGGTCAATGTGCATTTCTAATATTTTGCTTTATATATTTAGCTGCTATCTTCCTGGTGCATGCAACTTTATGACTTTTATATCTTCTTCATAAATTGTTCCTTTTATCTTTGTGTAATGTCCTTCAATACCCTCCTCAGTACTTTTAACCTTAAATCTTACTTTCTTTGGTATTAAGTTTAATACTCCTGCTTTGTTGTGTTTGCATTTGCCTGGTACATTCTTCCATCTCTTTGTTTTCAAACTCTTTTATTACATTGTTTATTTTTATAAGTAATATATAGCTAAAAGTTTACATTTTATTCAGTCTGAGATTTCTGCCTACTTGAGGGTAATATGGAAACACACTACTGAATGTTTACCACTTACTTTACTTTGCTATGTCCTCATTTTATTTTTCTTCATTTTAGCTTAATTCCTTTAGTTACTAGTCATTCTACTTTTCCCCTTGATAAATCAGAAATTTGACTGGTTTATTGACTTTTCATTCCTGCAGTTGCTTTCCTCACTTTCCCTGCATTTTAATCATGCTCATTTATCTATTATTACCTTTAACAAATGCTTTTAATTTTTTCCCTATCAAGATCCTCATCCCTTACAGGAAAGTTTAGAATGCTTTTATTTCCCCCACTCCTTGATATTTTATGACTCCTGGGATCTGCTGAAATATTTTAGTACTTTATGTAACTGTAGGAGCACTGTATTTTTCCTTGTACTCTGTCTTTTCTACTTCACAAATCCATATTTACTAATTACATTGTATGTAATAATCTCTCATAATCAGTTTAGCTTTCACTGTATTTATTGCAAAGCTCTTTGTCTATGATTTCCTGCTCATTTAATACTTCCTCTACATTGAGATTTCAGATTCGATTCATTTGGTGTTTAATGTTCCTCCTCAGATCATTTCTTCTTATGGGAACTTGATGAATATATTCTCTGAATTTTTGCATATTCACACTAAATTTTTTTTGATCGAATAGGCTAATGATATCTTGCTAGGAATAGAATTCCAAGTTCAAAGTCCTTTTAACTCCATAGAGCAAAAATGATCATTCCACTATGCCTATCAGCACACTTTTTATGTAAAGACCCAGATAATAGTTTGGACTTTGCAGACCAGTCTCTGTCTCTACCACTCAACTTTGTAGTTGTAGCACAAAAGCAATGATTGGCAATATGTGAACAAATAGGTGTGCTATGATTCAGTAAATCTTTACAAAAACAGACACCAGGAGAATTTAGCCCATGGGCCATTGTTTTCCAACCCTGTTTTAACTTCTACTCCCATGCCAGTCTGACTCCTTTTACCTTTGTAAATATTTTGTTCTTAAAAAAACAAAAAGTTCTTGCAAAAATGTCCCTTTATTATTTGATTCGGAATATTGTTAAGATATGGTAAGGCATGTGTCTTTTTGTTTACTGCTGCTTTGAAATTAAGTGATATTTCAAATTGCACAATTTTTTTCAGCATAAGAAAACTATTTTTTATTATTTTGATATGCATGATCTGTGTTTTAAAGTTTTCTTCTTCAATAATGGGAACTCCTGTTATTGGCATTTTAGGGATCCTGAATATCTGTCCTCCACATTTCTTTTCCTCGTGCTTTCCATCATTTTGTATTTTTTCCCTACATTTTCTTGCACTTGACCTTTTAGATCATCCATTCATGTCTCATATCAGTCATCTACAGTTCAATTTAATGCTGCATAGTAAATAACATCAATCACAAAACTTCGGTTGTATATAACACACACGCGCATGCACACACACACACACACACACACACACACTTATACACTTATTCAGCTCATATGTCTGCAGTTCAATAATTTAGGCTGGGCTCAGTTGGGTAGTTCCTCTGGTCTCACGTCTATATGTCCGGTGATCATCTCTGAATTGGCTGACATAGGATGATCTTGGCTGGAATTACTGTGGTCACTTGCTCTGCTCTACATGCTGCATTTTCCAGTAGGGCATGTGCTCATAGTGTAGGCAGAGGAGAAAAGCACAAGTGCAAAGACCACAGCTTGTTGAGATTTCGATGAAAAACTGCACACCATTACCTTCACCTCATTCTATTGGCCACTCAGAAGCTCAGCCTGGATTTTAGTGGTGAGAAAATAGATGCCCTTTATTTTCTGAGAGGGACAAATTCATGTGGTAAATGGCATAAATACAGAAAGAGAAGACTTGGAGACATCAGTATAATCAATCAACCACATGTCTCAACACTTAAATGTATCTACTAAATAACTTTTACTGTAAACCATTACCCAGTCTTCTGGCAGACTTTTCATGTGTTTGCTTAATTTTCTAATTGATTCTCCATTAATACTTCATTTTTATTGTTTGATGTTCAAAAAAATGCCCGTCTTTTACAATAGTTTTATGTTTTTTAAGCTGTCTGCCCTGGATGCCACAACTGTTTTTCTCTCCAGGTCCTGGTTATTTGTTTTTCCCCAGTGAGAGTTGTATTCACTTTTTGGAGCCAATGACTGGAGAGGAAATGCTATGAGTGGTGGGAGGAAATATAATAATCTTGGCCTTTTTTGAGAAGTGATTTGCCAGATTACAATTTGCTATTTCCCTCTGAAGACACCAAGCACCATGCAGCTTCTCAGGGACCACAGTTTTACATGGTCTAAACTCTCTCCAGGAATCAGAGTCAGATATCTGACCAAGAGTATTCCAGATTCCCAAGTGGCATGTTGTAACCATTCAGATCCTGGCACAGCTGGAGACCATCTTCCACTTCTGGATATAGCTTGTCTCCAGAAGTTACCAGGGTACATGAGGTGATTGGTAGTTTTATTGCTACTAGGGAAGCAGAGAAGCCGAGATGCATGTTCTGGTCCATCTTAGAGGATCTCTTGAGTGACAGCATTTCACCACTAAATAATATGCTTCTTCTTTATAACAAGGTTTAGTGAATTTGGTCTTAGAGGAGAGAATACAACCAAATATCCCAAGAAATGCCCAGTCACCAGAAACTCATGTTTTTGAAAGGACTCACTCATGGGTTGTCACTGCACTTAACTGGTAATTAAAACAGTTATTAGGAGGTCTACCAATTAAGGACAAATGGGTGAGCTCATTTAGTAGATGTTGAGACCTAATATAGCAATCATATATTGTTTTGTGTGTGGGGTTTTTTTAGTTTATTTATTTATTTATTTATTTTGAGAGAGAGAGAGAGAGAGAAACTGTGAGCAGGGGAGGAGCAGGGATGTGGGTTGGGGAAGAGAGAATCCCAAGCAAGCCTTGTGCTGTCAGTGCAGAGCCCAAAACAGGACTTGAACTCGAGAACTGTGAGATCATGACCAGAGCCCAAATCAGGAGTCAGATACTTAACCGACTGAATCACCCAGGCACCCCTTGATTGTTTTATAAAATAATAATAATTACCTGGAAGAATTTTATTTTAGCTGCCCTAAGCATGCTCACCACAAATATTTTGTCATGTAAAATGTATCCCCACACATCAGTACTTTTCAGCCACCATTTCTTATTGTTTCTCCAACAAATGAATGTCTTTTTCCTGTGATTTCCTGGTTACAAAGAGACCATTAACAGGTAAGTAACTCTTTATGTAAGAGAAAACACAGGAAATTTTACTGTAGGTTCTTTTGATCTTTCACCTTTCCAGCTACTATCAAAACCATTAACATCCACCTTTGGTTGTATCATTTCTCTATATCTGCCTATTTTCTAAAGATGACTGCTATCTGCAAAAATCATCTTACATGCATCCGTCAGCTTGATATCTTTTACTAGTAATGGAGGAAGATAATCTTGATGCCTCATACGAGTATTTGGTATGTTCATCATACCAAAGTAAATTTCAATATTTGACTCAGGCTAAGTGTGGGTCAGAGAACTGATTCTGGCATCTGCCATGCTCTTATGCAGAACCAAACTTTTCTATCACTGAAACCACCCAACACTTAGATTTCACTCTAGTTTTTGGTTGTGGGGAGAGAAGGAAGGGGGTAAAAAATATAATTGAGTCTTACCAAACAGTGATGACATACCAGTCAAAATTGTGTACATTTGTTGTCTTTGACTTTGTTTCAAAATCTCAAATGTGCCCCTTGATTTTGTTTGCTTCATTATCATCCACCGATGCCTCTGGTTTTGGCTTGCATCTTAGATTGATTTTCATATTAATAGATAAACGTGGGTTGTCTTCCATTGAATACGTTCCTGACATAGCTTGTTTTTTCTTTTTTCTGCTTGTACTTTCATCCTTTGTGAAACAGGATGTGCTGACCCAGCTTTGCCTTCCATGCTACCTAATCTCAAACTAAGCTCAGTCTTTGACTTGAAAATTCTGTATAGTCTTTGGCAACCATAAAGGTGTTACTCCACAATATGACACATATTACAGCAGCAATCACCATAACATACAGATATTTGTATCTTCCAGTGTGCCTATAAAAACCAGTGTGAATACTAGAAACTATGTAAATATTTATTGAATGCATTCAGCTATTCTTCATGTATTTAT
Organism: Lynx canadensis; assembly: GCF_007474595.2. Taxonomy (NCBI): domain Eukaryota; kingdom Metazoa; phylum Chordata; class Mammalia; order Carnivora; family Felidae; genus Lynx; species Lynx canadensis. The sequence goes on along the minus strand of NC_044314.2, from coordinate 29,827,250 downwards.
AGAGATAATACATATGTTTTTAAAATTTACCATCAGAGGTTTATAAGCACATATTTACATATATCTACAAAACACATTAACATTTGTAAATTGTAATTTACTAATTATAGAAGTAATGTACTCTCAACATTAAAATATCTTCCATATTTGTTTTTCTAACAGTTTGATTTCCTTCTTGATTTTAAGGGTAATGTTGGAAATAATATTTTCTAAAAATATTTGTTTTTAGTGTAATTTGGAAATTTATTGAACTTTAGTCTTTAGCAAATAAGTAATTTTGAAATATCTTCCATGGATATTGCAAAACAATGTATATTCTCCATTGCTAAGTTACGTTGTTTGAACTATTCATTGAATGAAGCTATTTGAGTAATCTCGGTATTATTTATTTTTGTTGACTTAATCTGCCCAAAGCTAAAAATGTCATGTTAAAATTATTCAATTAAAAACATTTCTATCAGTTTTAATTTTAGATATAGAAATATACACATAACATACAGTTTTGCTAAAAGATGCTTTTAAGAAAAAGATAAAATCATGACTCATAAAAATATAAAACAGATCATGTGTTTACTCATATGATATGAGAGAATCAGGCAGATGTTATAAGTAGTTCAAAGGACAAGTCAAATATTGCAAATTTTATGTGGAGTAATATTGAGAAGAGATATAAATAGAGAAAACATTTTCCACAAGAATGGTGTGGGGGAATCAAATACATTCACTATCAGTCAGGACAGCATTTACACATCTCTCAGTTAATTACAACTCACAAAAGTTGCAAAATAGCGCAAAGACAATGAACTGGACAAGAACCTCAGCACCCGATAATCTGATAAAGATCGTGTATAGTTTTCCATTGAAGCATGTTATAACTATGTTAACATTTGTTAAGCAGAGTACAAGGCACCTGATGATGAGCCAAAGTTCAACAAAAGACCACAAGAGAAATTGGGGAAGTTTATTACTTACAAGTCCTGGAGGAAGTACACAACACACCTCAAGGGGCTACCTGAGGAGGTGAAGGCAGGATGCAGGCACAGGGAGAGCAGAACCTCAGGCACACACCTTCATTAGATGTCTGGTTATAGAGTGTTCTGGGATCCCAGGCTATGGCTGGATTGGTCATTTCAAACCAAAGATAATGGGGTTTTAGTAATCTTACTGAAGGGGTGCCCAAGGTGAAGGCTCTGGGAGGCAGGAGATGTTGATCACAAAGGCTCATCACAAGGAAGTCATATCAGGAACCTATATTTGCTTGTGATCCTGTAGCTCCTTGTATGAAGGAGCTAGTGTCAGTTTAAGGTACCTACAAGCCACTTGGCCAAACAAAATGGATGCTGAGGCAGAAATACCCTGGGGCAACTTAGTTAAACTCTCAACAAAACACATTTTTTTCTACAATCTCCCCCTTTTAAACAAAAAAAGTTTAAAAAACATACTTGATCACAAAATAAGATTTCTCTCATCAGGTTTTGCTTGATTATTTATATCGGAGCAGCGAATGTGAATTTGCCCTATGAGCGTTCTTAAATTTGCTTTGCTGAAAGTTTTAATAGGGAATGCCATATCGAACTTTTAAAAGCTGCTTGAGACAAGGAAATCTAGGAAAGTACTCACCACCCTATTTCACTGGCATCATTTACTTCTCCAGGTCCTCATTATTGTAAGCTTCCTATGCGTACTAGAAGGGGACATTACTTATACTCATCTGTAAACTGGGGATCCAGGCAGGCAAATGGTCAGTTTTCCTTTGATGGTTTTGTAAATAAACCTTAGTTCCTTAAAAGTATTTGGTCATGTCTCATTAAATGAGCATTTTTCTCAAATATGACATCCCTAGGTTACATAACCAATATTTCCAGTCATATCCTAGTAAAAAGGAGGAGAGATACTTATTGAACCTGTGCAAAAAGATGACATTACCTTGAAAATAAAAATATTTAGTATTTACAAATTCTAGATGGGCTATACAGGGAGAATATAATATAATTTACAAATGTTTTATTTCAATTTACAGAGCAGAGTCTACTAAATTGTAATGAGTTATCTGTAGCTTAAGAAGAAGGAGAAAAGGTTTACTTTTATATCCCCAAAATAGAATATTAAAACAAGGTCATCAATATTCTAAACAAAACTATAGTTATCCTTCAGTTCACTTAGTTCTATGTAATTAATTTTTGTTCCCCTGAATTTTTTGTCACCAGTCTCATGAAGTCATCTACTTCTCCACTAGAATCCTGGAAATCTCAACTCAGTTCACTGATAGGTCTCAAAGTTGTTAAAGTGGTGCCATCAGAAGACTGTATTCAAACGTACCTTTTAGAGTCCTTTTACATTTTCTGAGATACTTTATTTGTTGAAGATAAAACAATCTGGTCTGTAACAGATTGTGAAAGCTTTCAGGAAAGCATCACTATAAAACAAACACATCTGTAGATGACAAAAATGTTAAAATGGCTATAGCTAATTTATTGATGATAATTTTCAAATGTGCAAGATCTGATGGGAGTTCATTACAAGAATAGTGCAAGTGACAAGGGAATTTGTTTCCATGGAATTCAAAACAAACAATAAAGTCAATTCCAAAATAGTTTTGGACAGAATAATTGTACACATAATGATTAACCTTATTTCAAAGAAGATAGTGAACATTACATCTAATTTATCAAAAAGAGAATGAAATATATACATTGCAGAGAAAATATATTGATATAACATATAATAATCCTGACATAATACACCATTAATATAGCAAGCATATAGTAAGATTATACCTAGAATAGATAAAACTTATTGAGTAAAGAAATTCAGTAAATCTAGAGTGAGTTCTAAGGAGCTATATTGTCTAGAGAAAACCCTGTGTTTTCCTTTACATTTCACTTCTGATACTAGATGAGAGGGTTTTGCACACATCAAGCAATTCTCTGACACCAGCTGGGTATCGTACAATTCAATTAAATTCTGGTACTATCTAGAGTTAACATCAGACCCCACAGGTTAAGAAATCAGTCCTACTAGACTACTCCCACTTCCGACACCAATTGCAAGTCCCAGGGTGTTACTTGTAATTCTAACCTACCAGGTATAAATCAGGGTTTCCATGAACCACTTCTTGGATTGGTAATTTGCTAGAATACCCCCACAGACTTCAGGGAAACACTTGCCTACATTTACTGGTCTATTAGAAAGGATATAATAAATGATATAGATGAACAGCCAGGTGAAGAGATATATAGGGTCGGGTATGGGAAAGGGGCATGGAGTTTCTATGCCCTCTACAGGAGTGCCATCTTCCCAGCACCTCCCTATGTTCGACAACCTGGAAGCTCCCTGAACCACATATTTTTGCAATTTTTATGGAGACTTCATCTTCTAGGCAAGATTGATTATTAACTCTATTTCCAGACGTTCTCCTCCATCCAGAGAATGGTGGTGTGTGGTTGAAAGTCCCAAGCTTCTAATCATGGCTTGATATTTTGAGTGACCACTTCCCACTCAGAAGCTCCCTAAGAGTTGACTCAGAACAGGAGATGCTCTTATCACCCAGGAAATTAAAGGGATTTAAGAATTTTGTGTCAGACACTCCTATCATTTATAAAATTACAAGGGTTTTAGGAGCTTTATGTAGGGAATGGGGATCAGAACCGATATATGTGTTTCTTATTATTTCACATTTATTATGCTTTTAATAACACTCATAGGTAAGCCATATGAAATCACTTGAAAATCACTGACGTGGATTATATTGGATTCAAATTAAAGAAGTAAAGTTGCAAACAAATTAACATTTAAAAAAACAACTGAAATTATGCCCAATAACCTGTACCATTTTTGTCTACTATCATGCAAAGTAGCAACAGGACTGTGATAAATAGAAACACGTCAGGGAGAGTGAAAGCATTGACAGTTATTTAGAAACTTCCACTATAACATGCAATTTATGAAATGTTTGTATTGATAACATTTTACCATTACAAATTTAACCTAAGGGAGACTAAGCATTTCTTTTATTTTTTATGAAGTATTTTTTTTAATTTAAATATAGTTGATGTAAAATGTTACATTAGTTTCAGGTATACAACTTAGTGGTTCAAAAAGTTTATACAGTATGATATGTTGACTACATGTGTAGCTACCATCTGTCTTGTTACATTGCTATTAAGCATTTCTTGGCACAACAGCACTTCCCATGCAAATCATCAATAGCAATATATCAGGTAAACTGAATTATTTCTTTTTTTTTTTTAATTTTTTTTCAACGTTTATTTATTTTTGGGACAGAGAGAGACAGAGCATGAACGGGAGAGGGGCAGAGAGAGAGGGAGACACAGAATCGGAAACAGGCTCCAGGCTCTGAGCCATCAGCCCAGAGCCTGACGCGGGGCTCGAACTCCCGGACCGCGAGATCGTGACCTGGCTGAAGTCGGACGCTTAACCGACTGCGCCACCCAGGCGCCCCAAACTGAATTATTTCTAATATCTCTATTTTTACAAGCTGAAAGGACACAACTTTTGATTTTCTAGAGGCTCTTTGTGAAATTTCATAGTTACAGATGCAAAAGATATCATGAAAGTTTTATTTTATTTTATATAATTTTACATTTAGGATTCCATTTGGGGAAGGCAAAAATAAAAATTGTAAGTAGATTTTAACACCTGAGATAGAAATCAGACTGTGGATGCCTAAGAAACAATATCTGACTCTTTCAAAGTGACAACAAAATGTTAAAAAATGAACATGGAAGGTAATATTATTGTAAAGAATCTTAGCTTTTTTTTTTAGTTAGAAAACAGTTTTCATACATAATCAGAGATATAGTAAAGTCAGCAAAAATCATAGTTATTTTGGTAAGACATTGAGTCTTTGTTATCTAGACAGATTACACACAAATCAAAGGAAGGAAGGAAGGAAGGAAGGAAAGAAGGAAGAACCCTTTCCATAGTGTAGGTGGAAGCAATCAATTGCAAAAGAAGAATGAGTGCATCAAAAATTGAATACACTTTGCTAAAATTTTAACAAATGTTGTAGCTTTTCAAACTCAGGTATTACATTCATTTTAAAATTTTGTATTACATTATGCTCTTTAACATTCTGGAATAATTAGACTCTTTTCTATAGGATCAATTGCAGGGTATTCACAAGTTGAAAATTAATTTCTTTTTTAAAAAATGCTTATTTATTTACTTCTGAGAAACAGAGAGAGTGCAAGCAGGGGAGGGACAGAGAGAGAGAGGGAGAGAGAGAATACAAACCAGGCTCCATGCTGTCAGCACAGAACCCTGACTGACACTTAACTGACTGAGACACCCAGGCCCCTGAAAATTAATTTCTTATTACAAGCTGTTTACATGCAATGCATCATCCTGGTTATCTTCAAATGAACCAATAAACAAATATTTAGAAGTTCTCTGTTTCAATTTTCAAAATGGTACATATCAATAACTATAACTCACAAAAACACTCTTTGGGTCCTCAATAAGGTTAAAGAACATGAAGGGATCTAGAGATTAAACAACAACCCACAAACCGCTCCTTTAGGATAAAATTGCTCTCTCCTTGAAAAATAGAAATGTACACAATTGTGTTTTGCTGGAACTATTGCTCCTAAGCAGAAACTTTTAACCAAAGTTAACTTTTATGTCACAGAGAAAACTATGTATAACCACAAATGTTACACATCAACATCCTGACAGTCCAGCAGAGCTCATAGATACACATGGCAAAGCCATGCTTCATACAACTTCTCAAAGTAGCAACAATGAATATGTTCATTAAGACATTCAGATATCTAATCTCACTATATTATATGAGAATAAAAAGCAAAAGCCTACAAATTTAAAAGTATTGTTTAGTAATCAATGTTTTGGTATTCTTAGTGAGAAATTATCTAGATATTAAATGGATATCTATTAATAACTCGAATTAATACCAGGGTAAAGTTTCAAGTTACCTAAAGGTCTTGAAAATTATCTTTGAAATACTAAAAACATAACTATTGTAGAACTGAAATTTTATCAGACTAGTTAATCAATTTGGTTGAACACAAATTTAAATTTTTTGCTAATTTTAAACATTAAGTAGAAGTAATGTTAACTTATTTGATTAGTAAACCTGTGTGAGTTTGACAAGAAAATACTCAACAGAAAAGAAACATAGGAATGTATTATAGTTAACAATTACAAGTCAGAAAAAATATAATTGTTCTTATAAACTAGTCTCATTTGCCAAAGATTTACCTAAACTATGTGAATTTGGATTCTTAAAACATTTTTGTTCATTTTTATAAAAAATACTTTTAAAATCTAGCACATAAAAGTATTAGAAGGTCAATTTCCTTATTGGGAGGAAACTCTAGTTAATTTAATTCAACAGAACTCCTTAAAGAGGGTATATAATCTTAATAATTAATATCACCCAGGAGTATAAAAAGATTACACACACAAAGGCCTTTCTGAATTATAGACACATAGACATATAGACAGAGAAAATTTTAATTTTAAAATTTCAGCCATGGATCAAGAGTAAACACAAATTACAAAACTCATCAGTAGGTATCAAAGATCTCTTCTCTTCCCAGTGGGTAGAAATTCTTATTTGATCTCAAAATAGACAAACAGGAAAGACTAACAGGTTCTATGATATCTCTCACCTAGAGATAAGATCTCTGTAAACCATTAACCCCTTTATAGAGATAACCAAATGGTCAGACCATAAAACTCACTGGGGAATAATTTGTCAGCTGTAAATAAATGAAATACAAACCCATGCACAACTACTATAGAGCAAAATTAAAACTAGAAAAACAGAAAGCAGAGTTCTGTTGTCACTCTGATTTCATCTCAAGGAGCCAAGAAAGATGCACCTGAGTTTAAATAATCCATGAATTGCACTTTGCTGGCAGCAAAGTTTATCAGTCTCTTGTAAATAAAACCATTGAATATCTCAGTGGAAATCCTACAAAACTGTTAAAAAGTAATAGGACAAGATAAAATCACAACTCTCTTAACCAGATACCTACAGAAGGCAAGGTTCTGGGTAACTATGGACTCTCTACTTGAGAACACGCTAGTCATACTAAGGAGTACAATAGGATTGGATGCCTGCTCCTAACTGTGCTGCAGAAAACAGGCAAAGGAAGAGAATGAGCCCAGGGCTTCAGATTCCCAGTTCAAGCTCTTCATAAGTAACCTGAAAAATTCTGTATCTGAAAAAACAAAAACAAACAAAAACCAAATCAAAACAAAAACAAAAAACTCACAACACCTCACCCAAATCATTATCCCCTGGAACTTCATGGATGGGGTTCTAAAAATCAAACCCAGAGTCCCAACCTATAAGTGGTGGAATTCCAACCCAAATTGAATTCCCAGTTTATCATAGCATCTTCTGTTAAAGCAAGTAATTTGCTGAGGAAGAATGAGGTCTTGATCATTGAAATAGGGGCAGGTGGGGATACCCTAATGAAGCTATAAATCTTAAACCCCTAAATCTGTGGAGTCCTCTTTGCCCACAGATGCACTCCTTTTATCCGTGCCTCAGGAGTTTAGCTTTCCTTTGCCTAAAGAACCTGTAACGGCCTCCTCTGAGATAGATGCCCTGTAGGATATTGCTAATTTTTCTCAAGGCCTACCCCTGGCATTCCTCTTTGCTTCTAGATCTGTATCTAGATTTAGTCCCAGAGGCCCCAAAGGCTGAGTTGCTAAGTGTGACCCACAACAAAGTGCACAATATATGAAAAGAACTGCATGATTGTTCTAATGTATATAGACAGAAGTATAAGGAATATGTGTGGAGATGGATGTTAAGGGTGTAATGATGGGTGATAAGGATGCTAATGGTGGAAAGAACATAAAGCTGCATCATACTGAATTTTTTGGTATGAGTCTAAGCAGAGATTCTTAGTTCAACGTTTTGGTTTAATGGGTTTTAAAAGGGCTCTATTAATTTGGTTGGCTAAAATATGGACCTGAAGGAAGCCTACACTAAATAAAATTGAAATGCCAGAAGTTCCTTGTTATGTTGTAGAGGAAGGTAACCAAAACCTGGGAGAATGGAATATTAAAGTGGATTTATCATGTAAAATCTGTTTATCAATCCTGGGAGAGTTCACGGAACACACCTTTCACCACTATGAGAAATGAATTTGTGGAGGGGGCCCCATATTGTTGAAGATCTCTGTGAATGCATTTCTCTGTAGGTCAGAAATTATAGTGGGACTGCTACCATCTAATGGGGATCTAATAGATGATATCATCTAATTACATAAATGGAATGGGGATAGTTGGATCCTGGGGTGGCAGGAGCCCAGTGGTAGTGCATAATTCCTAAGGCAAGGTATATATGACTATTGTAATGGATGGCAGAGTCAAAGCAGTAATCAGAATAATGTGACTTGTTAGAAACTTATAGCATTTGGCTGGTTGATCATGGTGTCCCTAGAAAATAAATAGATGGCCAATTTATTCCTATCTGATCTATATAAGAGAAAGGGTTCTAGGTTGTAAACTCAACTTGAATCATCAAAGCAGAGAGCCACTGCACCTCAATCAACTCTGACTTGAGCAAGTTTAAACAAACAGAACCCCTAGAAGGAAGGGGAGGCAAGGTCCTCTCAAGGAAGGACACTGCTCCATTGACAAAAATATATACTGTTAATCTTATCTTTCACCTTTCCCTAAAGAAGTTAGAAAGCACTGTACTCTGGCAGTGCTTCTCTCTTAATGGAATAGACACTGATTCTGGACATGGATTTGCCTTCCATATATCCACACACCATTACAAAACCCTTTAAAAGTGGAAGAAGGAAGTAGAAGAGAAGGCCAGAGGAATGCCATCTGAGAATATCTCACTATTGCTTGTTTTGAACATGGAGAAAAAAGGCAATGAGAAAAGGAATGTAGGGACTTCTAGAAGCTGGAAAAAGCAAAGGAAAATTATAATCTTCAGAGCCTCCAAAAAGGAATGCAGCCCTGCCTACAACTTTCACTTCAACCTATTCAGATCCATGTTATGCTTCTGACCTCTAGAACTATAAGATAATAAATATATGTTGTTTTAAGCCACAATGTTTGTGGTAATTTGTTAAAGCAACAAAAGAAAACTAATGCACTATTCACTTAGAAGTTATTAATAACTATATATATGTATATATACATATATAAACATCTATATTTACATCCATTTATTATCTATCTATATTTACATCTATCTATTTATTATCTATCTATCTGTCTTTCTGTCTATGCTTTAAGAATAGGCATTGTGTTCTATTCTTTGTATAGAACAAGATCTAGCACTATGCCTGTTACATAGTAGGTTACCAAGTACTGTATTCTGCCTTGGGCTGCATGAGAGAATGGAGAGCTCAATATTTTCATCCTTAAGATATAGGCTGCCAGCTCTGGAAAGCAGTGTGGAGGTTCCTCAGAAAATTAAAAATAGACCTACCCTATGACCCAGCAATAGCACTGCTAGGAATTTATCCAAGGGATACAGGAGTACTGATGCATAGGGGCATTGTACCCCAATGTTCATAGCAGCACTCTCAACAATAGCCAAATTATGGAAAGAGCCTAAATGTCCATCAACTGATGAATGGATAAAGAAATTGTGGTTTATATACCCAATGGAGTACTACGTGGCAATGAGAAAGAATGAAATATGGCCCTTTGTAGCAACATGGATGGAACTGGAGAGTGTGATGCTAAGTGAAATAAGCCATACAGGGAAAGACAGATACCATATGGTTTCACTCTTATGTGGATCCTGAGAAACTTAACAGGAACCCATGGGGGAGGGGAAGGAAAAAAAAAAAAAGAGGTTAGAGTGGGAGAGAGCCAAAGCATAAGAGACTGTTAAAAACTGAGAACAAACTGAGGGTTGATGGGGGGTGGGAGGGAGGGGAGGGTGGGTGATGGGTATTGAGGAGGGCACCTTTTGGGATGAGCACTGGGTGTTGTATGGAAACCAATTTGTCAATAAATTTCATATATATATAAAAAAAAAGATATAGGCTGCCAAAGTTGCTTATGGATACTCCTTATTATATAGTAGTTATTTCCATCTTCCTTTTTTCCCTTCTGTTCTCTCCCTCTCACAACTCCATCTTGCTATAAATTTGGATTTCATCTGTATTTTCTATTGGGAATATGCTTAGTCAATCACAATATATCAGAGTGAGTAATGAAGTAATCTAATAACCATTTAACATTTTTGAACATTTACTATCAGTTTTTTTGTGAATTAACTCATTTAATCTTTTCCAAATGACTTAGTGTTTAGTTTCCTCAAAGTTTTCTCGCTGACTTGGCTCCTTAATTAATTAGTCCATTTATTTCACAGCTTTCGAATACTGATTTTGTGGCAGATGCTGTCCTCAGTTTGGGGAGTACAGCACCTAACACAGTGCTCAGTGCAAGATCCCTGTCCCATTACACATTGCCATACTCATTTCCCACTATCCCCCACTAAGCTTCTGATCCAGGTACTATTCTTTTTGGTTTTGTGTCTTTGGGTAGACAGAATTCAAGGCTTCTTAGATTATTCTTTATTTAATTGGAGTCTTCATCATGGCTATAGTCTGAAGAATACTCCTTAATTAGGTAATAAGCATGTTACTTTATCATTAAAAGAGCTCTGTGTGTATGCAATGATGTCTTTTAATTATAATCAGAATTGTCTGCCAAGCACTAATCAATACAGTCCTTGGATATATAAAAAGCTAAAGGGAAAAGTAGAAAATCTTCAAGAAAGTGAATGAAAGAAAGAATCATTAGATATTATTAAATCGATGACCATGGGAAGCTCTTCTTTGTATAATAGCTGATGTTTCAAACACGTATTGATTCATCTTTATAACAATTATGTTAGGGGCAGGGGCAGGGGCAAGTCCAAGAATAGAGAAACAACAAATCTCAGGCATCTTTTCACGCCTCAAAAGACACATAAATGCCAAATGTTCATACTTGGATGGGCAATCTGTTCTCCAAGTGGCTGAAAGGGGAGCTGTGCTTTGATATACCCTACATTATGTGTTTCATTTAATCATTCATGGCAAAATATCTGATGTTAATATTTCTGTTGCTTACCTTCAGCTCTTCAAATTAATATTAGCTATATCACAGATCCTTTCCCTTTGGATGCTTAGCCTGTTTCGACAAGCTCACTGCAGAAGCCATTCTTCCTACATTATTTATTAAAGCATGATAAGGTGAAGTAATTACATTATCAGATATCTCTGTCGTATTTGAGCAATAAGGCACCATAATAATAGTAGAAGACATCTTGGAAGGAGGGTATAATTACCACAAGGCAATCACACTCCTGGGGATTATAGGAACTTGGATACATGTCTTCCCTTATAATGCCCTAAGGATGTGATTATCTCAAGAAGAGAGAGAGAGAGAGAAAGAGAGAAACCCAATGAATAATGTTGTACTCTGCTCTACAAAATTTATAGGAAAGGGCAAAAGTGTATTTCATATAAGGATGTGATGTGGCAGTTTAGAATATTTGAACAGCAGTTTCAAATGAGCTGAACTATTCGTAGAAGTTAACCTGTCTCTTCAGAAAGCAAATAGGCCATTCTAAGTCATTTTGTAAAGCCAGATTGGGCTCAGAAATGCATTAGAATTTTAGCATGGTTTAAGTGTTAAGAAATTGGTTTGATGGAGCTACTAATTTCTAGCTGGCTCAGTGCACCAAGCTTTCTATTCTCTGGCTAGCTGGTAAGGTGTGGACTCATCAGTCAGGCTGCTATTGACATTTCTTGCCTGTTGGCACCAAAATGGAAAACAAAGAGATGCTTTTAAATTATCCCACCAAATCTGAGGAAACTGTGTTTTAGTTGTGGTTAAATTGAATTTCCAGGCTGAAAGAAATGTAAACAATGAGTAAAGCAAATGTTAACCAGCCTGGGGTTACATCTACCTCTTGAATGCTCCAGGAGAACTCAACGAAATCTTTTTATAACTAAACCATTTTTAGAATTTTCTGATCTACAAGAATTGAAAATAAATATTTCTAAATTTGCACTAAGGTTATTTTCTGAAGAATATTCTTGAGAGATTTAAGATAGGATAATAAAACCTAAGATAAATTATTGGAATTAAATTTTAAACCTTATCACAGAAGTATTTTAATCACCAAAAAACAGACCTTTTGTAACAAAAAACTTTTGTAACAAAAAATATTGAGATTAAAAAAAGGAAATTCTGTTAATTACACAGAATTTATTTCTTCTAAAAAATGTTAATTTATTTATTTTGAGAGAGAGAAACAGAGCACGAGCAGGGAAAGGGCAAATACAGAGAGAGAGAATCCCAAGCAGGCTCTGTGCTGTCAGCACAGTGCCCAACACAGGGCTCAATCCCATGAACCTTGAGATCATGACCTGAGCTGAAACTTAGAGTAGGACGCTTAACCAACTGAGCCACTCAGGTGCACCAATTATACAGATTTTCAATCAAATATTCCAAAACATCTGGAAAGACAGAAATGTCTAGCTGTTGACTAATTATTTCATTCTGGAGATATGTTCTGTGACACCAACACACCTAACAAGAAGGTAAATGTTTTAGTGCACTATTTTTGTTGTGAATCATTTATAAAATTTCAATGCCTAAAATCACATAAAAATTCAGTAGCTTTATTAAATTGGCTTATTTTAGTGTCATCTAAATTCAGATATCATGTGGATTTGGCATCATGCAATATCACTCAAAATCATACTTATCTATTAGGTATTAAGTATGGGTTCGTTGAGCAGTGAAAAAAAAAGTAAGAAAAAAATTGGAGCACCAGGAATCATGAATAAGGGAGATTCATTAAATATCTGTGATTGAAGAGTTCCAGGGTGTAAGATCTCCTTTCTGGTGTATTAGGGTCTTGAACTAAGACACCTAGTCTTAGGTGTCTAAGTTCTGTAGGAAATCAGACATTGTTCTTGCCCTCAAGGAGATCAACATTCTGCTTATTACTCTGTTATTTTTGAGTTCTCACTGCATACCAAATTCTTTACATGAATAACCGCATCTTGTTTTCACAACAACTCTATGCCATAAGTAGTATTATCTTCACTTCAAAGGTGAAGAAATTGAGGTAGAGAGAGTTGAAGTAATGTGTTCAAGGCTGCACAACCTACAAGTCAAGGATGGGACTTTGAACTGACCCATGTGGATCTGGAACTCATATTTTAAACACATATGCCCTGCACTGCTTCAAGTTGGAGAACATATGTGAAAATTAAGAAGGGAGCTAAATGGTTTCAGGGGTGTGATAAATGCATGTAAAAGACACAATGGGGGAGGGGAACCTACAGTCAATTTTATAGGGAGGGAAGGGAGAACCAGACTTTATAGAGGAGATTTCTTCTTATGACAACTTATAAAATTGGTATATAGAGGATAGGAAAATATATAGTTTGACTTCAGTATGACCTTTATTTAAAACAGGTTAATAGTATCATCACACAGGTAAATATAGTTGTGTGTCATGGTCCTAAGCCTCCCCTTCCTGACACGTGGATGACACTGTGGACTATCAGAATCCTTTCCATTAAAGATTAGTATAAAAAGGGAATCACAAACCAGCTACAAATTCTGAGAATTTACAACCAAGACAACTCTGAGGAATGTGCCATAGGTTGTATTACTTGCACTATATTTTTTAATGATGGATTTCTGCACAATAGAGTCAGAGGCAAAGGTCAATAAATGATGTAAAATTAACTATGGACTCATATTAGAGGCAATAAAAGGTACTTTTTTTCATTTATGCATTAAATGAAGAATATGTGCTGCTATGTAGATCATGCTAAATACCGTAAATGAAATTGGGATAAAGGTCCACGAGGGCCTTAAAAATTATTGCTTCCCCATTTTAGAGGCCAAAAAAGAAACGAGTACAGAGTTGAGCTGGAGGATATTTTGGAAGGGGTAATTAGAACCGGGATTGCCCTGCTGAAATGAGAAGAATGTTTCAAAAAAGAATGGAATGTCCACATTGTCACTTGCTGAAGAAAGGGAAATGAAAATCCAAAATAGGCTGTGGTGATTTAATGGTGACTGACAATCTAGACAAAAACTTCCAGTATATTTGTGGTACAGAATCCAGGTCATAATACTTAATAGATGCAGTGGGGCTGAATCTCAGGGAAGGTTGGGCTGTCCCAGGGCAATGGTTTTGTGGAAAATGTTGAAAAAAGAAATCCTCCTGGATTTGACTTCCTTGGATTATTAAATAAATAAATGGGTAACTTAAATCTATATCATATTTTTTTTGCAAGCTTAATTTCTAAAAGGAGAATTCTGAGGGATAAATTTGTTTCCTCTCTTCAGATCCCAGTAAGAGATGTTTTACCATGATTACATGACTGTACACATTTCCAGGTACATTAGGATATTCAATAAGCTGTATTTAGAGAAAAAAAAAAAACTACCGTCTGTAAGCTCTAAAAGAGAAATGATTATTCAATACATATTAAGTATTCATAATTTGTAAGGCAAAGCACTAAGTTTTGTGAGAAATATGAAGATGTTTACTTACTTCTAAGATTTATTTCCTGTTAACCCTTACAAGGAAAGTGTGGCCACTGGTGGTCTCAGCTTAATATGAGGGAGCTTCTATTATATCCCCGCCCATTGTGCTTTGCTTCTGCCTGCAGTGTCTCATGGAGCAAAGACCAAAGCTCGCTTGCTGTGGCAGCTCAGTCTTTTTCCCCACAGAGGAGCACAAGAAGTTAGGCAATTCCATGCTTCCAGAAGCCAGAGTGCTCTGAAAGTACAATCCAAAAACTAGTCCCCTCTTAGACAATACTCCTTAAGACTCAAGAGCCAGGAAGGAATTTTCTGAATTTCTGCTAAGAGGGAGGAAATGCAGCCAATCATCCTTCCTCTTTACCTCCTGAAAGATGATAGGAGGGAGGAGAAAGTACAGGAATTTCATGATAGGAGCATCAAGGCAGATTGCTGGTCTCCATTCATGTGGTTTTTAAACATTTCAATATTTTTTTACATTTATTAGTATTTGGCTTGGTTATTGATTAAATTCATTTTAATTTGTTTTTTATTTAAATTTTTAAAAAAATTTTTATTTATTTTTGAGAGAGAGAGAGATGGAGTGTGAGCAGGGGAGGAACAGAGAGAGAGGGAGACAGAATCTGAAGCAGGCTCCAGGCTCCCAGCTGTCAGCTAAAGCCTGATGCAGGGCTCAAACTCACAAACTGTGATATCATCACCTGAACCAAAGTCAGACACTTAACTGATTGAGCCACCCAGGCACCCCTTTTTTTTAATATTTAGAAAGAGAAAGAGAGAGAGCGCACAAGCAGGGGGGAGGGGGGGAGAGAGAGAGAAGGAGAGGGAGAGAGAGAGAGAAGGAATCTTAATCAAGCTCTATGCTCAGCACAGAGCCCAATGTGGGGCTCGACCTCACAACTCTGGGATTATGACCTGAGCAGAAATCAAGAGTCTCATGTTCAACCTACTGAGCCAACCAGGTGCCCAAGGGGTTTATTATTTTGCTTTGTTACATATATATGCAAAATTGGATGTTAGTAATGGAGTGTAAAGTTTCCATTGCAATTATACAAACTAAAGATTAGACATCTCCTGGGCTGGATGTTTAAACAGATGCCCAGATACAATTCCTGTTAAGACTCTGTACCAGTTTCCTAATGAATTGTTTATATAAAATGTGTATGTTGGTGCTGGAGAATTAAAGTTTTTGAACATTTATGATTTTTAAAAAACCCAGAGATACTGGTTAAATCACACACATATATTGTTAAAATATATGTTGGTGTTTCCCTACCAGAAGAAAAAGGCTTACGGAACTACAAATGCCATTCTGAGGAGCTAGAGTGACTTCCTGCGTGCATGGGCTCTTTCATTGCATCATGGGTTGCAATGAAGTGTGGGTGAGAAGGAATCCTACAGCCAGTAAAGTCACTGTGTGTCTGACCAGGAATCTATCAAAGATTTCTAGGGTCCTGAGACTTTTATCCCATCCTACTTACTTGTAACTAAAATTCTCATGAAATTTGGATCTGTGTTCAATTTCTTTTGAGAGTAATCATACTCTAGATTTTTATGAGCTTCTTTTCCTTTAAAATGAATCAAGTGTCTACAAGCAATTTTTAAAGCAAACAAGAATGAAGAAGTGGCCAGAGGGCTCAGGGTTGAGGAGAAGCAATCATGGGCAAGAGGAAAAGAAGGCAGAAACCAAAGACAAATCTGTATTTAGCCTAGCAGTTCTCCCTGACTCTGCCTCATAAACACTTGGCAATTTGAAAAAGAAAAAAAAAATACTGATGCCTGGGCCCTCTCCCCTGAGCAGAACCTTTTTAGTATGTCACACAGATATTTCTGAGACACAGCTGGAATGAGAATAACTAATTTACATACCGATTCCTGGGCTTCTCCTGATGTAAGCCCAATGATTTGGCATTTGTTTCCACACCACACACAGTAAACCTTCTCTATAGTCTTCTAACCATTTTAATAAATATTTCATGTAAAATAAATTTTATTCATTTCTTTTGAAAGAAAATTACTTTTTCTCAAAACAGTGCTGCTCAGTTAAGCAGCAAGGTTGATAAAAGCATGAACTATGGAAACATAACTAAATGTATGCACTGTCACTGTCACTGAGTAGAAGGACCCCAGCTAGCACAATCCCACGACAGGAATTCCAGCATGGGATCTTTTCCTCAAGAGTCCAAAGCTGAGGAAGAAATAGCTGAAAATGCAAGTCCTTATATCCTCCAATACATGTTTATGAAAAACCCTACGGGTTTTGAATCTCTTGTAACTGAGGGCGAGAGAGAAAGAAAAAAAAAACATAAAGGATTCTGACAAAACAGGTATAAAGATGGCAGATGTTCAATACAACCTGGACTGCATGAGTATTAATCAAATCAAAACTAATGTTTTAACAGGTAAAATGTTCTCATTAAACTCTAATAAAAGTCTCCTCCCTGAAAGAAGTAAAACCATTTTTATCTTCCCAAGTCTTCAGGGGAAGCTCTGTTACCAGCATCAAATTCTTCTAATTCAGCTACTCCATAGAGAAATCTAAAATTCCAAAGCAGTATTTTTTTTTCCTGTGAATGCCTTTTTTTTTCTCCTTAAAATTTACTCTTACATGTTGAAGACAATAGTATGGTGCAAGTGCAGTTGGAAGCCTTTAAGAATGGTCTGTTATTATTAAGCATTGTCTATAATTAATATCAATTAAAATCTATTAAATTTAATAGACTTTGAGTTATTGAGTTTAATTCAATTTCAATAAATTTCAATTAAGTACAATTTGTTTCCATTACTTTTATTAATTTCAGTCACTATCAATTACCTTCAATTAATTTAATTTACTGGCAATATATGTTCAGGTAATTCCCTATTACTTTCAATTAGTTTCTATTCATTTCAGTGGGCTTCCTTGGCTGCTAACTCATTTCATAAAAATAAATGTGAAGCTATAATATAGTTTCTATATTCTACAGTCATACAAACTAATTAGCTCCACATTCAAACTTGCCATAACACAATTAAGCCACTACTCAATCTACATACAATCTGTACTCACGTCTACCCATCTTCTCCCCAGGTTCATATGTCTGAGAAACCTGGCCTGCTGTGGAGAGTTTGACATGTGCAAAGAGATGTCAGATCATTTAACTGATTCATTGTTCACTTATATCTGCTTTGCATCTAGAACCTTGCTAGATGCTGGAGGTAATACAGGTAAAAGAGTGCATTTAGAAGGTTACAGCAGGATTTCCTACAATCAGTCCCATTGATGTTTGAAGGAAGGGGCTACATGTGCCTGGTTCACAATGGTGCTCTTACCATGAACATAATGCTTCAGAGTGGGTATTCAACAAATGTGAATCTTTTCTGGGCTTTCCATAAAGTCAGTGTTGAGGTGGAGAAATCAGGATAATCGAGGCAAATTCTGAATTATATAATTAATTATGAACATGCTCTTTCCCTATGGAAGAAAGAACACTCAGACAATTATCAAATATTGGAGCTAGAGGGAAAAAAATCCCAGGGATCTTGTAAACTAACATTATTCTACAGTTGAAGTTTTTGATGTCAAATAAGTGATGCAATGTATGTATTACATTATCAACTCTACATGTAATAACTTTTGTTGTTTTATCTAGGAGAGCATTTACATTGAAAAAACTATCAACATACAGCTTTTCATAGTTTGCCGAGCACGTTAGCCTCTGGTAACACATCTCATGCTCTTAACAACCCTCTGAAGAAGAGGGTGCAAATTTTATCTGCATTGACAAACTGTCATATTGAGGTGAAATGGCTCATTCAGTTTTGGATAACTAGAAAATGGTAGGGTTCAGAGAGAAAAGAAGTCCTAATGACAGAAAAATCCAGACCTAGGTAGTTTTCAGGGCCCCAATTTAGGAACAGAAGCAGTTCATATTTATATATGTAACAAATCCTGCCCACTCACTGGTGAGATGAAGGTTACATTCTTGTGGTCCAAGCTATGCAAAGCAGGCACCTATGCGCCTGGGAGAGACACATAGAACAAATGACTCACTTACGAGGCTTCCTGTTCTCCACTCAGGACTTCCTTAGAAAAGTGTACCTGTCTGAATGGAAGTGTCTGGATGTGTGACAGCTGGATAAAGCAAGGAGCATGAACAGAACATAACACCCTTCCAGGAGAGGGCCAGTTGCCTGCAGGAGGAGATGACTTTGAGCAGGTTTCTTTGGCAGCAAGGCAATGCTCCAGCCCAAGAGGACTTGGCTCACTCCCAGCACATCTCTGGCAGTAAACCCACTGTGAGAAAAGAGGGGAGGAATTCAAGGCTGAATCCAAATCAAGTTGCCAGAGCCCTTCAGCTAAGATGTGGGAAGTCCTGAGAAGGAAACCAGCAACTTTAAAATAAAAAAGGAAAATTGGCTGGAGAGAATGACAGAGTCATTGGAAATAAGACTGAAGGATCTCAGCTTGGGACCAACCCACTGGCAGGGATGACCCTTCTCCATAGTGGCTTGCCAAAAATAAAACGGAGACAGGAGAAGGTATGGAGCATGAAAAAGCCAAACATTGAACAAATTGGGTCAGGGAGAGTAGACAACACTAATCTCTAATCACTTTGCCATTTGATATCCTATTTCTCTAGACCCATCCTAAGTTAATGTAATAAATATTTCTGTAAATGTTTAATTAGTGTCTTTGTTACTCTCTAGGACAAACTGTCTTCCCTATGTAACTGTTGCATGCAATTCACACACCATGCTGTGTTCTTTCCCACACTGTCCCACCTCCAACTCCCACATATCTAACTGCTGCACATCCCCCAAGGCCTGCTAACGTCAATGTTAAAAGACTTTCAAGAAACCTTTCTCACCAATATCAGTGAACTTCAATGCAAAGAACTTCATCAAACATATATTGAACTCCTGGTGTATGCCAGGCAAATGAGAATAAAATTGCTCCTTTCCTCCTAGTAATGAAATTGTAAGGTCTAGGGAGTTCCCTCACCTGCTGACCTACAAAGAGTGAGTTTCTTTTCCAGACCTGCCATGGCACTCAGAGTCTCCAAAATCCCATTTAAGATTTATAATTCTAGCGTTTGTGTAGCATTTTACATTTATAAATTGCATTCATATGTCATGTCTTAATCATACACTATCTGTGTGTTTTTTCTAAATATACTCAGTGAATAGACTCCTTAGTCATTGAAAATAGAAGCTGTGTCCTTTCTTTTTCTTTACACTTCAATATACACAGTACCTAAGAGATGCTTGATATGGACACATTATCTATACCCACTACTAGCTGAGTATATTATCTATACCCACTACTAGTCTGGAAGAATGGATCAATAGATATCTTTCTAATTCATTTCAAAGCACTATGCTAAATGCTTAATAGTATGAACAATCTGAGGTCTCTTAAGTTGATATGATATAATGCCCAGAGATAAATGAAATGGTAGAGATTCTTCTTCCCTTAAAAGTATATTTCGATGGGCACCTAGGTGGCTCAGTAGGTTGAGTGTCCGACTCTTGATTTTAGCTCAGGTCATGATCCCAGGGTTGAGGCTCTGTGCTGAGCATGGAACCTGCTTAAGATTCTCTCTCTCTCTCTCTCTCTCTCTCTCTTTCTCTCTGTCTCCCTCTGCCCCTCTCCGCAACTCATATGTTCTCTCTCTAAACAAAAAAGTATCTTTCAAAAACATTTAATATTCTCTTTCTCTCTGATAATTACTCTTTTTTTTTCCAGATTCCTACCATGTCATCCATTAAGCTGTGTTGTTATGTATTTGTTTGAATTATTCCATGAATATTTATTACTCTCTCTAGCTAGCAAACTCTTCAAAAACCCAATTTCCTTTGCTGTCCGTCTTCCCCTCCCCACCTTTCATAATATTGGGCCCAATACATGACAATTTATTTATCTTTACATATTTGTAGAAGAGACATCCAAATTGCATTGATGATGCTTCCTTTAACATTTTTGTTTTAATTGCCCATATCTACAACCACATTAAGAAACTTACAGTGTTATGCAGGCAGGACCAGTTGACCAGTGGTTCCATCAACTCTGGTAGACTCTGGATTTCTCAATATAATAACTGAAGTCAGTGATATAAAAAACCTTTGCCTTACTCTCTAAAT
The DNA here is from genome assembly GCF_007474595.2 of Lynx canadensis. NCBI lineage: Eukaryota > Metazoa > Chordata > Mammalia > Carnivora > Felidae > Lynx > Lynx canadensis. The sequence continues at coordinate 29,806,589 of NC_044314.2, read as the reverse complement.
ATTAATTTTATTTCCATGTATGTTATGTTTGCTAAGTTTTTGAAAGCATAGATTCATTAGGTATTCAATGATCATGGTTTCTTTCTTGTATGTGATGAGAGGAGATTCCCATGAATTAATTGTTAGAGCCAAAAAATATGGGACCAATTTTTTTATTACTTTTTATTTATATTTTAGTTAGTTAACATACAATACAATATTGGTTTCAGGAGTGGATATTCAGTGATTCATCACTTACATACGATGCCCAGTGCTCATCATAACAAGTGCCCTTTTTATACCTATCATCCATCCAGCCCATGACCCATCCACCTCCCTCCATCAATACTTAAGTCTGTTCTCTACCATTAAGAGTCTCTTGTGGTTTGTTTCTCTCTCTCCTCTTTTTCCCCCTTCCCATATGTTCATCTGTTTTGTTTCTTAAATTCCACATGTGAATGAAATCATGGTATTTGTCTTTCTTTGATTGACTTGTTTTGCTTAGCGTAATACATTCTAGCTCCATCCATGTTGTTGCAAATGGCAAGATTTCATTCTTTCTGATGGCTTAGTAATATTCTGTCATATATATATCATATATGTCATATGTATCATATGTCATATATTGTATATATATATGATATATATATATATGATATATATATCCCTTCTTTACCCATTCATCAGTTGATAGACATTTGTGCTCTCTCCATAGTTTGGCTGTTGTTGATAATGCTGGTATAAACATTGGGGTGCAAGTACCCCTTCAAATCTGTATTTTTGTATCCTTTGGGTAAATACCTACTAGTGTAATTGCTGGAACATAGGGTAGTTCTACTTTCAGTTTTTTCAGGAATCTCCATACTATTCTCCAGAGTGGCTCCATCAGATTGCATTCCCACAAACAGTGCAAGAGGGTTCAAGGAAAGCATCTCTTGTATCAGTTAACACAGTTCTGGTAAATGATGATGAAAAAGTGTAACACTGACCTTTAGCTAAAATACCAGACCAAGTAAGTATATCAGTGACCTGTGAGTTTTGAACCTAGAGAGGTCTCTGGTTTGTTAGAGAAATATAAGATAGTCCTCACAATATGAAGATACACAGTCAGAGAAAGGCTGACAAGCAAGGAGCTAGAGATGCCAAGACATTATACCAATTCCTGATCCAAGGTTTCAGTTATCTTAGTATTAGAAATCTGCACTTTGCAAACTTTACTGCCTGTGGGTAATTGTCTGTTTTCTGTTATTCTTTGGTATTGAGTAGACCAACATGGTATTGACGAATTGTTACAGCCAAGAAATAGGGGACCAATTTCTTTATTACTTTTTATTTGACAACTTACCGATTGGTCAAGCTTATATTTATGTTTTCCCCCACCTTTCTAATATTGGAGCTCATTTTGATTGTAATCACAGAAACATGGAAGGGGTTCATGTGCCTGCTCTATCTGCAGTTTTAAAGCAGGAGCAATGTCTTCCTGAAGAATTTTCTAGAAGGTGACAGCAGAGATCATACTGTGGAAACACCAAGGAGAAGAGGGAACCAAAGAGGAGGCTGGGGACCATTTATTAAGACTCTCTTGTTTACCTAAGTTGTTCCTTGATCAAATATTGGAGAAGAGTGAGTGTGTATGTTAAATATGGTGGGCTTACCATTCATTCAGCCTTCCGCTGCCCTTTAAACAAAGTGAGATCATGTGTGGTATAAAATGAATGGTACAAACATACATACTCTTAAATGTTTACAGTTCCCTTTTGTGTGTATGTAAATCTGGAGGTGGTAGTTTACTGAAACAGGCTCTCAGTTGGCATCCCTCCCTTCTGGTGCTGTCTTCTAGAGTCATTTCAGCAAATTGTTGGTGGACACATCTCCATTAATAGGTCTTTTGTCATGGCACTGTCCAATTTTCATTTGGCCTTATTTCCTACCATTTCACTTTTAAAAATTCTTGCTAGACTTATTGGGTCTTTCCCTCCTGGTCATCTATCCATTGCTTCTCACCTCTGAAGTCACAGACCTGCCTGCTCTCTCACTCCACACCTTTCCTCACCCTCTTAATGTCCTCTCATTCACTCTGGCTTCTCAAGCTTTATGCAGCTTCTAAAACAATGCAAAAATTTACTCTATCTTAAAGCTGCTGATGACTCTAAAGCTTTCCATTCTTGGGACTGTCCTTACAGGCACAGAAGCTAAAGCACTGGTATCAAAATGTCATTATGCCATGTTGAATTGATGAGTGCTCCAAGGGGTGGCCTTGACTTATGTACTGTCTGCATACTCTTCAAACTATAACAACAATGAATAGATAGCAGAAGGCCTCTTAGTGTCTTCTGAAATACCTGGTTTCCCTCATTTCAAGGAAGGAAAGGTAATGAGCTACTAAGGTGATTATACCTGACTCTGATGTGGACCCCAAAGTATCTGCATTTATGAGAAGGGATTAGTTAGCCTGAATCCTCATGTCCACTGGTTACAACTTCCTATTATTTTTCTGCCAGGGCATCTGAATATATTTCAGACAAATGAAGCTATGACATACTAAACTTTCAGAAATCTTAATGCTTTAGGCATCAGTATAAAGCAAAACTTTTCAAATCACCCCAATCCATGGAGGGTTAGGTTAAATCTGAGTTTCTAACACACCATACCTTGTATCTCTGTGTTTTGGTACAATCCTTAGTGAGCAAAGTGGTTTGGTCTCCAATGAACAATCTACAAAACCCTGCATGGACTGTCCTCTCTTCAGAGTCTTAGTGAAGAATTTAGATCCCAGCTTGAGAGCCCCTAGCATAATTCAAAACACCATCCCATTGATTCCAAATACCTCAGAAACCTCAAAGTCTCTGGTAGTCTCAGAAGAATAATTGACCAAGAGACAAATGACGGTAGGTTTTAACTACTTGTGGTAAGAAATCAGATTGATGCTATGACAACTTCACATATAAATGTAATTCAGTATGTCTGGTTCACTAGGAAGAGAATTACATGGCATCTGTGCAGCATAAATTCCAATCAGAGCCTTTGGCAAGACCTCTATGAACTTCTGGGTCCTCATCTATAAAAACAGGAATTAGGCCCAATTTTACTTGTTTAATTATACCATTCTGTATTTCTATGGTATGATGACAATTTTGTTCTCTTACATTCACTGCACCAAGTACATATTTAAATCCTTTGCTCTTTGAGACCCAAGAAACAGAAGGTTATTAACCATCACCTTGTCTGCCTTGCCTTTTAGATTTTGGTACGGTTTGGTCAATGAAAGTACTCAGCAGGGGCTCAGACGAAAGAAAAGAGATAGGTAGTGATATGTCTTCCCTTCCCTCTGCCTCCCCTGGACCATGTGTTCTGGTAGCAGCCATGTCCCTACATAATATACAACTCCTGTCAGGCAGCAGATCTTCGTCATCTCTACCTCTCACAGAGTGATGTTATCACTAGCTTCCCCTATTGTTCCTTCAGGCCCAAGCTTGACAACAACTTCCCATGTTTTTGCTAATCTCTGGGTGCCACAATATTACTTGTAAATTCCCTTAACTCTACTTACATTCTGTAAATAGTTCCTTTGATATAGTTGCATGAACCTTCTAGGTTGAAATTGTTTCCTGTTGTAAGCTCCACTGGTTATATATTAATATATAATGAAAGAATATTGAGTATATTTTAAGGGAAAAACAATGAAAATACTGTGACATAAATTATTTGATTGGGGTAGATAAGACATCATCACTATTCATCATCACTGAGCACCAGGAGAAATAGCCTCTTCCCTTCCTCTCTCTGGCATCCAGATTGACATGTGATGGGAAGGAATTAGTTGGAACAAGATAGGGTAGAGCAGTGACTGTGACACAAGATATTTCCATAAAATAAAGAATATTTAGAATATGATTTTCTGATACCTCTCTATAAGATGGTATAGTAGTTTCCCATCCCTGCTAAAATAAATTAGCACAAACATGGCAGCTGAAAACAACATACATTTATTCTCGTATATATTTCTGGAAGACAGAAGTCCAAAATCAATTTCATTGGGCTGAAATCAAGGTATTGGCAGGGCTATGCTCCCTCCATTGGCTCTGAGGGGAGAATCCCATTTATTTTCCTTTCCCAGCTTCTAGAGCTGCATTCATTATATTTCTTGGCTCATGGCCCCTTTCTCTAACTTCAAAGCTAGTGGCTCAATATCTTGCTTCAGTGGTCATATTACCTTCTTCTCTAGTAAAATCTCCCCCTGTCTTCTTCTAATAAGAAGATTAGGGATTACATTTAGGGCCCATCCAGATAATCCAGGATAATTTGTCCATCCCAACTCCTTAATCTTACCTTCAAGGTTTCCTTTGCTATATAGGATATTACTCACAAGCCCCAAGGATTAAGTTGTAAATATCTTTGGAGGCTTCTATTTAGTTTACCACAGTGTGATGGTTAGTGTGTCAACTTTGTTTGCCCAAACATTTGGTAAAACAGTATTTTGTTATGCCTGTGTTTCTGGATGATAACATTTGAGTCGGTAAACAGAATAAAACACATTGCCCTCCCTAAAGCAGGTGGGCCCTATCCAATCAGTTGAAGACCTGAGTAAAACAAAAAGACTGACCCTCCACTGAGTAAGGGAAAAATTTCTCTTGCCTGACTGCTTTGAGTGGGGATTTAAATTTTTTCCTACTTTCAAACTCAAACTCTTCTCAGGCCTCCAGTCTGCCAGCATTTAGACTGGAACTACACTATCAGCTACCCTGGGTCTCAGATCGAGAAACTAAACAAGAACTTACACCATTTATTCTACCCAGATTGCTGATGGCAGATCTTGGGACTTCTCAGTCTTCATAGCCTCATGCATTCTCTATAGTGTGTGTGTGTGTGTGTGTGTGTGTGTGTGTGTATGTATATATATACACACACACACACACACACACACACACACACACACACCCTATTGGTTCTGTCTCTCTGGAGAACCCTAATATACACAGATGGCTTTTCGATCTGTTATCTAAGTTCTCCTCATCTCTTGGTTACTGTAGAACTGGTTTAGAGGTCTAAACAAAGAAGGGTAGAAATTGAGAATATTGTAGAAATATAAAAATAAACAGGAGAGTAATGAGGAAGTATAAGTCAACAGCTGAAATACGAACTCCAATCAAGTGCATCAAAGAAGCCACTGTGAAGGCTTCAAAATAAGGATTGTGTGTGGTGATTTTTCAGCAAATATAATGACTAGAATTACAGTGTTGAGGTTAGTTGGATAAAGTTAGGGGCCAGGTATATAGAAACTTATATCCCACTGACTGAAACCTCAGACAATTGCATTGGAAAGAAAAGAAAGAAAAGCACATTGCTTTAATTCTCTTAGGTTTAATTTTTTACTTTATTTTATTTTTAGTATGTGAACAGGGAGTGAATGTATTTATGACCAATTCAAACTGACTTAGTGAAATCAATTTAAAGTTTTCCACTCTTTCCATTACTTATGACTATAGCTTTTCACCAGCTATTTCTATACATCTCCAGTTAACTACTGCTCTCACCAGTTATGGGCTAAGTTGGTTCCCAGACCAGGCTCGTTATCAAAATTACCTGATGGAATCTCTACAAGCATAATCAGCTGACCCTAAAATAGAATGAAGCCTAGATTATCCATGTGGGCTCAATATAATCTTATCACTTTTAAAGAGGGGGAGAGGAGGACCAAAAAGATGCAACAGAAGAGGAAAAGCAGAAGAGAAAAGCAGCAGAAAGGAAAGTCAGAGAGATTGGAAGCAAAATATTTGATGTGCTATTTCTGGCTTGGAAAGATGGAGAGCTCAGGAGATAAGGAATCAAGGAAAGTAGACAACTTCTAGAAACTGGCAATGACCTCTCACAGTCAGCAAAGGAACGAGGGCCTCTGTCCTATAACCACTGTGAACTGAATTCTCCCAACAGCCTAAATGAGTTTGGAATTGGATTTTTCCCAGAGTCTCCCCATCAGAGCCCAGCCAGCCACAACTTTGATTTCAGCCTGATGAAACTCAGTGCACTGAACTCAACTGAACCAACCCAGACTGTGAGGTAATAAATCTGTGTTCTTTTAACCCTCTGAATTTATGGTAATTTTTTAAAGCAGCAATATAAAACTAATATCTTGTTTCACTAGGAAGTTATTTTTTGAATAAGGATATGGAAGTGCCTGGCAAAATTTTTAAAAATTAAGTGTCAGAACACTTAAGTGTTTGACTTCCTACTCTGTCTAGGAGCATAGATGAATATAGTACTGGATGTAGACATAGTGAGGATACAGATTTGTCTTTAGGGAATTTTTTTTTGACTGGAAAGAGGACTAAAAGCACATTGAACAAATTTTTAAGTTTACTTATTTTGAGAGAAAGAGAGAGGGAGGGAGGGGAAAAGAGAGGGAGAGAGAAAGAATTCCAAGCAGACTCTGCACTGTCAGCACAGAGCCAGGCAAGACACAGGGCTTGATCTCACAAACTGTGAGATCATGACCTGAGCCAAAATCAAGAGTTGAACGCTTATCTGACTGAGACACCCAGGCGCCCCAAACACATTAAACAATTATTGAAGATTATTTGACCAATAGAGAAAAACTAGGGGAGAAACCATGTGGGAGAATTGAGATAGGTTGACCCTTAAAGAAGGGTCATAATTCATACAGATGATCAAAAGAAAATTAGAGGACATCTTATTTGAGTAGGGGGAAAGCATACATATTACAAAGCAGAGCTGAAGGAAGCTTTTGGTACATCATCCCACCTCTAATCGAGGTAAATGTATTGCTATATTAATGTATTTGAGGAAATTATCCCATGAAATTTCCTCTGGAAAATGTTGGACACATTGATGATCAAACTGGAAATGTATTATTTCTTAATAATTCCAGCTGTGGCTATTCATGAAAGTGTGGGTGAGTGTATATGTTCATGTGAGGTTATATGTTCAAAGAAGGCTAGTTTTACTGGGAAGTTGGGTTGCAATGGTAAGAAGGAAACCCCAGGGTAAAGGACATAGTGTTTCAGAAGATGACTATTATTGGTAATGGAACCTGGTGTGGAAAGCCTTTCCTTGATTTTTAAAGTAGACTAAGAGGAAACTAAATCCATACACAAGGAGGAATTATTTTTTTTATGTTTAGTCTTATATAAACACATGGTTTTAAAAGCTGGGAGGATGGTAGGAAGGTTAAACATTTTTAATGTAATCTAATTTTGCTACTGACAGGAGATAAGTTTTAGAGCTTGGGAGTTGTATTTTTAAGCACTCTCAAGGATAGAAAATATAATTTAAAAAAGACACTTGCCTTTTTGAATATTGAATTGTCTTGGTGTTATCACTGCTAATTTAAAAATCTTATGTGGGTTGTATAATGCTAAGAGATTAGTCACTCCCATGGAGATTCTTAGATCTTCTTCTTTAGGACACTGGGGGATGAGAAAAGAGACCAATGCAGGTGATTGTGATTTTATGTAACAGCAGTGGGATTAGACGAACTCTAGAAAACTTAAAACTGTGGATCATGGATAGAGAAAGGGCTTGAAGAAAAATCACTTTAGGATTCTAATACTTCAAAAAGTCATGTCAGTTTCCTATTTAAAGTAGATTTTTAGTTCATCCAGTTCCCTCGTACTTCAAAGCCACCCCTCAAATATAAGCCACCATCATCACTTCATCACTTGCTCAGACTAACATAATACTGGTCTCTGAATCCATTCTTGTCCTCCTCCAAACCATTTCCTAATATTAGCCAGGAATAATATTTCAAAATCAGAATCTGTTCCAATCTCCTCATTCTGTCAATTGTTCCATCTTGTTCATAAAGAGAGTGCTGTGTCAACCTTCTTGCTCCTTGCCTTCTACACTCCTGTAGCACATGGCTTCTCTTTTCTCAGCTGCTTCTCCCGACATGCTCTTCCCTCTGATTAACCACTTAACATCAACCATTTACCAACCAGCTCCTACTCATTCTCTAGGTTTTTCTCACAGATCCCTTCCTCAGAAAAGTCTTAGCTTACCTCATTTCCCATTTATATTAGCTCCCCATAGTATATTCTTTCATAGTCCAATGTGCCTTTCCTTCACCTCCCTTATTTTTTAAATCATAGATTGAAATAACTTTTTAAATATGGGTCAACATCCCACATGCTAAGCCCTGAAATCCAGTTACTTTGTCAGTCACCAATATTTCTTCACCTACTCCGACACCTGGCACATTGAAGACCCTTAATATTCATGAATGGGGGTTAAGGGGAAGGGAGGGAAGAAGTAAGGGGAGGGAGGGAGGCTGTTATCAATTAAACTATAGTCAAATCCAATGCCATAAGAGTGGACACTGCACCATTGTAGTGCTCAACTGAGAATTAGGATTAAAGAAAAATTACTGGGGAATTTTGGTGGTAAAACATTAAATGAGAGAACTAGGAGTCAGATTATGCTGTTAGTATTGACCAATTTACTCTCAAACCTACCTCTTATCTACCAATCACCAAATTAACTTTTGGAGAAATATGTAAGCCAATGAAAAAATACTGGGGTAAAACTTAAACTGGGGTTCTCATTCCTCAGGAAACTCTTCTGTATGTTGCAGAAGCCAGCATGATAAAGCTCGGTTCCCTGAACTTAGATGTCTTGTCTACTTAATTGTGGTTGCCAAGAGTGATTGTGAGCTTTAACATTTGTTAAGAGGAGGAATTTAAGAGGGATTCTGATCTGAAGACTCTGCTGGGACTCCTCTCCCAGCCCAATTAATTCCTCTATACTTTCCTTGTGGGACTAAAATTGGAGAAAGCTCTCTACAAGGGGAAATGTTTTAGAACTCTGCCTTGAAGAGTATGGTTTAATTATAAATAGATTGTGATTAAAGAGGTACAAGCAGTCTTTAGGTTGGGACATTAGGTTCAAAAATGAGTTTAAAGAAAATGAAACACCCATTTTCAGGAAGCTGACAAACTGATATGGTCATCAACAAAAATGTAAAAACATAACAATTAAAAACTTTTTAATTTTTATTTACTTTTGAGAGAGAGAGAGAGAGAGAGACAGAGAGAGCATGAGCGTGCACAAGCAGGGGAGGAGCAAAGAGAGAGGGAGACACAGAATCGAAAGCAGGCTCCAGGCTCTGAGCTATCAGCATAGAGCCCAACAAGGGCACAAACCCATGAACTGTGAGATCATGACATGAGCTGAAGTCAGATGCTTAACCTACTGAGCTACGCAGATGCCCCCAAAATAACAACTTAAAAGTTGCCACCCTGAGTCTATAATTCTACCATGATCTCAAAGATCTATAGAAAAATATTGCCTTTTTATACTGTTTCATAGATGCAAAAACTAAGGCTAACACTTACAAAGTAACTTGGGCAAATTACCCAACTTGTGAGGAGCAGAAGCATCAAATCCAAGTCTATTTTAGAGGATTTTTCCCCCACATCTCTAACTGTTCAAAGAGATTAAAATAATTCTGAGAGATAATACAGACCTACCAATTCTCACCCACCTATTTTATACATAATCAAAGTAGGAATTTCACAACCCTCAGCTTCAGAATATCCACACTACCTTTAATACTCTTAGGTGCACAAATGTCTATTTAGTGTCAGCCCATCATGTGGACATGAAGGATAATAAACATCTTCATAATTGGGAAGATCTAGTCACACTCCAGAGTTTTCTTAGACTTTATTGATTCCCACTACTTATGTTATCCTGAAAGATTGTCTACTCTAAATTTTTAAGGGCATTTTGTCTCTTTCCAATGTAAAAACTTAGGAAAATAGAGAAACATAAATGAAAATATACTTTAAAAAACCGTAATTTAACCTTTTTAAGTCAACTAATGTAGGTTGTACAGATAGCCCCAATCCTTCCTTTTATACTATTTTGCCATGTAACTTGTTCCTTCCAACAAGAGGTGGAATCTATTTCTCCACTCCTTGTCACAGGTCTTACCTTGTGACTTATGTGGCCAAAGGAATGTGTGCCAGTTCTGAGAATGTGCCTCAAGAGGTATTACAGCTTCTCTCTTGCTGGAAACCATGTCAAGCTTCCATATAAACGGTCCTGGACCAGTATATTTGCTAAGAGATACGTGACCTACTTGTTTTGTTGGAGCTGACTGACAGCCAATACCCAGAAGCAGAGCCACTAGATGACCAGTAGCTGATTATAATACAAGTGAGCCAAGCCATGACTGGAAAACAGCCCAACTGAGCCCAATCTAAATTACTGACCAACAAAATCATAGGCTAAATAGATTTTATTGAATTAAACAGATATTTGACACATCAATCTTACTGCTCTCACAAAAATTTTCTTTAAAAAAAAAAAGTTCACATTTTAGCCTGCTATACAAAGCACAATGCAGTCAAGAGCCTTAAATTAGCATCAAGTTATCTAATTCCTAACTGCCACTGACTGGAGGTATTACTATAAAAACATCAAATACATTCTGAGTTTCAATTTCTGTACCTGTAGACAGATATGTTGCATACCCTTTCTACTTTGATGGGTTTGTAATAAATGAGAAAATAAAAATGAAATTGCTTTGAATTCCTTGGACTTGGGTTTTCTCATTTGGAAAAATTCAAGGATCAAGATGGCTCAAAATGCCTGGAATATTATTATTGGTTTATGTTGTTATTGGAGAATCAAATTCAAGTTTCATGTCCTGTCCCACAGATATTGTGAGGTTCTCACAATGGAACAATTCCTGTTTAAATACTTACTGGGGACTTTCTTAAAACATACAATGTGCCAACCTAATTTCATCATTCACATTGGAATGGTGGTAATTCAGAGGTAGGGAGGAATTCAGGCACAAATTTTGAACAGTCCTTTCTCTGATTCAATTTTAAGAAAGGAAACTCATAGACCTGAATATTTTTCCATCTTTTCATGGGTAAAGCACCCCTCTGAATAAGGTAGAAATTATCAGTGTATTGGTCAAAGACAAAATTAAAATAACCTGGAAGAGCTTGTTAAAAAATATATATGGCAAATGCTCAGCCCACTTTTCAGTTTACTGAATTAGCCTATCTGGTGCTTTTTATACCTAAGAAGAATCTTGAGAAAATTGTCGTTTTGATTAGAGGCATGAGAGAGAGATGAATTTGAACCCTGCTATAAAGGGTGAGAAAAATCTGATTAAAGATTCCAGGCATTGAAAAAGAATAAAAAGGGATTCCAGGCATCAAGAGAACACTGGAGTCTTGGAAGAGACGAAAGCAGAGTGGGAGGAAGAAAAAAGGATTCTGGAAAACAAATATCTCATGTTTTCCTAGGTCTAACCCATGCTAAGAGTCTCTGGGAATCATGCTGCTTGGATTAGTATGGTTTCAAGATAATTGTTCTCAGGACTTATCCTCAATTTGAGGCCCCACTAGGCTAGAAAGAGTAGCAAGTATGAAATACAAAGCAAACAGAGGAGATCCTATAACTTCTCAGCATTGTAGTTGTCCAAAGCCACATATATCATTTGCTCTTTTCTCTGCCAGAGTTGCCAGTAAGATTTTTCTTGGGTCAGTGGCCAAGAATATTTTCCTTTATTTCTTTTCATCTTTAATTGACAGTCTCCTTCATGAAGAGTTGGATTTACTTCTTGGCAGATGAAATCACCATCTATATGAGCATTATACCTTCCATTCTAATCATTCTATGTTCAGTTCTTTAACTACAACACTGCTTTCTAAAGAAGGAAAGGAAGAAGAAAAGGGAAAGGGATGAGATAGAAAGAAGGAAACCAGTATTTGCTCAACACCTATAATCTATCCTGCACATTTACAAACATATGATTGCATTCTCACAATAACCAATGAGGTAGGCGCGATTTTTTCCTTGCTTGGAAATGAAGAAACTGAAACTCAGAAATTTTATGAATCATTTCTCAAATAGATGGGTTTGAAACCTGGTTAAATCTGGCCCTAAAGACCATAATCCTTCAACTCTTTTAGAATACAAGTTTGAAAACAAATATTCCTGGGAATACAGAAAGAGAACTCTTATCATTCGGCATGCTCATGTGAATACATAAACCTCTCATCCTTCAGGAATCTTGAGAGGTGCATTAAAGAGAGAACTCTTGTCTAAGCTAATGTTCTTTAAATTGTGTATTTCTTCTCATTAGTGAATGGCATCATTTGGGTATCTACCAACAATATTTAATTTTACACAATGATGTAGAAGCAAATAAAAAATTGATGGGGCATCACATATAAGAATTTTTCTAGAAATATTTTTTCTATTGCATAGACATGTACATATGAACATGTATATTTTCGGAATATGAAATTTATTTTTAACATATTTTTTTGTGCATGAAAAACAAAAGTTTGAAAGTTACTGGGCTAGGCAATGGGAATGTTGCCCAAGGCAACTGTTATTGAGAACTTATCTCTGAAATAGGCCCATAAAGGAAAAGAAGAGCAAAACTACAGTAAAATTTGTCAGGTTTTCAAGTTTCATCGACTGTTTTTAATAGCTCTTTTCATTTTTCAACTTATAAAACCATTGAAATGCAGAAAAGTTCCTGTAGCAGAGTTAGGTTAAAATCTGCAGACAGTGATCAGCAATCATCTGTGAGAAACAGGGTCTTCAATTAAGCTCCTATTAGATTTTTCTAGTGTTATTCTGTACTTGCAGGATCAACATCGATTTCCTTTTTCATCGTGCATTGTCCAAAATGGATGAGGCATTTCTCATTATCTCTCCCTTGAAGAACATACTCATCATTTATTCAGAACTTGCTGAGATATATGCTCTTTATTTTCTTACTTGCTCAGGAAAAAAAAATCCTTCTGCATTTTCTTTCCCCATTTGGATCACATAAAGGGTGACTGATAATAGATAACACGAATCAGTTCTTCTTTCTTGGCTGTGAGACTCTTGCTTGTTGAAGGGGCCGAGGAGAAATGTAATGAGGCTTAATATATGGAATAAATACCAATGCACTTCGCTGGCCATTCAGAATATTGTTCTAGTCTGAGACTGTCACAGGAAAAGGAAAAGCATTCAGTGGAATTTTGTATGACTGCTTCTAAGTTATGACTTTATTTGGCCTTTGGCCACTGACAACCATGTGTTGAAACTGAGGACATGAGAATTATCAGTAACAATAATATCTATTATTTCTGTAATGATTAAAAGACCACTTCAAAGTAATTTTACACATTTATCTTGTCTTCATTTTTATAACAGTCTTATGTGATTAAGGAAGTATTATCTCCATTTTTACAAATGAGAAAAATGAGGCCCAGATGAGTTAAGTGATTTATCCAAGAACACACAAGTTAGTTGCAAAATTGGAACAAAATCTGTAACCACTAACTCCCAGCCCTGCATTCCTCCCAGCAGATATTAGTGCCCTCATTAATTTGTTCCTCCCAACAGATATTAGTGCCCTCATTAATTTTGCTTCATAATACATTCTCTTATGTTTCCCTAGCTGACCTGTTTTCACAAAAGTATTTTTAAAAGTTTATGTTTAAAAAAAAGGGGGGGAACGGAAACGAAAGGAGAGGTGATTATTCTATCACATCTGCTGAATGCAGTTAATTTATTGGCTTCATGAATATGAAGTGGTCTAGAGGAATATGTATCTATTTATGTAACCAATCACATATGCTGGGAAAATGTATGTGGTTGAAATACAGATACATTGGTTTCAGTTCTAGTATTGGTTTAAGTAAATTATATGTTAGTCCTCAGCCAACAATATATCCGTTACAGTTAACTTCCCTAATTTGGGTAAAGGACCCTAGATTATTCAGCAGTGCATGTATATCAGGTTATGTAAAATTAATAGCTGAGTCATTCATATGGCTTTAATTAGGATGCATGGGTTGGGATAAAAAAAAAATCAAGCAAACGCTTGGCTTTGATTATAACTGTATCTGCTCCAGTATCAGTTTCTGCAAAGGCAAATACGTGTTGGCTTAGCTTAATACATGCTCATTCAAAGAAACCGTGCATTGGCTTAATTTTACTTCAAGTGCTTTCATTAAAATATATTGTTTGTCTAAATACTAGTTTAGTAACTCATTAATTATCCAAGAGTATTTACAAGATCTGGAATATTGTGTACACATTGAAAAAAAAAATAGTTGATTGTGTTATGTTTCAAAGAAAATAGATTCATTTCTATGAAAACTTCTTGGAACTTCTGAAAACTGTCTTGTTTCCAAGTCTATGTACTTGTCTCCAAACTTGGCTTTGGGAATTTGACCGACTTGTTTTCTTTTCCAGGAAAGAACTTTTGGGAGAAAAGCTTTCTTTGCTGGGCAATAATGTTCTCAGGTGGTTGCTAACCTTTCCCACTGAAACCCTTGGGAAAATGAGTTTATAGTCAATGCCTTCTTTTACATTGCCTAAAAATTCATCTTCAAATCCAAAATAATTTCCCATCTCCTCTGTGACAGTCTCTGTGATCATTTGGGTTTTCATTGAGACTTCTAGTTTTCTTGCCATCTTGACTTAGAGGCTGGGGATCATGCTTTGCATACTTGTGCATCTTTAATTCCTGGCTCTGTGCTTTACACAGAGCTTGACTCTTAGTGTTTGTCAATAAAGGTGGTATAGAAGCTGCTAGGTGAATGTGCTTAGTAAAAAGTATATTTAATAGCATGATTATCTAAACCCAAGATGAATCACAGCAGTTGGGAGTGACAGAAGTCCCAAGCAATTAGTGGCAAGAGGAGGCATAGATAGGCAGGAAGGGTATGAAGAATGTCTAATGTCTGGCAACAATAGTAGGCAGAGATTTGAAATGGCAGATGATTTGCAGCACAGAGCTTCATCATGGATAGCACATGAATATTGCATAAGTTCAGTACAGGTCCAGATATACAGACATGGTTGAAGGAATAATCTGGGGCTTTGGTAGTGAAGAGTAGTTGTTATTGATCAAGTCTGTATCATATGCCAGGCTCTGAGCTAATAGCATAGGTTATGGAGTTTACAGATCTGGGCATGTCACAGTGAAGCTCCCGCCTAGCTATGTGACCTGAGGAAAGCTTTTCAATTTATCTGCAACCAGGTTTTTCTCCTCTTTAAAGGAGCTGCTGTTTATAAAATGGCTGGCATCATACTTGGTATGGAGTTAGGGACAGTAATGCTAATTGCTACCATTGTTCTTGATTTTTCTCCTTAACCTTGTAACACCTAGACTATTGCCCATATTATGGTAATAAAAAGTTGAAGCTGAAAAGAATAATGTCCACTCAACTAGTAAGTGGTTCAGCTGGAAGTCGAATATACCTGGCTCCCAAAGATAAACATACATGCATGCATGCAACACGCTGAGAGGCCAGAACCCAAGGTCAAGCAGCATGTCCCCTGTGATGTGCTGAAACACAGAGCTTCAGGCAAGCCCAGGATTCCAGGATTGGTTAAAAGTATGATTGGTCTGAGATATTTGTACAGGGCCCAGCTTGACCATGGGGATAGGGTGGTAACGCTGTGGATATTAGAGAATCTCTGGGGAAAGCAGCCAGACCACTCAATCTAAATCTTGTCAGACCCCACCCTTCTTTTCCATTCTTCCTTTTTTCTTTCTTTTTTCTTCAAATATTATTCCTTTGGTTAAGATCTGGTCTTTAAACCATATGGCCAAGAACATAATAAGAAAAAGAGCTGTGTATCCTGGCCATCAGTCCAGAGATATCCTCCTTGCAAATTATCTTGGTGCCAGAAACCCACCATAAAATATTCATTGCTTTTGATCCTAAAGTATTTTTAGTCTGCAAATGTCTCCTATTAAAATGAAAATGTCCCTTGAGGGAGAGAGAAACTTTTAAGCTATATCAGTTAAACTCATAGTGGGTAGTTGGTTTATAAAAATTGAGATTAAAAATCTTCCAGAATTGAAGGACACACAAAATGTTCAGGCGAAAAGGAAAAGTCCACAAGGAAGAGAATAGCATAGAAGGTATCATTGGAGGATATCAAATTTTCCCACTTTCCCCCCCTGAAGTTTGGAACTGTCTTTGTGTTACATGCCCTTCTGTTCCTCTTCCTTCCTCTCACCTCTGTCCCCAGTACAATCCTTCATGCAACCCATTCTCTCTCTAGAACTCAAGACCATGAGGGTGCTGAACAAAACTGAGGGGACAAGATGGGAAAAATCAGTGTTAGAAATGAAAGAACATTACTGAATTTTCATTTAAGAATTTCTCAGTTTGAGACCTTATAGTAGAGTTGTTTAAGAGCTTTTTTTTTTTTTTTTTTTTTTCAGGCCATGGTTCAGATCTAAGCTTTGTTACTTATCTATGTGACTGAGCATATCATCCTCATGTCTTCCCTGATATTCAGATTTCTTAGAGCAAATCCTAACTTTAAGGCAGTTGTGAGGATACTTAGAGCACATAGTACAATGACTGGTGCCTAGTCAGTGCTCAATACAGGGCAGCTGATAATAATAAAGTGCTAGGATAACAACAAGAACAAAAGCAAGACCACATTAAACTCCACACTAGAATCTATGCTGTGTGTTGGATTCACTTATCTTGACCAATTTTTGGATTCACACTATGCTCTTTAGGATAAGGAGCCAAGGCCAGGATTAATGAAAGATGACAAGATGAGAACATTCTAACAATGTGAGGACAATGAAAAGGTATATCTGAGTAAAATTAATTGTATTGCCTCCAAAAAACAATTGCCCCAGTCAGCTCCTCAGAGAATGAGACCAGGGGGATTCTATAACTAGATTCATTAAAGAGGGATGAGAGGAGTGGTGCTGTCCACAAATGGATAAAAAAAACCCTAATATATGAAAGGGATTATAATCCCATTTAATTGGAAACCTGACTTACACTATTTGGATCACACCTAAATACTAAGAAATCATTCTTAAGATTTAAAAGCAGCGATAAACATCTCAATAAATGTTTGTATCTCATGGAATGAAACACATACTCAACTCACAATGCCACAGACTGTTAACCAACTTGTATCTTCTTACTTTACATTCAAAACAATGAGGCTATCACCTATGGACTACGGGGAGACAAACATTCTTTAGTGATGAGGGCTGGTTCCTGGACATATTACTATAGGAAGGAGAAACTATATTCCTATATTCCTATATTACTATAGGAAGGAGAACTTAAAAACCAAAAAGTTCTATCAGAATATTCTTTAGAAGGAGATTGCCAAGAACTGGTTTCCAGGAAATTTTCTGGTTTGTCTGTAGAACTGGACTGAAACAACAATGATAATGACCATGATTACTAATAACCACTACTGTACTTTAAATTCTTAATGTGTAATAGTAATACCCATGACCATCCAACAAGAAGCTAGTATTGTCTTCAGGTTAAAAATGAGAAAATTGAGACTTCAGTAGAGCATTTTGTACAATGTGACACAGGTAGAATGTATTGTAACTAGGATTTAAACAGGACAGTTCAAAATTTAAGGACACTCCTCTTTAGACCATATCATGCTTATGAAAACAATGGCAGAAATCTGTAAGAGGCTGTCCAGAAAGTATTAATATAGCCTTCCTGGAAGACCAGGTAGCTGAGAAAGGCAAGGTATGATCCATGGACCTAATCAGCCCCAATGCCACTGAAACTTAGCTCCAACTGTATACTATTCAGTAAAGTCTTCCCACAAACCATCTTCTAATCCAGATCTGCTTGTCCAGCTATGTTTGATTGTTTTGTCTTTTTTTATTTTTTTTAAATTTTTTTAACGTTTATTTATTTTTGAGACAGAGAGAGAGACACAGCATGAACGGGGGAGGGTCAGAGAGAGGGAGACAACAGAATCTGAAACAGGCTCCAGGCTCTGAACTGTCAGCACAGAGCTGGACGCGGGGCTTGAATTCACTGACCACGAGATCGTGACCTGAGCCGAAGTCGGCCGCTTAACCCACTGAGCCACCAGGCGCCCCTGATTGTTTTGTCTTAACTAGAATTAGGCTCAGGCTTGAAATTAACAGTCTATGATATGAGCATAAAGGCAAATGTCCTTTTCCATTTTTCTGGGTTATGGACTAGTTTTGCCTACTTCAAAATTATTCTCAGGGTTTGACCTTGTGTATGAACTCTGTCTTATGAGTAAAGTACAGTCTTCAACAGGAGGGATTTATTTTATTTTATTTTTTCCTAGAATCTATGCTCTGTGAACTTGGAGACTTAAATTCTATTCCAGGTATTATTTTCTAAGGACACTTTTGGACATTTAACATGGTGTTTAAGTTGTCAGTTCTAGTCCTATTAGAGATTGTAAACATATATTCCAGCATGGCCATAACCACAAAACGCACTGTGAGAGATATGTCCCTGGAACTGAAGGAAGGGCGAGTTACATATCTCCATATGAATGCCACAGAATGGGGGCTGAGATTATGATATTGGAGAGGCTGGTGACCAGAAACTAATTTCATAAATTCATTCCTGTTATGGACCAGATATGTGAGTTTTCATGTGGGTTATTTAGCAGTAGAGTATGCTGGAATTCAAGACTGTATATATGTTTTGAGGATATGGGTTTCAAGGTGCAAAGTTAAGACTGTGGAAGTCTCTAAAAGTAAGTATTCTCATTATCGAATTCTTTATTTCTCCTGAAAAAGTAGAGTAAGACTGTAAGGCATGGAAATGATACCAGGTAGCCATGAGGTGAAAGGAATAGACAACTAGTTGTCGAAACACAAGATAAGTTTGCTAAACTTCCAGATTAAAAACAAAAATAGTTACCTAAAGGGAAAAAAAGTACAAATAATAGCATTGTCACATTTTTGTGTCACAGAACTTCCTGGAATCCTATCCTTTGGCAAAATAAAGGAAAAGAGAGGTAGGTCTGCCCCAAGACCAGTGATTAATAAAATAGGCTGCTGGTGAAGCTGATGGTTCTAGAAGAGCATTCCCATCATTGGGTTGAGATGGGAGCAGATCGGCCCCACAGAGTCATTACATTTCAGCAGCTCTGCAGTCTCATTCTGTCCTTTCTTCTCGGGACTTGTCTTTACTATTGTTCTGTACCTCCTTCCTGTTCATTTGGTATCTGTCTCTCCCCTCAGTTTCTCCTCTCTTACAGTGCTGCTTTTAGAGATAGGAGTTCTAAGTATTGTGAAGTTTCCCCTAAGAGCACTTAGGCTGCTCCTCTGTGCTGCTAAAAAATACCTCAACCCTTTCATTTACAGTGTGTTATTGTAGAGCTGATACTCAGCTATGTTATTGTCCTCTGTAGTCCTATGTGGACATCTCCACCTATGCTTTACTCCTCGCCCATATGTAGAGAAAGTAATGCTTACCTTGCCTAACTCAATTTACCTCCTGGGAGACTCAGAGAATCCAAATTTATATATCAGTGCACACGTGTGTTTTTATTCATCCATTCCCCAAACATGTATGGAGTTCTTACCATGTGAAAATGATTGAAAGTAGAAAAAAATACTCTATGAATATTGTGATTCTACAATTTAGTGTCAGGCTGTCTATATGTGTTAGGGGGTGGGTGGGGGGAATCTATCGCACCAGCTTTTTGTTGTTGTTTGTCCCAACATGAAACAAGTACTAATAGACTGAATATTTCACTTTTCACCCGTTGTATATATACATTCAGAACATAGTAAGCAAGAATAATTGTTCTTTGTGTTTCCCAAACCTACAGAAAATGATAGAGAGTGAAGGGGAAGTAGGTGCATAGCAGCTGGGTTTTCAGTAAAGGAAATGATCACTTTGTTCCTCATGGAAAATAAAGCCCTGTAATCACAGCATTGCCATGCTAAGTCTTCTAATCCACACTTCTATCTACCTCAAGGCTGGAAATGCCTCCAATGAATCAATGCTTCTGAGAGTTCCATAGAGCCACTCCATCTTGAAATTAAAGGTTTGACAAAGTACATTCAACTGGAAACGAAGAATGATGCACATCCTTGAGTCCTCACAGTGAAGAAAATACTTCTCCCTGCCTGCTTACCTCACCACTACAGAAGATTGCATGCATAGAGGAAATCCCAGAGCTTCCTTACTCCATATGTATTAGTCACACTGGACACAGTTCTGTCATTAGTGACTCATTCTCATTCAGAGGCCAGATTCTCCCATCAGCTATTTGCTGGTGCTGCCAATCAATTTCCATAACCTTCTTTCAAAATCAATGGGCAAGATAAGCATAAATATTCAAGAGAAGAAATGAGCAAGCACAGAGGTAGTCAAGGCTACCTGTGTCTCCAAGAGTGCAATAGAAATTCCTCACAGATGGGCATTTTGAACAATTCTGTGTAGAGAGAACAACCCTGGTGTTCTGAGACACCAGAGCTGGATACTGGGTTTGAATTACCTACTCTCAAAGAGTGCCAGTAAAGCACTTGTTAAGCCAGAATTAAGGATATATCACCAACTACATAGAATTTCTTCCCTGCATCTATTACACCAAGGCAATTGGGAGTGACAAACTGTTCAGGGTAATTTAATGCAGACACTTACTGAACTAATTTATGCTCTAGAGTCTGTGCAGTCAAAAGGGAGTTGTCTGGCAGGGAGATATGAACATCCTGTAGTTTGGTCAGAAATTCCAAATGTCAAATCTTGACTTTGGAGGTCTGCTTTCTGAGATGTTCTTACTTTCTGAGCTTTACAACCCATGGACACTGATATGTTATACAACTATGTGAGCAAACCCTCACTAAAATCAGAGTACACGTGAAATTATGGTGTTGCTGACAGAGCTGCTTTACTCTGGCTTTCAACAAAACTCTACCTACTTCTCTCACCTTAAATTATCAAAGCATCAGTGTCTCCTTAAGTTTCTGTGATCTGCCAGACTTGGGTTCAAATCCCTGCTCAGCCATTGAGAATTTTTGACCCAGGACCTATTACTTAACTCTTGGTCAATAAAATAATCCTAATTTCTATCTCCTTCAATTTTTATGAGGATTAATTAGGTAACACATATAAGGCAATTGGTAAGTATCTGGCACATAAGCACTTATAATACCTGTTGTGATTATCTCCATTATTATTTATAATGTTGCATTTTCAGCCTGTAGTGAACTTAGGGTTATATAAAATTACAGCCTCCAATTTGCAAGGTTCTTTCTCTTCTTCTACTTTGCTACCTAAAGATAGGTATCCATAAAGAATTTTAGCTAATCAATAAAATATACTAAAATAAAATATATTTTTCTGGAGCATGAAGAATAGACATATTTCCAAACAAGTATATGCAAACCAATTCTAACATTTAGGATGCAAATAAATAATAAATTCCTCTTGACATTATATCCGAAATCATCCTAAACTGTAAGTTGTGCTTATATAGAAGAGATAAAATCTTGTCTACTTCTTTCCTGGAGCTCTTTATTTCAGGGGTATAAAAGTATCCAGAGTAACCAAACTTACTTGAAATTGAAACAAGTAATTGTTCAGATATCCAGAAAGGGCAAGAATAGGAAGGTATCCTGTGTAAAAAAAATGACAAATCTGATCTCTCGTGCCATAAGGATAGAAGGCTTGTGATGTAGAGAGTCCCATAATTCCCCAATAGCCCATTCAACATGTAGGTTTGGCATGTTCTTGGGCCCATTCATACACATACCAGCGAGCTACCATTCATTCATCTCAACCTGTAATGCATTTCAACAGTACTAACATTTGCCAAAAAAAATTCTCCTGTGATTGTTCTATGATTTCATATTCAATTAAATTAAATATAGATGGAATAACCTAGGAAGGAAAGAAAGATCCTGGTTAATTGAATTTTCTGTTTTAGCAGAGGGTTAAGTAGAAGACATTTTTGTTTTTAATCTTTTGTTTAAATGTATGAGCATGCTTTCCTCCTTAGGACTTGTAATATTACCCAACAACTCACTTTGATTTTTGTAAGTGATAGGGTAGGAGAAGATTATCTCCCAAGTCCTTTCCATTTTAATATGCTGTGAATCTGACATCACTGGATAACCTAATAGGGGTGAGAGGGACCCCAACATGTGCTCTACAGAACCATGCTCATTATAACAATGCTTCCATAATAGTTTGTTTAAAATAATACCTTAACTAGTTTCTCTGCAGCTAGGGATGACAACATAGTAGTGGGCAAAAGTTCAGACATGGGTCGGCTGAGATGTAGAAGGTCACAAGATCTAAGAATGCTGGGTTTGCCAGAGCATCAGAAAAACAATATCTCAGGAGAACAGCTCACATTAGAGATTTCCTCTCAAGCTTCTGTCAGAGGATCAGCAGAAACACTTTAATGCCTTTGCTGTGACTTCAAAAAGATAGAGGTGAGTCCTTTAATCTGCAATTATATGATTAGCAGTAATCTGAAACCAAAGGAAAGATTATCAACCATTTGGATTTTATTTGCAGCCTAACTGCTGCATAACAGTCTTGTTCGACTGTTAACTGCATCTCAACGAAATCAGCCAACAGGTGAATTTCATGGATGTTTTGATTCTGGAGGGGGATGGAGGAAGTGGAAAAGGTTTGGAACTGATCCCTGCTGACTCTATGCTGAAATACTGGATATTTACTTTGAAATCCACCATTCCTTGGATGCTTGTCATGGTTCATAAAAGAGATTGACATCTCCATTATCTCTGAGGTGCCTGTGTGTAATTCCATATTAGTGTGAGCAGGACTTGCAGCAGCACAGAAATTTGAGACTATAGTCTCCTGTCCTGCTCTAAAGACTGATGTTGAAAATAGGTTTTCAGGTAAACTGTAAAAAGGTCAACGTAACCATCTAAAGATTTGGCAAATGGTTTTCTACCATAGGTTCAGGATGTTTATGTTAGAAAGAGAGGTGGAAGCAATTAAGTACAATTCTCTCAACATACTGATGAGGGGAGTGAGTTGTAGAGGTGGTATCACATTTTCTCAAAGCCATGGAGCTAGGAATATGTGGGAAGCTGTGACTATACCCCAGGACTTCTCATTTCTCTCCCAGTGCTCTTATCCTCAGTGTATTATTTGACCTTACTAGAAATTTAAGAATCTAATTACATAACTCCAAACAAAAAGTACAATATGATCTTCTATTTCTGAAATCTGAAGTAACAAAGACTGGCCTTGACCTCCTACCATAAACAAATTGAAAACCAGACAAAATATATAAAACAATTGTTTGAGAGATTGGACAGCCAGAAGTTCAGAACTGTTAACCCCAAGAGAAGAAACAGTATAAGCCCCACTTCTCTGAAAGTTCTGGGAATCCGAATAGAGCCCTAATGGCTCATAAAGGCAAAGAGATGGAGATCAATGATGAGGGAGGCTGGGGCATCTGGAAATTGCAGATCAGAGTTTTTGAGAAGAAGGGGAATAAAAAGTCCAGAAATTCACATAAGGTTGCCTTGCTTGGTACTATGCTGCACATTTACAGAGTGAAATTTCAAACATCCAGGTGAAGTAGAAACAAGTTATATCTGAGAAATTCTCAGAGTTTACATGGAGTAGAGAGATTTGGGCACTGACAAGCCAGTTCTGTCTTGAATGTTCTGTTCCATTTTTTTTTTAAATTTGTCTCCATTTGTGTAAGTTGTATTCAAGTATGCTCAAGTTTACTCAATTCTTTCCTCAACTTGGCTGGGTCTACTGATGAGCTCATCATCTCTACTACTTTATTTTCTAGTTGCAAACTTTCTATTTGTCTCTTATTATAATTTTGTATTTTGGCCAGAATTTCTCTTCTGTTTATATATTTTACCCTCCCTTTTCAATTAGATCTTTAACATTTTTGAAGTCCCTGTTTTATCAATTCCAACATGAGTCATCTCTGATTCTGGTTTTATTGATTGCTATGTCTCTTGATATGACTTTTTTCTCCCACTTGTTTGTATGGTCCCAGTTTTAAATTGAATGCAAGACATCTTGTGTATGACAGGAGAGATTGAGGTAAATTATTTATACTCAGACATTGATATGCTTCAAGTTCCTCCAGAGATTCTTTGGACTTGGCATGTGGGCTGGATTCAATGACCCTTTTTCTCGCTTCTATTTATCCCTGGAAGCCATGGGTCTTTACCTATCCTGGGAGCAAAAAGTTTTTTTTTTTTCCCTGACTGCAGTAGCTTAAGTCTTTGAAGGAAGACCAGGCGGTGGACCTTCATCTATTTCCCACAGTGGCAACCAATTTTCTCCTTCACACCTGCATGACTTAGGGAGTCTTTCTCTAGTCTCTTGCTGTGCTCTGAATCTTTCTCATGAACACTAGGTGGAGGTTCTTTTGAAAAGAGTCAGGAAGTGAATATAAATCCCCACACTCATCTGTAGCCATTTGTTAACATTTTAGCTGATTTTTTTTCTTACCCTCTTAAATGGAGACTGTATCTTCTGCCTGCACACTGCCACAGTTGGCAGAGTCAGGTGTCCTATCTATATTAGTAGAATGAGGGGATGATCTATCCTTGACCTCAGGTTGTTTATTCATTGTTAGTATAGCAGAAATGAAATTTCCTAGACAGTGCAATACAGCAAGAAAAATAAACACAAAATATTTAGAAAATAAAAAATAAAACTAGCACTATACATTTAAAATAGTATTGAAATGTAGATAATTTTGAATATTCTACAGTCAGTTATTGGTTTGTGGATGTAAATTTAGCAAAGCCACTCAATATATGGTCATTATATAAAATCATTCGTCTTTCATACCAGCAACAAATTATAACAAAATAAAATTTACATAATTTCTAATTGTTGTAAAAACTGAATATGTAGGGTTGAATTTAATAAAAGACGTTCATGGTGCTTTTAGAGAAAAATTACATTAGTAAGGTCAATTTTTATGAATTGAAAGACTTGATATTGTCAATGATTTCAAATGATCTATAGACTCAATACAATCTTAAAATTGTCCAAATGCTTTTATTTGTGAAAATTTAAAGTCTGATTCTAAAATACATGGGGAAATGCAGAGCACCAAGGATGGTCAACACCATACTAAAGAATAATGATATTGAAAGATGTATATCAGACATAGGTCTTTTAAAAAACTAATTAATAGTCTGGTATTAGAGCAAGACCAAAAGACTAATTATGCAGAATAAAGATCCTGGAAACAAACCCATACATACATGGTCACTTGATTTATGTTGAAGATGATACTCTAAATAACATAGAAAGAATTGTCTTTATATTGAGATTTTCATTTCACATCAGTTGTAAGATACAATACAGAAAGATACTGTAAGATATAATACAGAAAGATTCATCTGATGCTAACACACCGAAAACTACATTACAATATCACATTTAGGATATTGACATTAATATATTCAAAACACAGAACATTTCCGTGACCACAACGACCTCTCCTATTACCTTTATATAGCCACACATACTTCCCTCCTGCCCCTACTTCTCATTCTAAACTTCTGGCAATCATTAATGTGTTCTGCCCTTCAATAATTTTATTATTTCAAGAATGTAGGTAATTAGAATTATATAGTATATAATCACTGGGGATTGGTTTTTTTCATTCAGCATAATTTTGTAGAGATCCATCTAAGTTGTTGCATGTATCAGTAGTTTGTTCCTTTTTGCTGCTGAGTAGTGTTCCATGAAATGGATGAGTCACAATTTGTTTAGCCAATCACCTACTGAAAGACACCTAGATTGTTTCTGATTCTGATATATTATGGACAACGTGATAGTACTTTAGTGCAAATGGAGAGAGGTGAACTTTAGGTATGTTTTAGAATTTCAGGACTTGACAGTGCATTAGCTATGGGAGCTGAGGAAAGAGGTAACAACTGTTAGTTTCATAAGCACCTGGAAGAGGAACTGCCTTTGATGTGTAGGTTGGGTGCTACCTCTGAATTGTGTAGACAGAAGGAAAATCAGTTTGGGAGAAAGCTCATTACCATACTATAATTTCTAGATACCATTATCACTAGCAGATATTATCTTATTTGTTTATTATTTGTGATAAGCTGAATGAGAGCAGGACCTCAACCTGTTTGACACCTGGTAGGTGTTGAATATAAATATGCAGTAAATGAGAGCTGCTGGAAACAATCAACCCAGAGGACATTTAAGCCCATAGACTAACAGGTATTACCAGGGGTAGTAATACCTACACTACACATTTATGAGGGCTACTAGAAATACATGCAAATTTCTTGGCAGTATTTGGCACATAGTAGACACTCTGTGAATGATAGGCAAAATTATCATTTCCACTAATATGTGATAACTGAATAGTTTTGTCTTCTCAGCAGCACTTGTAAAGCATCACACCAGCCACTTAAAGGGAATATTTGGTCAGAAGGAGATAGTGTTGTCTTTTACCAATAACAAAATTATATCTTATTATTTCATCTTTATTTAACTAAACTCAAATATGTTCACTTTTCTTCTCCTGAATTCAGTCAGACTAACAAAAACATAGGCTCATCATAATAGATATCAAAAATATTAAGTAAGCAAAAAAATAATGCACAGAGGAGTAATGACTGAATGCTGGCATTGAGATATACAACAAAGTCACAACAGCAGAGCAGTTGTGCTTCATGTCATGTGCTCGGGGCCCCGCCCATTAGGCCTAGGTTGCCCATATCTGAACTGTGTTCCTTCCTTATTCCATTGACTTTCTGCTTATTAAATGCTGATAACTACATTTTTTTTCAGTTGCTTCACATTCATTACAAAGCCAGCATTATGCTGGATGGGTGTGTTTATAGGCTGCTCAAAGGAAATGAAATGGGCAATTTTGAATGTTGAGGAGCATCAAAGCAGGGCTGTGTATGGCTGAACTTTTGCTAGGAGTCTTATCTTCTGCATCATAATAATCATGATTTACTTCCAAGCTTTCTGAATGATTCCATGCAGATCTTGATGCAGGCACTTTATTTTTTGCCATCCAGATAGAAGTCATAATTCTGAGGGCATATTTTTTTTGTCTGCCTTTGCCCTCCCTTTATCATCACCCTATATCTGGCCCCTTCAGCTTGTTAAAGGTTTGCTTTTGAAATGGAGGTCGGGGCATGGTTAAAGCATTTGGAGAAAATCACGTTCTCTCTGCCCTAGAAAATATAGCTCTCTAGGAGGAGGGAGAAGCTCTCTGGAGACTACGTCTTTGAATTCTGGAGGGTCGCATGTTTGAAATGTTAATACAATTTTATGGATGAAAATTTTACCTGCAAAACATTTCTAAAATATGTGCCTGTCAAATATTCTTTCCCCCCAGGGATAGTCCTTCCAACACATCAAAGGCAGCTCCTCTCCCAGAGACAGCTCTCTGCAGTGGGAGAAGTGAGACCTTCCATTATAAGGCTCACAGTGTTCAATTATTGTACAGTCATAATTATCCATTTGGGGAGAGGAGACACAAAGAGAACAGTCCAAAAAGCATCACTTTCTATAAAGCATTTTTAACAAAATATTTGTACTACACCTTTGTGATCTTGGAAATGTCAATCTCTCTGGTTTAGATCAAAATATATTCAGTCACCCCCTCCCCGTTCTTATATAGACCTGGTCAACATAAAAATACAACACCTATTAACATGAAGAGAAGAAAATCTATAGAAAATAGCCAAGACATACTAAAATACTAAAATAGTGGTATACTAGACTAAGGATTTTCAAACCTTAGTGGGCATGGCATCAGTATCATTTGTACAGAAAGGTCACAGGTGATGGACGCTAATGCTGCTGATATCGGGACTATACGCTGAAACCACTGCACTGGGGTGAAGACCTACATCCTATTCCTCTATAATTCCTGCTGTTCCTGTTGCTCCAGTGTGGTGGTTCCTGCTCTTTGTTAGTACAGGTATTTAGCTTTTCCTGGGAATCTCACATGGGTTTTCACTAGAATAAACTTCAGTAAGTCTCTTTTGCTTTTCCCCAAAACTGACTAAATCCAAAGATGTGAATTCTTTTTCTTTTTTTTGAAGGCATTTCACTTATAAATACCTACTGTGTGTGTTGTGTGGTTAGAGACAGGGTATGTGCTCTTATGGAGTTTATTACTCAATCCTGCTTAGGTTTATAATCTTCTGGGAAGAAATGTTGCTAGGCTCTTTTAGAGTCTCTTTTCTCCAATCTCTGGGGTCAAATTCAAGTTGGAAGTAATTCGGTAGTAACAAATACATTTATGTCAAGGCAGTAAGAAGGCAGAAGGGTCAAGTAAATTTGTCTGGAGGGTTGAGAAAATAATTCTTAATCTCTGTCTTCATTAGCCCTAAGCCTAAAAATAGAAATTTCTCCAACACTTCCTACCCTCTGGGGTAATTTGTAGGGAAAAGTGCTGCTGTTACTCATCCTTCACATGAAGAGAGTCAAATTTTGAACTGCAGAGCTGATGAGAACCTCAGGCTGATAATCAATGTTCTGTATTTCTCTGCATCAGTTAGCAGAGGTTGTGGATCTTGCATTTGCTCATGTAGGGGCAGGGGCAGCAAGAAGTGCTTGACTCTGCAAAGGCAAACTCTCCCTCTGTGACTCCTAATAGCTACACTAGGAGTGTGGGGTGGAGGAAAGTCCCTATGTTGTGACTCGGATCAAACCATGCTCTGCGGTCTGGTTTTATAAACAAAGACTCTATAATCATTGTGACCTTTTTTTCTGGTGCATATGTCTCAATTTGTTCTAGGTACAGCTGGAAAAAAAATAATCTTACTAAAACCCCATCTGAGAGGTGCGGGCCGACTATTGCACTGGTAGAATTTGGGCTGGCAAATATTGAGAGTTAAGCTAGAAAGAAGCATGTGGAGAGGTAGCTTGAGTCCAAGCACATAGGTTCAAGTAAGGAAAAATGAACAAGCACAAGGCAAATGATAGAGTAGTACCAGACTGGCGACTGGAAATCTGGCTGGGTGTCCAGGGGATGGCAGCTCAGTTCTGGCATCAAGAGCATGAGTGCCTGAGAAACATGAATTTTAAAGAATTGTGGATGCTGCTAAGATTAAGCCAGCATAATGTTAAGTGACAGCCTAGAGTGTGGGGAGCAATGGGTGTGGAGAAGAGGCAAGATTCAAGAATGAAGCCACATGACCATTTTTTTCTTGCTGTTCGGTAGTGACTTAAATTGGGTTTCATATTTGCGATGATTTCTCTTTCTTAGCACCAACTTTTTTTTGTTCTCTTTTTCTTTATTAGTGTTTTTTTTTTTTTTTTTGAGACAGAGCAAGAGTTGACTGCCAGGTTCTAACACATTGCTAAAAGTTGTAGTTTGCTTTTTAAAATCTCCTAGAGCTAGACCAAAAGTGGTTTTTTTTTAATGTAATTTGTGCGTTTGCTGTTTTGTGTGTATGAGTGAGAGTGAAAGTGGAAAAGCAATATTTTCCTAAAACAACCTAAGGGAAGAAATCACTGGATACAAATTATTGATTGCATGCCCCCCTAGTGGGCTTGTTATCCAATTGACAGTTTGTCCAAGATCACAAATTAATGCTGTATCTTCTAGGAGAAATATGATATTCATTCAATGTTGAGTAAATCCATATATTAAAGCCAAACATTTGATAAATAATGTAGGCCAATAACCCCCAAAAAGGCATATTTCCATATTCCTGGAAGGGTGACAGCATGCTACTATTTTAATGGTCTCTCTCTATTGCCATCTCATATGTGTGAATGATGTTTCAGTGGTTAAGGTTCTGATTTATTAATTAGAATGCAGTTTTCAGTGTGCTAATGTTACCCTGAGTTGAATGATAAGCACATATTTTAAATATGAGGTTTGGCAATTGCACAATATTTTAAGTTGATTGGAATATGTAAAGGATGAAAATCTCTCAAAGGTATAGAGGGATGCGGATCACTTCCCTGTGTACTGGCAGTTTAAAAACAAACTTAGCATTTGTTTTATCAAGAATGAAACAGAACAGGGTATTACTGTAAATGCAACTTGTTTTTTTTTCTTTGCTTGGAGACCTTTCCCTTTCTTCTGTCCCCCTCCACCCAACTAAAAACTCAGATATTTTGAAATATGTACTTCTCTGTGTTTCTCTCTGGGGACAGCAGCATGCAAGGGTGTTCTCTATGTACACAAATAACTTTCTTATGTATCTTTTTCTAGGGAAACCTGCTATCGAATTCTTTCTTAATTGCTAATCTTTCTTATATCCTAGAAAGTCGTCTATAGAGGCTACAAAGGCCAACCACTTTAAGTGTGTGTGTGTGTGTGTGTGTGTGTGTGTGTGTGTGTGTGTGTAAGTCCATAGTTATTTCAAATCCAAAGTTCTAGCCACCTTCCGTTTGTTTTTCACGGTTCCCCAAACCCTAACATGAGTCTCTCAGTTTGGTAACATAATACATTCAAAAATGGGAAAAGCCTGTAAGATAGGGGCTGGCCCTGTTCCCAGGCACCAACTTCTTCTTTTTTTTTTAATTATTTATTATTTATTTATTTTACATCAGGAGTTTATTTTTTTTATATATATTGAAATTTATGACCAAATTGGTTTCCATACAACACCCAGTGATCATCCCAAAAGGTGCCCTCTCAATACCCATCACCCACCCTCCCCTCCCCTCCCACCCCCATCAACCCTCAGTTTGTTCTCAGTTTTTAACAGTCTCTTATGCTTTGGCTCTCTCCCACTCTAACCTCTTATTTTTTTTTCCTTCCCCTCCCCCATGGGTTCCTGTTAAGTTTCTCAGGATCCACATAAGAGTGAAACCATATGGTATCTGTCTTTCTCTGTATGGCTTATTTCACCTAGCATTACACTCTCCAGTTCCATCCACGTGCTACAAAAGGCACATATTTCATTTTTTCTCATTGCACGTAGTATTCCATTGTGTATATATACCACAATTTCTTTATCCATTCATCAGTTGATGGACATTTAGGCTCTTTCCATAATTTGGCTATTGTTGAGAGTGCTGCTATGAACATTGGGGTACAAGTGCCCCTAGCATCAGTACTCCTGTATCCCTTGGATAAATTCCTAGCAGTGCTATTGCTGGGTCATAGGGTAGGTCTAATTTTAATTTATGAGGAACCTCCACACTGCTTTCCCGAGCGGCTGCCACCAATTTGCATTCCCACCAACAGTGCAAGAGGGTTCCCCGTTTCTCCACATCCTCTCCAGCATCTATAGTCTCCTGATTTGTTCATTTTGGCCACTCTGAATGGCGTGAGGTGATACCTGAGTGTGGTTTTTGATTTGTATTTCCCTGATAAGGAGCGACGCTGAACATCTTTTCATGTCCAGGCACCAACTTCTAATGGAGTGCTTAAGTATGTGAATGGATTAGCTGCTCATTGGTTGTCCTTGAATTATTTGTACAATGGGAAAACATACTGTCTTATGTCAGTATGATATAAAAAATGAAGATAGGGGTGCCTGGGGTGGCCTAGGTGGTTAAGTGTCTGACTTCAGCTCAGGTCATGATCTCGCGGTCCATGGGTTCGAGCCCCACGTCAGGCTCTGTGCTGACAGATCAGAGCCTGGAGCTTGCTTCGGATTCTATGTCTTCCTCTCTCTCTCTGACCCTTCCCAGCTCATGCTCGCTTTCTCACTCTCTCTCTCTCTCTCTCAAAAAAAAAAAATTTAAAAAAGGATAGATTACTTTTTTTTAAAGAGAAGTAAGCCTTTATTTCCTTGTTTCACAAATAAAGTTGGCTGAATTGGTTGCTTTTGGTGATAAGTCAAAGAGACAAAATCCCATATCCTCATCTGATTCCTCTGACTCTTCCTTTGCTTCAACCTTGGCTGGGGCTGCAGTAGCAGCAGGTGCAGCACTGGTGGCAGTGGCCATGGGGCAGCAGCCACAAATGCAGATGGATCAGCCAAGAAGGCCTTGACCTTTTCAGCAAGTGGGAAGGTATGATCAGTCTCCACAGACAAAGCCAGGACCCGTTTGTATCCATTGATGATAGAATGGGGCACTGATGCAACAGTCAGGTAACCTATCTGCGGGCATAGGCGGGCAACATTGCGGACAACCTCCAGGAAGGGAGAATGCAGAGCTCTCTGTGATGTCAAGCACTTCAGGGTTGTAGGTGCTGCCATTGTCAAACACCTGCTGGATGATCAGCCCAAAGGAGAAGGGGGAGAGGTTCAGCATGTTCAACAGTGTGGCTTCGCTGGCTCCCACTTTGTCTCCAGTCTTAATCAGCTGCACATCACTCAGGATCTCAATGGTGCCCCTGGAGATCTTAGTGGTGATGCCTAAATCCTGGAAGAAGGAAGTCTTCTCAGGCCCCAGACCAGTGTTCTTGGCTGGCACAGTGACTTCACATGGGGCTATGGCACCAGAACAGGTGGCAGCTGGCACCTTTTTAGCCAGCAGCATGTCCCTGATCTCAGCGGGGTCCTCCTTGGTGAACACAGAGCCCACATTTCCCCGGATGTGAGGCAACAGTTTCTCCAGACCTGGGTTGTTCTGTGGATGGCCTTGTGCATCATGGTGTTCTTGCCCATCAGCACGACAGCCTTCCCGTGGAGGGACATGCGGATCTGCTGCATCTGCTTGGAACCCACGTTGTCTGCTCCCACAGTGAAGCATTTTGGATAATCGTCCACAAGTTGAATGATCTTAAGGAAGTAGTGGAACTTTCAGGTCGCCCTGTCTTCCCTGGGCATCACGGCGGTGCGTCAGGGATTGCCATGCAGGGTTTAAAGACGATGTCACTCTCACAAGGATGCCTGGAGAGAGGAGGGCTAGGATAGATTACTTTTAATGTTTAGGTTTTATTCAAATGTTTTTTTATTTTTTCTTGCCTCTTAAGTTCTGAGCAAATGACAATAAGAAACATGAGTCCAGTCAAAAGTAGGAACATCCTAACTGCAGATTTGTAATGACTGGAATTGTGAAAATGGAGGTAACAACTCCTCCTTTGTACACACTGTAGGACAGTTGAGGAGCACTTCTGTCTCCAAGCATGGGGATAGTCTTGATGCTTCCTGGGAGTTCCTTTTGTACTTTTCCTGCCAGTGTAATTAAACGATCCCTCAGTCTCCATTCATGTGGAGGTTCGAATGAAGAACAACACAAACCACCTGACAATGGACATGGTCTTTGAAGAGAGCTCAAAATGTCTCTATAAGCCAGTCTTCAAACCACTCCTGCATCACTCCACCAGCTTACCATCACTCTTGGGTGAAAGAAAGGCAGATGATTTAAAGCAGCCACTCGTTGCTATTTTGTCTTTGGTCTGTGTCATTTAGTAAACAGGTATTCACACATCTATGCCTCAGTATCCCTCAAGGCCAGTTCAGTGTCCTTCTCATTATAGCCATGAAGGTTTCTGAGGATAATCCTGGGTTACCAATAGAAATTTACGTGTTCTTAGTATTTTCTATGTAAGGTATCAGAGGTATATGTTACTATTTCCGATAATGTTAAATTTTTAAACAAGTGCCTATGCTCGAGTGAGCAATTATTTTCTATTTTGTACCAAATATATTTTAGGATGAGTACCTTTTATTTAAAAGCAGGGCATTCAGTTAAATATGTAACTGAATATATATATATACACACATATAAATGTGTGTATATGTATGTATACATATACATATATTTCACATGTGCACATACAGACACACAAAATTCAAATGTGTTTCTTGCCCTAATACCAAGAGTCTCCACTTTGGTGTTTTCAGGAATCTGGGGAGTGAGTGCTTATGTCCAGCTCTTAGCTTTTGTAAGAATCAAGTATGCTTCAGTCTCTGAAATCTGGACATGTGTTCTTTTTAGGTTTTTGTAGCCTCCAAGCTGTCTTTCTTCTGTCTGCTCTATCTACACCCTACAAATTCACAAAATTTAAGAGGCAACGGCGCTCAAGACTTTTATCTTTGCATTGACAGGGTCATGAAGGGCTGGGGTCAGAATGTTTATTTTATTTTTAAATTTTTTTAATGTTTATTCATTTTTGAGAGAGAGAAAAAGAGAGCATGAGAAGGGGATGGGAAGAGAGAGAGACACACACACAGAATCCAAAGCAAGATCCAGGCTCTGAGCTGTCAGCATAGAGCCTGAGATGCTTGAACCCACAAACTGTGAGATCATGACTTGAGTCAAAGTCAGAAGCCCAAACAACTGAGCCACCCAGGTGCCCCCAGATATTCTTTTTAGCAGAGACTCAGAAAACACTTACTTCTCTTTAGATTTCAGGGCAGGAAAAACAAAAATGAAGGAAAGGACAGTGGCTCCTGTGTAGGACAAGGTCATCATCCAGGTCCACATGCTGCCTCCGTTTGTGAAACAGGCACTTGCTTATGTCCCTGCCACCAACTTAATAGGTTAGAGTGATAAAATATAATCTTGAAATTATAAGTTATTATTTGTATTGCTTTTATCATATTATCTGTGTTATCTACTGCTTATGCTAAAGAGCTCCCTCATATCCCCTTGTTCCTAAGGTTTTATTTCCTCATTTTCCCTAACGTCCTAACCTTTTATAACTGTCTAGCTATACCACCCCCATCTCTCACGGTTGATGACAATTTCAATTTCTTCTACTGAGACTCTGCTGGTCACAACAGGCTTCATTAAAATTTTGGGTATTCTGAAATACTATTTTGCTTAAATTTTATATCAAGTTTGTTAACAGTATCACATTACGTTGTTCATTGTGTATTTGTCCCAGCTCTGGAATGAGATTATAAGCAAGGCTGCATAGCATACTATTTTACTTTCTTCATCATCATAACTCTACACCAGAGTTCTAAGAGTGTGTCTACACTGAATCAAATCAAACCTATTTGTGCATGAGAATATAGGATTTATGATTAGGGAGGATAAATAGAATCAAAGACTTCCATTAATACATTAAATGTTGATATTATGCAAATAAGACTCTGTTATGTTTACTCAATGCAGACATACTACACATTGAAAATAACAAATAACCAAATGTCACTGAGTGCCAAACTATGTGGCACAGACATTCAGTCCTCTAATTCTCCAAAAATTGAGGCTGCTGAGGGAGACTGTTCACCGAAGGAGGGAGCTTAAACCTTAAGGACTGGAAGATATTTTCTTTAGGTTCATGTGTAAATAGGCAACACCTTGCAGGCAGGTGTTTGCCTTAGAGATTCTTTTTTAAAAATGTATTTATTTAAATTCAAGTTAGTTAATATACAGTGTAGTATTGGTTTCAGGAGTAGAACCCAGCGATTCATCACTTAGATACAAGACCTACCAGCACTCATCCCAACAAGTGCCCTCCTTAATGCCCATTTTCCATTTGACCCATCGCCCACCCACTTCCCTCCAGCAACCCTCAGTTTGTTCTCTGTCTTTAAGAGTCTCTTATGGTTTGCCTCCCCCTCTGTTTTTATCTTATCTTTCCTTCCCTTCCCCTAT
The DNA here is from genome assembly GCF_007474595.2 of Lynx canadensis. Lineage (NCBI taxonomy): Eukaryota > Metazoa > Chordata > Mammalia > Carnivora > Felidae > Lynx > Lynx canadensis. The sequence goes on along the minus strand of NC_044314.2, from coordinate 29,771,403 downwards.
GTTCATCTGTTTTGTTTCTTAAATTTCACATGAGTGAAATCATATTATATTTGTCTTTTTCTGACTTATTTCACTTAGCATAATTCCCTCGTTCCATCCATGTTGTTGCAAATGGCAAGGTTTCATTCTTTTTGATCACTGAGTAGTATTCCATAATTTGACTATTGTTGATAGTGCTGCTATAACCATTGGAGTGCACGTGCCTCTTCGAATCGGCATCTATGTATCCTTTGGATAAATACCTAGTAGTGTAATTTCTGGGTGATAGGGTGCCTTAGAGATTCTTAAAAGCCCTGTCCCTAACCTTTCCACATGAGGTACTATTTTGGGTTGTTGGAAGTCTTTATGATAGCAGTCAGAAAGTGGTATGAATACAAGTTGCTGGCAGAAAACAGTTTCCACATTCTTTTTTGTTCTGTGATTTCACATGTTTCACAGAAAGGGAAGGAATCATAATAGTTACACACTTGGGTGTTTGTGATAATCTGACTCCTGCTTAACCATATCCACAAATTACTGTATGTGATTAAAGGATAGAAATAGACACTAAATGCTTTGTATCTGGTAAAAGAGATAAATAAAGCACAGCATCTATCCTCCAAGGATTTCCAGCTTTTAACAGAGGCCCAAAGGCAAATAACAAATTAAAAGCAATACACATGCACACTCACATAGACATATAGGTAGTATGGATATAGTTAGAAAGAACAGACACAAGGGAAGAATAGTTAACTGTTAGAGAATGTTTCACATGGGAGTGAGGTATAGGTTGTGCTATGTGGAATAAATAGGTAACAAGGTAGACATTATGGAAAAGAGCAAGCACAAAGGCATTTGTTCTTTGACAAAATTGCTCAAAAAAATTTTTGAGCCCATGTTATATGTCAGAAACTTGCCTTTGTATTGGGGATATGACAGTGTGAACAGCACAAGGTCATCATCCAGATGAAATATGTATTCTTGTGGGAAAGAAACAGAAAATAAACACAAATATATATATAAATAAACACAAATATATATTGCCAGAGCAGGCAATGGGAGTAAGCCAACTAGGGTATATAGAAGAACCAACCAGGTAGAAGGAACAGCAAGGGCAAATACCCAAAAGTAAACCTATCAGTCGTTCATTTTTTTAACAGAAAAATAATTTAATTACATTTTGATTAAATAATAAACATTTCTACCTAATTATTATTTACACAAGTATCTCTAGGTAAATAATGTCTTTGCATATTATATCTTCATAAAAACTCAAACACATTATAATATATCTGCATAGAAAAAATATCAAAACTGAACCTATTAATAAGTGTTATGTGCAATACTAGAAATGATGCACGCATCCAACACATATAACAATGCAGTAATAATGTCTCTTTTTTATTGAAGTATAATTGGCACACAGTATTATATTTGCTTCAGGTGTACAACATACTAATTCAACTTTTATGTACATTGCGAAGTGATCACCACCATAAATGTAGCTACCATTTCTCACCACACAAATTTGTTACAATATTATTAACTATATTCTCTATGCTGTACATTGCATCCCCATGTCTTATTTTATAACTGGAAGTCTGTCCCTTTTAACCCCCCTCACCCGAATTGCTTGTAGCAACCTCCAGATTATTTTCCGTATCTATGAGTCTTTTTCTGTTTTGTTTGTTCATTTGTTTTGTTTTTTAGATTCCACATAAGTGAAATCATATGGTGTTTATATTTTTCTGTCCAACTTAGTAAAATAACTCCTAGGTCCATTCATGTTGATATAAATGGCAAGATTTTGTTCTTTTTTTATGGATGACTAATGTTTTATCTAAAAACATACACATACATTTGATACACACACACCACATTCAGCTATCAGTGGACACTTAGGATGCTTCCATATTGTGTTTATTATAAACATGCTACAATAAACATAGGGGTTCATATATCTTTTCAAATTAATGTTTTTGTTTTCTTCTAATAAACATCCAGAAGTGGAATATTAAATTGTATGGTACTTCTATTTTTAATTTTTTTAAAAGAACTCCACAATGTTTTCCAGAGTGGCTATTCCAATTTACATTCTCAGCAACAGTGCATAAAAGTTCCTTTTTCTCCATAGCCTTATCAACATTTATTATTTCTTGTATTTTTGACACTAACAATTCTAACTGGTATGAAGTAATATCTCTTTGTAGTTTTGATTTACATCTCCCTGATGATTAGTGTTCAACATTTTTCATGGGTCCGTTGGCCATCTGCGTGTTTTCTCTGGAGAAATATTTGTTCAGATTTTCTGCTCATTTTTTAAAGAATTGGATTGTTTTTTGATACTGAATTGTGTGCATTCTTTATGTATTTTGTATATTAACTCCTTATTGGTTGTATCATTTGCAAACATTTTCTCCCATTCAGTAGATTGTCTTTTCATTTTGATGATGGTTTCCATTGCTATGAAAAAGGCATATTTTTTTTTTGTTTCATGCAGTCCTATTCGTTTACCTCTGTTTGTGTTGCCCCTGCCTGAGGAAATATCTAAATAATGTTGCTAAGACTGATCACTAAGGGCGTACTGCCTATTTTCTACAAGTTTTATGGTTTCTGACCTTACATTTAAGTGTAACCCTTTTGAGTTTATTTTTGTAGATGGTGTAAGAAAGCAATCCAGTTTCATTCTTTTGCATGTAGTTGTCTAGTTTTACCAACACCATTTATTAAAAAACTGTCTTTCCCCCACCGTATAGTCTTGTTTCCTTCATTGAAGATTAATTGATTATATAAGGGTGGGTTTATTTCTGGATTCTACTTAGTTCCATTGATCTATGTGTCTATCTTTGTTTTAGTGCCATACTGTTTTGATTACTATAGCTTTGTAGTGTAGTTTGAAATCAGGAAACTTTAGATTGTTTTGGCTATTCAGGGTCTTTGTGGTTCCATACAAATTTTAGGGTTATTTGTTCTAGTTCTGTGAAAAATTCTATTAGTATTTTGACAGGGATTGCATTGAATCTGTACATCATTTTGGGTACTACGGACGTTTTAACAATATAAATATTTCCAATCCATGAGGTAGGTATACCTTTACATTTATTTATGTCATCTTTAATTTCTTTCATTAGCGTTTTATAGTTTTTATTTTTAATGTTTTATTTATTTTTGAGAGAGAGAGAGAGAGAGACAGAGAGACAGAGAGAGAGAGACGAGACAGAGCATGAGTGGGGGAGAGGCAGAGAGAGGGGGGACACAGAATCAGAAGCAGGCTCCAGGCTCCGAGCTGTCAGCACAGAGCCCAATGCGGGGCTCGAACCCACAAACGGCGAGATCATGACCTGAGCTGAAGCTGGATGCTCAACCGACTGAGCCACCCAGGCGCCCCCCCCTTTTTTTTAAATCGTTTTATAGTTTTTAGACTACAAGTCTTTACCTCCTTGTTTAAATTGATTCCTAAGTATTTTATCTCTTTGATGAAGTTGTAAATGGATTATTGTCTTAATTTCTCTTTCTGATAGTTCATTATTTGTGTATAAAAAATGCAACATACTTATGTGTATTGATTTTATATCCTGCAACTTTACTGAATTAATTTATTATAATATTTGGGTGGATTCTTTAGGTTTTTCTACATATAATATCTGAAAATAACAAGAGTTTTTCTTCTTTTCCAATTTGGATATTTTTTTTTTTATTCTTTGATTGCTGTAGCTGTGACATCTAATACTATTTTGAATAAAATTGGTAAGAGTAGGCAATGTTGTTTCTGATCTGAAAGGAGAAGCTATTGGAATTTCACCTTTGAGTATAATGTTAGCTGTGGGTTTTTCTTATATGCTCTTTATTATATTGAGGTTTGTTTCCTCTATACTCACCTTGTTGAAAGTTGTTTTATTAAAAATTGATGTTGAATTCTATCACATGCTTTTTCTACATCTACTGAGATGATCATATGATTTTTATTCTTCTTTCACATCTTTGTATCACATTAATTGATTTGCAGGTATTGAATCATCCCTGCATCCCAAATGAATACCACTTGATTATGATGTATGATCCTTTTAAAGCATTGTTGAATTTAGTTTGCCAATGTTTTGTTGAGGATTTTCCCGTCTTTGTTTATCAGGAATATTGGCCTATAGTTTTTATATGTGCATGATGTCTTTATCTGGTTTTGGTATCAGGGTAATGTTGGCCTCATAAAATGAGTCTGGAAACATTTCTTCCTCTTCTTTTTTAAATGTTTGTAATATTTTGATAAGGATAGGTATTGACTTTTCTGTTTGTTTCTATGTGTTGGGTAGATCAGTTATGTGTCCTGATCTTGAAGGAGGTGCTTATGCTGAAGGTGTTCTGTGAGGCCTAGTAGTGCAATCTTTCCTGGTCACCTGAGCCAGGTGCCTCAAGGGTGTCCCCTGTAGGACAGGTGCAACCTTCCATTATGTTTGGGCCATGATCAGTGTTGACTCATTTGTGTGCAGGGCTGCTCCCATGTGGCCATGAGGACAGGCCATGACTGCTATGGGTGTACTGGTGAGTGGGACTGGCCCCCAACCTGTCTGGCTGAAAGGCTTGGCTGCCACAGCTATAAGCAATGCTGGCGAGTGGGCACCTCTGGTGTGGCTGGCTGTGAGATCTATTATGACTACTGCAGATACTCTAGTATTTGAGGCTATATCCCTATGGTAGGGGCCACTTGAGGGGTTACTGGTGCCAGCTGAGGCTGCCCAATGGATGTGGCAGGGCAGGGTGCCACTTGGGAAGGATACCTGGCTGGGGCAGGTGGGTTGTGTTGGGTGAGTCCACAGGGAAACACTTGGTAGGTGTGAGCGGTGCTAGTAAGGTAGATGGAGACTGTCAAAAATTGCTCCCACCAGCACCAGCCAGCTAGGTAGAGAGTAAAAGAAATTGCATCAGCCAGCATATCTATTCCCCAAGAAGGTTTCTACAGATCCCTGCCTCTCTGGACATGCCCTAAAATTAGTCAATAAATCTCCTTCATGGATGGCCCAGGCACATTTCAAACTGCCATCTCTGTTGAGTCTCAGAGCAGGTGAGTTTGTGTGCAAGCCCTTCAAGAGCAGACTCTCAGTTTCTTATAGCCCTCTGTACCTCCTGGAGTTAAGCCCCACTGCTTTTTAAAGCCAGATGTTATGGAGGCTTATTTTCTCAGTGCAGGTCCCCAGGGTGGATGTGCCCAACATGGGACTTGAACTCTTTGCTCCTCAGAGAGGACCTTCATGTTCATAATATCTTCCCATCATGGGTTGCCACACTGGATGTAGGTCCTGACTAGACTGTGTTTTGTCTCTCCTAATCATCTTGGTGTGGCTTTTTTATATCCTTAGTTGTGTAAGATTGGTTCTGCTAAGTCTTCATTCTCAGAGACAGTTAATTCCTGTGTAGTTGCAGATTTTGGTGTGTCTATGTGGAGAGGCAAGCTTAGGATCTTCCTACTCACTCATCCTAATCCCCTCACTATAATCATTTTCAAGCAACAGCAAATAAGTAGGAATGATTGGAAAATGGAGATGAGATCCAGGATGGCAGCCAGGGGCAAGTTCTTATATAACAGTTTAGACCTTTGTAAGAAAATTGGCTCTATGGTGAAATAAATGGGAAGATGTGATTATATCTTGTGCATTATATTCAAATTGACCTCTCTTATTGTCAATCTGAGTAAAGGCTTTAGCAGAGATACAAATATAATGGAGAGTTCAATTAGGCAAGGAAATACAAAAAAAAAAAAAAGAAAAGAAAAGACAAAAACCCATGGTGTGTGTCGAAAAACAAAGGCAACGGGACAAAGGCAATGAGGGAAGAACCATTGAAAGTCTTGATTTTGATGAATCTTGGGTGCTGTGCCAAAGAATTTGGACTTCTCTAAGCAGTGGGGATCACATACAGATTTTTAAGTCAGGATATGAAATGTTTCTCTGGGCACTTTGAAACATGACAGTGATATCTTTGTGTTTTATGTATCAGTATCAGAGGCAAAGAGATAAGTTAGAAAGTGAATGCAGTAATCTAGAAAAGTGATAAGAAGGGATTAAAGGAGTTTAGAAGAAGCAATGTGGCAGAAGAATCAGAGACTAACTTTAGAGCCATTTAAAAACTTGAATTTTTATTATTTAGTTATTGAATAAGAGTTTAAAGAGAGGGGACAATGGAATTCCATTTAGGAGTTACCCTTAGAGATTTCTCTTCTCACATCTTCGTATCGTGTCCTTAAGCCTCAATATTTATATGTGTTTAAGAGTCTAATGAAAAGAGCCTAAATGTCCATCAACTGATGAATGGATAAAGAAATTGTGGTATATATACACAATGGAATACTACGTGGCAATGAGAAAAAATGAAATATGGCCTTTTGTAGCAACGTGGATGGAACTGGAGAGTGTAATGCTAAGTGAAATAAGCCATACAGAGAAAGACAGATACCATATGGTTTCACTCTTATGTGGATCCTGAGAAACTTAACAGGAACCCATGGGGGAAGGAAAAAAAAAAAGAGGTTAGAGTGGGAGAGAGCCAAAGCATAAGAGACTGTTAAAAACTGAGAACAAACTGAGGGTTGATGGGGGGTGGGAGGGAGGGGAGGGTGGGTGATGGGTATTGAGGAGGGCACCTTTTGGGATGAGCACTGGGTGTTGTATGGAAACCAATTTGTCAATAAATTTCATATAAAAAAAAAAGTCTAATGATTTTTGCATTATTTTAGAGTAAATTAATATTCTGGGGTTCAGCAGCAGCTAACACAGAGTGATTACTGTTGTACCTATTAGAAGCAGTTATACAGAAGAAAAAGTTAGAATAATTGCTCACATGTATAAGAAGCTTTCTACCTAACTTTCAAACTTCAGTACAGGCCTATTCTGATTATTTTCTGTCACATCTTAAAGCCAGCCTGGTATTACCCCTCCAGTTAGTTTCCTGTGCTATGTAGATGTTTCTCCTATAATCCTTTGGTTTGATGTATGAAGACACAGTTATTACTGCAGCGGGCTTTACTCACACCCCTTCCATCATAGTTATAGCTGCAACCTAACAGGAACTTCACTGGAAATGAATGTTAGAAATCATAATGGCATTTTGTTTCATGCAGTTTTATTTAGGGAAATGCTATTCGGGACATAAAACAAGGGGCTGCCCTAGAAAGAAATAAACAACTGAGCCCCATAATGTCATGATTTGCTGTCAAGAATATTGTTTCCTGGGAAGATTCTGATGATGTTTTTGTTTTATATTTCATCCCATCTTCTTTAATTTTGTTTAAAAATTAATTTACAGCCTTCATTACCAAGTTAAAGATTACTGGGGTGATTAAAGTCTTCTATTTTATGTGTAAACAGAAGGAATCCTTATTATAGCATAAGGAATGATGCCAAAAGGATGACATCCTTTTTTTTTCTCAATTGAAGTCATTTCAATTCAATGCATATTTACAGGGCATCTTCTATTTGTAAGACATGAATGGTCACTTTATAGATGCAATGAGTGATGAGCCACAGTTCTTCTTAATATTTTACAACTGAGATAAAACTTGTACAAAATATTACTATAATGAGAAAGGAGATGTATCAAGTACCATGAGACACAAACTGTTGTGAACAGGAAATATCAAGGAAGAGATCACTTCTAGTTGTACAAATGGAAAAGAGGATGTGAATGTCACAGAAGAATAAGTGGTTGGCTCATGGTGTGCATTGTTAGAGAGTGGCTAAAGATGAAGATCAAAACACTGATAGCTGAAATTATGGAATCTGAGTCCTGAAACATTTAGCAAGTGGATTAAAGCAATTCCAGTTAGTAAGAACCAGATATATAAAATACAAAAATATCACCACTGCATATTTGAGGATTAAAGGATATTGAGGAATGCAATGGATTCAGAGTGTGGAAAAGGGTAGTGGTATTGCATGGTGCTAGAGAAGCCAGGACCACTCTTGGCAAGGTACTTTATATCCTCCTAAGGTGTGTGTATTTTATCAGTGAAGGGAGCCATTGAATGCTTTACAGAAGAGAATAGACTGGTGGCATGAGAGGGGAGATTGTCAGAGCAGAAGGTGGTGAAGAGATCAGGTTAGTGATAAATGACTGGTAAGAGATGATGGTAATAGGGGAATCAAAGGTAATATATTTTTGAGCTATTTCAGGAGTAAAATTAATAAGGTTCAGTAATTGCCTGGATATAGAAACCAAGGGTGAAAATGGACCTGAAGAGGATGGAGTCTATGGTTAGAAATTAGCAGTTGTTACTACTTAGGAGAGAAAATCCACTCTTAGTGAACTAAAGCCCATTCATTTGATTGGTTGATTCATAAAATAGCTGCTCTCATGCATTTTAATACATTTGCAAGTGCATATTTTAAAGAAATAATTCAAAGATATCTTAAGGCATATTTTCTCTTTATTCTGCCGCAAAATGTGGCATCAGTGATGACAGTCTTTTAACATTCCTTCTTCCTTTTGGGGCTTAATAAGGTGTGCTGATGGGTGAAATTTATTTGCCTATCAACTTTATATCTCCAAAGCATTTCCTCCAGAAAGATAGACCAGAAACTCTTCTGAAAAATAACAAAAATTATTGGCCCTATGGATATTGAGATTCGAGGTCTTTGAGTGCTAAATTGCAAAATCATCACTATAATCAGCTGTTAGTGGCACTCTACAGTCAGTGTATTCATTAGATTGTTCTTGAGCTGCTCTGATTAATCAAAAAAGACATTGATTCCAATTCATCTTGGCTCATATGATTTAGGGTTAGTTGTATATTTTAATTAGTTGGTACTAATGCAAGGTTTTTAAAATTTCTCTAGCTCATAAAGGAATTCTAATTTCTAATAGCACATTCAGTAGAAATAAAAATCAACCTTTCTATTATATAGCATCTTCACTTACTTTTTGTGAGAGAAGCAAAGCAATTTTCCCTAGTAGATTAGATTTTTCAGATGAATAAATTCCTCTTAATGTGTATCAGGAACAATCTCCTCCAATGTCATGGGATTCCTATTTATTTCACTTATTAAGTAATTGTGATTCCTTTAGTCTAAAGGTCCCTGCTCTTCTCTAAAAGATTGGCTTAGTCTCAGGAACCTGATTACTCACAAGGAACCCCTCCCTCTAGATGTTCAAGGTAGCTCCCTTGTTACACCAAAATTACATCTTAATAATGCTTGGTACTTTAGAATTTACAAAGCACTTTGAAATATCTTGTTTCAATGTTACTCTCTTAATATTCTCTCAACCCTATGATACAAAGCAAGTATCTATTACAGGAAAAGCATCTTTCTCAATAAGCTACTGAGGCAAAGAGCAATTTGAAAATTGAGACCCTTATATGAACAATATTGATTCAGAATAGAAAATTGCCTTTTGTGTATGACTGTGAGGGAAAATCAAAAAATCTATTTGGAAAGTAGGTCACATGAAGAACTAGGGATGGGTCCTGAGTATTACCATTTGGGTTTCAAATTCTGGCTTAGCCACTTACCAGTTGTATATCTTCTCAAGGCCTCCCTTTCCTCAACAGTATAATCATAGAATAACTGGATACATATATAAAGCACTTAGAACAATGTTTCACACTCAATTTTACAGTCCTCCCAGCCCCAGGGGACTTTTGTAATCGCAAAATGCATGGGTGTTCACAAAGGAGGCTTTGTTATATTGTCACAGGTCCTTCAAAACTAGTTCCTTGATAGCTCTGTCCTCACCAACTAATCCTTCTCTAAGATTTTCCTTGAAACCCTGCTGACTGGAAAGCTCTCTCCAGATGTGCCCAGTCTTAGCCTTGGGTGTCTATTCTGCTCTGAGAAATCAGCTCTGAGAAATCAACTTTCCAAACTTCTCTTCTGTCTTCATCTGTTCATGCTACTAGAGGCTGTTTCATCTCCTGGAATTCTTTGATGTTTGCATAGTAGTGGTTTATTCTACATACCTTTGCTTCTATCTATTCTACTTGAAGATGACATACAGAAGTGAAAAACCACTAGATGAGCTAACACATCTTTCTTTTGCTCTTAAAATTTTATCTTCTTAAATGTAATTTTCTGATTGGCTGCAAGATGCTGCAAAGTTTGTTCTTTTTAACTTGAAATATTGAACTGGTCATATGCCTGTAATAATACAAGTAACTGACTAATTAAATGTCCTTGTTCTTGTATATTCTTGTAAAGGGGGTTTAGATAAATTTAAATAGATATGATATTCTGGATAGTTCTGGAACTTTGCCGCATCTTCTGGTGCCTAGAGTTTAAGCAAATGGAGACTTTTCCCCTGTTGGCTGGAGATGGAAGGGGCTGAGTGCGTGGACTTTTTGGAGGGGAGATAGAAACAATAAAGAGAATGGCAAGGAACATGTGGCATCTGTTCCTCTTCTCAGTCTGAGTGACTTTGAGTTCTTATGGCAAGAAGGATGATAGCATTAGCTATGATTGTAAAAGATTGTAAAGTTCTGCCACAAGCAGCGCTACCGTAGGGACCCAAAAAGTTTTAACACAGACTTTAAGAGAAGACATTCTAACACACATCTCTGCCACTCAAACATATAGTCACTGACCTGAGTGGAGAGCTGGCACCCTGAATATTCAAGGACACACCAAAAGAGAAACAGGTACTTATTCCAAAAACTCACCCAAGATAAAAGATATTGGAGAGTGTGAATCTTTTTCTTTCCTGCTGAAGTCATTTGCAACCAGTCTTTCTGTTATCTTTTCTTTGTCATACTAACTTAGATTTACAAAAGAATTGCAAAGATAGTACAGTTTCCCTATACTCTTCACTCAGCTTCCTGTATGTATGTGTGTGTGGCTGTCTGTGTGTATGTGTTGGTATTTGTGTTCATGAATTTATGCTGATGTCTCTGATTCTATTCCAGCACTGCAAACTTCATTCTGTTTTTTTTTACCCCTTGCTTATTTGTAACTTCTTTCTCTGACAGAGCCCTGACTCTTATCATCTGTAATTTAATTATTTTTCAACATTAGTGTGTGTGTATATATATATAATATATTAACAATATATTAAATATTATATTGAATGGATTATATTTAATTATTATATTAAATATATTAATTATTAATTAATTAAATATATTAATATATTATATATTAAAATATCTAAAGCTACAGCTTTAGATATTTTAATCTGTACCCTAATGAGAAACACATTTGTAAATTAGGATATAATGTGCATATGTTCAGTCATTTCGGTCTCTAGCCAGTTTCTAGTAAAATATCAGCTCCTTTTTGTTTACCCTTTCAGTTAGGTTATGTCATCCATTGATAATAAAGATAGATTTTGTCACAGTGTACATATCCATCCTGGAATTCCCATAGCATTCTAGGGGCTGCTGTTCTAACAATAAAGTTCACTCTATGGGGTGTAGATGGTATGTGGGTTTTGATAAATGTATAGTCATATATTCAAATCATATTAACATAGAGACTATTTTTATCACTATAAAAGTTTCCTGTGTAGCCTCTTTGTAGTCAACTTTTCCTAATATTTGGCAACTACTGATTTGTTTGCTATGTCAATAGCTTCCCCTTTTCTATACTATGGATATGCCACAGTTTATACATTCACCTTTGAAGAACATCTTGGCAGTTTCTAGTTTGGAGAGTTTATAAATTAAGTGCTTTAAACATTTACATACAAGTTTTTTCATGAGCACAAGTATTCGATTCCCTTAGGCAAACATCTAGAGGTATCATTACTGAGTCCTATGTAAGTGTATCTTTAACTTGTAAGAAACTGGTAAAAGGTTTTCCAAAGTGGCTACACCATTTCTGTCGACACTAGCAATGAAAAAAGAGTTCCTGTTGCTGGGTATTCTTACTGTTTGGTATTGACAGCTTTTGTCTGTCTATTTTACCAGATACATAGTGGTTTCTCATTGTGGTTGTAATTTGAATTTGCCTAATGACTAAATACTGAGCATCTTTTTATGTTTCTTTTACATTCATATATATTTCTTAAAGTATCTGCTCAGATCTCTCTCCCTTTTTATCATTTTGTTATTAAAATTTGATTATTCCTCATATATTCTAGAGACAATCCTGAATATTCTTGTCCGTGTGTGGCTTGTCTTTTTATTCTCTTAACATGTGTTTTGTAGATCAGAACCTTTTAATTTTGAAAAGCTCAATCTATACTTATTATTTACTTTATCAATTATGTTTTTGATGTCATATTTAAAAATGTATTGCCAACTCAAAGTCCTACAGATTTGTCCTATATTTTCTTCTAGAAGTTTTATGCTTTTAAATTAAGGAAATCTCATGCATTTTTGGTGGGAATGCAAACTGGTGGAGCCACTGTGAAGACAGTATGAAGTTTCCAAAAAAAAAAAAAAAAAATAGAACTACCCTAGAATCCAGAATTACAGTACTATTTACAAAGAATAAAAAAAAAAAAAACAGTAATTCAAAGGGATCCTGTATCCCTTTGTTTATAGCAGCATTATTTACAATAACCAAGTATGGAAGCATCTCAGTGTCCACTGATAGATGAATGGATAAAGAAGATATAGTGTGTATTATGTATATATGTATGTAGTATATGCATCTTTATATAAAGATGTCATATATATATGTATATATATATATACATATATATATAAAGAAGATGTCATATATATGTATAATGGAGTATTATTCAGCCATAAAAAAGAATGAAATTTCCCATTTGCAACAACATCATGGGTAGAGCTAGAGAGTATAATGCTAAGTGATATAGGTCAGTTAGAAAAAGACAAATATCATATGATTTCACTCATGTAGAATTTAAGAAATAAAATGAATGAACAAAGGGAAAAAAAAGAGACAAACCCAGAAACAAACTCTTAATTATAGAGAACAAACTGATGGTTATCAGAGGAGAAGTGGCAAAGGGTTGAGTGAAATAGATGATGGGGTTTAAAGAGTACACTTAATATGATGAGCACTAAGTAATATACATAATTGTTGAATCACTATATTTTACACCTGAAACTAATATAACATTGTATGCTAACTATACTGTAATTAAGATAAAAACTTAAATTTTACAGTTAGATCTATTAATTTCAGTTATTTTTTATGAAGATTTCTGTTTGTTTTTACATACAGCTATCCAATTGTTTTAGCACCATTCATTGAAAGATATTGCTACATTGAGTTGCCTTTTCTTTATCAAACTTTAATTACATTTATATGGGTCTTTCTGCACTCTCTATTGTTTTCTATTTCTATCCTTTCAGCAATCCCATGTCATCTTGATTATTGTAAATTTATAGCAATTCTTGAAATTGGCACTGTGCCTTCTTGAACATTTTACTTCTTCAGAATTGTTTTTGGCTATAATAGTTCTATTTCTCCATATAAATTTTAGAATTAGCTTATTGATATCTACAAAATTAATGCTGACATTCTGATTAGGATTGCATTGAATCCATAAAAAAAAACCTGGGAAATTAATAATACTGAATCTTCCAAAACACAAACAGGGTATATCTTTCCATTTATTTTTATCTGCTTTGTTTTCTCACTGTTTTACATTTTTCAATATTGAGAACTTGAACATATCTTGTTATATTTATACTTAGTCATTTCAGGCATTGTGTTTTAAGTGGTTCAGTTTAATTTCAGTTTCCAATCATTTAAATTAATACATAAAAACAATATTGATTTTTGTGTATTTACTTTGTATCCCACAACCTTCAAAGTTTCTATAAACTTCAAAATAAAATAGCCAGTTAATCAGCAGAATGAGTTTATTTGGAAATAGCAGATGAATAGCAATTGGAGAGATGCAAACTACAGTGAACCACAGGCAAGCCTGGACAACAAAGGAGAGGGGCTTGATTTAGAGTGGAAAGGAGGGAACTGGGGGATACTTGCAAAAGAAAGTGAATTGGAGGAGAGCAAGAGTTCAGGGTTGTGGCAACTTCTCATTGGCTGAATTGCAGTGGTTCTCATTGTCTGGGTTGTTACTGGGCAAAGAATAAAAAACAAAAAACAAACAAAAAGACCTTCCTCTTGCTGGGGTGAAAACAAAACAAAAATTAAGCTCCTTCCTGTTGGGAAATACAGGGTACACTTCTTGCTACCAGGGTCTGCAAATGACAGTGAGTGGTAATATGTGACAGCTCCCTCTTCAGAGCTTCTTGACTCCATTTTAAATGAGGTGTGTTTTATTCAGTTTCACATTTCCCCCTTTTGTTCAAGGTTTTTACCCCAAAGCACCACTGATCAAAAGTCAAGTTTTCTACATTTAGTGGTTTCATCCCTTGATGTTAGGAAGGCCTTTTCCTGGTTGTCATGTCCCAGGTGAGAAGGAAAATGCACAGACTGGAAACCATGGAGGCCACATTTGGTTATGGAAATGTAGGAGGGAGAACTGTCAGGCATTTCCCACCTACAGTCTGTATCTTAACAGAGTTGTAAGCATTGGAGGTTTTGAAGCACTGAGCTAGCATCTCCCTATTGGGCACATCACTTATGCAGAGATTTGGCAGGAAATAGCTACAACATTTAAAAATAATTATGCAAAGCAGAATCAAAAGCAATATAAGAAATATAGCTTGTACAATGGTTCTAAACCAGAGCCCATACCTGAAGATACCAGCTAAAGAAATCAAAGGACATGGATTGTTAGATGAAATTTGTTATAGCCAATATGCTCATTCCCTAATCTTATGTAACTGGGTTTCTACTTCCCTAGAGGAATTCATCCATGTTCAAGAGGTGGTATTGGCTATTGCACAAATTTCTGCTTGCTCAACAAGTAGGTAACCAGAGGCTATGCAATTGTCCAAAACTACTGTAGTCAATGAGTCAAGTGATTATTGTAGGTTGTAATGCCTTGACTGTGGTATCAGCTAGCTTTCCTAATGTTGGGAGAAATTCCTGATCATACATATATTGGCACTTACAACAACCCAAGGGAGAAAGTCTCTTTGTGGAGGCAAACCCAAAATCATGTATTCCTCTACAAGTGGTCATGGAAGTTTAATGGTGTAGACCAATGGGTGGCTTCTAATTTGTTATGGATGTTAACAGGGACAGTAAATGTCCCAATAAACATTAACCTCCAATTCACCAGACATTTTCATATTCATATGCCCATGGGAGATTCTGCATACTGAAGACAAAAATTAAACCAGATGGAGAGCAGAGGACTCCAGCTAAGTTCCGGTTATTGATTGATTAGCTGTAATTTCCCAAATGACCCTTTCAAGCCAGGGCTCAACCATTCTGTGAGAGACCATCTGATTCTAAAGGGATCTTGTCTAAACATCTTATAGACAGGAATTAGTCCATTTGTATTTTCCTTGAGTGCAGGGAGACAGATCACATTTAGAAAAGAATCATAAGGGAGCAAAAATTGCATGATTAGCACAGTTGGAAATGTTTAGCTGAGTTGGTATGGTTACAATTTGGTAAAGGGTAAAACAAGGTAGAAGGACATCTTACCATAATATCCTAACAGAGTAGGTAACATTCATCAACTTACAGGCATGATCAACAGTGCCATTTGGGATTAAGGAGAATTGGTTACAGGTAAAACCAAGAGGTCTTCAACACTGTGAACTGATCAGAGTTTCTGGTGACAGACCCAGCAGTTATAAAGGTTTCCCCTGTTTGAAATAAATTGCAAAATTTTGTTAAGAGCATTGTCTTTCCAAGAAAAAGAGGGAGAAAATAAGGTAAGAAACAACAGCAAGAAAAAGGCATATAGGCCTGATCCAGTCATCCTAGGAAAGCTGTCTCCTCCAGCTGTTGTCTGCTTCAACTCCTGGAAATCTTTACTTTCAGGTCACCAGTTAGGATGCAGGCCCAGTCAGGGTCTAGTGCTTTCTTTAGATGTAACACATGAAATCGGAGTATAGTCTGTAGATTTTGGAAACACAAGCATTGGCTACCTGATGGGGCCTTTCCAGTGAGGCTGAAGAAAATCATTTTAAGAGGTCTTTTCCAATAGTTGGTATCTCTGGTTTGCAAGGAGTGAGGCTTAAGGTCTTCATCTCTCAGGAGCAGACTGTGGAAAGATTGCTCTACTAAAGCATGGTGATTTTTAATAGACATTATTAGACCTTTGTAATTTGAAGTATATCTCCCTTTACCAGCTGTGAATCAAAAGAAGCTGGGGCTAGATGCATCAGACCCAGTAATTCCTTCAAAGGCTGAGATTATATGGGTCTCAAAATGGGTAGACCCGAGATTTAGAAGAGGTAATGGCAGTGGTTTGGGCAAAAATTCTACAAATTTTGACCATTGAATTTTTTTTTCTTTTTAAATTTATTTATCTAAATTAAAGTTAGTTAACATACAGTGTAGTATTGGTTTCAGGGGGAGAACTTAGTAATTCATCACTTACATATAACATCCAGTACCCATTCCAAGTGCCCTCCTTAATGCCTATCATCCATTTAGCCCATCCCAGCAACCCTCAGTTTGCTCCCTGTCTTTAAGGCTCTCTTATGGTTTGCCTCACTCTGTTTTTGTCTTATTTTTCCTTCCTTTTCCCTATTTTCATCGGTTTTGTTTCTTAAATTCCACATGAATGAAATCATATGATATTTGTCTTTCTTTGACTGACTTATTTCGCTTAGCATAATACACTCTTTCCATCCCCGTTGTTGCAAATGGCAAGATTTCATTCTTTCTGATCTCTGAGTAATATTCCATTGTATGTATATACCACATCTTCTTTATATATTCATCAGCCAATGGACATTTGGGCTCTTTTCATATTTTGGCTATTGTTGATAGTGCTACTATAAACATTGGGGTGCGTGTGCCCCTTTGAATCAGCATTTTTGTATCCTTTGGATACAACGGATGAATATCTAGTAGTGCAATTGCTGGATCATAGAGTAGCTCTATTTTTAATTATTTGAGGAAACTCCATCCTGTTTTCCAGAGTGACTGCCCCAGTTTGCATTCCCACCAATTGAATCTTAATGATATTATTAGTGAATTTGACCACCCCTTAGAATTGAGGGTAGGTACTAAGCATAATGAAAGTGTTGTAGAACCAACAGCACGTATATGTCAAAGCACATTACTAGTGAAGTGAATTTCCCAGTCACTATGAAATTTAAAGGGGTTTCACCAGGTAGGGATAGTTTATTCTAATAGAATTTTTGCTACAGAAGAGACAGCAACTTGCCTACAAGGGAAAGATCCAGTACAATGAGGAAACATGTAAACCATCACCAAAACATGTTTATATCCATGAGATGGGGGTTGCTGTATGGAATCCATTTCTCAAACCTCAAATGTTCCATTGGGCAATTTAAAGTAATTTGGAATAGTACAGACAAGTTTTACTGAATTTTATTTTGGGCAGATAGAGCAAGCAAAGTAGACACTTTTTGTGGTCCTATTGATATTTAACCACCAGTATTGATTCATAAAGCTTATTTTGTGAATAGGTCAATGATTCAATGCATATATGGGAATTTCAAAATCTGGCAGGACTGGATTGTTATTTGGCCCAAACCAGAGTTCTCTCTTTTGATCATACTGACAATTATTATATTTTTAATGTTTTTCCTTTTCTGTGGCCAATTGTTGGGCATTTCTAGTCAGTATTTCTAGATTATCATTTGGGGGAAAATCCCTATGGACTATGACAGAAATTTGGTCTTGGTTTCTTTCAAAGCATCATTCTTGGCAAAAATATCAGTAAGTTTGGTTACCTTCAGTCTTTTAGGGAGTCAAGCTTGGAATTTCCAGGAACCTTGAAATTGCCAAAGTGGCTGGTAGGAGTATGACATCTAATAAATTTTGCAGGTAAGAACCATTTTTAGTCACCTTCCCCCCAGTGGAAGTAAAGAAGCCATGATATTTACATAGTATTCTAAAGTCATGAGCTACTTCAAAGTCTTAGTATAAATGTTTGTGATTTTGTCCTTAGCTAGAGTACAAGCTGAGTGAGTGCATATAACAGTATGTTGGACTGAGTCAGCCAAAGACAAAGGTACAACCTCAACAATGTCATGAGGAGTTACAATAGCATAGCATACGTGGCATGATAGTTACCACTTTCACCCCTTAAATAAGAACCATTAGTAAGCCATGTGAAGTCAGTATTATCCAAGTAAGTTTCCTGTAAGTCATCATGGGGAGTTAGCCAAAAGGTGAACTGTCAAAGTCAACAGGCATAAGGGGTGTCATCCATAAAGGAGGGAAGAAGTATGGCATGGTTAAGATTATCACAGTGAGAAAGAGTTATATGAGAGACAGTTACCAGAAGCATTTAATAGGAGATGAGGTGGCTGTCTAAAAGATGTTGAGTATGATAAGAATTCAGTAGAGCTTCTGTATGGGGAACAAAGATTGTTCAAAGAGATCCAATGACTACTCTCTTGGTGGCCTTAACCAAAAGGACAGTGGGAAGAATGGTTCTGAGGCAAGGGAGGTATCTTTATGCCGCAGGGTCTAGCTTTTGGCTATAATACCCTATGGAGGTGATGATAGTCCCAATGTTTTTTGATGAGTACTCCAAGGGCATATCCTTTCTCATATACAAAAAGGAAAATGAGAAGTTGATTACTGGAATTTCCAAGGGCAGGGAGATTTCTTAAGTTTTCATTTAAGGCCTTAAAGGCTAGGTCATCCTGATCTTCCCAAATATAAAGTCAGTTTTTTAAGTAAAACATATAGGTGTTGGGCCATAAGAGAAGTCTGGAATCTAATTTCAGCAGTATCTGCTAGTCTGAAAAAACCTTATAACTGACATTTAGTTTTGGGTTTGGGGAAGTTTAGCATGTCATTAAGTCTATCTGGGTCTAAACATAGCTCTAGAGATTTTTTAGGACTATCCCAATCGGCAGCCTTCATTCGTTCAGTGCTGGGCCTAATCTTCACTGAAATATATGAACTAGCTGATATGTCAGAGAAACCAGGCTAAGTTTGAATGACTATATTAAATTCCTCAGCAAATCTGTAGGGAATCTTTGATTATTTGGAAAAATATTTACCTATAGATCCTGGTTCAGCTTTCGTCCAGGACATATAAGAAATTAGGGGATTAACATTAGGATCCTCAAAGGGTCTGACTTTAAAGAGGCAGGTTTTAAGAGGTTCAAGGGAAGAGAGAGTAGGGAGAAATTCAGAGAAAATGGGGGATTTAATGAGGGTTAGAATGAGGAAGCAGAGGTTATAGAGGAAGTGGATCAACACAGAAGGCAAAGGGGAAGATGGTGCCAGTGGTGAAGCCTTGGCATAAGATGGCTGCCACACACCTGGAGACAATGGAGACAAAACAGAAACAAAAGACAAGCAAGATGGCACTGAGACATAGAGGATAAAGGAGAGGAGAAAGGGGCCTCAGAAGCTTTCTTATTTTTTTCAATTGTTTAGTTTAGAAATGGCATTTTGTAAAGAGACAACTTTAGAATTAAGCAAAGTTTGGAGCTGCAGCTTTCTAATTTAGTTCTGAGAAAGACAAGTGAGGTCAAAAGTTCCCCATAATGACAATTGGAGTTCTAAATTATTTTTTGGTTAGGATGGTTAATTTAGTTAAAAAATGTCATGAGGAGGGAACATAGTTTTTAAAAAACAAAACTAGCCAGAAGTCTGGAAGAAGGGTACTCCTGATATAATTTAGAGGATTTGGAGCTATAATCTTAGTTTAAAGCTCAGAAAATCAAATGACTACTTGTCAAAGGATGATGCCTTCATGAAAAATAAAAACAGACCCAAGATAAAGTTAGAGATTTCAACCAAAGGAAGTGAGGTTGAATCTGAGAGGAGATTTACCAAACTGAAAGGAAGAAGACAATTCACAAAAGCAGAGAACACAAGGGGCTCAAGTGGGTAACTCACAGGATTCCAGAGGTGGCTAGGTTCTCAGGGATTTGTTTCCCTTGAATCCCATTTCTGACACCATGTAATATCAAGCTTAAAAAGAGCCAGTTAGCTCACCAGCAAAATGATTTTATTTAGGAACAACAGATCTCAATTCAGGACATGCAAACAATAGTGAACCGTAGGCACATCTAGAGTACAAAAGAGAGAAGGGGACTTGCTTCTGCAGAGGAAAGGAGGAAGTTGAAAAGGGCTTTTTGGAGGTAAAGTCCATTGAAAGAGAGAGACAGTTCTGGGTTGTGGCAATTATCATTGGGTGCGTTGTGGCAGTTCTCGTTGCTGAGGTTGTTGCTGGGCAAGGAGATAATCTCCCCTCATGCTGCTGGAGTTAAAGAAAAAATTCTTCCTGTTGGGAAATGCAAGGTATACTTCTTCTTCCTAGGTTCTGCAAATGGAGGTGCATGGTAGTGTACAAGAGCTCTTCCTTCAGGGCTTTCTGACTCCATCTTAAATGCGGTTTTCTTTATTCATTTTCAGATTTCTTATTAATATGTACATATAATTTTATTTCTTCATTTGTAATACATATGCCTTTGATTTTTGTTGTATTACATTGGCTAAGATTTCTCGTGCGATTCTCAATAGGAGTAGTGAGGGTAAAATGCCTTGTCTTTTACCCAGACTTAGTGGAAATATGTTCAATCCTCCCTTGTCAAGTTTGAAGTTAGCTGTAAGTTTTTGATGGATGACCTTTTACCACTTCAGAATTTTTCAATTTCTAGTATTCTGAGAGTTTTTATGATGACTAGAGTTTTGAATTTTGTCAAGTTTCTTCTGCATCTATTGAGATAATCATGTAGTCTTGTTTAGTTTATTGATATGATGAATTAATTTTTAAATGTCAATTAAACCTTACATTCTCAGGTAAAATCCCACTGAGTTATATAATTTTACTTTTAAGTATTGAATAATTTATACAATATATTAATATCAGGTTGAATATATTGGAGTCTGTGATATTAGGAATATTTGTGGAAGAGTTTTTGTAGAATTAGCATTGTTTCATCTTTAAATATCTAGTTGAATTCACCAATAAAGCCATCTGACCCTTGAGTGTTAAACTCTCCTCCTCCTCCTCTTCTTCTCTCTCTCTAAATTGAAGAATAGCCGATATACAATGTTACCCTAGTTCAGGTGTACAATACAGTGATTCAAGAAGTTTATAGGTTATGCTATGCTCACCATGAGTGTAGCTACCATCTGTCACCATATGACACTATTATGATACCATTAACTATATTTCCTATGCTGTGCCCTTTATCCCCATGACTTATGCATTCCATAACTAGAAGCCAGTATCTCCCCTGAACGCATTCTGCCCATGCCCTTACTTCCTCCCCTCTGACAACCACCAGTGCGTCCTCTGTATTTACGGTTCTGTTTCCGCAATTTTTTTGTTTTTACTTTTTTAGATTCCACATAAGTAAAATCATATGGTATTTGTCTTTCTCTGATTTATTTCATGTAGTATAATATCCTCTAGATCCATCCATGTTGTTATTAAGTGGCAAGATCTCATTCTTATTATGGCTGAATAATATTCTATTGCATATATATATGTGTACACACACACACACACACACACACACACACCATCTTTATCTGTTTTTCAATCAATGGACATATGGATTGCTTCCATTATCTTGGCTATTATAAATAATGTTGCAATAAACATAGGGGAGCATATATCTTCTCAGCTTAGTGTTTTCATTTTCTTTGGGTAAATACCCAATATGGAATTACTGGATAATGTGCTATTTCAATTTTTAATTTTTTAAATGTTTTATTTATATTACAGTTAGCTAATATACAGTGTAATTCTAGTTTCAGGTGTACCCCCATACTATTTTCCACAGTGGCTGCACAATTTATGTTCCCACCTACAGCGCATAAAGTTTCCTTTTTCTCCATATCCATGCCAACATTTGTTACTCCTTGTCTTTTTTATTCTAGCTATTTAATTGGTGTAAAGTGAAATCTTACTGTGGTTTTGACTTGCATGTCCCTGATGATTGGTGATTTTGAATATATTTTCATGTGTGTATTGGTCATCTATCTGTATGTCATCTTCAGAAAAAATGTCTATACAGGTCCTCTGCCCATTTTTTCTTTAGATTATTTGTGGTTTTTTGGTGTTGAGTTGTATAAATCCTTTATATATTTTGCATATTAACCCCTTATTGGATATATCATTTGCAAATATCTTCTCCCATTCAGTAAGTTGCCTTTTCATTTTGTTGTTGGTTTCCTTTACTGTGCAAAAGCTTTTTGTTTTTCTGTAGTCCCAATAATTAATTTTTGCTTTTTCCCCCCTTGCCTGAGGAGATATATCTAAAAAATGTTGCTAAGTCTGAAGTAAAAAAAAAATACTGCCTATGTTTTATTTTATGAGTTTATGATTTTAGATCTCACTTTTAGGTCTTCAATCCATTTTGAGTTTATTTTGTGTACAATGTAAGAAAGTGGTTCAATTTCATTCTTTTGCATGAAGCTGTCAGTTTTCTCAGCACCATTTCTTGAAAATACGACCTTTTCCCCATTGTATATTCTTGCCTCCTTTGCCATAGATTAATTGACCACATACTCATGGGTTTATTTCTGGGCTCCCCTATTCTATTGATCTATGTGTCTATTTTTGTGTCAGTACTATACTGTGTAGTATAATTTGAAACCTGGACTTGTGATACCTCTAGTTTTGTTCTTTCTAAAGATTGCTTTGGTTATTCAGGGTCTATTTTGGTTCCATACAAATTTTAAGATTTCTTCCAGTTCTGTGAAAGGTGATGTTGACATTTTGATAGGAATTGCATTGAATCTACAGATTGCTTTGGGTAGTATTGAAGATTTAAAACATACATATTAATTCATCCTATCCATAAACATAGAATATCTTTCCATGTGTGTTGTCTTGAATTTCTTTAATCAATATTTCATAGTTTTTGGCATGTAGGTCTTTAATCTCCTTGGTTAAGTTTATTCCTAGGTATTGTATTCTTTTTGGTGCAATGGTAAATGGAATTATTTTTCTTTAAAAAATTTTTTAAGTTTATTTATTTTGAGAGACAGAGAGCAGGGGAGGGGCACAGAGAGAGAGACTGAGAGAGAATCTTAAGTAGGTTCCATGCTGTCAGCACAGAGCCCAATGTGGGGCTCAAACCCACAAATCATGAGATCATGACCTGAGCCAAAACCAAGAGTCAGATGCTTAACCAACTGAGCCACCCAGGCATCCCATAAATGGTATTGTTTTTCTTAATTTCTCTTTCTGCTACTTTGTTGTTAATGTATGGAAACACAAACTCTGTGTGTATTAATTTTATGAACTCCAACTTTACTGAATTAATTTTAATATTTTTTGTGGAGTCTAGACGGTTTTATATATACAGTATGTT
Source organism: Lynx canadensis (assembly GCF_007474595.2). Taxonomy (NCBI): domain Eukaryota; kingdom Metazoa; phylum Chordata; class Mammalia; order Carnivora; family Felidae; genus Lynx; species Lynx canadensis. The sequence goes on along the minus strand of NC_044314.2, from coordinate 29,748,167 downwards.
ATCTAGAAATAATGACAGTTTTTTTCCCCCCATACCAACATGGATGAATTTTATTTCTTTTTCTTGTCTAATTGCTGTGGCTAGATACTGGAAGTTCTAGATGAATGCAAGTGGTGAGAGTCAACATTCTTGTTCCTGATTTTAGGGAAAAAGCTCTCAACTTTTCACCATTAAGTATGATTCTAGCTGTGAGTTTTTCACATCTGGATTTTATTATGTTGAAGTATATTTCTTCTAAACCTTCTCCATTGAGAGTTTTTATCATGAAAAAAATTTGAATTTTGTCAGATGCTTTTTCTGCATCTATTGAGATGACCCTATAATTTTTATCCTTACATCTGTTAATATTATGTATCACATTGACTGATTTTCAAATATTAAACCATCCTTACATCCCCAGAATAAATCCCACTTGCTCATGGTGAATGATCCTCTTAACATATTGATGGATTCAGTTTATTAATATTTTGTTGAGGATTTGTAGGTCTATGTTCCTCAGAGATCAGATTTTTGAGGTTATATATTTCATCTTGAGTAAGCATTGCTTATTTGTAAAATATTTTCATAGCAGGGCAGTTTGTAATAGTCCAAAACTAAGGTAACTCAAATATCATTAGTAAAATGGATATATAAATTGTGGCATAATCATATGAAGGAATACTATTTGATAGAACAAATATACTATTGCCATAGGAACTACATGTCTAAATATCCCAAACATAACATTGAACAAAAGATAAACACAAAATAGTATATCTATACTCTTTTATTTATATTAAGTTTAAAACTGTCAACACTAATTTATACTGTTAATATCAGGATATTATTTTTCTGGGGAAGGGAAGTGACTGTGAAGGGGCATGAAGAATGCTTCTGGTGTTTGGTAATACTTCTTGATCTGTTTTCTGATTTTATAAATGTGCTTAATTTTTGAAAATCATTGAATTGTACACTTACACTTTGAGAAATTACCTCTATATACTTTAGTTTTTAATAATTGTGAAGTATGGTTTTAAAAAAGGTTGTTTCCATGTGTGTATCAGATAACCTTCAGGCATCCCAAAAAGTTGCAAATAAAAGTTGAGAGTATGATAAGAAATAACTCGAAAAATAGAGAGTATGATTAAATAAAAATGAACTCATTGTACACACACTGTGTACACATGGTACACACACTGAATGGGATGGCCAGTATAATCATTTATATAGAATTTTTAAAAAATTAACTTTTTATCATTTAATCAATTTGTTTTTATTATTTATACCTCTCTCCCTCTGTGTGTGTGGGATTTTTTCCCACCCCTATAAAATGTCCAGAAATTTGGAGTTATACCATTGTAGCCTTTCCTGATCTAACAATCAAAAAATTCTATCCAACTATGTTTTTAATGTTTAATTATTTATTTTGAGAGAAAGTGAGAGCATACATGCCTAAGTGAGGAAGGAGAAGGGGAGGGTGGGAGAGAATCCCAAGTAGGCTCCACACTGTCAGTGCAGACCCCAGTGCAGGGCTCTATCTCAGGAACCTTGAGATTGTTACCTGAGCTGAAATCAGGAGTCAGACATTTAACTGATTGAGCCACCCAGGTGTCCTATCCAACTATTTTAACTAGTAATGAAACAACTTTGGAATACTCATGTTTTTCCAGAACCTAGGAAACTAATACTAATCACCGCTTCTTTCCTAACTAGCTATATTTTCTGTTCAGAAATTTAGGTCAAGGTTATGCCAAGAGTTTTACTTATTCCCTTTCCTCCTTGTCCTAACAGTTTGTATTTTACAGAATCTAGTAACTTGTTCTGCCCACATTTTTGATATATAGATATTTTGGCCCCTATATCAGTTTCCTCATACCAATTTTAATCTCTATCATTAATTAGGGACCTTGGATCATATTTTTATAATTGCAATTGCAAATTATTTTTGTCTAAGATTTAATTCATTTGTTCTGGAAACCAAATTTACCTGGAGTTACTAAATAACTGCTTACTCTCTCCTTGATTCTTAAGTCAGTAGTTATCATATTTATTTTACCTTATCTAATTAAAGGATCCTCTTCCTGGAGTTGAGAGTACAGAAGAAGATAAAGTTGAAAGATGATGCTTATTCTGGTATTTATTAACAATGGTACCATCTATTGCTAAATAGTAAACTTTCACCTTTATGTGTTCTTTAATTTATTCTAGTTAGAAATTTGAGTGGTTTTAAAAAAATTATCCTTATTATTTTCAGAAGCCCAAATTCATTTTAGTTTTTTTGTCTTTATGACAATTTACTACCATTTTATGTCATTCTTTTCTGTGTCTTTTGTATATGTTGCTTTTATTTCTAAGATACCTCTAGGTGATCATAAAATTGTATGTGAGAGGCAATAGTGTTTATAAAAAGAAAATAGCTTTTTCAAGAGCAAGAGGTATAGTTATGATACTTGGCTTTGCTACCCAATGACCTTGATTTAATCCCTTAATTTTAGAATCAACTACTTCATTTATTAGTAGTAAGTTATATATATATATATACACACACACACACACACACACACACACACACATATGTATATATGTATTTCAACATCATTTAATGAACTCTACATGTAAAGCATCATATACTATATATACTAATACAACATGTAGTGTGCATAATATATAATATGTACATACTTTATAAGAATAGTTTATGTATTTTTTAAAAAATTTTTTTGGCCTATTTTTGCGAGAGAAACAGAAACAGAGCATGAGCTGGGGAGGGGCAGAGAGAGAGGGAGACACAGAATCTGAAGCAAGCAAGCTCCAGGCTCTGACCTGTCAGCACAGAGCCTGATACTGGGCTCGAACCCACAAACTGGGACATCATGACCTGAGCCAAAGTCAGATACTTAACTGACTGGGCCACACAGATGCCCCTTATTTATTTAATAATACACTATTAAATTGAAATTATCTTCTCAGTTTTTCCCCTTTCATGCCCTTATATTGGTAGCCATTTTCTTTCTCTTTCAGACACCATGATCTATGTGTCTGTTTTCATTCCAGTACCAAACTGTCTTGATGACTCCAGCTTTATAATAACAGCTTGAAGTCCAGAATTGTGATGCTTCCAGCCTTGGTTTTCTTCTTCAATATTACTTTGGCAATTAGGGGTCTTTTCTGGTTCCATACAAATTTTAGAATCATTTGTTCTAGCTCTGTGAAGAATGCTGGTGGTATTTGATAGGGACTGCATTGAATGTATAGATTGTTTTGGGGAGTATCAATATTTTAACAATATTTACCCTTCCAATCCATGAGTATGGAATGTTATTCCATCTCTTTGTGTACTCTTCAGTTTCCTTCAATGAGTTCTACAGTTTTCAGTGTACAGATCTTTTACCTATTTGGTTAGGCTTATTCCTAGGTATTTTATGATTTTTGGTACAATTATAAATGGGATCAATTTCTTGATTTCTATTTCTGCTGCTTTGGTGTATATAAAGTATATATATACATTTGTATATATACACTTAGATTTCTGTATGTTGATTTTATATCCTGTGATTTTGCTGAATTGATGTATCACTTCTAGCAATTTTTTTCTTGGAGTCTTTCAGGTTTTCCACTTAGAGTATCACGTCATCTGCAAAGAGTGAAAGTTTGACTTCTCCCTTAATTTGTGTGCCTTTTGTTTCTTTTTGTTGTCTGACTGCTGAGGCTAGGACTTCCAGTACTATGTTGAACAGTGGTGAAAGTGGACACCCCTATTGTGTTCCTGACATTAGGGGGAGAACTCAGTTTTTTCCCATCAAAGATGTTATTAGCTGTGGGTCTTTCATATATTGCCTTGATGATGTTGAGGTATGTTCCTTCTACCCTATTTTATTAAAAGTTTTTATCAAGAATGGATGCTGTATTTTGTTAAATGCTTTTTCTGCATCTATTGAGAGGATCGTGTGGTTCTTATCCTTTCTTTCATTAATGCAGTGTATCACGTTGATTTGGGGATATTGAACCACCCCTGCAGCCTAGGAATAAATCCCACTTGATCGTGGTGAATAATTCTTTTAACGTATTGTTAGATTTACTAGTCTCTTGTTGAGAATCATTGCATCCATGTTCATCAGGGAAACTGGTGTGTAAGTCTCCTTTTTAGTGGGGGTCTTTGGTTCTGGTTTTGGAATCAAGGTAATGCTGGCCTCAGAAATAATTTGGAAGTTTTCCTTCCATTTCTATTTTTTGGAACAGTTTGAAAAGAATAGATGTTAACTCTTATTTAAATGTTTGGTAGAAATCCCCTGTGAAGCCATCTGGCCCTGGACTCTTGTTGTTGAGAGATTTTTGATTTCTGACTCAATTTCTTTACTGGTTATGGTCTGCTGAAATTTCCTCTTTCTTCCTGTTTCAGTTTTGGTAGTTTATATAGTTCTAGGAATTTATCCATTTCTTTCAGAATACTGAATTTGTTAGTATATAATTTCTCAAAACACTCTCTTATTACTGTTTGCATTTCTGCAGTGTTGGTTGTGATCTCTCTTCTTTCATTCTGATTTTATTTGAATCCTTTCCTTTTGCTTTTTGAGTTAATCTAGCTAGAGGTTTATAAATTTTTAAATTCTTTCAAACAATCTTCTCCTAGTTTATCTGTTCTGTTTTTTTGTTTCTATATATTTTTTTAATTTTTTCTGTAATCTTTAGTATTTCCCTTCTTCTGCTGACTTTACACTTTATTTGCTGTTCCCTTTCTAACTCCTTTAGGTATAAGATTATGTTACTTATTTGAGACATTTATTCCTTCTTTTGGAGGGCCAAAATTGCTATATACTTCCCTCTTATGATAGCTTTTCACATCCCAAGCGTTTTGGACTGTCCTGTTTTCATTTTCATTGGTTTCCATGTACTCTTTTATTTCCTTTTTAATCTCTTGGTTAACCCATTCATTCTTTAGTAGGATGTTCTATAACCTCCAAGTATTTGTGGTCTTTCCAATTTTTTTCTTGTGGTTTATTTCAAGTTTATAGTGTTGTTGTCTGAAATTATGCACAATATGATCACCTTCTTTTTGTACTTATTGAAGTCTGTTTTGTTACCCAATGTGAGATCTATTCTGGAGAATATCCCATGTGCACTTGAGAAGAATGTGTATTCTGCTGCTTTAGGATGAAATGTTCTGAATATATCTGTTAAGTGCAAAGTCTTTGTTTCCTTATTGATTTTCTGCTTAGATGATATGTCCATAGCTGTCACTCCGGTGTTAAAGTGTCCTACTATTATTGTATTATCAATGAGCATCTTTATGTTTGTTATTAATTGATTTATATATTCTTTCAAGTTGGGGGCATAAATATTTACAATTGTTAGATGTTCTTGATGGATAGACCCCTTGATTATGATATAATACTCTTCTTTATCTCTTTTTACAGTCTTTGGTTTAAAATAGTTTGTCTGATATAAACATGGTTACTCCAGCTTTCTCTTGATGTCCATTAGCATGATAGATACTTCTCCATCCCTTCATTTTTAATTTGCAACTGTCTTTATGTTTAAAATTAGTCTCTTGTAGGCAGCATATAGATATATCTTTTTTTTATCCATTCTGATACCCTATGTCTTTTGATTGAAGAATTTAGTCCATTTATATTCAGAATGATGATTGAAAGATATGAATTTAGTGCCATTGTGTTGCCTGTAGAGGTGGTGTATCTGGTGATGTTCTCTGGTCCTGTGTAGTCTTTGTTGCTTTTGGTCTTTTTTTGTTTTATTTTTTATGTATTCAAACAGTCCCCCTTAAAATTTCTTGCAGGACTGGTTTAGTGGTCACAAACTCCTTTAGTTTTTGTTTGTCTTGGAAACACTTTATCTCTCTTCTATTCTGAATGACAGCCTTGCTGGATAAAGAATTCTTGGCTTTATATTTTTCTCATTCAGCACACTGAATATATCCTGCCACTCCTTTCTGGCCTGCCAAATTTCTGTGGACACATTTAGGGAAAACCTGATCTTTCTTCTCTTGTAGGTGAAGGAATTTTTTCCCCTTGCTTCTTTCATGATTCTTTCCTTATCATGTTCATTGTGAATTTGACTGTGATATGCCTTGGTGATGGGCAAATTTTGTTGAATATAATGGGAATTCTCTGTGCTTCCTGGATTTTAATGTCTGTGTCCTTCCCCAGAGTAGGAAATTTTTCAGCTGTAATTTCCTCACATAAGCCTTCTTTCCCTTTTTCTCTCTCTTCATCTTCTGGGACTCCCGTGATATAAATGTTATTCTTCTTTAATAAGTCACTGAGTTATCTAAATTTTATCTTATCTTTTGCCTTTGTTTCCATCTTCAACTTTATTATTTTTGATATTTTTTCTTCCATATCACTGATTTGCTGCTTTGCTTCATCCATCCTTGCCATCATGGCATCCATTCAAGATTGCATCTGGGTTATATTATTTTCAATTTCACCCTGACTAGATTTTCTTTTACCTCTGCAGAAAGGGATTCTCTGGTGTCTTCTATTTTTTTTCAACCCCAGCTAGTATTCTTATAATCGTGGTTTTAAATTCTACTTAAGACATCTTATATCTGTTTTGATTAAGTCCCTGACCATCATTTCTCCCTGTGATTGCTTTTTGGGTGAATTCCCCCTTCTTGTCATTTTGGAGAAAGGAAAAAAAGATAAAATAAAATTAAAAGTTAAAATTAAAAATTTGAAAACAAAACAAAAATAATGGAAGCTAGATCCTGGGTGTATTTCAGTCTGGTTGTTAAGAGAAGCTTGATAGAAAAGAGAAAAAAGAAAACAAATTAAAAAAAACTTTAATAAAAAGAATTTAAAAAATAAAATTGAAAAAAAAAATGCTCTTTCTGTATCCAAGAAAGATAAGAAAAGAAAAATAAAAACATAAAACAGAAGCAAAACGAATGAACAAACAAAAATCCCAAATGGGGGCACCTGTTAAGAGTCAGAGCTCAAGCCTGTGTTGGACTCTGAGCTGACAGTGTAAAGCCTGCTTGGGATTCTGTCTCTCCCTCTCTCTCTGCTTCTTCCCTACTCAATCTCTCTCTCTCTCTCTCATAAACATTAAAAAAGTAGAAACCCAAATCAAAGTAGATCCAGTTTCCCCTAGAACTGAAACTTTGCAGCACACTATGATCTATAGATTAGGTGGGTGGAAGTTATTTATATGGGTCTTCTGAGGGAGGAGCTTGTTGCACTGGTTCTGAGGCCCACTTGCCCTATTGGAGATGTGTCTGGAAGTCACAGGTGGATGGGACTTGGTGTAATGATTCATTGTCCACTTGGTGGCCCTGCTTAGCTTACTGGGGTCAATTGATCTGAGTGGGCTACAGGCAAAAATTGCCTCACCATACTCTCTAGTCTCTGGAGAGAGAATTTAGTGCCTCACAGGCATGCCATCAATCATCCCTCGTTTGTCTCAGGCTTCCACTCCCTCCCTTTACCCTGTGTACAAGCTGTTCACCTTCCAAGCAGCACCTCCCTCCAGAGTTTCATCTCAGATGGGGCTGTGTTTCAAAACTCAACACTTAAGAGAACTCATGGCTTAGACCCACACTGATCCTCTGTGGAAGGCTCTTGTCAAGTAATGGCCAGGTACTTGTCCCAGAAAACGTTCATGTGACCACAAAACAGCAGAGGCTCAGAGTTTATGGTAAGTTGCAACACAACCAATGCCAGGGTTTGCTGCCCTCAGCTGGTGTCTTTGTTCCTATACTGGTAAACATGGTAGCTTGCTGGGGCCAGCCAGGACTTTTGCCTGCAGAGAAGCAGTATCATCTCTAACCAAATTCACTCCAAGCAGGGAAACTGCTTCTCCCTGTGCTGCACAGGGAGACCCTGCTGCCTATTTCCAAGGATTTACCCTGCTTCCTCACCAGAGCACCACCTCGTACTGAGCCCTAAAATTTCAGACTGTGTGCCCTGCTGTTTATTAAATACTGGTTGATGGTATTGAAACATTCTCCTTTTTCCCTTTCAGTGGTTTTGAGGAACAAATTTCTTATCCAGTCCCCTGTAAGTGTTTTTACTCTTTCTCTCTAGCTTTCAGGAGGATTGCTTTTCTTGCATGATCCCAATATGCTTCACTCTTTCCCCCTTTCTCTTTATCCCTCTGTCCTTCACAAAATGGCTCCCTATCTTCCTTGCCACCATGGCTTTTCTCTCCTCCAATTTACCCCTCCACACCATGTACCTGCCAAGATCTCTTACTCAAATCACACAGATTGTTGCATTAATTCTCAATTTCCTGGGTGTTCAAAATGGTTTGATGTTGATTCAGCTGTGTTTCAGCGGGTAGAAAAGCTCAGGGTCCCCATATTACTCTGCTAACTTACCTTCTCTCAATATATCTTCTTTATTTGATAATCAATAGTACTTAACTATTGTAAATAAGTCTGCAATGAACAAAAGTGTGCACATATCTCTTTGTGCAGATAAAGACCCAGAAGTGGAATTGCTAGTTCTATTTTTAACTCTGGGGGGAATCTTTGTATTGTTTTCCACAGTGGCTGTGCCAATTTACATTCCCACCAACAGCAAATAAAGTTTTCCCTTTCTCCACATCCTAGCCAACAGCTACTTTTGCCTTTTTGATGAAAGCCAATCTGATATGTATGAGTGAGGTGACATCTCATTATGGTTTTGATTTGCATTTTTCTGATTAATGATGTTGAGCATCTTTTTATATGCCTGTTAGACATCTGTATGTCTTCTCTGGAAAAATGTTCAAATTCTTTGCAAATTTTTTTAAATATTAAGTTGTATGAGTTCTTTATTTTGAATATTAACCCCTTATCTGATATATGATTTGTAAATATCTTCCCATTCAGTATGCTACCTTTTTGTTTTATTGATGGTTTCCTTCACTGTGCAAAACTTTTTAGTTTGATGTAATCCCATTTGTTTACTTTGTTTACTTACCATCTTCATGGTTTCAGGTCTTACATTTAGGTGTTTAAATAATTTTGAATTTATATTTATATGTAGTATAAGATAGTGATTCGTTTTCATTCTTCCACATGTAGCCGTCTAATTTTACAAATGCCATTTAATGAAGAGATAGTCTTTTCCCCCTTGTATATTCTTGCCTGATTTGTCAAAGGTTGATTGATCATATATGTGTGGGTTTATTTCTAGACTTTTTATTCAGCTTTATTTATCTGTGTGTTGGGTTTCATGCCCAAATCATACTGTTTTGATTACTATAGGTTTGTAGAATAATGTGAAATCAGGAAACATGGTAACTCTAGCTTTTTTCTTAAGATTGATTCACCCATTGAGGGTCTTTTATGTTTCTCTATAAATTTTAGGATTATTTGTTCCAATTCTGTGAATAATACCATTGGTATTTTGATAGGAGCTGCATTAAATCTGTAGATTTTTTTGAGTAGTATGAGTGTTTATGATATGAATTTGAATCCATGATCAGAGTATAGCTTTCCATTTGTTTGTGTCATCTTCAATTTCTTTCAACAGTGTCTTATTATTCTCAAAGTACAGGTCTTTCACCTTCTTGATTAAGTTGTTCACAGCTATTTTATTTCTGGTGCAATTGAAATGTTTTTCTTTTTAATTTCTCTTTCTGCTACTTCATTATTTGTGTATAGAAAGACAATGGATTTCTGCACATTGATTTTGTCTCCTGAAGCCTTACTGAATTCATTTATCAATTCTAATAGCTTTTTGGTGGCGTCTTTAGGGTTATCTATATATATAGTATCATGTCATTTGCAGATAGTGCCAGTTTTACCTCTTCTTTACTAATTTGGATAACGTTTATTTTTCTTGTCTTATTGCTGTGGCCCAGACTTCCAATATTATGTTGAATAAGAGTAGTGAGAGTGGACCTTATCTTGTTCCTCATTTGAGAGGAAAAACTGTTTTTCACCATTGAGCGTGATGTTAGATGTGGATTTTTCATACATGGTTGAGATATGTTCCTTCTATTTCTACTTTGTTGAGAATTTTTATAATGAATGGATGGTGGGCTTTATCAAATGCTCTTTTCTGCAACTATTGAGATGATCACATGTTTTTTTTCATCCTTTCTATTGTTAATGTGATATATCCTATTGCTTGATTTGCAAATACTTAAACCATCCTTGCATCACAGGAATAAATCCCACTTGATCATGAATTATTTTTTTAATTTATTGTTGCATTTTGTTTGTTAATATTTTATTAAAGATTTTTGCATATATTTTTATCAGAGATTTTGGCCTGCAGTTTTCTTTTGTGTAGTGTCTTTTTCTAGTTTTGTTATCAGGGTAATGCTGGCCTTATAGAATGAATTTGAAAGCTTTCCTTCCTCTTTTATTTTTTGGAATAATTTGAGAAGAATAGGTATTAGCTCTTCTTTATTTTTTTTTTAAATTTGTTTTAACGTTTATTTATTTTTGAGACAGAGAGAGACAGAGCATGAACGGGGAAGGGTCAGAGAGAGGGAGACACAGAATCCGAAACAGGCTCCAGGCTCTGAGCTGTCAGCACAGAGCCCAACGCGGGGCTCAAACTCACCGACCGCGAGATCATGACCTGAGCCAAAGTCGGCCGCTTAACCAACTGAGCCACCCAGGCGCCCCATCTCTTATTTAAATGTGTGGTGGAATTCACCTTTGAAGGCATCTGGTTGTGAACTTTGTTGGGAGTTTTTTGATTACTACTTAAACTTCATTGCTAGCAATTGTTCTCTTCAAATTTCCTTTTCTTCCTGCTTCAGGGTTGTAGGTTATATGTTTCTATGAATTTATCCACATATTCTAGGCTTTCCAATTTGTTGGCATATAAGTTTTCATAATATTCTCTTATAATCCTTTGTATTTCTGTGGCATCAGTTTTTATTTCTCCTCCTTCTGATTTGGGTCATTCTTTTTTCTTGAGTCTGGCTAAAGGTTTATCAATTCTATCAATCTTTTCAAAGAGCCAGCTCCTGGTTTTACCGACATTTCCATCCTTCCTCCCTTCCTTCGTCTTTTCCATTTATTCATCTAATTTTTATTATTTTCTTCCTCCTACTAGCTTTAGGCTTTATTCTTTGTTTTCCCCCTACCTCTTTTAAGTAGAAGGTTAGGTTGTTTATCTCAATTTTTTTTGCTTTTTGAGGTAGGACAATATTGCTATAAATGTTTTTCTTAGAACTGCTTTTGCTGCATCCTGTAGATTTTGGAACATTGTGTTTCCATTTGTTTGCAGGCATTTAAAATTTTCTCTTTGATTTTTTGGTTGATCCTTTCATTGTTTAGTAGCATGTTGCTTAGTTTGCATGTATTTGTGTTATTTCCAGATTTTTTTTTTGGAATTTATTCTAGTTTCCTGCCATTGTGGTCAAAAAGATCCTTGATATGATTTCAATTTGAACTTTTATTTTGGAGGGAATTTTTAAATTACTGATTTAATTTCATTACTTGTAATTTATTCAAATTTTTTGTTTATATAATTCAGTCTTAGAAGATTGTGCGTTTCTAGAAATTTGTCCATTTCTTCTTGATTTTCCAATTTGTTGGCATATATTTGTAGTAGTTTCTTCAAATGTTCCATTTTCATTGCAAAAAATGTATATTTTGCACTTTGGGGATGAAAAGTTCTGTATAATAAGTCTATCTGGTGTAATGTGTATTTCAGGTTACAGCGTCCTTAGTGGTTTTGGGTGTGAATGATTTATCCCATTGATTTAAGTGGAGTATTATAGTGAGTCCCCTACTATTATTGTCTTAACATCTATTTCTCCCTTTATTAATATTTGTTCTATATAATTAGGTTCTATTTTGGGTGCATATTTACATGTTTACCATCTTCTTTGTTCCTTTTTTTTCAATATGTCATTTCCTTATTTGTCTTTTATTATAGTCCCTGTTTTATAGTCTATTTTTTCTTATATAAGCATTTTTTTCCTTTCTGTTTCAATTTGCATTGAATATATTTTTCTATCTTTTCACTTTCAGTCTTTTTTTTAATCTGAAATATCTTTTTTTTTAAATTTTTTTTTCAACGTTTATTTATTTTTGGGACAGAGAGAGACAGAGCATGAACGGGGGAGGGGCAGAGAGAGAGGGAGACACAGAGTCGGAAACAGGCTCCAGGCTCTGAGCCATCAGTCCAGAGCCCGACGCAGGGCTCGAACTCACGGACCGCGAGATCGTGACCTGGCTGAAGTCGGACGCTTAACCGACTGCGCCACCCAGGCGCCCCTGAAATATCTTTTAGACAGCATATGAATGGGTCTTGTTTTTTATCCACTTAGCAACTCTGTCTTTTGATGGGAACATTTAGTCCATTTACAATTAAAGTAATTTTTAACAGGTATGTACTTACTGACATTTTGTTTGTTTTCCAGTTGCTTTTGTAGCTCTTCTTTGGTCCTTTATTCTTCTCTTGGACTCTTCCCTTGTGATTTGATGTTTTTCTTTGAGGTTATATTTGTCTTTTTATTTTTTATGTACTGAAGTTTTGTGTGTGGTTATCATTAGGTTCATATATATTGACCTTTATATGTGGCAGTATGTTTTAAGCTGATAGTTGCTTAAGTTTGACTACATTCTAAAAGCACATTTTTACTCTCAACATATTGTGTATATTTTTGATGTCCTATATTACATATTTTTATCATTCTTGATTCCCTCAAGTGTATTTTCATTTAATTTATTGTATTTTTCAACTCTGGTTCTTTCTCACATTTTTAAATTCTTTGCTGAAGTTCTCAGAAGTATTATCCACTTTTCTTCCAAGTTCAATAAGCATCTTTATGACCATTTTTGTTTTAGTATAATTGACACACTATGTTACATTAGTTTCAGGTGTACAACTTAGTAATTTGACAAGTTTATACATTATGCTATGCTCCCCAAAAATATAGCTACCATCTGTCCCATTACATAATTATTACAGTATCATTGTCTGTATTCTTTACACTCTGTTTTTTATTGTCATGACTTCTTCACAACTGGATCCCTGACTCTCCTCCCCTTCATTTATTTGCCCACCCCCTTCTTCCCTTCTTCCCATCTGGCAACTATGAGTTCTCTGTATTTATAGTTCTGATTCTGCTTTTTGTTTATTCATTTTTTAAGATTCCATTTATGAGTAAAATCATATGGTATTTGTCTTTCCCAGTCGGACTTATTTTACTTAGTATAATACCCTGTAGGTCCATCCATGTTGTCTCAAATGGCATGATGCTACACTTTTTATGGGTGTGTAGTATTCCATTGTTTATGTATGTATTCCATTGTGTACATATATATACACATACCACATTTTCCTTATCCATCTTTTAATGGACAACTAAGTTGCTTTCATTTCTCATTGTGAATAATGCTGCAATAAACATAGAGGTGTATATATCTTTTTGAGTTAGTGTTTTTGTTTTTCCTGGATAAACACCCAATAGTGGAATTATTGCATCATAGGGTATTTATGTTTTTAATTTTTTTTTGAGGAAACCCCCTACTGTTTTCCACAGTGGCTATACCAATTTACATTCCCACCAACAGTGCGTGAGGGTTCCAACTGTATGTCCTTGAAAAAATGTATACTTATTTTTTCTGCCCCTTTTTTAGGTGGATTTTTTTTTTTTTTGGTGTTAGGTTGTATTAGCTCTTTATATATTTTGGGTATTAACCACTTACTGGATATATCTTTTGCATATGTTTTCTCTCTTAAGAGGTTGGATTTTTGTTTTGTTAATAGTTTCCTTTGCTGTTTAGAAGCTTTCTATTTTGATGTAAGAGAAATTAGTGCCTGTGTTCTATTCTTAGATTTTGCAAGTTTTATGGTATAGATATAATCATTAAACTTTTTATTAGGTAAATTATCTCTGTTTCATTAGTTTTTTTTTCCCTGTGGTTTTATCTTATTCTTTCATTTTGAGCATATTCCTTTGTATCCTCATTTTGTTTGAATTTCTGTGTTTCCATGAATTAGGCAGAACATCTACCACTCCTAACCTTTACGAAGTGGACTTCAGAGAATCCTCTGTTCAGAATGTGTGTGTCTGAAAGATTTGGCTGGCTTGCTGGACCTGGAATCAGAATGAGTGGTCCCATGGTATACTATGGTGGCCCCAGCAGGCTGGCTAGAGCAGGTGTGATCTACGGACCTAGAGTTCACTTGGAGGGCCCTAGGAGTCTAGCTATAGCACTTGGATCCTGCTCCTACCCACATTATCAAAGTGGAGGAGGGAAATAAACTAATAAAAAGGCCTTTCTCTGTGCCTTTGACCTCAGAGAGAGTTGTAATAGCTTCCTACCTGATTGGTGGATGGATTTCCTTTGCTTACAGTTTTCGCCCCTTAAAGTACTTTTTTTTCTGGGTTTGCCCCACGATAGGCAAGTTGTCGCATCCTTGGTTGGTGTTCCCATCAGCTCTGTGTCTTTGTCTTTCCTACCCTTCTCTGTGTGGTCCCTCTTTTATTTGTTGTGCTAAAGCTATCCACTCAGCCCTCAGTTCTTCAGAAGTAATTGTTCTCTATATAGGTGTAGATGCAGTGTGTCCATGGCAGGAGATTTCAGGGTCTTCTATGCTGACATCTTGGACATACTCCTAGGAGCAGAATTTATAATGTTAATTATAAATATTATTAACACCAATATGTTAATTGGTGACTGTACATATGATCCTATATTATCTCATTTATTCCTCTTAACAACTTGACAAGATGGGTACTATTATACCCATTCTGCTAAGACCTAAGATGGTCACAAAATTGATATATGGTCACCCAATTGGCTAAAGAAGTGCTGAACTGGGATTTGAACTCATAGACACTTCTCAAGCCCAGATAAAAAGCTGACAAAATTACCTGACCATAATAATTACTATTTATTACTAACAACTAGGATGTATTTCAGGTTCCTTGTAATCAAAACAGTTACATATATAGCCATCAGTGGGCTTGACAGTGCACTTCTTTCTCAGTTACCCATGTCAGAAGCATTTCTAAATCTGAGGAGGAAATGACCACATTTATTGCACATCTCCTCCTCCTGGCTCAGTAAAAATAACTCTGGTTTTCTTTGACATCTTTAAATTCTATTATTTAGAACAAAGAACAGCTGTATTCTCTTCAGCTTCAGGTCTGTGTTATTCCTCCTATGACCATGAATTTGTACTACTTATTCTCCCATGATGGGTTTTCCTCCTTTTTGAGCTTGACTTTAATCTCCCTCTCTCAAAATATTCCTCTTTTTTGAATTCTTATTTGGCATCTTATTTTATATATTAGAATTCTTCCTGTTCCTTAATAACCAGAATATTTAAAAAATAGCTCTCGAATGTATTCACTTGAGGGAAGATATCAGTGGTAGTTACAAAACATGTTTTATTCCTAAACCTGTCAGATTTTAAGCATTACTGCAGACATTTTCTGCCTTAGAACTTTCTTTTGCCTGTGCCTGGGAAACTGCATGGAGCAGAGGTAGAACACTGCTGAATAATGGAAGTTAAATGTAGACAAAGCCATTACCCTATCGCTAAAATTTGGATTCTCTGCTAAGTTTGATCTTGATTTAATGGACCAGATCGGGAAACACAACAAGCCCATGAATCACTAGGAACTGATAGTTATTCTTCTCTCTTTGCCCCCATGCCATTCTGTCTCAGAGCTCAGACAAGGTATAGAGGAGAATGCGTTCAAGGCTGCAAAGCAGTCCATTTAGCTCCAGGTCCTGAGAGAGCCTTGAGTCAGCTTGCTGCAGATTCCACCAGTGAGCTTTGACTTCTCAGCAATCTCTCTCTTGAGAGGCTTCCCAGAAATCCATCCGTTCAGCTCACCCCTGAATGCACTTTGAGCAACTGCTGCCTCTCCTGTAAGCACGTTATTAATGGTCTCTTTTCAAAAGCAGAGATAGTGCCCTGGAAAATGCGATATTGATTTTTCCCCTCCTTTCTCACTGTTTCAATCACTGCTCGTTTGAATGGCTTTCATTTTTAGCAACAACAAGAGAATCTTCGAAGAAAAGTGGTTTATAGGATCAGCCTGAAATAAAATCACTGCTCAATTTAAGCTCTGAAAAATACTATTGATATTTTAATAGAAGTTTGGCGAGCCTATTGCCAGCTCAATAATAGCTACAAGGAGTTTATACACAGAAATCATACTTAGGGATCGTTTTATTTCTTAGGCAGTATGTGTTAACAGCAAATAACGGTTTAAACCTTCACTCACTTCCATACTGTATACATCAAGAGTCTCAAGAGTGTGGAAATGTTCAGGGTACTTCAGGAGGGGTGAAAGGCTTTCTACAACTCAAATGATATGTCTCTAATTGGCCCTTGTAGAAGAAACCTTGGTTGGTTTCCTCTTAAGCTCCCTGTTTGCTTGTGTTGGCATCAGGAAATCCCGACAATCTTAGAGCTGAAAAACATAAGGATTGTGTAGTTAAATGGATTTTTTGCACAGGTGAGAAGAGCAAAGCTCATTTGATGGTGTGATTTAATGGAGATGGCACAGTCTCAAATTCCTGTTCAGGACTCCCTCTCTGTGGTCACCTGGAATTCTACCTACCTGAACCTTGCTACCGTTCTGACTTCTCTCCTCCATTTTCCTCTCATATTTTCAAAAATACCTATGGATCTTCTCCATTTTGAATCTTCATATGCTGTACAAACATACTCATTTATGAGACAGAGTAGTGATAATATATTATTTGGTATATCACTTAGAGTATTACCTTCAAGGATCATGTCAAGAACCACCTCTTTCAGGAAACTCATGTGTGACATAACTCCCTATCAATGTCACTCTTTTCTGTCAGCCCTGTAAATCACTGAAAATATGCTTTGATTTGTCTTAATTGTTCTATGTGTGAACAAAGATATCTATTGAAGTGTTTAAAATAAACATTGATTGGATAGATTTACTATATACTATTTACTACGTGGCTAATAAATGTGTAAGGCACTATGCTGTATATTAAGAGGAATACAAGTAACAATAAAACATTTTCCTGTATTTGTTTAATAAAGATGAATGTCTTAAATGTAGGAGAAGAATTTTCACAGGAAGAGATTGTTATAAAAGATAGTAAACTTCAGAAGGAAAAACAAGAGCAGGAGAATTTAAGACTTATCAATGTAGTAGAATTAGGATATTTGGGAAAATGTAATAGACTTAGTTTTAAAAATGTGATTAAAAGAGAAGAACTAGGATGAGAAATAAAATGTTTCTGAGTTTGGGGGATCAAAGCTATGCTTTTAATATATTATAGAGACAGGAGAAAAATCTTGATTAAGATGGGGAGAAGGATATCCATTCATGCAATAAATATTAATTAGGAACATACAATATGTAAGGTACTATTCTAGGTTGTAAGGATACTTTGAAATGAGGGGTTTAGGAAGCTGTTACACCGAATAGCAGTCTAACATGACTGTTATGTAAATAAAGAGCAAGAGGTAGATTAATTAAATGTTGGAGAAATTGTGCCTGATTGAACATAAAAGCAAAAGAGCCAGTATTACATAAAACACTGATTAGAATCTCATTAATAAGAGGAGGGGCGGTGAGAGGAATTTACTGGAACTTTATGTAGGTAGAGGACAAACACTGGTGAATTACTTGGGCCATGGTACTAGGGAGAGGATATTTGATGGAAAATTTCTCTTTTAGGATTTCCCTTTTTTTTTGTTCTTTTATGGAGTGGTTTGATTAGATAGGTCTGCAACCATAGAGGCTGCCTGACCTGCTTTGTGCTGGCATTAATGCTTAATTTCTTGGAAGATGTAGAGAGCCATTGCCATCAGAAACCAGGCCAACTCCCATGGGAAAGGAAGTGCCTTAGTCTCATTAGAAAAAATCTTGCGAGTTCCACATGGCCAAGCACCTCTCACCAGGAGCCTACATTGACTGGGGGGAAATCCTTGTAGTAACAAATGGCACAGGATTTGCCTGGGCTTTTCTTCTTTGTGCACATCTTTCTTGGGAACCATGAAGGAAAATAGTTCTGGCAGTTAGCCATTCTCATTTTTCCCCAGCAAAGGGGAGCCTAATATAATCCAGCTCTTAGAAGCAGGGTTCCTGCTTCCTGTTTCCATAGTTAGCCAGACCTGATACAGGACCTAATCAAGTCACTATCAATAGGCCCCACGAAGTTTTTTTTCCACCCACTAACTAGGTCAGTACCTAAAATGTGGACAAGTAATGATAGGATAAGTTCCTTACCTTTATGAAAATCACACCCTTCGTGTAACTTCATACACTGGTTGGGAGGAAATTTGATGGCTAGGAAGACCAACACAAATTTCAAATGGCCATATCATTAACTACCTGAAAACAAACTGGGGGAAACATATTTCTCATCCAAAGTATGCTCATCAATAGAAAATAAATTTAAATCACATTTCATCCCTATTTGAGATTAACTAGGTTTGACCTCTGTGATTACAGACATTATGACATTGATTCATGAAACAGAGAAGTAGAATTTTTGAGCTTATTTTTGTTGTTTTCCAAGATAAATATGAATAACCTCACTTAATTTTTTTTTAAATTGTAGCTTTTCTTCAGGGTATTGATTTATCCTTATAAGGATAGCTTCCCATTGCCTACAGAATTTGTTACAAACATCTTACTTTACCTGCATCAAAGGCCTTATAATATTTGAGCACAATCTGCATTTCATTTGTTAATATGATAAATATTTATTGAGGATCTAATTTATGCCAGAAAGATCTCTCAGAACTGTGGCTGTCATAAATATCTTTTCTCATAGACCTCTATAAAATCATTTCATCTTCAAACATTTTTTAAAAAATGTTAAATATTAGGCTGGTTGTAGAATATATGGAAACTCTGCAATATTCTTGCAACTTTTCTGCAAATCTAAAACTATTCTAAGGTATAAAGTTTATTAATATAAACTTAAAATATAAAAATATGAAATTTATTAAATATTAAAAACAAAAAACTCTATGAATTAATTTGAGTCAAGCAATTTATTACAAACGCAAAAACACCCCCTAACCAAATTTATCAAGTGTGTGAGGATATGATTAACTGTGTAATAGTCAAGATAGCCTAGCTTAGCAAACCAACACCAAACCTTAATGTTTATTAGCAGAAAAGGACTTTAATATGTTCAAAGTAAAGACAAAAATGAACAAAATGGATTAAAAGAAACAGACTTTCAACAGTAATTGATATCTATAGGAATAAGATGTATATTTTATAAATGAAGAATACCATATATGAGATAAAAACTCTACAAATGGATCTCATGGCATATTCGACACAGTAGACATTTGAAAGGTCAATTAAAAACATCTAAACTGAATAACAGACAGGAAAACATAAGAGGATAAAAAATAGAATTATTAAACACATTCAAAAGGTAAATCATACATGAAATTGGAATACTAAAAGTGAACAAGAATATGCAGAAGTAGTAATCAAAATGGAAAATGACAGAATTTTCCAATGCTAATAAATATAATTTTGAGTCCATTGAAATCCCCCCAAACAGAATATAAAGAAAATCAGCATGGGTATACACATACACACACTCCTTAGTAATACTGATGAAACACAAAAGCATCTAGAGGAAAAACAAAAGACATTCATTTTCATGAAAATGTAATAAGACTGTTAAGCTGCAAAGAGAGTTACCTTATTAAAAGAATCATTGAAAGTACAAGACAGTGGATTAGCATCTTTAAAAGACTAAGAGGGAATAAAACCTACTAACTTATACTTCTATATTTAGGAAAAATACAATTAAAAATAATAAACAAATGAAAAATTTTACTAGTAAACCAGAAATAAAGGTAGCACTAAAAGAAGTTTATCATACAGAAAGGATCCCAGGCAGAAACATGAATGTACAAAATGGAAAACACAACATTAAATACATAGGTAAAAATATTAACTGCATAAAACCAAATTTAAATAAATATATGTGAAACTAAAATTCATGACAATATAAAGTTAAATGAGGTGAGTATTTGAGATTAAATTTTATATATTTTAGCATTACTTAAAAGGCAGTAAAAGTAAATACTGTATTAGGCATAAAAAGTTAAAAGTATGTGTTTTAGTTTTGGAGTTAATCAATGTAAGAGTAAAATGTATAGTGGATAGGTTACAAGGGAAAAAAATTCTGAATAATCCCAACAACAACAAAAGCCCAGAGAAAGGAAAAAAAAAAGGAGTTAAGTTTATCAGTAGTTCTAAATCAAACTGAATATTTTAATTAAATACTGATCTTTAAAAGATTTTATGAAAGTTAAGCTTTAAATACATTGCCAGAAAAGTTGGGGAAATGTTGAGAAAATGGGACATTAAATATTTAAAATATCAGAGAAAATGAACTTTAATGCAAGAAGTGTTGTTAGTAATAAAGAAGGACATGTCTTAATCCCAGAGATTAATGTGGGAAGATATGACAATTTCAATCTATAGGAACACATTAAAAGAGACTCAGAGTTGCATACACCAAAAATCACAATTATAAGGAAGACTTCAAAATCAACAAAAGTCATTAAAATACAAGATTGGAAAAAAGCACATTAAATTTGATCATACTGGTGTGTAAAAACACCGGACATAACAAAAACAGGCTACATTCTTTTCACACACATGGAGTATTTACCAAAGTCACCTACGTGCTGTACCATGAAGAAAACCTCAGAAATTTCAAAAGATTTAAATCAATTCAATTATGTTTTCTGACTGATATAAAATTAAATTGAATGACAAAAAGAAATTTCCCAACAACATGAAAATGAATGGCATACATGTCTAAATAATACATGGAATGAAGACAAAATCAAGCTAGAAATTATAAAACATTAACTGAAAAATTCATGAAGATATATCAAGACTTGTGTTCAGAGGGAAACATACCATACCATATGTGCTTAGAGGGAAATGTATTGCCTTAACTCAGTGGTTCTCAAGTAGGAGTGATTTTTATTTACCACAAATTGAGAGTAGAACTAACATGTAACGGTAGAGGACATGGGTGATATAAAACATTCTACAATGCACAAGACAACTCCCTCCAACAAAGAATTATTTGTGCCAAAATAGTAATAGTTCCAGGGTTGAGAAACCCTGTTTTAAATGCATATATTGTAAAATAAAGAAGGCTGAATATCAATGTGAAGTAGTAGCAAATTAAAAAAATTAGAAGGAAAATGGGAAGGAAGCAAATTGATAATGAAATAGAGAAATCAGATTATAATGCTGAAAATCAAGAGTCAAATATTGGTTCTTTGAAATGATTGATAAAATTGAAAACCTGCTATTAGGAATGATCAAGAAAAAATTGCAGATTATATAAAAATAAAAAATATAACTGAGTCTACATACCTTAAGAGGTTATGATGAATAGCATTTAGCAATACATTTGATACTTTGGATAAAATCAATAAATTTCCCATTTAAATGGCCACTTAATGATCATAGAAGAAAAAAATACAAATTCTGAATAGCCCAATATCCATCAAAGAAACTAAAACCATTATTCAAAATTTCCAAAAAATATCCTAGGCTCAGATAACTTTAATGAGAAATGCTAAACATTTTAGGAAAAAATCAACACTCATATTACATAATTTCTTCCAGAGCATAGGGGACTACATCATAACTTTTTATGACACAAGCATAACCTGGATATCAAAACTAGACAAACACTAAAAGACAAATTACAGAACTCTTATAATCATAATCATAGATTCAAACACCCTAAAGATAACATAAACAAAACAAATTCAGAAGTAAAGTAAATAGATAATACATCATCAATTAAGCTTCATTTAAGAATTTTAAGGGTATAGGGGCACCTACATGGTTCAGTCAGTTAAGCATCTGAATCTTGATTTTAGCTTAGGTCACGATCTTGCATTTTGTAAGTTCAAGCCTTCAGAGTCTTCTTGGGATTCTCTCTCTCCCTCTCTCTCTCAAAATAAATAAATAAACATTAAAAAGATAAAAACAACTGTAAGGGTACTTTAGAATTCAAAATTAAAGTAATTCAGACATTAATATAAAAAGAGAGTAATTATATGATCATCTCTGTAGACTCATAAAGAAGACCTTTAGTTAAAATATATATTCATGATTTTAAAAAAACTTGACCAAACTAAAAAGAGGGAATATAATTAACTGATGAAGAATACAAAAATTTATGGTAGACCTATTTAATGATAAAATATTGATAGCTTTCCTCTTGAGATTGTAAATAAGATATGAATACAAATCATCCCTTCTCAATATGTTAAGACTTTCTAACAGAGTGATAAAACAACAAATTAAAGTCATAATGATTGCAAAGAAAAAAATGTCAACAATTTGGACAAGGTAAGTGCATATGTAAAATATTTGAGAATCTACAAAATACTATTGGAATTAATCTTTGATAAATTCAATGAATTGTATCCATCTATATCAGCAACAAAAAGAAAACCAAATTAAAAACAAAAATAATAAAATGTATAATTACAGAAAAATCAACATTCCTATTCTGAAAACTATACCATATTAATGAGCAAATCAAAAAATACTTAGATGAATACCATGTTCACTTATTAGACTATTCTATAAAGTTGTCAGTCTCAGCCAATTTGTAGGCTTAGCACAATCTAAATATAGAGAAAGAGAAAGAAAACTTGGAGTGACATAACAAGGTGTATTAAAAATTCACAGAGCCCAATAATTGATACAGAGCACAATAATAATTTTTGATGAAGCAATCTTACAGAACAAAACTTGGTGAATTAAATACCAATACACATCAAGATCTATTATAAAACTATATTAACATCAACAAGGCAGTATTGGTCTTCTAATAAATGGTGTTGGTTTAATTGAGTATAAGGTAAAAAATATATCCTGATCTCTACCTATTTTCAAACATTACTTCTAGTTCAATTTCGAATTATAAGAGTTAAATCAAGAATTTTTTTAGAAGAAAACATAGGAAAAAATTTTATTGTTAGATTCAGAAGTTTTCCTTAAAGAACACATAATATGTTCTCACTAATGGAAAATAAAGATTAATTGTACTCTATTAATATTTAACAGTTTTATTATTGAAATACATGATTATAAGAGGAAGCTACAGAGTGGGAGAAGATTTACTTAAACGTATATTCAACAAAGGATTTGGATTTAGAGTACATAAAGAGATTCTACTTCCCAGGAAGAAAAAAGAAAACAACAATCAAATAAAGTAGTGGGAAATACGCTTTTAAATAGATTCTTCATAAAAGAGGACATTTAAATGTCCAACAATAAATAAAAAGTTGCTGAACTCCATTAGTCTTAGGAAAATGCAGATCAAAAGCTCAATGAACTACCTCTGACACATGCACAGGATAATTAAAATGAAAAAGGCAATTCTCAGTATTGTTGAAGATAAGGAACACCAGAAATCTCATGCACTGCTAGTGGAAGGGTAAATTGGTATACCCACTTTAGAAACCTCACTGATAGCATCTAAATACACATTTTCTATGACACTACAATTTAACTTCTGGTTTTATGTTCAACAGAACAATGAACATTTGCTCAACAAAAGATATGCACAATAATGTCCATAGCAGTGCTATTTATAACAATAACAAAAACCATAGGGGCGCCTGGGTGGCGCAGTCGGTTAAGCGTCCGACTTCAGCCAGGTCACGATCTCGCGGTCCGTGAGTTCGAGCCCCGCGTCAGGCTCTGGGCTGATGGCTCAGAGCCTGGAGCCTGTTTCCGATTCTGTGTCTCCCTCTCTCTCTGCCCCTCCCCCGTTCATGCTCTGTCTCTCTCTGTCCCAAAAATAAATAACCGTTGAAAAAAATATATTAAAAAAAAAAAAAACCATAAACTACCAATGCTCTTCAGCTGTCTATTTTGGCATATATATACAATATAATAATATCCTGGAATAAATAAATATGTACAAATGCAAAGAACTACACAGATGAACTCACAACATATGTTTAACAAAGGACTCTCATGACAAATCGTATGTATGGTGTGATTCATTTTACATGAAAAACAATAATAGAAAAATAAAATAAATAGGAAATTAATTTCTGATATAGAAAGCAGGATATTGGTTACACTGAGAGAGAGATAAGTTGAACCAAGCGCAAAGGGGATTTGTAGGGTACTAGTAATATTTTCTTTGTTAATCAGGGAGCTAGTTTTTACAAATTTGTTCAATTTGGAGAATTATATTTTTATATGCATGTTACACTTGAATAAATGTTACAGGTATGATATAGTACACAGAAGGCAATATAATATGGACAAATGCCAAAAAAAAATTAAAACAAACAAAGGGTAGCTGACTGGCTCAGTTAGTAGAGCATGTGACTCTTGATCTTGCGGTGAGTTTGACCCCCACATTGGGTGTAGAGAGTATTTAAAACTAAATTTAAAAAAAAAACAGGCAAATTATATACGATGCAAATAAAAACATAAGTGGAATGTTTATATTTCTAACCTAAAATATGAGCAACAGCATGAACAAAGATGAAAAGTATTTCTTGGGGTGCCCGAGTGGCTCAGTCAGGTAAGTGTCTGACTCTTGACCTCAGCTCAGGTCATGATCTTATGTTTCATGAGGTTGAGCCCCACATCAGGCTCTGTGCTGACAGTGCAGAGCCTGGTTGGGATTCTCCATCTCTCCACTTCTCTCCCTGCTCACACACAATCTCTCTCAAAAAAAATAAACTTAAAAAAATAAAAGAATTTCTAAACGTTAGAATCAGTCAACCAGTGGATTTACAGGGTATAATGCTGAGTAAAATGTCAGTCAAAGAAAGACAAATGATATCACTCAAATATAGAGAGCTCACTGATGTTTACCAGAGAGGAGGTGGGTGAAATAAGTATACTTTCAAAGCTATTCACCTATCATGATGAGCACTGAGTAGTGTATAGAATTGTTGAATCATGATATTGTACACCTGAAACTAGTATAATCACTGTATGTTAATTATACAGGAATTAAATAAAGTTAAAAATAAATAAAAATCAACAAACCAAAAATTCATAGTGGTTATAAATAGGTCTGTATCTAGTAACAGAAATTCTAAAATACATAAAGCAAAACAAATATAAAAGAGAATAGATAAATCCATAATCGTAGCTGAAGCTTTAATATGTCTCTTAGAGTTATCTATATAAAATCTAGACCCCCCCAAAAGTCCTTTAAAGACAATCTGAATAATCGAAGCAGCTCCTCTGACAAAATTAATATTTATAGAATACAACTTACAGGTGCAGATTACATATTCTTTTTAAGAACATGTGTAACATTAACTGAGAGATGATATGCTAGGTTGTATAACAACTCTCTCAATTTTAAGAGACTAATATTACAGATTTGGTTCTCTTAAAACAATAAATTTAACTTAGAAAGTTTTAAAACATAATAAATGAATAAAAGCTTCATTTGTACCTCCACTCACCAGCCTCATAAAATAACCCAGGACCACCAGCAAGCAACCCAGCCTTGCTGCACCATCCCACAAGAACTAAGGGCCTGCTCACCCCCCCACACCCAGCATGCACACCTTGTAGTACCAGGCTTAAGTTGCCAAGGAGATTGTGTTTCTTGACCTCACACGTTTGAAGCCATCAAAAAGATAGAGCTAGAGACAATTAATACCTAAGGCAAGGTTAAACAATAATTATGTGACCTAAACAAAGTTTTTTTCCTAAAAGTGATAGATATTTTTTAATGGAAAATACATAGAAACAAACACAGAGTCAAGCAAAATGAGGAAACAGAGGAGTATTTTCCAAAAAAAAAAAAAAAAAAAGGAACAAGATAAAACCCTGGAGGCGGGGGGTACTTAAACAAAAACAAGCAATCTATCTGGCATAGAGTTCAAAGTAATAGTAATAAAGATGATCACCAAACTTGGGAGAAAATAGATGAATACAGTGAAAGCTTCAACAAAGAGAAAGTATCAAAAAAGTACACCCAGAACTCACAGAGCTGAAGAACACAATAAGTGAAATGAAAAAAATACACTCGAGGGCATTAACATGCAGATTAGATGACTCAGTAGAACAGATAACTTATCTGGAGGACAGGGTAATAGAAAATAGCCAAACAGAATAGCAAAAAGAAAATAATTGTAAAAGATTATGGATATTTTAAGAAACCTCTGAGAAACCAAGCATACTCACATCCACATGATAGGGGCCCAGAAAAAGAAGAGAGAAAGGAGATAACTTATTTGAAGAAATAATAACTAAAACTTACTTAACCTGGGTAAGGAAAAAAACCTCCAAGTCCAGGAATTACAAAGAGTCCCAAACAAGTGAACACAAAGAGATCTATACCAAGACAGTATAAGTAAAATGTCAAAAATTAAATATAAAGGCAGCAAGAGAAAACTAATAAGTCAGGGACAAAGAAAATCCCATAAGACTATCAGCTGATTTTATAACAGAAATTTTGTAGTCCAGAAGGGACTGGCAGGATATATTTAAAGTGCTGAAAGAGGAAAAAACAAACAGGAATACTCTACCCAAGAAGGTCATCATTCAGAACTGAAGGAGAGATAAAGAGTTTCTCATATAAGCAAAGGCTAAGGTGGTTTATCACTATTCACCTGACCTTACAAGAACTTTTAAAGGGACTTCTTTAGGCTAAAAGGAAAAGGCTATAACCAGATATAAGAAAATATATAAAGGGAAAAAATCTTACTGGTAAAGACAAATATATAGTAAAGATAGTGGATCAGCCACTTATAAAGCTGCCATGAATGTTAGAAGACAGAAGTAGTAAAATCAACTATCACAATAAGAGGTAAGGGATACTCAAATTAAAATATGTAAAATGAGGGGCGCCTGGGTGGCGCAGTCGGTTAAGCGGCCGACTTCAGCCAGGTCACGATCTCGCGGTCCGTGAGTTCGAGCCCCGCGTCGGGCTCTGGGCTGATGGCTCAGAGCCTGGAGCCTGTTTCCGATTCTGTGTCTCCCTCTCTCTCTGCCCCTCCCCCGTTCATGCTCTGTCTCTCTCTGTCCCAAAAATAAATAAACGTTGAAAAAAAAAATTAAAAAAAAATAAAATAAAATATGTAAAATGATGGGATGTTTGGGTGGCTCAGTCTGTTTGTTTGTTTATTTAGAGAAAGAGAGTGGGGGTGGGGAGAGAGAATCCCAAGCAGGTTCAGCACTGTCAGCACAGAGCCCCATGCATTGCTCAATGCACCAACTGCGAGATCATGACCTCAGTGGAAACCAAGAGCCAGACACTTAACCAACTGAGCCACCAAGGCACCCCTATTGGCCGAATTTTGATCTTGGCTCCTGAATTTGAGCTTTACATTGAGTTCTGCTCTGATGCCATGGAGCCTGCTTGGGATCCTGTCTCTCCTTCTCTCTGCCCCTCACCTGCTGTGCTGTCTCTAAATAAATAAATCTTTAAAATATGTAAAATGACATCAAAAACAAAAATGACTATCAACTTAAAATATAGATTATTATAATGACCATATGGTGATCACAAACTAAAAATCCTATATAGATACATTTAATAGAAAAATATCTAAATGTAACACCAGGGAAAATCATCAAACCACAATGGAAGAGAGCTAGAAAAGAAGAAGAGAATAGAGAGACAATAAATACATACCTACCAATACTTAATTTTAATATAAATAGACTAAATTCTCCAATCAAAAGACACCATGTGGCTAAATCAATTAAAAAAATAAAAAGACCCCTACATCTACTGCCTACAGGAGACTCACATCCCATCTAAAGACAAATGCAGATAGAAAGTGAAGGGATTGAAAAAGATATTCCACACAAATATTTATACCAGACAAAATAGACTTCAAAACAAAGATTGTAAGACAGCCATTAAATAATGATAAAGGAATCAATTCAAGAAGAGAATATTACATTTGTAAGTGTTTACACACCTGACATAAGAACACACAAATATACAAAACAAATATTAACAGATAAAGAGAGAAATTGACAAGAATAGTAGGGGACTTTACTACCCCACAATGGATGGATCATCTGAACAGAAAATCAATAGGAAGCAGCACCAAAAGGAAAATACTACCTAGAAATAAATTTAACCAAGGTGGTAAAAGACCTATACTCTGCAAACTATAAGACATTAAATGAAAGAAATTGAAGATGGCACAAAGAGAAATACATTCCATGATCATAGATTGGATGAATTGATATTTTTAAAATGTCCATACTATCCAAAGCAATATATAGATTTGATGCAATCTCTATCAAGATACCAATAACATTTTTCCAAAGAACTAGAACAAATAATCCTAAAACTTGTATGGAATACCAAAAGACCCCAGATAGCCAAAACGTTCTTGAGAAGAAAGAATGAAGGTGGAAATATCACAATGCCAGATTTCAAGATATACTGCAAAGCTCTAGTAATCAAAACAGTATGGTACAGACACAAAAATAGATCAGTAAAAGAAGGACAGAGAATCAGAAATAAGCCTACGTATATGGTCAACTAATCTCTCACAAGAGAGACAAGAATATACACTAAGAAAAAGACAGTCTTTTCAATAAATGGTGCTGGGAAAACTGGACAGCTATGTGCAAAAGAATGAAACTGGACTACTTTCTTAAAACATACACAAAAATAAACTCAAAATGGATTAAAGACATAAATGTGAAACCTAAAATCATAAAACTTATGAAAGAAAACAGGCAATAATTTCTTGGACATTGGCCTTAGCAACACATTTATGGATAGGTCACCTTGGGCAAGGGTAACAAAAGCCAAAATAAACTACAATGACATCAAAATAAAAAAGCCCTTGCACAGCAAAGGAAATAATCAACAAACAAAAACGCAACCCAATGAATGGAAGAAACTATTTGTTATCCAAATATTTTGGATATGTTGTATTATTCAATATATAACTCCAATATATTATATATTTTATATATTATATAAAACATATGCCAATATGTTATCCAATATTTTGAATAAATATCTACTAAGGGGTTATTCAAAATATATAAAGAACTCCTACAACTCAACACTAAAATATCCAATTAAAAATGAGCAGAGGATCTGAATAGGCATTTTGCCAAAGAGTACATACAGATGGCCAAAAGGCACATGAACAAGATATTCAACATCACTAATCATCAGGAAAATGCAAATCAAAACCATGAAGTATCATCTATACTAGTCAGAATGGTTACTGTCAAAAACACAGAAATAACAAATATTGGTTAGGATGTGGAGAAAAGGGAACTTTATGTTGTTGGTGGAAATGTAAATGGTGCAGTTACTGTTGAAAATGTTATAGAGATTCCTTAAGAAATTAAAAACAGAAATACCATATGATCCAGTAACTCCACTACTGAGAACTTAACCAAAAAAATGAAAACAATAATTTGAAAAGATATATGCACTCCTATGTTTAATGCAGAATAATTTGCAATAGCCAAGATATGGAAGTAACCTGTGTGCATCAATAGATGAGCTGATAAAAAAGATGTGGGGTGTTTGTGTGT
This sequence comes from Lynx canadensis, assembly GCF_007474595.2. Taxonomy (NCBI): domain Eukaryota; kingdom Metazoa; phylum Chordata; class Mammalia; order Carnivora; family Felidae; genus Lynx; species Lynx canadensis. The sequence continues at coordinate 29,718,725 of NC_044314.2, read as the reverse complement.
ATGTTGTGTGTGTATATACATATATATATATATATATATTCTAACATTTATGTTAGAATATTACTCATCCATAAACCAGAATAAGATCTTGCTATTCATGACACCCTGGCTGAACCTATAAAGGATGTTATGCTAAGTTAAATAAATCAGAGAAAGACACATAACTGATAATTTATGTTGAATTTAGAAATAAAACAAATGAAGAAATAAAAACAGTAACAGACCCATTAAAAAAAAAACACAAAAATTGGTGGTTGCCAATGGGATGGGCAAAACAGGTGAAGGGGATTAAAAGGTGCAAACGTCCAGTTATAAGTCACAGATGTGAAAAGTACAGCATACAGAATATAGTCAATAATATTGTAATTATGTTGCATGGTGACAGATGATAACTACACTTATTATAGTGAGCATTAAGTAATGTATAGAATTGTTGATCACCATGCTGTACACCTAAAATTACTATAACATTGTATGACAACTATGCTTCAACAGATTTTTTAAATCAATGTATTTCATAATATTTATAGAATAAAGAAAATTTATTTGATGATCTCAGTAGATACAGAAAAAACCACTCGATAAAATAACCAAACTCTCACTAAAAGTCTCAGAGTAATAAATCAAGAAAGTAGAAGATTTAAAGACTGAGAAGTAAAACTGTCCCTATTTGGCATGATTGTCAATGTACCAAAATCCTAAATAGTGTACAAAAGATCCACTAGAGGTAATAAGTTATTAGCTGCATCATAAAAGATCAATATACAAATGTTTATTGTCATTTTTTATACAAACAGCATACAATTGGAAAATAAAATAAAGATAGTTCTATTTCCAATAGCATCAGATAATTTATCAGGAATAAATTAAGAAAGCCAAGCACCTTCTCTATACAGGAAACTGCAAATCATTAAAAGAAAAGAGAATAAACATGAACCTAAAATTTCATACTCAGAAGAAACTTCTGGAAATAAACTAAAAAGTAAAATAATTTATTTTTGAGCCAAATGGAAACAGTAGACATGATACAGCACACACACACCTTAAACTGAGAATATTCTATTTAAGCTAATATTTTCCTATGAAAACCATAATAACAAATTCCTATTTAAAGTATATGGAAACGTGACAAATGGCTGGTATTTAGAGTTATCATTTTTAAAGTGCTATTGTCTGGCAAGAGGGTAAGAGCCCCAGTTTGGCGGTGTTGAAGATGACAAGATGAGACTTGGAGAATGAGACACACTGGCAGCAGTTAAGTCCCTAGCTCCTGAACTGATGACTAGCTGCATCCTGTCTCATAGTTTAGGTCTCTTTTTAAAAAGCTGTTCCAAGTCAAGTTCCTACTACTTAAAATAATAGAAAATGTCTTATTATTACAAGTTTGGACCTGCTTTTTACAATTTGTGGAAGCTTAGAGCTACTTAAGTTAATGACATAAGGACTTCCATACCTACTCTAAAAGATGCATCTTTAGGCATTAGAAACAGTATATGAAAACTAAGGTCATTTAGCCATTATTATATAATATCTTTGTACTCAGCCAAAAGTCAGACGTAACTGTAACTCACTCTTTCCCCAAACAGGGAGAAATGAGATGAAGAATGTGTCCCTGGGAATGATCTAAAGTTGTTTTTGTTGACTTGAGTCTCTGGCTATTTTATGACCTTGCCCTTTTTTGAGGTTCGGAATAAAATCTACTGGTGCTTTAGATGACTCTACAAGTTGCTTAAATACCACCATGGGGTCTCCTATGAAAAGCTTTATAGTTTGATTCTTACATATGGAATACAATTTATTTCAGGGTGTAAATTCTCCTTGGGGGAAAAATTATTCTCTTGGAAATGCACAAAATGAATAAGAGAATTTTTGTGCTTCACTGTGGTAGAAAAGAAAAGTAAGAAATAGATGTGTGGGCACATAGAGATCTGGATTACCCTTTAGCAATGTATAATTCTATGCTCGAATTCTTAAATTTGATTTTACCTTAGATTAAAGCAATTGCCCAGTTCCCACTCCCCAAACACACACATCTCTATATCAGCTATTTAAGCGTATATAGTGAGAACTCTTATGCCTTTAAATAAATGAAAAAGCACAATTTGAGGTGTTATTTCAGTACAGGAATATCCACATCTAATGGTTCCAGAAGTGAGTATTTTAGGAACATCATGGTAGGAAATCTAAACATTTTAGAAGGCAGAGCTCCAGGCCATCATGTTTAACCACTCTGATGTGCCAATTGAACTGAAAATCTGTTAAAAAGGAACTTCTGCAAGAAATACCAGGCTTGAACTATAATTGCATGGTTTCATAGCACATCAGAGTTGCTCAAATTTGACCCTGAAGACTATGACATCTAAGGATATGGATCATCTCCCCAATGTCATTCTGCCTCATCCACAGAATCTAAGTGGATAAGTCTTAGATGTCATTCATGCCACCCATGCAGTGAACTTTCCTCCAACATTCCTGAGAAGTGGTCTTCAGCTTTCAGCTTAAATGCCTTTAGCGGCAGGCTGCTCATTTATTTGACAAGGTAGATTGTTCCTTGCTTAGACAGCTTTAATTGTTGGAAAGTTCTTCCTCAAATTGCAGCAAAATCAACCTCCCTGTAATTTTCACCCAATGATCCTTGTCCTGCTTTCCAGAGCAATACAGAATGAATTGACTCCCATCAACCCTTCAAATGACAGCCCAGGCATACTGACTCGTTCAGTTGACTGCTCAGTGAAGGGGTAGTATAGCACTATGGTTCAGTCTGAAAACCTTGGGCCAATTCTCTGGTATCAGCGTCAAATTATTTGTCTCTCTGAGCCTCAGGCTCTAAGTCTGTATAGTGGAGATAAAGGTTTATAAGCTATATGTTTCCCTACGTTTTTTGCATGGACTATTTTGAGAATATTTGTGGAATGACTATTTCAACTCTAATATACACTATAAATACAACATATCATTAAGGAGTCTCAATTCACACTGAATAGTTCACTTTTAAAATTCTTCTTGGAGAAGTCAACTTTGATTGTTCTCGTATTTATTAGATTTTCTTTACTGTGAGGGCTAAAGTCAGGTTCCTCCTAATCACCATTGCTCTGTTTAATATGGCTTGCTTTCTTTTCCTGTACAGAACACGGAGAACTAAGTTGTTTCATCAAATCAAGTGGTATACTGAAGTCTTTCTTCACTTATTTGTTTTGCTTACTCATCTAAACTTGAGCCTATCCTTATCATGGACGATATTACACTTTTCTTATTTCTATCCAATATTAATAATTATTTTCAATGTAGATGAGTTCATAGTATTAAAGTGTGAAATTTAGGCCAAAGAGACAATTGCCAAGAATTAAAAGAGCATTGCTTTAGTGATTATTTTCTTTAAATGTCCCTGAATTGATCTCTACCTGATGATTTATGCCCACATCTTAATCACAGAAATATCTACTTAAGAAATGGCTAAGCTGCCATTTAGAAGGCTAATAACAATAATTGCTTCACAGTAAATGACTCAGGACAGTAACTTAATCACAAGACTCATGATTTACTTAAAATACATGAAGGTGTTCATTATTTCTAGGGAAGCATGATTATTAACTCTAATAATATTTGCAAATGTAAACTACTATAATTAGCTGGAAATTTTCTAATTCTAAAGGGCATTCACCAGAAGTATTGAGGAAGGTGAAACTTTCACATATAAGTTATATTGTATGATAGATGTAAGTGAAAATATTCAGTGTTTTATTTTGAGTATGTAACAAGGGGTAGAGCATGGGACACACTGACAGGAAAAAAATTTTAATAGCAAGAGAGGGGCAAGAAAGGAGATAGAAAGAAATGATGAATTTTAAAAAGGAAAATATAAATGTGGGAGAGGCAACACTAAATGCAAAAAAATTGAGAAACTAAATGCTAGAAGTTGCATATAAGAAATATCAATGGAGTATCTCAAATAAACCACAAACACCCAAGGGTCAAAAGTACATGTGTTACTTTGTAACTTACTTTATAGGCACAAAAAGGACAATGGATCAAAACCAAGTATGTAAGTAAAAATGATGAACATTATTAATCCTGGAAGTCAGGATAAACTGGGTCAGAAAAGATGGCCAACAGAAAGAAACAGTAATATCCCGACACTAAAAGATTTCCTGTTGGCAAGAGCCAAAATAAATATCGCAGGATATAGGGACATAGAAATTGATCAATAAAAATGAATAAAGCCAGAGACTTAGATTAGGAGGCAGGACAACTGCAGTGGATGCAGGAATTAGAATAAGATAAATTCATCAGAATTAGATTAAACTTCATAGAATAAAATATTCTAATATTTTTAAAGTATCTTAAACATAATAAAAAATGTATCATTCACCAAATATGGGGCAATTCAGGACTATGGAAATCAACAAAGTTATCAGCTTGTTTCAACTCACCTCCCTAGGAGAATACCTTGTCTTACTGGATGTAAATGACTGCTGGGCTTCATCTATCATACATCCATTTTAGGAAGAAGATGGAAAAGGGAGTAAAGAATAGTATTCCTCCTCCATTTAAGGACTGTCTCAGAAACTACCCAAAACATGTCCATTTTCACTTAAATGCAGTTATGTGGCCACACATTTGCAAGGTAAGCTGGAAAAATGTGCTTAGGTAAACTCAGGAGACAATAGATGTTAAGAAGAAATTAATTTCTGTCATATATCATTACATAGGAATAACAAACATAAGATCAACATTTATTGAGTGTTCATTATGTGCCAAACCCTGTACAAAGTAGTTTGTACATATTACTTCACAATAATCCTAAAGGTTAAAAACTAATATTCTCCCTACTTTATGAATCCAGGACTAAAAAAAAGAGCTCAAAACCTAGTGCAAAGCCATAAACTTGGCAAAAGGCAAAAAAGTGTTTAAAATGTGGGTCTGCCACATTCCAGAATCTGAAGGCACAATCCCTATAGCTCTGCTTCTCCAAGCATAAGGAAGAATAAAAGTCTAAAATTCTCAATAGGACATCTTTGCTAACTGGGACAATATTCCTACTCAACCAAGTAGTTTATAAACAGGTCCTATGAAGCAGAAGGTTAATTTTAAAATATGAGCATCACAGAAACAGGGGAGAGAATCTGTATGAAAGAAAATGATGAAAAGATGAACAAATATCCAACTCCATAGAGAGTTGGAAGAGAAGGAATTAGTGATGGACAAAGAAAGGTAAAGTAGGAAAGAAGGAAGTGAGGAAAAAAAAAGCTTCGAAGAATCTAAAAGAGAGAATGAGTATATGAGAGGGAAAAGGAAGCAAGGCGAAAAACACATGCACCACGTTGCCTGTGAAGGATTGCTGTCCTCAGTTCATTCTCTACAACTCTCCAAATGGCTAGAAATATTATTCTTCTATAGGCAATGCATGAGTTTACATAGATATAAGAGTTTAAAATGGAAATGACAATGGAAATTTTGTGATCTATTTAGAAGAGAAAATCCAGGCATTTCATTTCTTATGAAAAGGAGCACTCCAGCTCCCATGTCTTATGACCAGTGCCTTTGTGTGCTGGATCTGACCTGACAGTCAAACAGGAAGTTCTAAAATATGCAGTGGAAGGAAGAATGAAAGAAATGGAGCAATTACATTTTTATCTCATGTAAAATCTGTAATAATCACTATAATCTAAAAGCTTTTAGGTCCAACTTTTGTTTGATGATTGGATTTGCACTGACACTTGTAAAGAAATGAGAAGTAATACACCCTTCTTCATGGTAATAGCTGGATGCAGAACAAAACTCCCAGACAATTTCCACACTTCTGGTGCTCAGGCCTTGGGCAAATTAGTTGCAACATCTTAGACCATTAGAATGATTACAGCTGACTATAATACACATTAATAGCAGACTAAGGGCTGTAAAACTCATTGATAATGTTTTTTGGGGTTTTTTGTTTGTTTGTTTGCCATTCTGTAGTACCTGGAAATTATTAAGGGAGTTAGTTAGAAAAGTCAACTAGTCTTTGGTTATCTATCTCTACTTCAATAAATCAGAGAGGGTGGATTCCAACAAATGTCAGTGGTCTTACAATTTACTATTGTGGAGCTATCTAGAAAAACTCAGACAACCTTCTCTAGTTGGCATTTTCCTTAGAAGAATCTGAATGAGAAGTTTATTTATTTATTTTTTTAACTTTTATTTATTTTTGAGACAGAGAGAGACAGAGCATGAACAGGGGACGGGCAGAGAGAGAGGGAGACACAGAATCTGAAACAGGCTCCAGGCTCTGAGCAATCAGCACAGAGCCTGACGCGGGGCTCAAACTCAACTTGTATTCAGACCTTAACTAAACCAAACTCTCTGGATGTTGAGGAAATAAACATAATAGCCAAATGATTCCTAATTTAAGATCATACATTCAATACAAGTGTCTTAGTCCTTTCAGTGTGCTCTAACAAAATACTACAGATTAGATGGCTTATAAACAATAGAAATACTTTTCTCACAGCTCTGGAGGCTGGAAGTCTGAGATCCAGGTGCCAGCATGGGCAAATGAAGGCCCTCTTCCTAGTTGCAAATTTTTTTGTTGTAGCTTCATATGGAGGAAGAGGCTAGGGAGCTCAGTGAGGTCTGTTTTATAGAGCACTAATCTCATGCATAAAGAAGGGATACAGGAGTGCTGATGCAGAGGGGCACTTGTACCCCAATGTTTATAGCAGCACTCTCAACAATAGCCAAATTATGGAAAGAACCTAAATGTCCATCAACTGATGAATGGATAAAGAAATTGTGGTTTTTATACACAGTGGATTACTACATGGCAATGAGAAAGAATGAAATATGGCCTTTTGTAACAATGTGGATGGAACTGGAGAGTGTTATGCTAAGTGAAGTAAGTCATACAGAGAAAGACAGATACCATATGTTTTCACTCCTATGTGGATCCTGAGAAACTTAACAGAAGACCATGGGGGAGGGGAAGGGGGAAAAAAAGTTACAGAGAGGGAAGGAGGCAAACCATAAGAGACTCTTAAAAACTGAGAACAAACTGAGGTTGATAGGGGGTGGGAGGGAGGGGAGGATGGGTGGTGGGTATTGAGGAGGGCACCTGTTGTGATGAGCACTGAGTGTTGTATAGAAACCAATTTGATAATAAATTTCATATTAAAAAAAAGACTTCATCCTCATGACTTAATCATCTTCCAAATGTCCACCTTCTGACACCATCACATTGAGTGTCAAGACTTGAACAAGTGAATTTCAGGGGGACACAAACATTCAGACCATAGCAAAGCATTTAAGGCCCAGTGATAAGTTCAGACAATACAAATCAACAAACTGGACCTGGTCCCCATGGCAAAGGACTTGCAGTGTTGCAAGACACATGCATAATCCAGGGTAATACTCCAAATACTCCAAATAAAAGTATTGATATATGGATGGAAAGATTGAGAATATATGGTTCTGTCCTTAACCAATCAAGGGGAATTTGTGGGAAACTGGAGGTTACTGCTATTCAAAGTTTAAAGGGAGCAGACATGCAATTTTCTCATGGATACAAAATCTACAAGGCAAAGTAAGGTGCTTTTACAGTTACTCCATATACTCTACTAGAAACTAGAAGATCTGTTTGATTTTGTCTGATTTTAGAGACCGTTTCTGCAAGAATACTTCTCCAGCTTATTCTTTATAATATGTAAGAAGTTTAACCAATTTTAAGGGCTACATTAATTCCAAAACTTTCTTATTTCATTAGAATGTTTTTGAAGAAAAAAATGACAGAAAAGAATATGAACTAGTCTTGATGGGAAAGCCTGGTCTAGATTTGAGAATGATATCTTGACTTAATTGAAGTTAGTTTCACTATGTTCTAACCACCAGAAAATAGTGCAAATGCTATCCTAGAAATCCAGGATACATGCCTTTGTGAAGAGGAGACAAACCCATGCACCGGAGTTCAGAAGAAAAATTCTCAATATTGCCCCACTACCTACTTATTCTCCCTGAGGCTTATTTCTCTAAAGTAAATTGATACTAATTCCTGTCTGCCCACCTTATGCAAATATGGTTAAATGTAATAAGTAGAAAAAAACTTTGGAAAACTTTGATATAAATATAAGCTTAAATAAATATAGACTATTGGTATTTGTAAATAGCACACCTAAGAATTTTTAAATAATTAAAAATTTTTTTCCATGTTTAGTGTAAAATCTCAAAGCATTTGCAGCAGTGATGTCCTAAAGAACAGGAGAAAAGAATCATTGTCTCTTTCACATGTATCTATTTTGTTAAGCAATGAATTGAAAACATATTCCTTAATGCACCAAACCAATTATCCTTCCAAAATAAACTGCTTTAAAACAGAAAGCACAATTTCCTTGATCTTAAAACCAATTACTTCCAATAATCTGTCCTCATGATGTCTTCATTGTGGAAATTTACAAACATAGTACACAATGTATTTTTCTTTCAGCAGCTTTTCTTGAAAACAATTTTTCAAGATTTTTATTATTTTATGCATTTTATTCCTAAGGATGTCCTCTTACCATATATTATTTAAAAAAACCTTAATAAAAAGACACGGACTCAAAGATCCTCATTCATTGCCTGAAATAACAAAGGGGTACATTGCAGTCAAACATTTTATTGACTGTTCTAGCTGGAAAGGGCTTTGCAGTGGAGCCAAACCAAGTTCTTCCTTTTCCAGGGGCCTAGAAAAAGGTAATTATTTGGAATGTGTACATGGTACAGAGATTTTATAATTTGTCCCATCTGAGCACTTATGAGTCTGTTCAGAAATATTTTCTGTACTTTGTTTACTATTTCTTCCCTTCCTAGTCATATCCACAAAATGAAACCTATCTTAAATTTGCATCAAATATTTTTGAGAAAAGCGACATCTCTAATCACCTAGATGTTTACATCTACACAAAATCTAAAGCACTGTATGAAACAAGAAGTGGAGGTTAGGAAACACAAAGACAACCAGATTACATCCTTATTTATTATAATGTTATCAGCTATTTTATACTCATAATTTTTTTTCAAATCTTCTTTCAATAATTTACTTGGGAATAAAATGCCTATAACAAAACCCAAATTGGTTCTCTGACCCTAAATATTGTCAAAGCTGCCACCTCAGGAAAAATAACAAATATGACTACCAAAAGGAATTACAATTTGACTCTCTAAATTTCCCTAAGGGAAACAGATTTTACTTAAAGAAGTTTTTCTTAATATCAGTGTATTTAATTAAAGTCTTAAAATTACTTGGTACATTAAAAAGCATATAACAATAACTACTGCCTCAAAACAAAATAATACAAATATAGGTAGATATCTATTAACTGAAATAAAATAGTTTACAGGTTGACTGAAATAAGTATGTGTATCCACAAGCCAAATAAAATCAAGATATAATAAAATATTGTAGAAAACTATTTATTTCAATAAAGCACAAGTGTAATACCTATCAGCTACAGGAAGAAAATATCTGGCATACAGAGCCAAGCTGTTATTCTGATACTTACTATCAGCATAGTAATGGAACCCACCCTGATAGGTTTTTAAAACCCTGACTTTCCTAATCATTGGAAACTGTTTGATACAGGTTAGGGAAATGTTGACATGACCTAGTTCTACAGACAGGAAACCTAGAAAAGGAAGAAAAATAGCTACATTAGCTACTGAAAGGGAAAAAAGAAAAACAGATTTCCAGTGATTACAGGTTATACAAAAGCCCAGTGAGCTGAAGACATCGCAGACATTTTCTGCATAAAGCCACTACTTTAAGACCAAGAGATTACTGATCATCAGCTCCTAATATGTAGCATCAAATACAGAGAGTTGGGTAACATGAGGAAACAGAGGAGTATGTTACAAATGAAAGAATAAGACAATATCTCAGAAAAATAAATAAATGAGATAAACAATCTACCTGATAAAGAGTTCAAAGTAATTGTGATAAAAAGGCTCATAAAACTTGGAAGAAGAATGCATAAACCATGAAAACTTCAACAGAACTTAAAGAACCAATTACACATGAAGAAAACAACAACTAACATTAAAATAGACTACAGGTAATCAATAGCAGACTAGATGATGCAGAACCCATATGTGATCTGGAAGACAGGCTAATAGAAATTACCCAGTTGGAACAAAAAAGAAAAAGTTTTTTAAAGAATGAAGATAGTTTAAGGGAACTCTGGACAAATTCAAACATATTAACATTAACATAATTGGGTTTGCAGAAGGAGAAGAAAGAAAGGAACAGAATATGTATTTGAAGAAATAGTGGCTTAAAACCTTCCTAACTTGGTGAAAGAAACAAACATCCAAGTTTAGGAAGGTCAGAGAGTCCCCAACAAGATGACCCCAAAGAGACCCACACTAAAACACATTATAGTCAAAGTGTCAACAGCTAAAGATAGATAATCTTAAAAGCTGAAGGAGGAGAGGGATACAGGTTAGGAGGAAAGATGGCAGAGTAGGAGGAGGACCCTGGGCTTGCTTTGTTCCTTGAACACAACTAGATAAATTATAAATCATTCTAAGTACCCAAGAAATCGATCTGAGGACTGACAGAAGAAAATGCACAACTTGAGGGATTGAAGAGGCCACATCATGGAAGGTGGGAGGTGAGGAGACATGATTTGGGGGAGGAAAGGATCATGGGTGCTGTGGAGGGGGGAAGACCTGATCACAAAAGGAGGCAAGAGACATCAGGGGAGTGAGGAGCACATGGGGGATTGGGGATTGCACAAGGAAAACACTTCCCCAAAGACACTAAGTGGAAAAAAGAGAGAAGCTCATTTTTGTGAGTTTTTACAAGTGGGGCTCAAAGAGTTTTAGAGGTCCTCAGCATTGCCAGTGTGGAGACCAGTGGGTACTGCATAGCTCCTGTGGAGACAGAGAACAGATAGCCCTGTAGTGTATGGCAAATCTGAGAATCCCCTGGGATGCACTGGGGGAGTCCCCCTTCTTAGAGCACATCCAGGAGAGGTAGCATTGCCTTTCCAGGGACAAAAGAGCTGGTGGGGGCCATTACCATCCCTCACCCCTCAACATAGGTGCAGAGACATCTGCTGAGGGCAGCTAACCTGAACACCAGCTCTTTGCTACACTTTTGTCCAAATCCACACCTGTGTGCTTTGGTGCAACTGCCATTATGGGACAAAACTGCATTAGTCCCAGCATGGCAAGACCCTCCCCCAGAGGACTGGTGCAGCTCTGGGGATACCAGGTCCCTAAAGCTTTAAAGAGTTCTAAAGCTCAGCTGGCCTGTCAGGGATAGAACACAGGTATACTGCACTGCCAGAAGGTCAGACAATCCAGACACAGGTGTGAAGGCAGTGATTCTGAGGGACACCTGGGACAAACAAAGGACTATTGTTTGCTCTTCTGGGAGGGATTTCTGGACAGCAGTGGGCATGAACTCCCCTCTCTGGGAGGGGAGACGCTAGTGCCATTTCTCTCTCCTACCCATCAGCATAATCTGGCTTCAGGGAGCAGCACGGCACCAACAGTTGTGGTCTAAATGGCCTCCACCAAGCCCCACCCCATGTGCTCTGCTTTTCTAGGGCAAGTGTGACTGAAAATCATAGTAGTGGGCCCCTCTCCAAAAAGACCAGCACAAACCCCCACACGTACCACATCTACTGACCATAGAGTTTTGCAAAACTTCAGTTCTAGTGTAAATAGCATTCTCAGGTCTCTTTTAACAAGCAGACCAGAGAACACCTACTTAAAGCTCACCACCACACTCTGGCCAAGGTCCAAAAACTCACCACTTCAGGCAAGGAGAAACGCTGCAAAGGACTGACCCGAGGGAAAGACCAGTCAAACACAGCAGCAGAGTGCACACAGCATACACCAGAGACCCTTCCTGAAACTGAAGGCCCTGGACAGTATATGCCTGCTTCTTCACCAAGCCATTACTTTTAGGAGCAGGAAACATAACAGATTTTCCTAACACAGAGAAGACAGAGACCTAGACAAAATACCAAGACAGAAGAACTCATCTCAAAAGAAAGAACAAGAAAAGGTCACAGCCAGGGATCTAATAGAAACAAATACAAGTAATATGTTTAAGCCAGAATTTATTTTTTTGAAGTTTATTTATTTTTGAGAGAGAGAGGGGGACAGAGTGTGAGTGAGTGAGAAGCACAGAGAGGGGGAGATAGAATCTGAATCAGGCTCCAGGTTCTGAGCTGTCAGCACAGAGACCAATGTGGGGCCTGAGCCCAGAAACCCTGAGATCATGAATTGAGCCAAAGTTGGACGCTTAACCAAAGGAGCCACCCAGGTGTCCCAAGCCAGAATTAATTAATTAATTTATTTATTTATTTATTTATTTACTTACAATTTTCATTGACTTAAATTTTTTTGTTTATCTTTTAATATGAAATTTATTGTCAAATTGGTTTCCATACAACACCCAGTGCCCAAGCCAGAATTTAAAGAACAAATCAAAAGTATACTATCTGGGCTTGAGCGATGAAAGGCCTAAAAACTAATCAGGTCAAAATAAACAATGCTATCACTGAGGCATGAAAATGACTGCATGTAATTACAAGGATGGAAGAATCACAGGAATAAATAAGTTATACAGAAGATAAAATTATGAAAATAATGAAGCTGAAAAGAAGAGGCAAAGGAAAATATTGGATCACCAAAGTGGGCTCATTGAATGGAGAACTCAGCAATGCCATAAAGCATAAAACATTCATATCATAGGAGTCCAAGAAGAGCAAGAGAGGGAAAAAGGGGCAGAAGGTTTATTGGAAGAAATTATAGCTTAAGACTTTCCCAATCTGTGGAAAGAAACAGACATCCAAGTACAGGAGACACAGAGAATTCCCATCAAGATCAACACAAGCAGGCCAACACCAAGACATATTGTAGTTAAATTTGCAAAATATAAAAAAAAAAAGTCTCGGGGCGCCTGGGTGGCGCAGTCGGTTAGGCGTCCGACTTCAGCCAGGTCACGATCTCGCGGTCCGTGAGTTCGAGCCCCGCGTCAGGCTCTGGGCTGATGGCTCGGAGCCTGGAGCCTGTTTCTGATTCTGTGTCTCCCTCTCTCTCTGCCCCTCCCCCATTCATGCTCTGTCTCTCTCTGTCCCAAAAATAAATAAAAAAAGTTGAAAAAAAAAAATTAAAAAAAAAAAAAAAGTCTTAAAAGCAGCAAGAAAAAAGAAGTCCCTAACTTACAAGGGAAGACAAATAAGGTTGGCAGCAGATATCTCCACAATAACTTCGCAGGCCAGAGGAGAGCGGCATGATATATTCAACGTGATGAATGGGAAAAATAGAAAGCCAAGAATTCTTTATCTAGAAAAGCTTCATTCAGAATAGAAGGAAAGATAAAGAAATTCCCAGACAAACAAAACTAAAGGACTTCATGACCACTAAGACAGCCCCACAAGGAATATAAAACAGACCTCTTTGGGATAGAAAGAATGAAAGGATCAAAGACTAGAAAGGAACAGAGAAATATCCAGAAACAATGACTTAACAAGTAATAAAATGACACTAAATTCATATCTATCAATAATCACTTAGAAAGTAAATGGACTAAATTCTCCAACCAAAAGACATAGGGTGACATACTGGATTTTTAAAAAAGACACATCAGTATGTTGCCTACAAGAGACTCATTTTAGACCTAAACACACACACAGATGGAAAGCGGGGGATGGAGAAATATTTCTCATGCTAATTAATGTCAAAAGAAATCTAGAGTAGCCATACTTCTATCAGATAAACTACATTTTAAACCAAAGGCCAGAGATGAAGAAGGGCACTATATCAACATAAAGTGGTCTATCCAAAAAGAGAATCTAACAATTGTAAATATTTATGCACCCAATTTGGAGGAACCCAAATATACAAAAAATTAATAATAAATATAAAGGAACTCCTTGATAATAATACAATAGAAGGGGACTTTAACACCACATTAACAGAAAGATCATCTAAGCAGAAAATCCACAAGGAAACAATGGCTCTGAATGACACACTGGACCAGATGCACTTACCAGATATATTCAGAACATTTCATCCTACAGCAGCAGAATACACATTCTTTTCTTTTTTTAATATGAAATTTATTGTCAAATTGGTTTCCATACAACACCCAGTGCTCATCCCAACAGGTGCCCTCCTCAATACCCATCACCCACCCTCCCCTCCCTTCCACCCCCCATCAATCCTCAGATTGTTCTCAGTTTTTAAGTCTTTTATGTTTTGGCTCCCTCCCTCTCTAACTTTTTTTTCCTTCACCTCCCCCATGGTCTTCTGTTAAGTTTCTCAGGATCCACATAGGAGTGAAAACATATGGTATCTGTCTTTCTCTGTATACTTATTTCACTTAGCATAACACTCTCCAGTTCCATGTACATTGCTACAAAAGGCCATATTTCATTCTTTCTCATTGCCATGTAGTATTCCATTGTGTATATAAACTACAATTTCTTTATCCATTCATCAGTTGGTGGACATTTAGGCTCTTAACATAATTTGGCTATTGTTGAAAATGCTGCCTTAAACATTGGGGTACAAGTGCCCCTATGCATCAGCACTCCTGTATCCCTTGGGAAAATTCCTAGCAGTGCTATTGCTGGGTCATAGGGTAGACCTATTTTTAATTTTTTGAGGAACCTCCACACTGTTTTCCAGAGCAGCTGCACCAGTTTGCATTCCCACCAACAGTGCAAGAGGGTTCCCATTTCCCCACATCCTTGCCAGCATCTATAGTTTCCTGATTTGTTCATTTTAGCCACTCTGACTGGCATGAGGTGGTACCTGAGTGTGGTTTTGATTTGTATTTCCCTGATGAAGAGTGACATTGAACATCTTTTCATGTGCCTGTTGGCCATCTGGATGTCTTCTTTAGAGAAGTGTCTATTCATGTTTTCTGCCCATTTCTTCCCTGGATTATTTGTTTTTTGGGTGTGGAGTTTGGTGAGTTCTTTATAGATTTTGGATATTAGCCCTTTGCTGATATGTCATTTGCAAATATCTTTTCCCATTCTGTTGGTTGCCTTTTAGTTTTGTTGATTGTTTCCTTTGCAGTGCAGAAGATTTTTATCTTTCAAGTTCACATGGGACATTCTCCAGAACAGATCACATACTGGGTCACAAATCAGCCCTCAACAAGTACAAAAAGATTGAGATAATACCATGCATATTTTCAGACAATGCTATGAAATGAAGTCAACCACAAAAAAAAAAATTGGAAAGACCACAAATATCTATAGGCTAAAGAACATCCTACTAAATAATGAATGGGTTAACCAGGAAATTAAAGAAAAAAGAAAAAAAATACATGGAAACAAATGATAATGAAAACAGGATGGTCCAAAACCTTTGTGATGCAGCAAAAGTGGTAATAAGAGGGAAGTATATAGCAATATAGGCCTATATCAAGAATCAAGACAGGGTGCCTGGTGGCTCAGTCGGTTGGGCGTCCGACTTCAGCTCAGGTCATGATCTCACGGTACGTGAGTTCGAGCCCCGCATTGGGGTTTGTGCTGTCAGTTCAGAGCCTGGAGCCTGCTTCAGATTCTGTGTCTCCCTTGTTCTCTGCCCCTCCCCCACTCATGCTCTGTCTCTATCAAAAAATGAATAAACGTTAAAAAATTTTTTTAAAAAGAATCAAATCTCAAACATACAATCTAACCTTACACCTAAAGGAACTAGAAAAAGAATAACAAATGAAGTATAAAGCCAGTAGAAGAAGGTAAATAATAAAGATAGAGAAGATATAAATGATATAGAAAAAAACAAAAACCAGTAGAACAGATTAATGTAATCATGAGCTGCTTTTTTTTTTCAAAGAATTAACAAAATTGATAAACCCTTAGCAAGACTTAACAGAAAGAAAATAGAAATAACCCAAATAAATAAAATCATGAATGAGAGAGGAGAGATCATAACCAACACCACAGTAATAGAAACAATTATAAGAAAATATTATGAAAAATTTTATACCAACAAATTAGGTGATCTGGAAGAAATGGATAAATTCCTAGAAATATAGAAACTACCAAAACTGAAACAGAAATAAATAGGAAACTTAAACAGACCATAACCAGTAAAGAAATTGGATCAGTAATAAAAAATCTCCCAACAAACAGGAGTCCAAGGCCAGATGGCTTCATAGGCAATTTCTACCAAATATTTAAAGAAGAGTTAATATCTATTCTTCTCAAGCTATTCCAAAAAATAGAAATGGGAGGAAAACTTCCAAATTATTTCTGAGGGCAGCATTACCTTTATTCCAAAACCAGACAAAGACCCCACTATAAGAGAGAATTACAGGCCAATATCCCTGATCAACATGGATGTAAAAATTCTCAACAAAATACTAGCAAATCAAATCCAACAGTACATTAAAAGAATTATTCACCAAGATGAAGTGGGATTTACTCTTAGGCTGCAAGGGTAATTTAATATTCACAAATCAAAAAACATGATACACCAAATTAATAAAAGAAAGGATAAGAACCACATGATCCTCTCAATAGGTTCAGAAAAAAGCATTACAGAATTCAGCAGGCTTTCTTGATAAAAACCCTCAAGAAAGTAGGGATAGAAGGAACATATTTCAACATGATAAAGGTCATACAGGAAAGACCCACAGCTAATATCCTCAGTGGGAAAAATCTGAGAGCTTTCCCCCTAATGTCAGCAACATGACAGGGATGTCCACTTTCACCACTCTTGTTCACATAGTACTGGAATTCCTAGCCTCAGCAACCAGAAGACAAAAAAAAAAAAAATGAAAGGAATCGAAATTGACAAGGAAGAAGTCAAATTTTATTCCAGATGACAGGATACGCTATGGAGAAAACCTGAAAGATTCTGCCAAAAAGTTGCTACAACTGATACATGAATTCAGTAAAGTCACAGGAAACAAAATCAATGTACAAAACTCTGTTGCATTTCTATAAGCCAATAATGAAGCAGCAGAAAGAGATATCAAGGAATTGATCCCATTTACAATTGGACCAAATAACTTAAGATACCTAGGAGTAAACCTAACCAAAGAGATGAAAATGTGTATGCTGAAAACTCTAGAACACTTATGAAAGAAATTGAAGAAGACACAAATAAATGGAAAAAGATTTCATGCTCATGGATTGGAAGAACAAGTATTGTTAAAATGTCTATGCTACCCAGAGAAATCTACATATTTAATGCAATCTCTATAAAAATACCAATAGCATTTTTCACAGAGCTAGAACAATCCTAAAATTTGTATAGAACCACAAAAGACTCTGAATAGGCAAAACGATTTTGTAAAAGAAAAGCAAATCTGGAGGCATCACAATTCCAGACTTCAAGCTGTATTACAAAGCTGTAGTCATCAAGACAGTATGGGACTGGCACAAAAACAGACACATAGATCAATGGAACAGAATAGAAAACCCAGAAATGGATTCACAACTATATAATCAACTCATCTTTGAGCAGGAAAGAATGTCCGATGGAAAAGGACAGTCTATTCAACAAATGGTGTTGGGAAATCTGGACAGCAATGTGCAGAAGAATGAAATTGTGTAACTTCTTACACCATACACACAAAAAAATTCAAAATGAATGAAAGACCTAAATATGAGACAGGAAACCATGAAAATCCTAGAAGAGAACACAGACAGCAATCTCTTTGACATTGGCCATAGCAAATTCTTACTAGACATGTCACTGGAATCTAGGAAAACAAAAGAAAAATGAACTATTAGGACTTCACCCAGATAAAATCTTCTGCACAGCAAAGGAAACAGTCAATAAAACTTAAAATCAACCTTTGCAATGGGAGAATATATTTGCAAACGACATATCTGATAAAGAGTTAGTATCCGAAATCTATAAAGAACTTATCAAAGTCAACATCTAAAAAACAAATAATCTAGTTAAGAAATGGGCAGAGACATGAATAGACATTTTTCCAAAGACGACATACAGATGGCTAACAGTCACATAAAAAGATGGTCAACATCACTCATCATCAAGGAAATACAGATCAAAACTACAATGAAGTATCACCTCACACCTGTCAGAATGGCTAAAATGAACAACACAGGAAACAATAGGTGTTAGTAAGGATGTGGGGAAAGGGGAACCCTCTTATACTGTTGCAAACTGTATAAGGAATGCAAACACCAGGGAATGCAAACTGGTGCTGCCACTCTGTAAAACAGTACATAGGTTCCTCAAAATAATAAAAATAGAACTACCCTACAATACAGCAATTGCACTATTAGGTATTTATCCAAAGGATACAAAAATACTGAAACAAAGGAATACATGAACCCTGATGTTTACAGCAGCGTTATCATACCTAATTATGGAAAGTGCCCAAATGTCCACTGATGAATGGATAAAGAAAAGGTGGTACATAAATACAATGGAATGTTACTCAGCCATAAAAAAAGAATGAAATCTTGGAATTTGCAATGACATGGATTGAGCTAGAGTGTATTAGATATTCTAAGTGAAATAGTCAGAGAAAGACAAATACCATATAATTTCATACATATGTGGAATTTAAGAAATTAAAAGGATGAACATATGGAGTGAAAAAAAATAAAGAGAGATGTAAACTATACAACAGACTCTTAACTATAGACAAACTATGGTTCCTGGGAGAAAGGGGGAAGTGGAGGGTAGATTGATTAACTGGGTGATGGGTATTATTAAGGAGAGCACTTGTTTTATGTAAGTAATGAGTCACTAAATTCTACTCCTGAAACTAATACTACCCTAAATGTTAACTAATGAAATTTAAATAAAAACTTGGAATATTTTTTTAAAGTAGCAAGAGATAATTAATAGCAAGATAAAGTAGCAAGAGATAATTGTATAAACAAGAAACCCCATAAGACTACAGGCTGATTTCCCAGCAAAAACTTTACAGGCCAAAAAGGAGTGGCACAATATATTCAAAATGCTAAAAAAAAATACACTTTCAACTAAAAATACTCCACCTGGCAAAGTTATCACTCAGAATTGAGAAATAATGAGTTTCCTAGGCAAGCAAAAGCTAAAGGAGTTTATAGTCACTAAATTGTTCTTATAAGAATTGTTAAAGGGACTTTTTTTTAAGATTGAAAAGAAAAGATTAAAATAAGAAAAATTATGAAAGAAGAACATCTCACTAGTAAGGCAAATACATATTAAAGGTAGTGGATCAACCACCTACATAGCTAGTATGAAGCTTAAAAGGAAAATGTAGCAAAATCATCTAGACTTATAATAATTTGTCAAAGTATACATAAAATAAGATGTAAAACATGATGTTAAAAATGTAGAATGTTGGTCAGGGTAGTAAAAATGTAGTGCTTTTTAGGATGGGCTTGATCTTAGACATCTATCAACTTAAAATACACAGCTATATGCATTAGATATTATATATAAACATTATCTGAAAGTCACCAAATCATAAATCAAGAGAACAAGAGGATTAACAAGAAACAGACAAAAACAACAAAAACAACGAGAAAACAATCAACAAAATGGCAGTAAGTGTAATTACCTTAAATATAAATTGACTAAATATTCCAATCAAAGGACAGAGCTGAATGGAAAAAAATTTATATGCTGGCTACATGACACTCATTTCAGATCTAAAGACACACAAAATGTAAGAGAAGGCATGGAAAAAGATATTCCATGCAAATACAAATAAAAAGCTGTGCTATCAATACTTATATCAGACAAAATATACTTTAAACAAAGACTGTAACAGGAGACAAATAAAGGCATTACATAATGATAAAGGGATCAATCTAAAAAGAGTATAACACTTGTAACTATCTATGTACCTAGCATAAAGGCACCTAAATGTATGACACATATTAATAAATAGGAAGAGAGAAAATAACAGTAATATAATAACAAAGACTTTGATACCACACTTACATCAATGGATAGACGATCTAGGCTGAAAATCAATAAGGAAACATTGGCAATAAAAGACACATTAGACAAAATGGACTTATAGATATATACAGATCATTCTTTCTGAAAAAGCAGTATACACATTCTTTTCAAGTGCTCATATAACATTCTTTAGGATAGAGTGCATGTTAGGCCACAAAACAAGTCTGGATAATTCAAAAAAACTAAATTCATATCAAGTATTTTTTTTTTCTGACTACAATGGTATGAAAGTAGAAATTCAATTACAAGAAGAAAACTAGAAAAAAACCCATAAACCGATGGAGGCTAAACAATATGCTAACGAACAACTAGTGGGTCAACTAAGAAATCAAAGAAGAAATAAAATAATACTTTGAGGAAATTGAAAATGCAAACACAATGTTCCAAATCTATGGGATGCAGCAAAAGCAGTTCTAGGAGGAAAGTTTGCAGCAATATAGGCCTACATCAGGAAACAAGAAAAACTTCAAATAAACAATCTAACCTTTAATATATAGGAACTGGAAAAATAAGAACAAGCAAAGCCCAAAGTTAGTAGAAAGAAGGAAATAATGAAGATAAGAATGAAAATCAGCGAAATGAGACCAAAAAAAAAAAAATACATAAAATATCAATGAAACTAAGATGTAGTGTTTTGAAAAGTTAAACAAAATTAACAAACCTTTATCCAGATGCATCAGGGGGGAAAAAAAAGGCCCAAATACGTAAAATCAGAAGTGAAATAGAAGAAGTTACAAATGATTCCACAGAAATACAAAGGATCATAAGAGCAATAATATATATATATATGACAACAAATGGGACAACCTAGAAAAATGGATAAATTCTTGGAAACACACACCTTCTAAGAGAGATCAGGAAGAAATAGAATTCTGAATAGACCAATTACCAGTAATGAAATTGAATCAGTAATTTAAAAATTTCCCCTCCAGGACCAGATGGTTTTTTAGGGTAAACCAGCAAGCATTTAAAGAAGAGTTAGTACCCATACTTCTCAAATTATTTTTTAAAAAATTGAATAGGAAGGAATTCTGGCAAACTTGTTTTGCAAGGCTCAGCATTACCCTAATACCAAAACCAAATAAGGACACCACAAATAAAAAAGGAAAGAAAATATCAGCCCAGTATTCCTGTTGAACATAAATGCAAATATCCTGAAAAAAATATTGGCAAACTAAATTCAATAGTATGTTAAAAGAATCATACACTTAATGCAGTGGGATTTATTCCAAGGATGCAAGGATGGTTCAAAATCTACATATCAATTAGTGTTGATACATTATATTAACAAAAAATATAATAAAAATCGTATGATCATCTAAAGTAGATAGAAAAAAACATTTGACAAAATTCAACATCCATTTATGATTAAAAATATCATAAAAAGCTAACACCGTATGAATGGTGAAAAGCTAAGAGTGTTTCCTTTAAGATCAGGAATAAGACAAGATCTCATCAATTTTATTTAATATAGTCTTAGAAGTCCTAGCAAGCGAATCAGAAAAGAAATAAACAGCATCCAAATTGGAAAATAAGTAAAATTGTCACTATTTGTAGATGACATACTATATACAAAAAATCCTAAAGACTCCATCAAATAAAACTTACTAGACTAATAAATGAATTCACTAAAGCTTCAGGATATAAAATATGCATAAATCTTTGCATTTCTATACACAAATGAATAATCTGAAAGAGAATTTTAAAAATGCCACTTGCAATTACAGTAAGAAGACTAAAATATTTAGAAATAAATTTAGCCAAGAAGGTGAAAGACCCGTACTCTAGAAACCATAAGACATTGATGAAAAAATTGAAGACAGAAATAAAGGAAATACATACTGTAGTCATGAATTGGAATAATAAATATTGTTAAGATGTCCATACTACCAAAGTAAGCTATAAATTCAATGCAATCTCTATCAAAATATCAATGGCAATTTTTATGGAACTAAAAGATAATTCTAAAAATTGTATGGAACCACAAAAATTCCCAAATAACCAAAACAATCTTGAGAAAGAAGAGGTATCACATTCCCTGACTTCAAACTATACTACAAAGCTCTAGTAATGAAAACAATATGGTACTGGCACTAATACATACACACATATGGATCAATAGAACAGAATAGAAAGTCCATAAATAAACCCACATGTATACAGTAAATTATACTTCAACAGAAAAGACAAGAATATATAATGGGGAAAAGGCCATCTTTTCATAAATAATACTGGGAAAATTGGATAGCTACATGCAGAAGAATGAAACTGGACCACTTTCTTCTACCAAATGTGAAATAAGCTCAAAATGGATTAAAGAATTAAAGGTAATACTGGACATAATAAAAATCCCAAAGGCAAAAAAAACCGGTATTAAGCTCTTTAACATTGATCTTAATTTTTTCAGAACTATCTTCTCAGGCAAAGGGAGTAAAAGCAAAAATAAACAAACGAGACTACATCAAACTATAAAGCTTTTTAAGAATGAAGGAAACCATTAACAAAACAAAAAAGACAATCCATTGAATGGGAGTAGATATTTGCAAATGATACAACCAATAAGAGGTTAATAAGTAAAGTATATAAAGAGCTCACACAACTCAATATAAAAAAATCCAAACAAAAAATGGACAGAAAACATGAGTGGACATTTCTCCAAAGAAGACAGATGATGAACAGACACATTAAAAGATGCTCAATATCACTAATCATCAAGGAAGTACAAATCCAAACCACAATGAGATGCCACCTCACACTTGTCAGAATGGGTATTATCAAGAACACAAGAAACAATAAGTGTTGGTGAGGATGCAGAGAACAGGGAACCTTATGCACTGTTGTTGGAAATGGAAATGGCATAGCCTCTAGGGAAAACAGTATGGAGGTTTCTCAACAATTTAAAAGTAGAAATACCATAGAATCCAGCAATTCCATTTCTGGATATTTATCCAAAGAAAAAATAGCCAAGAGGAGGAGGCTAAGAGAAGATGGCCAAAGATAAGAGGATGAAAAGATACAAACTTCCAGTTATAAACTAAAAGATATGACGATGTAATTAATATACAGCATAGGGAATACTGTAACAACTCTGTATGGTGACAGATGGTAGCTAGATTGTCGTGGTTATCACGTTGTAATGTACATGAATGTCAAATCACTATGTTATACACCTGAAATTAATATTGTATGTCAACTATAGTTCAATAAAAAATATAGAAAATTTTAAAAGTCTTATTTGCTATTGATATATACTTAAGTATTGAGACAGAGGATGAATGGAGGACTGCAATATCAAAGATTTACCTACCATTCCTCTTGTTTTCTTAAAAGGTATACTTATATACGAACACTGGACAAAAAAAATATGAAAAACACACTTACACTATGTAAGTGTGTGCATATTTACAAAGTGTTTTCCATACAAAATTACAAATTATCTATAATATACTGAAGATATTTCCTTCCCATTTTTTATACACATAAATTCTTTAAAAAGGTTTAATCACTTGACTAGGATCAAAATGTAAATAATTAAATCCAAATCTGAAGTAGACATTAATGTGTTTCCCAGTCTAAGCTGTTGGCCACTCTGCAGGACTGTTTCACAAATGGTTATGTGACAGAATAAAAAATAAATTCAAGCCTTACATTTTGGTACTGGTTTGGAAAGCCTATCATATATTCTCATGAAGGCTATGTTAGAAATAATGGTAAAATTTTTAGAGTCCAAAACACTTATTAAATTAGTAGTAACTGAAATAAAACAAGACATTATTGCTTTCCCAACCCAAGGGTGGTGCACAAGTAGACCTGGATAGGATCTGAACACTCGACAAATATATTTCGTTACAATGGAGTTCAAGGAACTTGTGTATCCTCACATGATAATGATGTTTTGTATTTTTGTGCATTTTTTTTAAGAGGATGGCGGTATCTACATGTTTGGGGATGCCTGGTTATTCAACTTCTCATACACTTCTAAATTTAAATTGCTAATTTTTATTTAATGTTCTTCCATTTGTGTTTAATTGGGAGATTATTATAAAATAACCAGTTTGGGGTTTCAATGTTTTACTATTTTGGTTAATATTTACCTGATACACATACTTTAAGTTCTCACTACGTTTCATTGTATTGTTTCATTTGTCAGTGTATTTTCATAAGCAGTGCTGAGCTATTTTATTTTTATTATTTTTAGAGAAACTAGTAACCTGTAATATTTCATAAGTTAATGTAATTTCACTGCATTTATGTCATTGCTTAGATTGAATGTATTTCTGCTATCTTATTTTTTTATTAATTTTATCTTTTTTTCTTTCCTCCTTTTGTTTTCCTTCCTTACTTTGTTTTGAATTAACATTTTTCTTTATTGTTTTTTTCCTTACTGTTTTAGAGACTACAAATTGCAACCCTATGCTCTTAGTGACAACTTTTAATGGTCCCATTAGCGGCTCCTTGTTTATGAGCTGTATTAAAAATATATACATGTAGATTCTTTCATTTTATATTGAAATACCTTCAGCTACTTTTGTTTTTGTAGTTTTTTTATATAAAAATCTATAACAATTTTTTGATGCAAGAAAGGTTACTCCTTTCTCCATTTTCCAACATTTGAATTTTCTGAGTTTGTATCTTTAAAGATTGCTCAAAACCAGCAAAAGTTAGGATTTTTGTGTTCAAATGGAGCTTTTAATATATTTATAATTAATATAACTTATAATGTATTTGGATTTCATCTATTTGTGTGTTGGGGATTTTGTTATTTGTACATGTCCTGTTTGTCCTATTTCTTTTTTTCCCTTCATTTATTACTTTCTTTTGGATTATTTTCCTCATAGTTCTGTTACTCCCTTAGTTAGAAAGTTATAATATAAACCCTTAATAAAAACTTAATCACTGTCTTTATCCTCCTCTCAGAATATGTAAGAACCTTGGATCTCATGATTCTGAGATCATGACCTGAGCAAAATCAAGAGTTGGGCACTTAACCAACTGAGCCACCCAGGTGCCCCTCAGTTTATGTCTCTTAACCTCTTTTATATATTTTTCACTTTGACTTCTCTGTAAAACGTTAAAAATAATTTCTTCTGGGGGAGCCTGGGTGGCTCAGTGAGGTAAGTATCTGACTTCAGATTGAGTCATGATCTCGGGGTCTGTGAGTTCAACACCCCCCCACCCCCCACGTTGGGTTCTGTGCTGACAGCTCAGAGCCTGGAGCCTACTTCAGATTCTGTCTCCTCTCTCTCTCTCTCTCTCTCTCTCTCTCTGCCCCTCCCCAACTCATACTCAGTCTCTGTCTCTCTTAAAAATAAATAAACATTAAAATATAATAACTTCTTCTGACTTTTTCTGGTCAGTCTTTATATTTAATCTGCTATTAAATTCAACTATTAGGCTTTCTAATCTACTTTATTAAATTATATTTTATATTCCACAATATGCCATTTTAAGTACAGTTCACTAAGTTTAGGCAAATGTATGTGTTTCTGTGACTTCCATTAAAGCTAGCAGAGACCATTGCCATCACTTCAAGTTCTCTTTGTGTCTTTGTAGTTAATTCTCCAACCCCCACCACAAACCACTAATTACCTGATTTCTATTTTAGTGACTCTTTTTATCTTTTCAAAAACTTCATATAAATTAAATCATTATTTTCATTTTTTGGCCTGGCTTCTCCTATTTGGAACTTTTTATGGGATATTTATCCATATTCATTCATGTATTAATAGTTTATTCATTTTTATCAGGTAGTAGTCTATTATATGACCATGGCATACTTATAAATTCCCGTTGATAAGCATTAAGATTGTGTCCATGTTTAAGGTGTAAGAAATACTGTGAAAATTCTCTGTTGTTGTTATGGCATCCATTTATTCAATGAATAAATATTCATTGAATATTTTAATAGTTACCATGTAATAAGGAAATGTTATTAGGTATATGAAGACTACCAAGAAATCTGAAGGTATTTCAACCCTTAAAATCAAACTACTTGAAGAAGTTTGGATTTCGGGAAGTTC
Organism: Lynx canadensis; assembly: GCF_007474595.2. Lineage (NCBI taxonomy): Eukaryota > Metazoa > Chordata > Mammalia > Carnivora > Felidae > Lynx > Lynx canadensis. Next base: position 29,692,782 of record NC_044314.2, on the reverse strand, counting down.
TTTACAATTTTCAAAGCCCATTCACCTACTACAAATCTTCATCTGAATTTTTTTCAGCTTTATTGAGATATGGTTGTATATAAGAATGTGTAAGTTTAAAGCGTATAATATGTTGACCTGATACCGTTATATTCTGCAAAATGTTTATCAATAGGGGGTTAGCTAACACCTCCATCATGTTACATAGCTACCATTTCATTTTTGCAGTGAAAACACTTAAGATCTACTTTCTTAGCAATGTTGTATATACCACACAATCATTAACTATAATCACTATGCTGTCTATTAGACCTCCAAAACTTATTCATCTTATAACTGGAGGTTTCTAATCTTTGACCATCTTCTCATTTTCCTCAGCCCCTGATAAACTACCATTTTGTTCTGTTTCAATAAGTTTTGGAGTATAAAAAGTGTTCAGTTTTGAGGTATAAGAAATGTTATAAAAATTCTTTTAAATGTGGAATACTCAAGAATACAATCTCTCAGCGTGCCTAGGTGGCTCAGTCAGTTGAGTGTCCAACTTCAGCTCATGTCATGACCTCACAGTTCATGAGTTTTAGCTCCCTGCTGTCAGCACAGAGCCTGTTTTGCATCCTCTGTCCCCCCACTCTTCCCCTCCCCATTCACTCTCTCTCTCAAAAAATAAACTTAAAAAAAAGAGTGCAATTTATCATTTATTAAGTGTATTTCTAGCTCCAAAAGGAACTTCCTATAGCTTTTCCAGAGTAGCTGTTTAATTTTACATTTCCATAAGCAATGCATATTCCACAATGTTGTTCCATAACATTATCTACATTTTGTATTTTCAGTCTTTTCACTTTTAGCCATTCTAATGTATGTGTAGTAAAATTCACCATGATTTTATTTTCCATTTCCTTGGTGAATAATATTATGCATCTCTCTATATATTTACTAGACATTCATTTATCTTGAAATGTTGGTTCAAATCATGTGTTCATGTTAATTGATGAGGATACTCAATATTGTTATAATGTTATGATAATAGTTTCCCCTAACTGTCCCATAGATTTTATATAATTGCAGTCAAAACTTCAGCAGGCTATTTTTTTAAGCAATTGGCAATGAGATTCTAAAATTTATATGGAAATACAAAGAATCTAGAATTACTAAACTACTTTGGTAAAGAAATTCTTTCAAAAGACAAGACAATTAGCCTACTTTAAAAATAGGCAAAATAGGGGCACCTGGATGGCTCAGTTAGTTAAACGTCCGACTTCAGCTCAGGTCATGTTCTCACGGTCCGTGGGTTCAAGCCCTGTGTTGGGCTCTGTACTGACAGCTCAGAGCCTGGACCCTGCTTGGGATTCTGTGTCTTCCTCTGTCTCTGCCCTCCCTCCACTTACACTCTGTCTCTGCCTTTCAAAAATAAATAAACATTAAAAAAATTAAAAATAAATAAAAATGGGCAAAATAGTTATATCAATATCAATAATAATAAAGGAAATAGAAATAGAAACAATAATGAGTGCTTAATACTCATACTAGGATGGTTAAAATAAAGGCAAAAAAAAAAAACCCTGATCATATTAAGTGCTTAAGAGTATAGAAATTGTCGAGATGAGATCTTAAGAAGAAAGAGACACATAAAGAAAGAGCTACAGAAATCTGCATGATCAAGCATTCAACAACCTAATAATCACATTTGGAATTCAAATAAAGATTAGTAAACATGTGAAACAACAGAAAACATCTCTATAATGAGAAAAAAAAGTCAATAGAAACAGACTCATAAATGACACAGATGGTAGAGTTAACAGAAACGGATATTAAAACAGCTATGATAACTATGATCAGTGTAGCTCTTTATCCCACTCTGGCCACAATAGTGAAAGGAGCTGCTGCCATGTCCACCTGCCTGCAATGGGTGGTGTGAGGAAATGCTCCAGCTTCCTGAAAAAGAAAAAGCAGACATACAACACCAAACCCAATAACCTGAAGGTTCCCAACTCCTTCTGTGACAATGGGCTGATTCACTGCAAGACTGTGGGCATCGAGTTGGTGGCCCCAGAAAATGTGTAATGGTCAGGAAGTGGGTATCTGGCCAGTGAAAACCCACTACCTCCTAGGTGGAGACCACCATTTACAAGACTGGGCCACCCTAGCAGCATCAGCACATAATCTGCAAGGACAAGTTCTGCCCAGATGTGCACATGGCTGCCATTCATGGAGCCAACACCATCCTGTGCTGCCAGAAGTTTGTTATGATAAAGAGGAAGCATCCTGCCCCACCAAGAGCTCCTGATCACCTGCCCTCCATCTTCAAAGCAATAAATATGTCAACCACCTCAAAAAATAATAATAATAATGTCTTGTTCTGTGTTCACATGGGAGATCATGCAGATTCTGGAACAGAGTCTGCAGGAGGCTAATGATCTTGGTCATGAGGATGTGCTTATGTTTTTCTGTTTCCCAAGGACAGTCTCCTGAAAGTGCTCCGAACAATAGTTCTTTAACAGCTTATTTCATCTTTTGAGAAACTTCCATACTGTTTTCCATACTGGATAAACTAATTTACAGTTGATTCACAGTGCACAAGGTTTCTCGTTTCTTCAAATCTCTGCCAAAACATGTTATCTCCTGTCTTCTTCATGATAGCTATTCTAATCTTAAAAAGCCAAACTCATAGAAACAGAGAATGGAGGGGCGCCTGGGTGGCGCAGTCGGTTAAGCGTCCGACTTCAGCCAGGTCACGATCTCGCGGTCCGTGAGTTCGAGCCCCGCGTCGGGCTCTGGGCTGATGGCTCAGAGCCTGGAGCCTGTTTCCGATTCTGTGTCTCCCTCTCTCTCTGCCCCTCCCCCGTTCATGCTCTGTCTCTCTCTGTCCCAAAAATAAATAAACGTTGAAAAAAAAAAATTAAAAAAAAAAAAAAAAAAAAAAAAAACAGAGAATGGAATGAAAGTTACCTGTCAAGTCATGTGAGGAAATTGGAGTTGGGGGATGTTTTTGTAATGTTTATTTATTTTTGAGAGAGAGACAGCACATGAGTGGGGGAGGAGAAGACAGAGGGAGACACAGAATCCGAAGCAGCCTTCAGGCTTTGAGCTGTCAGAACAGAACCCGACACGGAGCTCGAACTCACGGAACATGAGATCATGACTTTAGCCAAAGTCCAATGCTCAACCGACTGAGCCACTCCGGTGCCCCAGGTTTGGGGGATGTTTTTAAAGGGTACAAAGTTGCAAATAAAAGATGAGTAAGTCCTGATATCTAATGCAGAGAGATTATAACCAACAATACTGAATTATATACATCAAAGTTGCTAATAGTCTAGATCTTAAATGTTTTCAACACACACACAAAATAATTATATTAGGACACAATGAATCAAAATGGAAATCACAAATTAAATGGAAAGGAACACCTGGTTGGCTCATTTGGTTCAGTGATCCTTGATTTTGGCTCAAGTGATGATCCCAAGGTTGTGGAGTCAAGCTCCATGTTTGGCTCCATACTGAGCATGGAGCCTGTTTAAGATTCTCTCTCTCTCCCTCTCTCTCTCTCTCTCTGCCCCTCTCACCTGCTTGCACTGACTCTCTCTCTTTAAAACAATTAAATGGAGAGAAATGAAAATAAAAACGTAATGATTCAAAATCTTTGGGATGCAGCAAAAGCTGTCCTAACAGGGAGGTTTATAGCAATACAGGTCTACCTGAAGAAGCAATAAATCTCAAATAAACAACCTAACTTACACCTAAAGGAGCTGTAAAAAGAACAGCAAGCAAAACACAAAATCAGCAGAGGAAGGAAATAATAAAGATAAGAACAGAAATAAATGATATCGAAACAAACAAAAAAAGCAAACAAACAATAGAACAGATCAATGCAACCAGGAGGTGGTTCTTTAAAAAGATCAACAAAATTGATAAGCCTGTAGGCAGACTCATGGAAAAAGAGACAGACAGAGACAGAGAGGACTCAATTCAACAAAATCACAAATTAAAAATGAGAAGTAACAACTGACACCACAGAAGTACAAATGACCATAAGAGAATATTATGACAAAATATATGCAAAACATTACAAAACCTAGAAGAAATGGATAGATTCCTAGAAATGTATAACTTACTGAAACTGAAGTAGGAAGAAATAAAGAGTATTAATAGACTTATTACAAGTAATGAAATTGAATCAGTAATTCAAAAAACCCCAACAAACAAAAGTCCAGGACCAGACAGCTTCACGGGTGAAATCTACCAAACATTTAAAGAGTTAATACCTATTGTTCTCAAACTACTCCAAAAAATAGAAGGGAAACTCCCAAATCCATTCTAAGAGGGCAGCATTACCCTGATATTAAAACCAGATAAAGACAGTGAGAGAGAGAGAGGTGGGGTGTGGGGGGGGTAGGAGGGAGGGAGAGAGAGAGAATGAACTACAGGCCAATATCTCTGATGAACATAGATGCAAAATCCTCAACAAAATATTAGAAAACAGAATCCAGCAATACATTTAAAAATGATTCACCAAAATCAAGTGGGATTTATTCCTAGGATATAAGTGTCATTCAATATTTGCAAATCAATATATGATACATCACATCAATAAAAGAAAGGATAAAAACTACATGATTATTTTAATAGATGTAGAAAAAAACATTCAATGAAGTATAAAATCCATTCATGATAAAAACCTTCAGCAAGGTAGGTTAAGAGAGAACATTCAGCAGTATAATAAAATCCTTATGTAAAAAGCCCACAGCTAACATCATACTCAATGGGAAAAAACTGAGAGCTTTTCCTCTAAGGTAAGAGCAAAACAAAGATGGCCACTCTCACCACTTTTATTCAACATACTACTGGAAGTCCTACCCACAGCAATCAGATAACAAAAAGAGACAAATATATCCAAATTGGTAAGAAAGAAGTAAAACTTTTACTGTTTGTAGATGACATGATACTTTCTATATAAAACTCTATAAAGACTCCACCAAAAAACTCCTAGAACTGAATGAATTTTGTAAGGTTGTAGGATACAAAATCAATGTACAGGGTACAGGGGTGCCTGGGTGGTTCAGCAGGTTCAGCATCCAACTCGTGATTTCAGCTCAGGTCATGATCTCACAGTTTGAGCCCCACACTGGGTTGACAGCTCAGAGTCTGCTTAGTATTCGTGTCTCTTCTCTCTGCCCCTCCCCTGCTTGTGCTCTTTCTGTCTCTTTCTCAAAAATAAATAAATAAATATTTTTAGAAAATCAATGTACAGAAATCCATTGCATTTCTATACACTAATAATGAAGAAGCAGAAATAGAAATTAAGAAGAAAAATCCCATTTGCAATTGTACCAAAAATAATAAAATACTTAGAAATAAATTTAACAAAAGAGATGAAAGACCTGTACTCTGAAAACTGTAAGACAGTGATGAAAAAAATTGAACACAACAGAAAAAAAAAGGGAACATATTCCATGCTCATGCACTGGAATTACAAATATTATTATTAAAATGTCTATACTGCTCAAAGCAATCTACAGATTTAATGCAATCCCTATAAAAATCCCAATAGCATTTTTTTCACAGAACTAGAACAAATAATTCTATAATTTGTATGCAATCACAAAAGACCCCAAATAGCCAAAGCAATCTTGAAAAAGAAAAACACAATCGGAGGTATCACAATTCCAGACTTCCAGACAAATTAATTACAAAGCAGTAGCAATCAAAACAGTATGGTACTGGCATGAAAATAGACACACTGATCAATGGAACAGAATAGAAAACCCAGAAATAAATGCACAACTATATGGTCAACTAATTTTCAAAAGGACGCAAAAATATGCAATAGGAAAAAAAAATGTCTTCAACAAATGGTGTTGGAAAAACTGGTCAGCTACATGCAAAAGAATGAAACTGAATGACTTTCTACATCAGACACAAAAATAAACTCAAAATAGATGAGGGACCTAAATGTGATACCTGAAACCACAATAAGGAACATCTTCTCTGCCTTGAAGAGAGCAAAGGCAGTAATTTCTTTAACATTGGTCATAGGAACATCTTTATAGATATGTCTCCTGAGGCAAGGGAAACAAAAGCAAAAATAAACTATCGGGGCTACATCAAAACAAAATGCTTCTGCACAGCAAAGGAAACAAACAAACAAAAAGACAACCTACTAAATGGAATAAGATATTTGCAAATGACACATCTAATGAATGACTAGTATCCAAAAGATATAAATATTTATACAACTAAAAACTCAAAAAAACAAATAATCCAACTAAAAATGGCAAAAGACATGAACAGACATTTTTCTAAAGGAGACCTACAGATGGCCAATAGACATAAGAAGAGATGTTCAACATCACCAGGGAAGTGCAATCAAAACCACAATGAGATGTCATCTCACACCTGTCAGAATTGCTAAAATAGAAAACTCAAACAACTTTTGGGAAGAATGTGGAGGAAAAAGAACCCTAATGCACTATCAGTGAAAATGCAAACTAGTGCAGCCACTGTGGAAAACACTATGGAGGTTCCTCAAAAACTTAAAAATAGAACTACCTTATGATCCAAGAATCACACCACTTATGAACACACCAATTCAAAGGGATATAAGCACTCATGTTTATTGCACAATTATTTACAATAGCCAAACTTTAGAAGTAGCCCATGTGTCGATAAATAGTTGAATGGATAAAGAAGATGTGGTATGCACGTATATATACATATATGCTTTGTGTATGTATGTATACTTCATGTGTGTGTATAGATACACACACAGTGGAATGTTACTCAGCCATAAAAAAGAATGAAATCTTGCCATTTGCAACAATATGGATGGATGTAGAGATTATTATGCTAAGCAAAATATGCCAGTAAGAGAAGGAGAATACCATATGATTGCACTCATATGTAGAATTTAACAAAACAAATGAACAAAGGAAGAGGAAATAACCCCAAAACATAGACTCCTAACTATAGAGAATAAATAGAGGGTTACCAGAGGGGAGATAACAGGTAAAATAGATGATGAGGTTTAAGAATACTCTTATCCTGGGGGCGCCTGGGTGGCGCAGTCGGTTAAGCATCCGACTTCAGCCAGGTCACGATCTCGCGGTCCGGGAGTTCGAGCCCCGCGTCGGGCTCTGGGCTGATGGCTCGGAGCCTGGAGCCTGTTTCCGAATCTGTGTCTCCCTCTCTCTCTGCCCCTCCCCCGTTCATGCTCTGTCTCTCTCTGTCCCAAAAATAAATAATAAACGTTGAAAAAAAAATTAAAAAAAAAAAAAAAAGAATACTCTTATCCTGGAGGACCTGGGTGGCTCAGTTGGTTAAGAGTCCGACTCCAGCTCAGGTCATGATCTCATGGTTCATGAGTTGGAGCCCCGCATTGGGTTCTGTGTTGATAGCTCAGAGCTTGGAACTTGCTTTGAATTCTGTTTCCTTCTCTCTCTGCCCCTCCCCCACTCACATTCTGTCTCTCTGTCTCTCAAAAATAAACAAACATTTAAAAAATTAAAAAAAAAAGTACTCTTATCCTGATGAGCAGTCAGTAATATATGGAACTGTTGAATCACTATATTGTACACCTGAAACTAATATGAAACTGTATGTTAACTACACTAGACCTAAAAAAAAAAACTAAAAAAATTAAAATACTTAACCTTCTTATTAAGCAAATATAATTCTACACCAACTGCTCTGTCTTGTGTAGAACATTTCAGTTTCATTTGTCACAAATGAAGAACTCTTGGTTGCCTCTGCTTGCCTCTATGAACAGATCCCACCAGGTTCATAGCTGTAACCTTTAAACCATTTCATATTTCTCTTTCATTTCTAAGGCAAGGACATATTTACCCCATTTTTAATTTCACCTCTTTATTTTTTCCATATTTTCTACATTTTATATGTTTAGAAAAAATTGTTATATCCCCATCACATTTTGAGCACGAGGAAATGTTTTTAAAAATAGTTATACATGGGGCGCCTGGGTGGCGCAGTCGGTTAAGCGTCCGACTTCAGCCAGGTAACGATCTCGCGGTCCGTGAGTTCGAGCCCCGCGTCACGCTCTGGGCTGATGGCTCGGAGCCTGGAGCCTGTTTCCGATGCTGTGTCTCCCTCTCTCTCTGCCCCTCCCCCGTTCATGCTCTGTCTCTCTCTGTCCCAAAAATAAATAAAAAACGTTGAAAAAAAAATTAAAAAAAAATAGTTATACAATGCCTCTGTACTAAGGCTCTAGCCATTTTTACTAATGAAACTATCTCCAATGTCCTCACTTAATACATTGTTTTTCCTATCAAGATCAAACCTCTTTCATAAAAAAAAAAAAGCCACCTAAAATTCTGAGATTTCTCATGTCAGAAACTATCTTCCCCTCCTCTAAAATCTCCTACTTCTTTGTCACTTATGTGATACTTATTACATTATCAATTATATTACTTCTGTTTATGTAAATTACAGTGTAGTGTGGTAATATTTATGTTACCCAGAATCATTTGCTTCAAGTTATCCTGTGAGTCCTAGTTAAAGAATTATGCCTGGAAATGGCAGATCATTAAGTCTCTTTGGCAGTATGGAGAAAATACTCCTTCCATAATGGAAGCTACTGCATAAGACTTCCACTAGAGTAGGAAGAATCACACACAAGGAAAAGAAAACCCATTCCTTCCGGTCTGTTACTGTTGAAGAGAAAAAGAAAAAGTGTTGATCAACTTTAAGGCCTAATCTCTCCACCAAAAGAATTCTAAGTCCAAGAAAAGGAAATATAACATTAAATAGATGGTAAAGATTCCAGGAGGAAAAGAATCCTTGCTTTGCTCCCTCTCTGGTACTTTGGGAGGAAATCTCCACAATAGGCCTCCCTACACCCGCATGAGCAGCCCCAGCATAATTCAAGAGGATAGAACAGTATGTCCAGGCTTAGAAGGAGGGATAAGATACTGTTTACAAGTTTTACCTATCCTCCCTGTGGTGCTGATGGGGAACTGAGAGACAAGGAACATGCCATTAGTTCTAGACTAGGGAAAAGTGTGCAAGGTTACCCTGCAACCCAGATGAATGTTGTGTGAGTGACATGGGAATATCTCCAGACACAAGCAGGCCAGCCAATGAGGTGAGGAAAAAAAAAAAGTTTCCTCCAAAGATATTAACTTGTATCCACTAAAGGACCAGAAAACTCCCTTCCTTACAAAACAATGAAGTTATCTACATCAAAACTTTGGAGAAAGTTTTATTAGAAAAATTAGTTCTGCTTTTGAAAAATGATGGCCCCTCTGTCCTACTCTGTTTGCCTGTCTTAAATTTTATATCAGTAAATATATTATGCTTTTCCATGCCTTACTTAATCCACTAATCCAAAAATTCCTTGTGGATATGTAACTCATTTCAATATTACACATACAAGAATACTTAAAGATGCTCAGTAAATATTTTCCAAATGAACATTAGAAATTATTACCAACCTTCAATCTTTAACCTGTGCATTATATACTAATATCACACTCTAATTAGTAATAGAACCAAAGGAAATTTAACAACTACTGAACATGCCCTGTAGACTACTACTCCCATGTCATTTTCACATATTATTTCATTTTATCCTCACAAAAATCCAACAATGTACATACTATTGCTACTTAAATAAAACTGATTCCTTACTACAAGTAGGTGGGCTCAAAACAGTTTGACAAATAATTGCTTAATATTTCTAATGTCTTGGAGAGCAAATAACTAGTACAAACAGTGAAATATAGGCACATGTCTTCATACTGACGTGTCCTCTTACAATGATCACTTACAGTGATATGAAGTGTTGATGTAAATTTGAAGATACCTGCACTGCTATGTTTACTACAGCATTATTAAAATAGCCAAATTTTGGAAGCAACATAATGTCCATTGATAAATGAATGGATAAAGAAGATTCAGTGTGGTGCATGTACAATGGAATATTATTCAGCTATTAACACAGAAAGATATCTTGCCATTTGTGACAACATTGATGGATCTAGAGATTATTATGCTAAGTGAATTAAGTCATAGAAAGACAAAATACTTTATGATTTCACTTGTATGTACAATCTATAAAACAAAACAAACACAAACACAGAAACAGATAGAATCATTAATACAGAAAACCAACTGGTGGTTTCCAAAGGGTGGAGAATTGGGGGAATGGGTAAAATAGGTGAAGGTGATTAACACAAATTCCAGTTATAAAATAAATAAGTCACAGGGATGAAAAGGATAGCATAGGAAATATAGTCAATAATATGGTAATAGTGTTGTATGATGGCAAATAATAACTATACTTATCATGGTGAACAGAGAGTAATGCATAGTATCAAATCACTATATTGTATGCCTGAAACTAATATAACATTGTATGTCAATTATATTTTAATTTAAAATGCTACAAACAAAAAAGTGGTATATATGAATATTTTTCAACCATAAAAAAGGAAATCTTGTCGTTTAAAGCACCATGGATGGACCCAGAGTACATACTAAGTAAAATGAGTCAGACAGAGAAAGATAAACACTGTATCATCTCACCTGTATGTGGAATCTAAAAAAGCAGAACTCATGGAAGCAGTAGATTGATGGTTGCCAGGGACTGGACAGCAAGGAAACGAGGAGGTGTGTGTCTATGGGGACAAAGTCCCAGTTATAAAACTTACTTATAAGTTCTGCAGATCTAATGTACAGCATGGTAACTATAGTTAATAATACTGTATTATGTACTTTAAATTTGCTATAAGAATAAATCTTAAATTTTCTAACCACACTCAAAAAAGTTTATTTCAGGTGGCAGACATATTAACTAACCTATTGTGACAATTATTTCATAATATATACATATATCAAATCATCATGCTGTATAATTTAAGATTATACATGTTATATGTCAGCTATTTCTCAGTAAAGCTGGAAAAAAATGTTGATGTAGAGAATTTGTCATAGTGACTGGCATATTATAAGCAACCAAAATTGCCACATACATTTTAACATGTTCTTCACTCTCTATTTGTTTAATTTTGACTCTTCAAACTTAAGCCAGAGATGTCCTAGGCTCTCATCCCTTCCTGTGCACATTTCACCACTAGAATATCTGGATTTTAGGTAGCATCAAAGCCTAGTCTGGAATATAGTCACAAACCTCTTTCTTGCCACTTTCTGGCTCTATGGATGAATGGTATATCTAAGGAAAATTGGTGAGGAGGGAAGCCAAGGCTGAGTGAAATGATGAAAGACCTAGGGAAGGAAAGCTAATTTGCAGCTAATTTCTAAAATATTGGCTAGAGATTTGTTCAGCTTCATGGGGACAATAGAGGGATTCAGGCATCACCAAGTCATTCTTCAGGGAAGATTAGAGATTCTTTGGAGTGTTTTTTTTCTATATTGCTGAAAGAATAAAAACTAACTGAATGGGCCAGTATTTGTCTGTTGACATTTGGTTCACAAAGAGAAATGACATATAATCATAGCAATAATAATAATAATAATAATAATAAAACAAAGTTGTGGAAGGGAACCATCCACATCAGATACTAGTAGCAGAATGAGCAAGAGAACAGGCAAGTTTCCAACTTGCCTACCCACCACCTAATATTGTTATCCAGAGGAATATGGAAACTGTTAATATCAAGGACAGCCATGGAAGAAAAGGAAAGAAAAAAAAGGATAATGACCCACTGAAGCATGAGTGGCGCAAGGCAACACCTTTCATGGAGGCTTGCTGTGTGAGAATGTTCAATCCACTGAACATCTTTCCCTCTCCTACCATTTCTTCCCCTGCCTGCATACTCATCCATATTCCTTAAGGATCCTGAAAGTACTGTACTGGGTGAGTGTTCAAGGTCAGAATTGCACATAGAGTGGAAATCTACTTAGCATGGTCTTTCTGGGGTCCAGCTCGTCTCATACTCCAGAGCAAACTGGTCTGCTCTTTTTGTGCCCAAATTTCTCCTATATGAATTTTTTACTCTATTTTAGGAATTTTCCTATGATAACACTGTTGTCAAAGCTAACACAATCTGTGCATCTTTACCAGGAAACTTTCCACAGAGCCCTGGGAGGAACTTGAATGCATTTCCAGGCTGGGAGTAAAGAGCCAGCAGAGCATTGGAGAGACAGCTTTGATGACATTGTTTTTCATTTCACAGAGGACGACTCATGTTTCTCTCCTTAAATATACACTGCAAGTCACGAGAGATGGCAGCTGTCTAATTACACCTGATAAAGCCTCCTTAAAAATGAGGCTTGGGAAAACACATCATGTAGATTGTAGAGCTGCTCAATTTTACCTGGAACCCAGAGGGAGCTATGTACTGTTTGGGAGGGACAGAGTGAGGGACCTTGGGGAGACATGGCAAAATTACTGCCACCATCAAGTTGTTGGTGTGAAATAAAAGAACATGCACAATTCATATTTAATGCAAACAAGATAACTATACTTTATAAAACATGCAAAAGGATAACCTCATCTACCATTTTTTAAAAAGCCACTGATGAAGGCTTTGATAATATACCAAATCCCTTCTTAAATTAAAAAGATTTAATGGGAACGCTTTATTTTCTCCAACAGGCTTCTGCTGGCAGGAGAACCTGGGAAACTGAGAGAAGGATGTAATCATTATGTCTTAGGCTTTGGGACAGCTCAAATTGCCTCCTCCCATTTCTCCCTTCAATTCCACAGAGAGGTAATGTTCACATCAATTTTAGATAAAGGACCAAACAAACGTGTAGATGCACATGGTTCTTAATAAAAGTACCAAGGAATAAAGAAAACTTGGTCTCATAAATGTTCTCTTCTTTGTTGTTTTTTGTTTTACCCACTCTTATTTTATTGTTTCTATACTGTCCACCAACTCTGTGATAGCTTATGGCCCAACCTGCTGTTACTTCAATGATATAGTAAAAAAGTAGAACACAGAATCTCTTAATTGGTGTGCTGGAGAATCTTTACATAGTAAGAGACTCTTGCACACTGAAGTGGCTTCTCCATTTCTAATAAAAGAAAATGCAGAGCGTGGAGCTCTCAGCAACTCTAGCCTGGGAGAACTCACTCCTGAGGGATGCTGAGACTGGTGAGCTTAGCAGTTCAGAGCATCTCTCTGAGAAACAAAGAAGACCCATAAACAGTGATTTATAATCTTAGTCATGTATTTCCTTCATATTACTTATTTGTTGGCTAAATGGTAACCCATATGAAAGTAAATCCAAACCTAGTTGGAATCATACTTTGTGACAATGTTGGAGCCTGGATTAACTTCTTTGGTCTCCTCTAGCTCATCTAACTCTCAAGCTAAATGTCCTAATATACAGCTCAAACTTCATGTTCTAGAATGTTATACTTATCCCTCTCATCTTTAGTGGTTGCTATTTCTTCTAAATTCCAATAGTAGCTGTCATCTTTATCAGTTGATGTTATCACTCAATTTTGTTTTCTTCTTGTTGCCTGTACAGCTAGTTATTTCTTTAAGGCAAGGGTTGTTACTTTGATTTCTTGTAATTGCTCCCCAAATCTGATCTACAGATTGTTATCCTGCAATCATTATCCCACAAAAAGCAGCTCAGGAAAATTTTTTTCAAAGCTGAAATCCAAAGCTGAAGATGGACACTGTGCCAGTCCCTGTGGTGTTCTGTACAAAAGTCTTTAGGTAGAAGTTTTCTGGAGTGAGGACAAATAGTGACCTCCAGCCATGGGGTAGCATTGTACTATACAGCACCCGAAGATCCCAGGCTAGCCTTTTTCACACTGTGCTCCATAGAATTCTACTTTCATGGAATATAATTGGTAATACATACATAAAAGGTTTCTGAGATCAAATTAGTTTGGAAAAAGTGAGGTTAAACAAAGTTTAACAGTTATTTTACTGCAGAGCTTGGCAGAATGTTTAATAGGTAAAATGCATGATGAAATTCCAAGAGGGGAAAATTATAGGCAGAGTTCCCAAAAGTATTCCACTGGGGAGTACTTTTTAAAGGAACTTCATATGAAGCTAGAAATATAATCTGGAATACTCAACTCTAGATTCACATTGATCCTTAAAAAGATGATATGTCTAATGTTCAGAGTCCCGTTAACATTTATGGCATTCATTTACTAATTAGTATTCAAAGTTACTTACCAGTCATTGATATTTTGACATTTTAAAGTTTTTTGGATTTTTTTTTTTACAATTTTTGGAATCAGTTTGAAATGGAACTAGTTATGGACATATACTTAGCATTTTACCTAGAAGTTATATGAGCAAGTAATTCTGGTAGAGGGTTCACTGTACCATGGAAAGATCTTAGAGGTTATCTATATAAAACTCTGACCCCACCCCCCCCCCCACCATGAAAGTATAAAGTGTTCATGGTTTTCAACCTAGGTCAGTGTTTAAACATCAATGTTTTAGGCTATGTATAATAAAAATATTTTTAATATAAAAAGAACCCCTCACATCTCCATAACTTATTTAATTTTCCAAGGTTCATTTCATGCTAAGAATGTGCTAGAGCCTGCCTCTAATGCCTTTTTTATTGCTGCTTCTTATTTGTCTATACATGCCACTAACTTTGGCAATCCCAGTAGGAACTTCCCACCTCCTTTAAGAGAAGGTGACTGAGAGAATGATATACCTATTTAAAGACAAGTCAAAGGCTGCATTTTTTAAAGATTCTGAAAACATGAGAATTCAATAAAACTTATTCACACATAAGAAAAGAACAATCATAGAATTCACAGCTTAATAAGAAAGACTAGAATAGATGTAGGTAAGTATCCTTAAAATTTGCATGTGTAATTATAGAGCTATGCAGGACAGAGCAAGAGCATTTATGCAGGAGGTAGGGAAAGGAGAGGAAAAAGGGCAACTGAAGTCAGGGAAGGCTCCCTGGAGTAGGTGACACCTGAACTGAAAATGAATAGAAGTTACTGCAGCAAAGAATGAGAGAGGGAGACTTCCAGGTAGAGTGACAGTAGGTGGCACTGTGCTAGCAGTTTTCATTATATCAAGCTACTGCAAAGTATCAGTATCATTACGTAAGTAATATTACTTTTGTAATATTGTTCATAGTATAAATGCATCCTTTAAAATATATTTTGGTGACAGATTTTTTTAGTGTATCATACCCCTCCCTGAACAAAACTATAAGGTTTTATTAGTGCAGCTCATAACTTCTTTTCTTTTGAATCCCTCAGAGTATAGGCACAGGACTTGAGTATTTGAAGATGCCCAATAAAAACTAAAATTGCTCAAAATGAAGGTAACTAGTTAAGCATTGTGTGTCCCAAGAGCCAAATATAGGGACCTGAGCACTAGGGCCCTCATCTCCTTGTAACATTGGAAAGTTCACCTCCCTTTGCTGTGTGAACATAACCTGACTTGGACCTGCTCTAGATCACCAGATGCTATGGGAGTTGGCTTCCCAGTGTATGTGATTCCCAGCAACCTGGGAGAAAGAGTCATGCTAGCAGTATTTTCCTGGCACCAAGAGAAAAAAAAACAAACAAAGTGACCATTTCAATGAACATCCAAATGCAGGAAGTTTGGATAAAATGAAACCTTTGATCTGCAAAGCACTATTTCATATTCTTTCTCCAATCTTAAGAACACTTCAATCTTTCCATTACCAGGTTTCAATCCACTGGGTTGTATTTGCTTATTTATTTGTCTGCCTCTTACATTAGACTCTAAGCTCAGCAAAGGCAGGGAATGATTTGATCATGACTACCATCTACTCATCAGCATCATGCATGATACCTGACTCTTAATAGGCAAGAAATAATAAAAGTGTAAAAAAAACCCAAAATGCTAACAATGTGGCAGGCCTTTGATTAAGCAAGCCCATCGTAATTTACCTTCTCTCATACATAGAAAAGAAGTTATCCAAAGTCTGAGCAGTTACTAAAGAGCTACAGGATTAGACTCTCTTGGTACAAATTTAAGTACAAACAATGAGACCAAACAACAAAGACCTTTTAATCATCATATAGACAGCTCTAGAAACAAGGGAATGAGTTCACCAAATGGGAAATGAGGTCAATAGTTTTCATCATCCAAAGAAATATTTTTTCCATACTTAAATGAGGGTCAGCAAGGATTTAAACTTTTTTTTTTTTCCTTCTGGCTCATTTGTTAATTCTGAATGGCATTCATTGGCATGAACTTAAAAAGTTAATTACATCCTAATGCCTTGTCATAAACACTAAAATCACAGGCCAAACATGATCTTTTGAGGTCTGCCAGGTGCAATGTGTTTACTTTTTTATCATGGGATTTAATCTTATTATCTAAAATTGGGAAACTGAGATTGTGGTAGGGAGGGAAAGTCAATGATGCATACACAAGAATCAGCCAGAGGTAGAGTAGGGGTGCTGGGCCTGGCTATGGTTTATTCTAATGGATGAAAGAGCTGTTCATTTCTCATATGTCCCAGCCTCACAACTCCTCAGAGAGGACACTGATTGTATGTGCTGAAACACAGATACCTTAAGTTATATACCCTGGGAAGATGGTACTGAGAGCTACATGTAGGATGCTTTTAGGAAACTTCCTTACTACAATCACTCATGAAAGGGAGAGGAAAGAAGTGGGATTGGGCAGAAGGAAAAAAACAATCTACAATGCAAGATCACTGATAGCCTTGGCTGGCCCCCTGGAGAGTTGTGGAGCTCAAATGGCACTATAATGGTCCCCTGTTTGGATGAAGTGGCCAATGAAAGACGAAGTGACCAATGAATGATGAAGGACTTTTATGCTCATACACTGATCAGATATTGGATGTTGGACACCATCAGAAGGAATGAAAACCTTGGATAGGTTGGCTGTCTGCAGCTGAGGCATTCCCTGAGTGGTCTAAAAATTGATATAGATTTCCCGAAGGGCACACATATCCTCTTGCAAAACTTAAGGGAGAACCACGACCCCTTATAACTGGAGACAACTGGACATCCCTGGGGAAGTAGCAGTGCAGGTAAAGAGAGAATGCAGGTCCTCTGAGTGTACTTTGCAGACACTGGATCAAAAAGAGACAATCTGATTCAGGTTAGGGTAGGACTTGAAGAGGAATAATGGTAAAAATAGTATTTGTTATTTGCCTATATTAAAAATTTTTTATGTTTTATTTTATGTTTGAGAAAGAGAGAGAGAGCATGAGCAGGGGAGGGGCAGAGAGACTGAGACAGAATCTGAAGCAGGCTCCAGGCTCTGAGCTGTCAGCACAGAGCCTGACACAGGGCTCAAACTCACAAGCAGTAAGATCATGACCTGAGCAGAAGTCGGATGCTTAACCCACTAAGCCATCCAGGCACCCCAATTATTTGCCTATATTTTAAAACACATTTAGTATACTGTCACAACCACTGCTGCATTTCACCTTGATGTCAATACTGTGCAGTAGATAGGAAAGGGAACATCATCTCTAATACACAAATGAGGAAATTGGGTATAAGAAGGAAAAGTGGCTTTCCTGTGGTGATTTAGTGTATTTCAGAGCTGGAGTAACAGCCAAGACTTTCAGATTTAAAAGCCCATCAAGACTCCTACTCTCTTCTTAGTTTTAATATAATGAAATGACTCACTCAGAGATTCCCATCACAGCCAATGGTTTAGTACAGTTGGGTGCAGAGAGGTGCAATTCTTGGGGGAAGTGTCTTGTCTGCTGGCCCCTAAAATTCATATAGCTCAAATTTTCCAACTCTTCCTCTATTTCACTCCTCTAGACCACGGTCAATCTATTCTATCCCAACTGGTAATTTTATCATACACTGAAAGGATTTTTTTCATGTTTTTATTTTATTTTATTTTTATTTTTGAGACAGAGAGAGACAGAGCATGAGCAGGGGAGGGGCAGAGAGAGAGGGAGACACAGAATCTGAAGCAGGGTCCAGGCTCTGAGCTGTCAGCACAGAAGCTGATGTGAGGCTCGAACTCACAGGCTGCGAGATCATGACCTGAGCAGAAGTCAGATGCTTAACCGACTGAGCTACCCAGGCGCCCCAACACTGAAAGGATTTTTTAAGCAATTTCTAAATTTACAGCATCACTTCAAAACTGGTAGTTGAGATATGTGGATTCTGTGGCACGACTATGGGCAAAGTGCCTTCTATATTTGGAGTTTAGTTTTCTGATTCATAAAATAATTTGTTGGGCTAGATGATCTTCCAGATTGAAATGTGGTCTGTGAATGCAGAACTTGCTTGTTAGGCTCTAAAGCAACTCTGTGAGGTTGTGAATAATGCACCACAGGTAGTATGCATAACAGTTTCTTTTTTTTCATGCTGTGATCCTCTGGGTCCTAGCCTCATGTTGCTACTAAAATCAGAGCATCTCTTCTATTAATTCGAACAATTAGAAACTTGTACGCATACTTTAACTTTCCTTTTTATTGGTGCCTTCAATTTTCTTTCAAAAATGCAAAAAGCAAGTTGAAAGAGTGCATTATAGGAAGTTACTTGAAATGTTGGCTCCCTTGAGTATTCATAAATCTTCGTTCTTCAAGGTTGCCTGGGACCAGAGTAATCAGACTTAGGAACCTACTCATTTAGAATATAAATTATGGATGCTGCTTTAAGGAGAACTGCTGAGATCATCTAGCCAACAAATTATTTTATAAATAAGGAAACTGAGCTCCAAATTTAGGAAGTATGCACTTTGTGTAAGTCTTTATCCACTGAAAAAAAAATAACGTGAGGGCAATTTTGAAATCATGCCCCGAAAATTTAATTCACTTTTAATTACCATCCATGCAATAATTATGGAAGAGGGAAGTGATGACACTCATTATAAAGACTCTACTGTTTTGCTCTATATCTCTATATCCTCCAAGCAATTAGTTAGGTCCTTAGCTGGCCAGAGCATCTGAGAGGGAGAGAAACAAGTATATTACTTACCAAAAGCTCTGGGACTTTCCAAGCTATTGTGCCTTCATTTTCTTCCTCCAGGAGGCAGGAACTAGAAAAACCTAGACCAGTGCTGAAGCCCTGGATAAGAGGTCAGTCAACCAGTCTGTCCTCCTTGGGCACAGATGATAACAATAAAAAATGCTACCTTTCTGGAAGTGGAGACTAAAAGATGTATGCTTTTCTCTTCTTGGTAAGTTCGTCTATGACTTCAAACTTAGCATGTCCCCAGAAGTTCTTATCTTTTTAATTAAGCCCAGGAAGAGCCCAAGATGTTTGACTTCTTGTCCCTATATATAAGCAAATATACCAATACCCTTTCTTCCCATCTCCAACATTCAATTAGTCATCAAGAGAAGCTCTGAGAAGTTAATTTCCATTAAAATAATAATGAATCCAAAAAGTTCCATGTGTTACTCCTCCTCCAGTATTTGTTCCACAGTAGTAAAGAACCTAGGAGGCTAATTCTTTAAACCAAAGGTTTGGTTTCTAAAACTGGACTTTCATCACTGTGACAAAGCAGGGAAAAACATATTTTGCCTGGACGAGGTCCACAGTGATTCTGTAATTGTCCTGTCTAGGTGCAATTGCACCTACATCATCTGGGCATAAGGCCATGCCTCATGGAGAGTTTTTAGAAAATGCGATGTACTTTCCTAATTTCAGCTTTTTTTACTATTTTTTTTTATTAAAAACACAAAGTTCCTCTAGTCAACATTGATATAAATCTACAAAAAAAAGCTGTTAATTCAGTCATTATATGCAACCTGGCCAGCCTTTTTACCTTGAGATAATTTGTCTCTGCCTTGAAACCATGGGGTTCAGTGTTTTTCTTTTCACTTCCAGTTTCCCTGAAGATATTTATATGTGAAACAAACAAGAGCAAAAATATACTTGAGTTCTTATTTGCACAAAATACTTACAAAATTAGGGCAAAACCCAACAACAAGACATTCTCTGCCTCCCCCGCCTAACTGTCCATCAAGACACAAAACTTCGAGCTGAGCAATTGAGTCTTACATTTATATCTACATGACATTTAGGAAAATTGAAGACTGGAAGATACACATACAAGTAAAACCAGTGATTAGAGACAATGAGATTCAGTCTGAAGAAAAACAGTCATATTATTAAAGAGACACTGACAAGTCCTTCAGACCCCAAATATAGACTACACCAAAAAGCTAACAGTTTTAGAATTCATCACAAATGTAAGCGTGGGTTTCTTTTAACATCAATAAAAACATGTTTTCCCTGTAATTGTGCATTATGTCAGAAACATTTGGAACTCACATATTTGAAATATAATTTTAAAATTCTCCCAAGTATCATTTTTTTAGAGGCAGGAGAGGAGAGCCATAGAGAGCACAGATTTTGGAGGCAGACAAACGGTGAGACTTCAACTATCACTAGCTATAAGACGTTGGCATGTATTTAATTTCTCTGAGTCAAAGAATCTACTTCCTTGAACAGGGGGGCTCTTTATATTTACAACACATGGTTGTTGTGAGGATTAAATAAAGTATCTCATGCCATTGCCTAAATGATATATGTCCTCAATAAATACAAGCTACTATAATTATTATTGCTTCAATTAAATAGCTATTTTATGGTTATACTATGTTAAGAATTGAGCCAAAAAGAGTTTCAATTCTGGGAACTAGGGGTGCAGTGGAGGTTGACATAGGGTGGAAAAGTTTGAGAAATGCATAATGTCAGACATAGTTCTAAAATTAGGTAAATTCTATGGGCAGGCATGATAAACAAAGCTGTGATAAGCAAGAAAAGACACCCTAGAGAATTGACAACTCAAGGAGGAATGATTCCACTAAACTAGAGACAGTTCTTCAGGCTGCTCAGAAGAGCAACATGTCAGATACAGAAACAAGGAAACTTGAGTGGACACCTTGTCAGCAGGTGTACAGACCACAGAACATAGCTTTGTGATTTCTCAGGAGAACAGTGATTGACTAACTTGTGTGGATTCTGACAGACAAACAGGTTAGAAGTAAGACAACTGCATTGAATTGAAGAAGTCAATACATGCATAATTCAAGACAAGGCATAAAATAAACAAAATCAAGATTCATTTTATTTTAAAATATGTATAGAAGATAAGCATTGTGTAGGGGAATAAGGATTGTGAAATACATGTAAGAAAAGATTCATGGAGGCCTGAATATTCTATGAGATAATATCACTTAAATGAAGGTGACACTAGGTCCAAGATGGTGGTATAGCATGGCCCTGAACTCACCTCCTCCCATGGACACGTTGAATCTACACCTCCATATTAAGAAACCCTTCCTGAAGAAGAAATGAGGGCTTAACAAATTATACAGATAGCACATAAAGAATGGTAGGAGACATAGGGTAGGTCTATTTTTAATTTTCTGAGGAACCTCCACACTGCTTTCCAGAGCGGCTGCACCAATTTGCATTCCCACCAACAGTGCAAGAGGGTTCCCGTTTCTCCACATCCTCTCCAGCATCTATAGTCTCCTGATGATGCATAGGGGCACTTGTACCCCAATGTTCATAGCAGCACTCTCAACAATAGCCAAATTATGGAAAGAGCCTAAATGTCCATCAACTGATGAATGGATAAAGAAATTGTGGTATATATACACAATGGAATACTACGTAGCAATGAGAAAAAATGAAATATGGCCTTTTGTAGCAACGTGGATGGAACTGGAGAGTGTAATGCTAAGTGAAATAAGCCATACAGAGAAAGACAGATACCATATGGTTTCACTCTTATGTGGATCCTGAGAAACTTAACAGGAACCCATGGGGGAGGGGAAGGAAAAAAAAAAGAGGTTAGAGTGGGAGAGAGCCAAAGCATAAGAGACTGTTAAAAACTGAGAACAAACTGAGGGTTGATGGGGGGTGGGAGGGAGGGGAGGGTGGGTGATGGGTATTGAGGAGGGCACCTTTTGGGATGAGCCCTGGGTGTTGTATGGAAACCAATTTGTCAATAAATTTCATATATATATAAAAAAAAAAAAGAATGGTAGGAGAGATGGAGACACAGAAATGATAGAAAGCCCACCCCTGACATTAGCAATCCATAGTAGGAAGGGATATCATTGAGAGGTCCATGCAGATTCACCTATCATGGGACACATTGAGAAAAAAAGTGGCTTAAAAGCACTAGAGTATAAATAAAGGAAATTTATTTGCTAATCCTAGAGTTTCCACCAAATGGGTGGGGGAACTGTAGGAACTCTCTCCAGGTTCAGAGGAGCAGTGAGTACCATTTTCTATATTATTTTCAACCTTGATTACACAAATGATATAAGGGTATCAGGTACTCTAGCCTGCCTGCTAGGGTCAACCCAGTATCTCCTGGGCTGCTGGCCTATACCAGCTCTAGTCTTACCACCAAGGCATCCTGATGTGGTGTGCCCCAGGACATCCCAAGCCTGTGTTCAACCCAATCATTTTGCCAAGGCAGTCCCATTGTGGCACACTCTAGTGCTCGCTCCAGCTCTAGCCATCATGCCAAGGTGGCCCTGGTGAGGAACTCCCTGCAATATTCTCAACCCACTCCTGATACAGGCCAGCTGTCCTTCTAAGATGATCCTGGTGTAGCACACCCCAAGATTCCCACCCCCCCACACACACACCCATGCCCAATCCAGCTATTCTGCCAAGGCACATCTGGAACCACCCCAGGCCTGCACCCACTCCAGCCACTCAATCAAGGAAGCTCTAGCATAGAATTTCCTAGGAGTCTAAACAGCATCTGTTTCATCTCCAGCTACCCACCAAGGTGGCCTTGATGTGGCATGCCCCTAGACTCTTTAGGACACATCCAACCCAGCTCCAGCCAGCTGCCAAAGCCATTACACACAGTCTACACAAGGGATACTACTACAAAAGACCACTCCTTCAAGAGTGGTATAGGTAGCTGTCCCACTTAAACACAGAAATGTAAACAAAATGAGGAGACAGAGGAATATATTCCAAATGAAAGAACAAGCTAAAGTCCCAGGAAAAAACAAAACAACAGCAGCAACAACAAAACCAAATGAAACAAAGATAAGTAATTAACATGATACTGAGTTCGAAGTAATGGTCATAAGATACTCACCAAACTTGGTAAAAGAATGGAGGAACACAGAATTTCAACAAGAGTTCGAAAATATAATAAATAACCAATGAGAGCTGAAGAATACAATAATTGAAATGGAAAACATACTAGAGGTAATCAACAACAGAATATATGATACCGAAGAATGGATCAGCCATCTGGAAGACAGGACAGTGGGAATCATGGAATCAGAACAGCAAAAAGAAAAAATACTTTTAAAAATATGAGTATATTTTAAGGGACCTATATGGTAACATCAAGCACACTACCATTTGCAGTAAAAGGGTCTCAGAAGGAGAAGAAAGGGAGAGAGTGGCAGATAACTTATTTAAATAAATAATATCTGAAAACTTGCCTAACCTGTAGAAAGAAACAGACACTGAGGTCCAGATGCACAGTAAATTCCAAACAATCCCAAAGACATATTGTAAATAAAATGACAAAAGTTAAAGGTAAAGGTCCCTGCCTGGCTTAATCAGTAAAGCATGTGACTCTTGATTTCAGGATCATGAGTTCAAGCCCCATATCAGGTGTGGAGCCTACCTAATTAAAAACAAAAGTAAAAATTAAAATTAAAAAGTAATAATACATCATATGGTTATTGTGAGTCTGCATTAAAAAAAAAGTTAAGAAGAATCTCAAAGGCAGCAAGAGAAAAACAAATAGTCACATACAAGGGAAACTCCATAAGAATACCAGCTGATTTTACAGAGTGGCAGAATATATTTAAAGTGCTGAAATGGAAAAAATATTAATAAAGTAATAATTCTCTGCCTGGAAAGTTTATCATTCATAAATGAAGGCAAGATAAAGAGCTCCCCATATAAGCAAAAACTCAAGGAGCTCATAACCACTAAATTGACCTTATAAGAAATGTTGAAGGGCCTTCTTTAAGTGGAAAAGAAAATAGTGTAACTCGAAATAAGAAAACACATTAAAGAAAAAAAGTCACATGCTGGAGGTAAATATATAAAGGTATAGATCACAACTTAAAAATTTAGTATAAATGTTAAAAGGCAAAAATAATAACTATAACTAAGTCATTAAGGAATACATAAAATGAAAAGATAAAATATAACATCAAAAACAAAACATGGGGGGATGTGCTTTTAGAATACATTAGAACTTAAGCAATTATCACCTTAAAGTAGAATGGTCTATATCTACAGATATAGAAATACATCTGATCTGATATATATATATATATATATATATATATATGTCAATAAAATCAAGAAGATTGAAATTATATCAGGCATCCTTTCCAAACACAATGGTATGAAACTAGATCAATTTGGGGTGCCTGGGTGGCGCAGTCAGTTAAGCGTCCGACTTCAGCCAGGTCACGATCTCGCGGTCCGTGAGTTCGAGCCCCACGTCGGGCTCTGGGCTGATGGCTCGGAGCCTGGAGGCTGTTTCCGATTCTGTGTCTCCCTCTCTCTCTGCCCCTCCCCCGTTCATGCTCTGTCTCTCTCTGTCCCAAAAATAAATAAACGTTGAAACTAGATCAATTATAAGAAGAAAATTGGGAATACACACACACACAGATACTAAACAACATGTTACTAAACAATTTGTCAATGACGAAATCAATAAATACCTTAAGACAGATGAATATGGGAAAACAATGTTCCCAAATCTATGAGACACAGCAAAAGCAGTTCTAAGAGGGAAGTTCATAGCAATACAAGCCTACCTCAGAAAACAGAAAAAAATTCAAATAAGCATCTAACTTCACACCTAAAGGAACTAGAAAAAGAAGAACAAAGGACAAAATTAGTAGAAGAAATTAAGTAATAAAGATTAGAGTGAAAATAAATTGAGACTAAAAAAAAAAACAATAAAGAAGATCAATGAGACTAAAAGATAATTCTTTCAAAAGATAAACAAAATCAATAAATCTTTAACCAGACTTATCAAGAAAAAAAAGAGGAAGGACCTAAAAAAATCAGAAATGAAAGAAGAAAGTTAAAACTAATACCACAGAAATAAAAATAATCATGATTACATGCCAACAAATTGGACAACGTAGAAAAAAAATGGATAAATTCCTGCACACTAACTTTCTTCCAAGACTGAGTCAGGAATAAATAGAAAATCCCAATACACCAATTACTAGTAATTAAATGAATCAGAAATTAAAAAGCTCCCAACAAACAACAGTCCAGGACCAGACAGCTTAACTGGTAAATTCTACAAAACTTTCAAAGAAGAATTAATGCCTGTCTTTCTCAAACTTTTTCCAAATGTTGAGGTAGAGGGAAAGCTTCCAAATAAATTTTATGAGTCCAACATTATCCTGATACCAAAATCAGGCAAGGATAACACACACACACACACACACACACACACACACACAGAAATTTAGTAGTCAATATCCTTGATGAACATAAATGCAAAAATTCTCTAGAAAATATTAACAAAATGAACTCAACAATACATTAAAAGAATTGTACACCACAATTAAATGAGATTTATTCCAGGGATGCAAGAATGATTCAACATCTACAAATCAATCAATGTGACATACATACCACATTAACAAAACAAAGGATAAAATCATATGATCATCACAGTAGATGCAGAAAAAAAACATTTAAAAAATTCACAATCCATTTGTGATAAAAACTCTCAACAAGGGGGGTATAGAAAGAATGTACCTCAACATAATAAAGACCACATAAGACAAAGCCACAGTTAACATCATACTTAATAGTGAAAAGATGAAAACTTACTGGAGAGTGTAATGCTAAGTGAAATAAGCCATACAGAGAAGGACAGATACCATATGGTTTCACTCTTATGTGGATCCTGAGAAACTTAACAGGAACCCATGGGGGAGGGGAAGGAAAAAAAAAAAAAAAGAGGTTAGAGTGGGAGAGAGCCAAAGCATAAGAGACTGTTAAAAACTGAGAACAAACTGAGGGTTGATGGGGGGTGGGAGGGAGGGGAGGGTGGGTGATGGGTATTGAGGAGGGCACCTTTTGGGATGAGCCCTGGGTGTTGTATGGAAACCAATTTGTCAATAAATTTCATAAAAAAAAAAAAAAAAAAAAAAAAAAAAAAAATGAAAACTTTTCCCTTAAGATCAGGAACAAAACAATGATGCCCACTCTCACCACTTTCATTTAACATAGTATTAGAAATTCTAGCCACAGCAATTAGTCAGGAAAAAGAAATAAAAATCATCCAAATTGGAAAGGAAGAAGTAGAACTGTCACTATTTGCAGATGACCTGGTACTATATATAGGAAACCCTAAGTACTCCACCAAAAAACTATTAGAACTAATAAATGAATTCACTAAAGTTTCTGGGGAAAAAATTAGCATTTTTGGTTGTGTTTCTATACAATAATAGCTAGCTATCACAAAGAGAAATTAAGAAAAAATACCATTTACAATTGCATCAATCATAATATACCTAAGAATAAATTTAACAGAAAATATGAAAGACCTGTACCCTGGAAACCCTAAGATATTAATGAAAGAAATTAAAGACAACAAAAATAAATAAAAAGATAAACCATGCTCATGGATTTGAAGAATTAATATTGTTAACATATCCATACTACCAAAAGCAATCTACAGATTCAATGCAATCACCATCAAAATACCAATGGCATTTTTCATAGAACTAGAATAAACAATCCTAAATTTTGTTTGAAACCAGAGACCCTAAATAGCAATAGCAATCTTCAGAAAGAAGAACAAAGCTAGAGGTATCATATTCCCTGATTTCAAACTATACTATTAAATCATAGTAATCCAAAACAGTGTGGTACTGGCAAAAACAAAAAACAAAAAACAAAAAAACAGATACCTAGATCAGTGGAGTATAATAGGAGTTCAGAAATAACCCCACATACGTGTGGCAAATTAATCTTCAAAAAGGTGGCAAAACCATATGTGGGGAAGAGTTTCTTTAATACATGGTGATGGAAAAACTGAGCAGTGACATACAAAAGAATAAAACTGGACCACTGTATTATAGCATATACAAAAATGCATTAAAAATGGAGGAAAAACTGGAAATATAAAAAGTGAAACCATAAAAGTCCTAGAAAAAGCATAAGCAGTAAGTCTTTGACATCAGTCATAACAATATTTTTTTGTACCAGTTTCTTCAAGCAAGGGCAACAAAAGTTAAAATAAACAAATTGGATTACATCAAATTAAACAGCTTTTGCATGGCAAAGGAAACCATGAACAAAATGAAAAGGCAAACTACTGAATGGAAGAAGATATTTTTAAATCATCATCTGATAAGGAATTATATAATGAATTTGCACAACTGAATTTTTTTAAAAAGTGATTAAAAATAAAAATGGTTATTAAATAGACATTTTTTCAAATAAGACATATAATGGTTAATTCTGATATTAAAAGATGCTCACCATCACAATCATCAGGAAAATGCAAATCAAAACTACAGTAAGATGTCACTTCATTGGCCATTATCAAAAAGACAAAAAAAAAAATAACAACTATTGATAAGGAGAAAAGGGAACCTTTATACACTTTTGATGAAAATGTAAATTGGTTCAGCCACCATGGAAAACAGTATGGAGATTCATCAAAAAATTAAAAATAGAGCTACAATATGATCTTTCAATTCTACTTCTCGGTACTTACCTAAATAACAATTCAAAGATATATATGAACCTCTATATTCATTTCAGCATTATTTGCAATAGCCAAGATATGGAAGCAACCTAAGTGTCTATCAACAGATTAATGGATAAATAAGATGTGGTGCATATACACAATGGAATATTACTCAGCCATAAAGAATTAAATCTTGAGATTTGTGACAACATGGATGGACCTAAAGGGTATTATGCTAAGTGAAATAAGTCAGAGAAAGACAAATATCATATGATTTTCCTTATGTACAGAAACCTGAAATACTAATCAAATGAACAACAGCAACAAAAACCAGTAACAGGCCCATAAGTAAAAAAAACAAACTGGTGGTAATCCGAGGGGAGAGCTGTAGGAATATAGGCAAAATAGGTGAAAGGAATTAAGGGGAGAGAAGAGAGATGTGCGAAGATGGGGCAAAATAGGTGAAAGAAATTAAGAGATAAAAATGTCCAGTTATAAAATAAATGGGTCATTGAGATGAAAAGTACAGAGTACAAAATATAGTCGATAATATTGTAATAATTTTGTATGGTGACAGATGGTAGCTAGATTTATCATGGTGAGCATTCCATAATGTATATAAATATTGAATCACTATGATGTATGACTGAAAATAATAGGTTATTGTATGCTAACTATACTGCAATTTAAAAAAGTCATAAATGTGAGCAATATGTTGATGATGGTAACGACACTAATAAAGCACTCACTGGATGTCAAGCACTCCTTAGAGTTGTACATACTAACAATATTATGAATTTGGATGTATTATTAATCTTATATACAGATGAGTAAAAGGTGAGGTTCATAGAGATAAAATAACTTCTTGATATATATGAAAGTGATGAGAAGGAATTTCATGTATTTCATATACGAAAGTCATTGAGAGAAAAACATGAGCAAAGTCCAAGAAGAAGAAATGGGGTCATTTTCTCAATAAAGTTAGTGTCTTGGTGTGACTTGCACTTAAACAGAGGACAGTGGTGGAAGATGAGTCTGGATAGAAGGGTTATGGAGAGCCTTGAACTCCAAATTTAATGTAATTGGTAACAGGGTATCATTGAAGATATCAATGAAATGAAGTGATGAAATAAAGCTCCACTTTACGAAGTCTGATATGGCACACGAATATAGAATGCATTAGAGTGTGGGAAGAGAGCTATAAAGAGCTTAGAGGTTATTGAAAAAAACTGTTAAAGAAATAGTAATGTTTCCCAGTTACCCTTGAAAACTCTCCTAGCAGAAAATTGACTCGAAATAATGTGATTTTGTAGGTGGGTTCCTACAAGTGTAGAAACTCTGTGTTCCTGAAATTCTGGATATGCTGGAAATGCAAATCCAAGAAGGGAGGGAGATGAGAGCAAGCCTAAGGTCAGATAGTTCTCTCACTGGCTGAAAAACCTTCTCAGGTATAAATAGGGAAAAGTCTACCTCTATCTACTGCCAAGACTCTTTCTATACTGACTATGGACAGGAGTAGAGAAAGATAGAGAACTCAATGAACATTTTTTGAACCTTTACTCTTACTTCTGATTCCAACCTAACCAATCCTAAGGAAAGTCAACACTTCCTTTCATCTGGAGTTTTGCAATAAGGAGCTTCTAATCGCTATTAGCTGTCATGAGGAAGGAGGGAGAAGACTTGCAAGAGAGTAGGCTTAGGTACAAGAATGAGATAAATTATGAGAGTGATCAATGCATAGGAAGAAGATGTAAGGGAATGGTACCAGAACCATGATTCAGAAACTAGAGATGCAGACCTTCAAAGACAAGCCTATACCTCAATTTTACTAAAGTCTTCCTATTAGAGTTTTTAGATTAAAAGTCAGTCAGGAAATTCACATGAAGTTCATAGTACTTGCCTATTTGCCTGTTGTTAAGCTATGAATACACACTGAAATATGATGAGATACTACATAATAATAATGAAGAACCAGTGAGGCTAAATGTCTTGTTTCACAGACATTGATTCAGCCACGCAGCAAGATGAGTATATCAGACTTCTTGGTCTGAGTACAGGTTTCTTTCCATTGCTCCAACATAGTCATACAAAAGAGAAACATTCAAGGTGATGATGTATACACTAAAATTTGCTTGTACTCTCCAATTCTTTTGCCCCATTTCCTCTCGCCCATAATAGTTACAGAACTATGGTGCAGGACAAGGAGCAATTTCCTGAAGCCACAGCTGGCAGCTTTTCTATAACAGCCTGGTTCTCTTTCTTGTATTGTATTTTATACCTAAATGGTATACAATATACCTAAATGTTAAATTGACCAATTTAACTGTTAGGCTCATGAAAGTGTCTAGTTGGGAGAAAATAAAAGGATCATAGATATATTAAAGATAGGTATTAGGTAAAGATAAGTAAACCTAGAGCCAGAAACCTTGAGATAAAATCCAGTAATTGTGTGTCCATATGTAAGACATTTAATCTTCCTAGCTTTGATTTCCTCTTCTGCAAAATAAGAGAGAGATTAAACAAAAGACTAGTGAGCCCTTTCAAGATGGAACATTCCATGAGTCAAAACCTCTTAAAGAAATGACCAGTAAATTGAGGCTCCAAAGGCAGATGGCCCTGCTGGCAATGTCCAGAAGGTGACAACTCCTTGGTTACCCAATTACACCTTTCAAAGAAAAATAGGAAGTACCCAAATGCTTCCAATTATAATATTCACTGTGCTGGGGAAAGACAAAGTCAAATGTGTTAAAGGCCTAATGAGGTGTGTGGAAACAACCTCCCTCTGCAGTTTATGGCTTTTTCACACTTAGTTCTCACTGCTCAGTCAGCAGGCATTAAGGGAGAGCTGAGGAAAATGAGTAGCTGTTTTCCAGCCCATGATGATGACACAAAAGGAATCATATCAATGCCTTCATTTTATTTTTTCCCCACACAAACTTGACAGACGATTCTTAAATATTGTTTTGCTTTTGACATAAACATCCTAATAGATTCCAGATATGTTATAAATAGAGTCTGATCCATTTTGTAGAAGAGTTAACTATTTAGTGAAGTTCAGGGAAACATGAATTAAACCATACGGAATTGTCATATTTCTTTCATCAGGCTGGGATTATACACATCAAAATGTGGCTGGGCCAATGTAGCACATTGGACTTTGCTCTGGCATATCTATCATGAGGGGCACATCTGCCATGAAAGGCCTACTTTGGTTCTGACACTCCCATGGTTAAAATGTTTATTTGTAAAAATATGCAAATTAATCTGTTTACAAAACTCGATAGGATTATGATACTCAATTTTGATGAAATACTACAAATTGTAAGTTTGGTTACTATATATGATCATAATGTTACTCATTTTTAAAACTTTTTTTTTTATTTTAGAGAAAGAGAGTGCAAGCAGGGAAGAGGGGCAGAGGGAAACAGAGAGAATCCCAAGCAGGATCCACGCTCAGCACGGAGCCCCACTTGGAGCTCGATACCACAATCCTAGGATCATGACCTGAGCCAAAATCAAGAGTCAGATGCTCAAACGACTGAGCTACCCAGGCACCCCCATAATGTTATTCTTAAATACATATTTCAGAATAGTGTTTTTTAAACTTCTGTGATATTAAAATCTTAAGCAGGTAAAAATTTAAAAATCTTAAACTGGTAAAAAAATTACAAAATTAAAAAATCTTAACCTGGTAAAAATCAATTACAGATTGAAGTTTATAATTTTTTTTCTTAAAGCTTTCTCTACAGACACAGATGCCACAATCTTCCTCAGTAGCTTGATACTTTGTTTCACGATATTTCTCTTTATAGTTTCTTGAATTTATTCTTTCTGCAAATTCACCCCCCTTCATTCTTCCTTTAGTGGAGTATTTTAATCTACTTAATTAGATACTTAATAATTTTGTTATAAATCTAAAAGACAAAATTAATTACATATTTTAATTGACAGGTATTTTGGTAGATTTTATTGTTTTTTTAATAAATTCTGATGGAATGTTTTAATTATCATTTTGTATATTTAGATTTGTAAGTCACATATGACCTCCAAATGAGCACAGATATCTTGGCCACATGGTTTGAAAAGTCAATCTATAAAAGAGAGTTTATCATACTCTTCAATTGTATTTCAAAAAAAGTATTAAAATAACTAAATATGGTAGGAAATTATTTTTATGCAAAGAAATACACATAGCTTCAAATTTAAAGTTATCACAACATAATTAAAATCCTTTCTCATTTAAATTTTAAATATTTATGATCACTAATCTAACTTTGGTTTTAATTCTCAGAATCTAAACAGCCCAGGAGTTTTTAATATGAGGTATACAGTTATTATATATATGTATGTATGTATATAGTTATATATTTATAATGTTAATATACCCACAGTGATAGCATTTTCATAATTTGCCATTATTAGTGACTGTGAGCTTCAATGACAATATTATTCAATGCTAAAATAGTATTTCAAATTATTCCACTTCCTTAGAACTCTGAAAGGGCAGTACCAAATCATCAATTTAGAACATTTCACTTCATGCTATTTTTTCAAGGAATATTATTGTTATTGTGATGTTATTTGCCTTGGACTAGATGTAGATGATGTGGATCAACTATAAACCTTAATACATGTTCCTTGGGGTGCCTGGGTGGTTCAGTCTGTTAAGCTTCCGACTTTAGCTCAGGTCATTATCTCACGTTTGTGGGTTTGAGACCCACATCCGGCTCTGTGCCAGTCACAGGTCAGAGCCTGGAGCCTGCTTTGGATTCTCTCTCTCTCTCTGCCCCTCCCCCGCTCGTGCTCTGCCTCTCTCAAAAATAAAAGGAACATTTAAAAAAATATATGTTCTTTAAGACTTCTTTATTTCCTACTATAGTGTTCAAACCTCTTTATTTTATTAAGTGGTGACAGACTTCTGTAATGAATCTAGAAGCCATTAAGCCTTCAAGTCATTTGATGTTATAAGAAACTGAATTTAAAGTTGTTCACACTTTCACACTGAGATCAATACCATCTTGTGACCAAAATATAAAAGAATCATAATTTGCTCTCTTTTTCTCTATTCACCCCTTTTTCTGCTGTACCATGAAACTCTATTCCAATACATCACTTAAAGCAATCAATGAAAATGGATTGAAATTGGTATGCCAGATAAAATCTATTTGCATTCCTGGGAATATGTACTCTTTAAGGTACCTCACTGAGTTCATGAGATGTTGCAGAACAGGAAATAGTCTGGAAATTTCTCCTGAAACTCGGGAAAGAATTCCTGGAGGATGACTTTCAATTAGTTAAAAACAAAATCCAGAAACAGATAATCTGACAGTCACTTTTTTTTTTCATTTGAGGCCAAGAGATATTATACCCTCATCAATCCTACTTGTCATCAGGTGATCACCTGTACAGTATTGTTGAAAAGGTTCCAGGAGGCCCCAAGTAAAAAATAATCCTCCCCCACTTTCATGAACATAAAATTCCCTTTTGGGAGCTTTATCAGTTAGATATTTAAACACAAAGTCTGCTGGAGAGAAATGAAACTATTATTATTGGACCATCATGAAATAATGGACCTTATGATGCCTTATAATTTGGAAACTCTGTAATTGTATTATCAGACCTCAGTAGAAACAAAAGTGTCTGAGAACAAGTTTTGATTGTGAATAGACTGGTTCTAGGTTCCCAAAATACACAGTATGGAACAAGGTTGAAAGAATATGAAAACAAAAGGATCAGTATCCAAAACAGCTTTATCAACTTTACATTTATTCTTTTTTTTAATTTTTTTTTCAACGTTTTTTATTTATTTTTGGGACAGAGAGAGACAGAGCATGAAAGGGGGAGGGGCAGAGAGAGAGGGAGACACAGAATCGGAAGCAGGCTCCAGGCTCTGGGCCATCAGCCCAGAGCCCGATGTGGGGCTCGAACCCATGGACCGTGAGATCATGACCTGGCTGAAGTCGGACGCCCAACCGACTGCGCCACCCAGGCGCCCCTCAACTTTACATTTAAAGGCCAGCTCTTCTCCAATGCACTGAATAGTTCAAGTACCAGAAATTCCACAAATAAGACCATAGCATATTAAGAAAAAAATAAGAAGAAATTTAGCCCCCACGGTTTGGTGTTGATTCCAAAAAGATTTGTTTAAAGACAAACACATTTTCAAACTCAAGATTAATTTTTAAAATGTCAGGGAAAAAAAGGTTTAAATAATTACCATAGTCAGTTTTGGAGATCACAGATTTCACACCAAATGAATAAGGGAAACATAAAGACAAACCAGAAATTTAAAATCCCTCAAGCTTATTCCCACAGAATAAGGTGTTACTCCTTACCCTTATCACCAGGGTTGTTTCTGACCTCAATTTAATTTAGCAGTGAGGATGATTCTCCTGATCCCTGAAGAATTACCCTGAACTCTACCAGACCTCATTGTCTTCCCTTAAATCAGCTTTATTTCCACTGGCACATTAGACATCCATCAACTGTGAATTTGAGCTATTCCCTGCTTCTTCAGAGATGGAATTCTGATCTCTCCCCTACCCCCACCTCATCCCTGACCAACCAATTGAGAACAGGGCAATTACATGACATTTACCACTTCAAAAAATTATTCCAAGTATTTTCGGTTTGTTTCTCTCTCTTCCAAATATCCATTACTTTATATTTATTTTCTGGAACATAGCAGTGGGTTATTTATTAAGCATGGCATGGTGACTAGTGCTATAATCTGCTTTAGTGACTACTGCAGAATTCTTCTGCAGTAATTTTTAAAAGTCTGGACAAATAAGATGAAGAGAAATGCCCAGAGCAGGTGGGTGCTTAACAGTGACTTATTACTCTACTGATACAGAGTCTATGGGCACCTCAATGGACAAGGTGATTTCATCTCTGAGTGAGATTATTATGAAATCGCTATCATTCTGTCATGAATAATTGATCACCACACTGTTAAAAAAAATACAACAGATGTGATAAAGAATGCAACAAATGTGACAAAGAGGGAGCTTATAGTTTATTATTTTACTGCCTATTATTTCATCATTTGTGAAGATGCCATAGGCACAAGCACCCATTCACTGCATGAGTGTGTAAACTGCATGACAAGTAAAAGATTATAATTAAGTGATTTAACCCTGACTATGCAATAGCCCCTTTGGGTTTTGTGGAAAAGCCTGTTTGTAACAGAATGTACAGACGAGTGATGGCTCTTGCTGGAACTGTGCAGTTTCTTTTTAGTCCTTCTCCCCTTCCATCCCAGCTTTCTTCTCACAACTGATGTCCTGTGTGACCAAAGAGTCCATTTGCCTGTGCAATCATCAGTCTGGCTCAAGGCCCAAACTGTAGGAATTCCACGCAGCCAGCCATCCCCCAACTCCTCCTGCCAAATGAGGCTGCTCATTCAAAATTTACCCTTCTTTCTTTGCATCAATCAAAACTTTAAACTCTCTCCCTGTCCTGTTGTGTTAGTTCTCAGAAGGAAAATAATCTGATTAGAATAAACTAAATTAAATCCAGTATCATAATCTCTGGTAAATTTCTACTCACCTGGCTAACTGAAAACAACATTTTTTCTACAAAATGAACATGAAATGTGACAAAAAGTCTCAAGTTTCATTAGTATACCTAATCTACTATCTCTGATGTCTCCTAAAAATCATACCATCCGTCAGAACAAACAAGGTTATTCCTGGGGAATTGAAGATCTAGATAAGAATCTTTAAAGATATATAATCCTGGATAGAGTTTTTATTTATTTCTCCAAATAAACATAGAAAAATAGATAAAATATGAAAAAGATGAAAATATAATATTAAATGATTTTTCCCCTAAAGGGTTCTTTGCAAAGGGTGGAAATTTTCTCAAAAGATTGAACGAGAAAAAAAAAAAGATTGAAGGAGAAAACATTTAGGAAAAGTCTCCCCAAATTTTTGAATATGTGACTCAACAGGAAGTAGGAAGAAATTTTTCTCTGGATAAAATTCTTAAAAATAGCATGTACAGAAAAGAAAATAAACAAATGAAGTAGAGTAAGAGGGGGTGAAGCAAAGAGGAGGAGAAAGAAAAGGAGAACAGGAACATTGTCATGAATTGTCTGAGAAGGCATAACCTGCCTAAATGGGCCAAATCCATCCATAAAATAGACAATATATAGGAACATTCTAAATCCCAGTTATGAAGAAAAAATAAATAAATAAATAAATAAATAAATAAATAAATAAATCCATCCATCCATTCATCCCAGTTATGAGAATTGGGTCCATTTTCTAGACTTGACATGTTATAGCTTCCATAGTATTCAATAGTCATTCAGCCAATCTCAATGTGATGCCTACAACATGCCAACCATTGTTTTAGGTACTTCATCTGCAGCAATAAAGAAAAAATAAGACAGAAATCCTTGTCCTCAGATAGGGTGTATGCTAGTAGGAGAGACAAATAATAACTAAGATAAAAAAGGTATTTCCCAGTAAGTCATTAAACAAATAAACAAGTCCCAGAGGAGAAATCCAGTACTCATAACTGCTATAATATATTATCTAAAATGCTCATTTCCCAACCAAAAATTACAAAATATGCAAAAAAAAGTGGAAACAATAGCCCATACACTGGAAAAAGCACACAATAGAAACTATGAGAGTGATAAGATATTTGATTCAACAGGAAAAAAACAAAACACTTCAAAGTAGTCATTATACATACATTCATGGAACTAAAGAAAATTATGGTAAAAAAAAAAAATAAAGGAAGGTATGAAGACAATGTCATACCAAATAAAGAATGTTGATGAAGAGACAGAAACTATAAAAAGAACCAAATGGTAATTATACAGTTGAAAAGTATAAAAAACTAGAGGTACTTAACAGTACGCTTGAACTGACATAAAAAAGAATGAGCAAACTTGAAGATAGACTAGTTAATCCAAATAACAGAAAGAAAAAGAGTGAAGAAAAATTAACAGTGTCAGAGAAATGCTGAACACCAAGAAATACAACAAAATACACATATTGGGAGTACAAGAAGGAGAGGGGGAGAAAAGACAGAATGAGCACTGAATAAAATAATAGTCAAAAGTTCTCAAATTTGTAAGGTAAGCACCAACCTCATCTGGTAAACTCAATCAACTCCAAGTAGGATAAATACCAAGTAGGACATACATAAACAGACCTATCATCATAAATACTCTGAAAGCCAAAGGCAAGGAGAAAATCTTGAAAGTAGTGAGACAAAAATGACTTATCACTCATAAATGAACTCCAGTGAGATTAGCAGCTGACTTCTCATCAAAAGCAAAACAAAAACTAGAAGGCAGTGGGATAACACATTCAAAGTGGTACACAACACCAACAACAACTACAACAAAAACATGAATCCTATACATGTTTTAACTGTTAATATACATGTATTAACTGAGAAATACATGTATATGTCTGTATTGTGTGTGTGTATATATATATATGTGTATGTGTGTGTGTATATATATATATGTGTATGTGTGTGTGTATATATATATATATATATATATTCTGATTAAGTTCTATCTTTATGAGGAGAGAGAGATTTATAGTAAGAACTGGCTTTAAAAAAAAAAGAAATGACTCATATGATTATGGACACCAGAAAGTCCCAAGATCTGAAGAGTGAGTGAGCAAGCTGGAGGCCCAGCAGAGCTAATGGTTTAGTTCCAGTCCAAGTGAGCAGTTGACATAGTTTCAGTCCAAATGCTTGCAGGCTAGTGCCCTTGGAAGATTTGATGTTCCAGTGTAGGTTGAAGGCAAGAAAACAAAACAAAACAAAAAACAAAAAAAAAAAAAACATTCAATTCAAAGTCTGTCAGGGAGGAAGAATTCTCTCTTACTTAGTGAAGTGTCGGCCTTTTTGTTCTGTTCAGGCCTTCAAATGATAAAATGAGGCCCACCTACATTGGAGAGGACAATCTGTTTTACGCAGTTTGCCAACTTAAATGTTAATTTCATTCAGTAACACCCTCACAGAAACAATCGTAATAATGTTTGACCAAATATCTGAGCATCCCATGGTCCAGGAAAGTTGACACATAAAATTAACCATCATGACACAGAATAAAATGATTTAATTAGTAATTACAAAACTACCTACTAAGAAATGCTCAGGTCCAGACATCTTTGCTGGTGAATTGTAACAAGTAAAGAAGAATTAATACCAATTCTTCCCAAATTCTTCCAAAAAATAGAAGGAACACTTCCCAAACCATTCTAAAGCTAGTAATAAACTGATACCAAAATAAGACCACATTCCATATAATTCACTTATCTGAAATGTCCAGAATAGGAAAATAAAGAAAGTAGATTAGTGATTGCTTTGAACAAGGAGGCTGGGGAGATAATAGCTATAGGGTACAGAGTTTATTTTTGTAATGATGTTCTAAAATGGATGCTCTAAAATTGACTGTCCTGATGGTTGCACATATTTGTAAATATAATAAAAAACATTGAATTATACACTTTAAAAAGGTGAACTGTATATAGTATGAATTATTATTCAATAAAGCTGCTAAAAGAGAGAGAGAGAGAGAGAGAGAGATGCGGGATTGATGCTCTTGTTAGAAGCATGAAAGGACACCCATGGAAATGGGAAGGAAGGCAGAGACTAGAGATGTGCACATGTGATGGCAGAAGCTTGTGAACCAGATCCCAGAAGCTCCCTGCGGTGTGCTGCTGATGCTACCATGCTGCTGGCGTGGAGCTCTTTTTTCTCCAAGATAGGTTTTGGACATGCCTTCCCCAAGGCCTCTGAATATCTGATACCAGAACTTCGTTACACTATATACGCTACATGTTAAAAAGAATCCCCTGCTCAGCCTCAAGACCTGACTGTATATTAATATTGTCTCACCAGGCCTCTTGGCTGAAAGAAGTCAATTAGAAATGGATGAAGTATCATGTGCTCTCTTCCAGCATAATATGCCCCCCTCTATAAATATTGAGAACTATTCAGAGCTTACCTGCATTATAATCTAGTCTACTGCTTACCTGGAGAAATGCCCCTATTGCCTCCATCTCTCTGTTTTCTCAAATGAAAAATGAAAATAATGATAGGGTCCACTTCATGGGTTTCTGTAAAGATTTAATTAAATAATATATATAAAGCACTTTAAAAAGTGCATGGTCTTTGAAAGTGCAGAAAGAAAACCTTTGCTATTATTATTCTAATAACAGCAGTTAACAAGTGATGAATAATCAGTTGTTATCTGGTGGTGTGAGGCAGATCTCTGAATACGAAGTTCAGCTTAACTGTGTTATTATTTAATCATGTGTCATAATAATTTTACACTATGGCATAAAGCATTTGAATGATCCTGGATTGAATATGCAGATGCTACATAACTAGAATATATACTTAATATATTACATGATATCTTCAAGGTTCAACTGGCTCTCAACAGCATAGCTAACATAAAACAAAATGGTTTAAATTTAAGACAATTAGATGATATTTTTAAGTGCAACCATATGATGGAAACTTGGCAACAACATGCAATAGTAGAAAAGCTGGCAGGTGTATAGCTATGAATTCTGTCTTTCCTGGTTACAAGCTGTGAAATATGGGCAATTTAATTTATTCAGTTTCTTCACCTGTAAAGTAGGTGTAGCCAGAAGCAAAATACCTCAGTCTCTGAGGGTTGCTTACACAGAATGTTGCTTCCCTTTTCCTAACAGAAAATAATAATAGTAATAATAATTATTGCTATAGCTATACCTGTCATGAATATATTCAGCTGCAAGTAACAGAAAACCCCACTAACATGGCTGAAACATGTAAGGCATAAGATTATCTGTTTTACTGAATAAAAATTCCAGGATCGGGCCCCCAAGGATGTGTGTCTTAATCATACCTTTAAATACA
This sequence comes from Lynx canadensis, assembly GCF_007474595.2. Taxonomy (NCBI): domain Eukaryota; kingdom Metazoa; phylum Chordata; class Mammalia; order Carnivora; family Felidae; genus Lynx; species Lynx canadensis. Next base: position 29,653,342 of record NC_044314.2, on the reverse strand, counting down.
TGGCACCTTATGTTTTCCCAGCTCCTAACCCTAGCATATGGTTTTTGTTCATTAGACTACAGGATACATGCAGCACCTCCAGCATCACATTTCCATCCCAGGCAGGAAGAAGGGGAAGGAAATGGGAGGACCATTGAAGTCAAGGCTGTCCATTTTAAAGACCATGCTCAAGAACCCAGTGGCTTTCCCTTATAGTGCACTAGGGAAAACTCAACAGGCTACTGCTAGCTGTAAGATGTCTGGCGTATAAGTGGCAGCTGAGAAAGAGCTGATGAATCAACTAACCAAAAATGGTGCTTCAATATTAATCAGTTTTAAGCTCATATACATTATTAAGCTCATATACATTAATTCGTTTAGTCCTCACAGTGAAACTGAGGCACAGGTTAAGTTATTGTCAAAGGCCACCTTCAGTACTACAGCTATTAGGTATAGTGCCTAGTTCAAAATAAAAAAAAAATATTGTCCCCTCACTTAATTTCTAAAAGGTGCACTTCCCTCTTTGCTGACCCAGTCTTTTTTTCTTTGTTTAATGTTTATTTTTGAAGGAGAGCTAGAGACTGAATAGGGGAGGGGCAGAGAGAGAGGGAGACATAGAATCTGAAGCTCTTTGCTGACCCAGTCTTAAATCAAGGTTCATGTCTCAGTGATTAGAATTCAGCCTGTATACCTATTCACATTTGCATCCTTGGCTTGGGAGTTTATGTGCAGAACATAGTCCTAACAACTGTACTTAGGAGCTTAGTTCACACTGGGCCAGTGGAGCCAAAATTTATTTGAGAGTTTGAATACCTGAACCACTCTCCTCACTAACATATTTCAGCTGCCATTCTAAGTTTATAAATGAAGACAGCAGTGGAGCATACTTCCTGGCAATATTATCTGGCCCAAGGAGCAGGAAAATTTGTTTCAGAACTTCTGCTACATCCTATTATTGTTTACAATATATAGTGATTGCATCACAGCCATAATTTTTAGTACAGGTTCACAGGAGGCAAATTCTGGAAGTCAAAGGCTGAGCAACAGTTAGGATTGAAACCTATCTACATAATAATGTAAAGCAGCCAACAGTATCTTTGTGAGCATAAGGGATAGTTGACAAATATAATTGTATATATTTAAATTATACAACATGATGATTTGATACATATGTATATTATAGAATGACTACCAAAATCAAGATAATTAACACACTTATCACCTCAGTTAAAATAGGTAACTGTGTGTGGTGAGCATGCTTCATTTGCTCTCAACAACTTTCTAGTATATAATACTGTATTATTAACTCTAGTTACCATGCTGTACCTCAGAGCCTCAGAACTTATTCATTTTATAACTGAAAATGTGTGCCCTTTGACCTACACCTCCCCATTTCTCTCTCCCCCTAGCCCCTGGTAATGACCATTGTCTTCTCTGTTTCTATGAAATTAGGGTTTTGTGTGTGTGTGTGTGTGTGTGTGTGTGTGTGTGTGTTGTTTAGAGTCCACATAAATGACATCATACAGTTTTTGTCTTTCTCTTTCTAGTTTATTTCTGTTACTATTAATGCCCTCGAGATTCATTCTTCTTGTCACACATGGCAGGATTTCCTTTTTTTATGGTTAAACAATATACCATTATATCTATCTATCTGTCTCACATTTTCTTTATCCATTCATCAATTGAAGGACATTTACATTATATACATATCTTGGCTATTGTGAATAATGATGCAATAAACACGACTGTACAGATATTTCTTGTAGATACTGATTTAAATTCCTTTAGGTATATAACCTGGAGTAGGATTGCTGGACCATATGGTAGTTCAATTTTTAATTTTTAAGAGGTTATTTATTTTCAGAGGTGGGAGAGAAAATGAGTGAGTGGGGGAGGGGAAGAGAGAGAGAGAGAAAGAGAGAGAATCTCAAATCTCTGAGCTGACAGCACAGAGCCTGACTCAGGGCTTGATCTCACAAACCATCAGATTGTGACCTAGTCCAAAATGAAGAGTCAGACACTTAACCAACTGAGTCACCCAGGCAACCCAATTTTTAACTTTTTGAAGAATTTCCATACTGTTTTCCATAATGGCTACACCATTTTATATTCTCAGTAGTCTCCACATCCACATTCTTGCTGACACTTGCTACTCTTGTATTTTTGACAATAGCCATCCTGAGAGGTATGAGGTGATAACTCATTGTGGCTTTTTCATTTCCCTGATGATTAGTAATACTTAAAACCTTTTTATATAACTATTGGCTATTTGTATGTCTTCTTTGGAAAAACATCTATTCAGGTCCTTCACCCATTTTTATGGGATTATGTTTTGTTTTGATACTGAGTTATATGAGTTCTTTATATATTTTGGATTATATTATCACATATATGGTTTGCAAATATTTTCTCCCATTTTGTAGGTTACCTTTCCAATTTATTTTCTTTGCTGTGCAAAAGCTCTTTGGTTCATTTAGTTCCATTTATTTATTGTAGAATAGAGAGCCCAGACGTAAACCTATGCATACACCATCAACTAATGTTTTCAAGCATACCAAGAATATGCAATGAGAAGAAAGTTTATTCAATAAATGTTGGGAAATCTGGATATCCACATGCAAAGGAATGAAATTTGACCCTTATCTTATACCTCTTACGAAAATTAACTTGAAATGGATCAAAGACTTAAAGGTAAGACCCAAAACCATAAAAGTCCTAGAAGAAAACCTAGGCAAAAGATCTTTGACATTAGTTTTAGCACAATTTCTTAGATGATACATCAAAAGAATAGGCAACAAAAACTAAAAAACGTTACTGCCTTGGAAGCTACAAGGGAAATCTCCAAGGAGAGTAGTTTCCAAGCCTTCTAAGGTCTGCACGAATACACATTAGAGCTCTGTTCAAGAGTGTGGCTTATTAGACAATTGCATAAATGGGTCTGAACTCCATATCTAAGCCAATATGGAACAGAAGAGAAAAATCACAGGAACAAAGCTATGGTGGGGTAGAGGGAATGATTTTTCAGTAGACTCAATACCTGGAGCCAGAAATGAAAAGAAAACCATAAGCTTCCCACAGGCTTGTAACAAATTTTGAGGAAGGTAGAACCTCCTGCAGAATCTGAAATGGGGGGATTAATCCATTATATAAGTGCCTAAATGCATTTCAAATAAAGGATGACATGGCTGACACCTGGCTGACCTAGATATAACAACGATGCCTATTTTTAAGATTACCTTAAGCATCAACCTATAAAATAAGTAAAGTGCTTTATAAACAGCAAATTGCTATATAGGTGTTAATTACTATTGCTGCTTTCATTGTTCTCTTCATTGTTGTTATTTTGCAAGCATTTAGCTCAGGGCCTTGCATATTGTAAGTTCTTGCATTTTATAAATACAATTATTGACTGGCTGGATTAAAAAGAAAAACTGACCTATCTATTTTCTCTAGCCTGCTTTACCCCAAATTCTAGCCCCAAGGGGAGAAACAAAAATTGACAGTACAGGAGATTCCCAAGAGATGAAGCTTGCTGAAGGGACAGACAGTAGACCACACAAAAGGAGGACTGTTGAGCTGCTTGAAGGGGCTTACTCCGGCTGTTTACAAGAAGAGCACACATCCTGATTGTAATAAGTGAGCTTGGAGGGCTAGACAGGCTCTTTAATCTCAGAAATGACACTGTGAACTCCAGTTCACCTGCTCGATTTATTTACATTGCTTTTGCCCGCTAACAAATCCAACTCTCCATCAGATTAATCAACATTTATCAGCCAGCGGCGGGAGCATCATTTCATAACGTAAGTAAAATAGAGAGGGAGTGAAATGGAATAGAGAGAGAATAAAACTCCCATTACTCTGTGGCTATTTTATTCTCTATGTATTTTATTCACATAATGAATGATGTACTTCTGGCTTTAACAGCATAGCAACCCAGGGTTCTGTTTGTTTAATGTTTTCCCGCCAGGGACTGTGCAATTCAATAGCATATGCACAGCAGGATAAAGGAGGAGGATGGTCAAGTCTGAGTTTTGAGGTTTAAGATTGCTCAAATATACCAAAGGTGGGTTAACACCAAGTTGTCCAGAGTCTTGTGTTAGTTCAAATGAATTGCCACCAATCAACAAAACAATTTGTCCATGTGGTGTTTCATTGGCCTTTATTGCAAATGAACCATTCATTTATTCAGCCATTTAAATAATACAGCACCAACCGTGTACCAGAAATTGTTCTGGGTGCTAATGACGTAGTACTGAATAGAACAAAGTTCCTGTGCCCATGGAGTTTATACTTAAGGGGGATTATAAACGATAGCAAATAAATACATAATAAAACTTCATGTAGTAATACATTTTACCATGACAAATAAACCAGGCTATGGGACCAGAAACAAAGAGTGTTACTTTGGATAGGGTAGCCTAAAAGGCTGTGCAGAGGTGATATTGCAGCAGAAATCTGAAGGAAGTCAAAGAACTAGGCATTTGAGTATCTGAGTGAACTGCATCCAGATGGAAGGGAAAAGAAGGAACATGGAGAAACTGGGAGGCCAGTTTTGCTGGAAAGGAGTGAAGAAAGGGAAGAATAAGAGAACATGTCAGAGAAGTAGCACTGGGATATATCATGTAAATCTATGCAACAGTAGTAGGCATTTGAAAGTGATAAGAATTATGTGGAAATTTTAAAAAATCAAGTTATGATTTTGCCCTTGACCATCCACATAAGGACAGAAATCTGATTTATAATTCTTTACTTCCCAGGTTACCAATATTTTAATGATGTTGTTGTTGATGATGATGATGATGATGATACAATGAGGCATTTCATAATTGATTACTTGGTTAATAATGACTGAGTTAGTAACAAAAAACCTTTTAGTTGAAGTAGAACATGCAAAGAGAGAAGTGTTCAATTCATATGTGAATGGCTCAATGAATTATCCCAAAGTGAAAATACCACCAGATGAAGAAACTGAACATTATTGACATCTAGGTCTCACTTCCTGGTCTTTTGCAATCACAAGCCTCCCATCTCACCCAAGTGAACAACTCTCCTGTCTTCTAATAACATATACTATGTCTGCCTGTTTTCAGAATTCTCTATAAATGTGAGATTTGCCATTTTTTGCGCATAATATCTGTTCATTTTCACTGCTGTTTAGGAATCGATGGTAATATACCAGATTTATTTATCCGTTTATAAATCAGGGATGTTTCCAGTTTGAGGTTACTAAGCATTGTGCTACTATAAATATTCTTGTACTTTTCTATTGCTGCAAATGTTTCTGTTGGGTATACACTGAGAAGGAATTATTGGGTCATAGGGTATATGTGTTCAGATTAAGTAGAACACGTCAATATATTTTCAAAGTGAATATACCAGTTTACACTCCCACCAGCCATTTTAGTAGGTGTGTAGTGATGCCTCATCTTTAATTTGCATTTCTCTGTTGACTAATGAGTTAAAGCACTGAGTTACAGGTTTATTGACCATTTAGAAACACTCTCTTGTGAAATATTTGATTCTCTTGCCCATTTTTTTCTGAATTGTCTGTATTTCCCTTAAGTTCTTTATATACTTTATGCATATGTGTATGTGTTGCTGAATAATTTTTCTTTCTTTTGTGACTTTTTAAGAATGTTTTTATTTAAGTAATCTCTATACTGAATGTGGGGCTAAACTCATGACCCTGAGATGAAGAGTTGCACACTCCTCTGACTGAGCCAGTCAGGAGTCCCATCTTTTTTACTTTCTTAAAGTTGTCTTTCCATGATCAGAAATTCCCAATTTTAATCTAGTTGACTTTGGCAATCTTTTAATTAGAGTCTGCTGTGATTTGTTTGAGAAATCCTTACCTATCCCAAATTCATGAGGATATTCTCATAGATTACAAAAGGTTGGTTTAATTTTTACCTTGAGATTTCCAACACTTAGATTTACATCTTGTTAGCATGCAGTAGTTTCAAGTCTTTTTTTTTTTTTTTGCTATGGATATCTAGTTGAATCAATGCAATTTATGGGGAAGAATGTCTTCTCATCTCTTTTGCAGTACCATTTTTGTTGTAGGCGTTGTTTATTTTTTTAATTATTTTTTTTTAATTTACATCCAAGTTAGTTAGCATATAGTGCAACAAGGATTTCAGGAGTAGATTCCTTAATGCCCCTTACTCATTTAGCCCATTCCCCCTCTCAAAGCCCCTCCAGTAACCCTCTGTTTGTTCTCCATATTTAAGAGTCTCTGATGTTTTGTCTCCCTCCCTGTTTTTATATTATTTTTGCTTCCTTTCCTTTGTGTTCATCTGTTTTGTATCTTAAAGTCCTCATATGAGTGAAGTCATATGGTATTTATCTTTCTCTAATTTCGCTTAGCATAATACCCTCTAGTTCCATCCATGTAGTTGCAAATGGCAAGATTTCATTCTTTTTTGATTGCTGAGTAATACTCCATTGTGTATATATGCCACATCTTCTTTATCCATTCATCTATCAATGGACATTTGGGCTCTTTCCATACTTTGGCTATTGTTGATAGTGCTGCTATAAACATTGGGGGGCATGTGCCCCTTCAAAACAGCATACCTGTATCCCTTGGATAAATACCTAGCAGTGCAATTGCTGAGTCGTAGGGTAGTTCTATTTTTAATTTTTGAGGAACCTCCATACTGGTGGCTACACCAGTTTGCATTCTCACCAGCAGTGCAAAAGAGATCCTCTTTCTCATTCTCACTAACATTTGTTGTTGCCTGAGTTGTTAATGTTAGCCGTTCAGACAGGTGTAAGGTGATATCTCACTGTGGTTTTGATATTCATTTCCCTGATGATGAGTGACGTTGAGCATTTTTCATGTGTTGGTTGGCCATCTGGACGTCTTCTTTGGAGAAGTGTCTGTTCATGTCTTTTGCCCATTTTTTTACTGGATTATTTGTTTTTTGGGTGTTGAGTTTGATAAGTTCTTTATAGATTTTGGATACTAACCCTTTATCTGATATGTCATTTGCAAATATCTTCTCCCATTCCGTCAGTTGCCTTTTAGTTTTGCTGACTATTTCCTTTGCTGTGCAGAACCTTTTTATTTTGGTGAGGTCCCAATAGTTCGTTTTTGCTTTTGTTTCCCTTGCCTCCAGAGACGTGTTGAGTAAGAAGTTGCTGCGGCCAAGGTCAAAGAGGCTTTTGCCTGCTTTCTCCTCGAGGATTTTCATGGCTTCCTGTCTTACATTTAGGTCTTTCATCCATTTTGAGTTCATTTTTGTGTATGGTGTAAGAAAGTGGTCCAGGTTCATTTTTCTGCATGTTGCTGTCCAAGTTTGCCAGCACCACTTGCTGAAGAGACTGTCTTTATTCCATTGGATATTCTTTCCTGCTTTGTCAAAGATTAATTGGCCATAAATTTGTGGGTCCATTTCTGGGTTCTCTATCTGTTCCATTGATCTGAGTATCTGTTTTTGTGCCAAGGAACTATTTTTAAGCCTATTTTTTATGGGCTGTTTCTGGCTCTTTATTCTGTCTAACTCCATTAATTACTATCCTTACAGTAACTCCAGTGTTAAATATTAAAGGTTTATAATAAGTTTTAATAGGTGGTATTTTTTCTTCTTCAACATTGTCTTAACTCTTCTTGTTCTTTTATATAATTTTAATAGCTTTTATTTTTTTTATTTTTTTTTATTTTTTTTTCAATGTTTATTTATTTTTGAGACAGAGAGAGACAGAGCACGAACGGGCGAGGGGCAGAGAGAGAGGGAGACACAGAATCGGAAACAGGCTCCAGGCTCCGAGCCATCAGCCCAGAGCCTGACGCGGGGCTCAAACTCACGGACCGCGAGATCGTGACCTGGCTGAAGTCGGACGCTTAACCGACTGCGCCACCCAGGCGCCCCTAATAGCTTTTATTTTTAAAGCAACTTAGGATTCATAGCAAAATTAAGGAAAAGGTACAGAAATTTCCCATACATTTCCTGCCTCCACGTATGCCTAGCCTCCCTATCAAAATCCTACATGAGAGTGGTATGTTTGTTACAATGAATGTACCTACATTGGTATATCATTGTTATCCAAAATTTATAGTTTACATTAGGGTTTAATCTTGGTATTGTGACAGATATATAATGACATGTGTCCACTATTATAGTATAATACACAGTAGTTTCGCTGTCCTAAAAATCCTCTCTGTTCTGCCTATCCACCCATTCCCTTCTCCCAGACCTCTGTCAACAACTGATCTTTTTACTATAGTTAACAGTTTTGCCTTTTCCGGAGTGTTATATAGTTAGAATTACACAGTTTGTAGCCCTTAGAGATTGGCTTCTTTCACTTCGTAATATGCATTTAAATTTCCTCTGAATTTTCATGGCTTATCATCTAGGTTTATAGTCCACTTTGAGGTGTATGTATGGGTGTATATGTATGAAGGATGTAAGGTCTGTTTCTATGTATCTATATGCACTTTTTTTACATGTGGACATTAATATTAAGGTGCTCTAGCACCATTTGCTGAAAAGACTATCCTCGTTTTTACTTTTTTCAGTGATCAGTTAACTATAGTTACATAGCCTATTTCTGAGCTTTCTATTCTCTTCCATTGATCTGTTTGTCTAATGTTTTTACCAACAGCATACTGTCTTGATTATTGTAGTTTTACAATAAGTCTTAGAGTTGAAAAGTATCAGTCCTCTGACTTTATTCTCCTTAACTACTACATTGGTTATTCTGGGTCTTTTGCCTCTGTGAACTTTAAAATCAGTTTATCGATAACCACAAAATAGCACACTCAGATTTTTATTGGAATTTCACTGAATCTACCAATCAAGTTGGGGCCAACTAACATCTTAACAATATTGAGTCTTTCTATCCATGAACATGGTATATTTCTCCATTTATTTATTCTTCCATTTCTTTCACCAGAGTTTTATAGTTTTTCTCATATATATCTTGCACATATTTTGTTAGATTTATACCTAACAATTTAACTTTTTGAGTACTAATGTAAATAGTACTATGTTTTAATTTCAAATTCCATTTCTTTATTTTTGGTATATAGGAAAGTGACTTACTTTCCTGTATTAACCTTGTATGCTGCAACCTTGCTATAATTACTAATAAGTTACAAGAGTTTTTGGTTGATTCTTTCAGGTTTTCCAAATAGACAATCATGTACTCTACAAAGACAGTTTTTATTCCTTCCTTCCAACTCAGTATAACTTTTATTTCCCTTTCTTGTCTTATTAAAGCATTAGCTAGGACTTCCAGTATCATGTTGAAAAACAGTGGTGAGAGGGAACATCTTTGCCCTACTCCTGATTCTAGTGGGGAAAGTTACAGTTTGTCACCATTGAGTATGATATTAGCTACAGCTTTTTGTAGAGGTTCCTTGTCAAATTGAGGAAGTTCCCTCTATTCCTAGTTTGCTGAAAGTTTTTACTATGAATAGATGTTTATATTGTCAACTGTTTTGTCTGCATCCATCGATATGATTATGTGATTTTTCTTTAGCCTGTTGATATGATAGATTACATTGAACCTGCCTTGTATACCTGGAATAGATCCTACTTGGTCAAGTGTATAATTATCTTTATACACTGTTAGATTGATTTGCTAATACATTCTTGAGGATTTTTTGTATCTATGTTCGTGAGAGATATTGATTGGTCTGGAATTTTCTTGTAATGTCGTTGTCTGGTTTTGTTATTAAGATAATACTGGCTTCATGGAATGATTTAGGAAAATTTTCTCTGGTTCTATATTATCTTTGATTTTCTGTAGTTTGAAAATTATGTGTGTCATTTGTTTGTTTGTTTTTTGAATTTATCCTGTTTGGTGTTCTCTGACCTTCCTGGATCTGTGTTTGGTGTCTGACATTAATTTGGAGAAATCCTCAGTCATTATTGCTTCAAATACTTCTACACTCTTCCTCACATTCTTTCTTCTCCTGGTTTTCCATTACACACGTTATTTACTTTGTATTTGGTTCACAGTTCTTAGATATCCTCCTTCTCCTTCCTTCCTTCCTTCCCCGTATTTTTTCCTCTTTGTTTATCTGTTTGGGAAGTTTCTATTGACATATTCTCAAGTTCAGAGATTATTCCCTCAACCATTTCCAGTCTGTTAATGAGCCCATCAGAGTCATTCTTATTTATGCTGTAGTGTTTTTATTTCTAACATTTTTAAAATTCTTTGTTGGAATTTCCATCTCTCTGCTTATATTGTCCATCTGTTCTTGTATATGGTCTATCTATTAGAGCCCTTAGCATATTAACCATAGTTGTTTTAAATTCCCAGTCTAGTGATTCCAATCTGATTCCAGATTTCATCTCTGGCATGATTGCTGAATTTTTTCAAATATCTTTGTTGCACCTGTTTAGATGATCATGTGATTACGCCCCTACACACACATTTTAATCTATAAAGGTATAGTATGCTGATTGTTTTTTCTTACATTGAACAAACTTTGAATTTCTAGAATTAAACACAACCTGTTTGTGACGCATTTTTGTATATAAATTCAACTTTATCATTAATGTTTTATTTAGGATTTTAAATCTATATTCATGAGGATACTGTTATTTTAAATTTCTTTTGGTAGAACATCCTGGTCTTATGAAAAGAATAAAAGAAGGAGAGAGAAAGAGAAAGAGAGACATTTCCTTGTTTTATATGAAAATTTTTATGTAACATCGGAATTATTTATTTCTTAAATAATCCAATAATCCACTCTGATACTAGAGATTTCTTTATGCTAAATTTTCTTTAAAATTCTGTTTCGATTTTATTCTTATGTAATATTTATTCTTTTATTCTTTTCCTCTTTAGAAATATTTTTATCTCATTTAAATTTTGGATTCATTGCCACAAAGTTGTTTATAGTATTTTTATATCAAAATCCTAAAATATGTAGGATTTAAATATTTTTAACATTTACATTAATATTGTTTGTCCTCCCTCTTTCTTATTAGTCTCCCCCAAATTTATCAATTTAACCTTTTAAATGAACCAATTTTTCAGTTTAAAAAAAATCTCTAATATATTTTCTATATTAATTTCTTCATGAATTTTTATCATTTCTCTCATTCTTCATTTAGATTTAATTGTACTTCATATGAATTCTTAGCTCATTAACTTTTATTTATTCTTTTTTTTTTGAAGACACATTTATTCAGCATCATGATCAGACTATTACATATAGCAATCAACAGCATGGGTACAAAAAAACATCTACATTAAAACCCTTTGTGGAATGCTTTACAATTTCCACAGAACAGAAACTAACCTGTTATACAATTAATCACAAATACAGTCCTCAAGTTTTTGCCCATACACATGAGTATTGTTTAAAACATGTCTTCTTTGTAGCATCTAGGCTCTGCCACCACTGTGCTTGGCTGAGTTCACAAATCAGTTGTAACCTGTAGCTTCCCTGTCACTTCTCTGGCTCTCCTCTCCTGCTAAGCTTTGTTTCCTGGCAGTAATCAAAACCTTCTGCCACTGCCACAGCTACTGCTGCTGCTGCTAGAACCACCATAGCCACCTTGGTTTTGTGGTTTGTCAAAGTACTGGTCTCCACCACCACAGGGGCCACAGTTTCTGTCTCCAAAATTTCCTCGTTTCATGGGTCCAAAATTTGAAGACTTATTTTTGTAATTGCCAAAATCATTATAGCTTTCCACCTCCAAAGTTGCTTCCATCATCACCAAATCCGTTATAGCCATCCCCACTGTCACCATATCCACCACCATCTTGACTGCCACCAAAGCCACCTCACCCACTGAAGTTTCCTCCAGAACCAAAGCTGTCATTCCTACCAAAACCACTTCCACAACCACCACCAAAGTTTTTAGAACCACTTCAACTTCTTTTGCTGCATGAAGCACTAGCCATCTCCTGCTTAAATAGAGCTTTCCTTACTTCACAGTTGTGGCCATTCACAGTATGGTATTTTTGAACAACAATCTTGTCTACAAAGTCATGGTCATCAAATGTTACAAAAGCAAAGCCTCTCTTTTTGCCACTGCTTCAGTCAGTCATGATTTCAATCAGTTCAATTTTCATATACTGTTCAAAACAATCTCTTAGATGTTCTTCATGTATCTTCTTTAATGCCACCAACAAAAATCTTTTTCACAGTTAAGTAGGCACCAAGTCTTTGAGAATCTTCTCTTGAGGCAGCCCTCTTTGGTCCTACAACTCTTAATCCACCTTGTGTGGCCTTGCATTCATGGCTGCATCTACCTCTTCCACACTGGCATACGTGACAAACCCAAAGCCTCTGGATTGCTTGGTGTTTGGATCTCTCATTACCACAAAGTCTGTAAGCATTCCCCAATGTTCAAAATGGCTCCTCAGACTCTCATCAAACCACTGATGAAAACCTCTTGCAGCTGTTCAGGCTCTTTGGAAGACTCTGACTTAGACATGATGGCGGTGGAAGGGGAGATATTTGCAATGCTTACTCGGCAGGGTCCAAGGCAGAAAGCTTTTTTTTCTTAACAAATACATGTAAGGCTATGAATTTCCCTCCAGTCACAGCATTAGTGATAACCCATAGGATCATGTAGGTCATATTTAAAAGTATTTTCTACTTTCAAACATGATTTATTAATTGTATTGTTATTTATAAGTGTAGGTTATTTATAAGTGTGTTGCTTGGAATAGAAGCTGTTGAGAATTTTATAAAGTGTTTTTCCCCCTGTAGCTTAAATCCACTGTCATCAAATAACATATTCTTTGTGATTTTAACCCATTATCTTTTGTTGAGATTTGCTTTGTGGCCTATTTATATTGTCATGTTTTCAATTAAAATAATTGACATGTATTCTCAATTATTAAGTACAGCATTCTGTATATTTCAAGCAGATCAGAGAGTGATTTACTGGGCTGAGCAAATTGAAGCCAGAATTTTCAGGAGCTTTATTAAACGATGTAAAACCAGGAGTAAGAGAAAAAGCCTGCAGCTCAGGGGAATTTGAATCATAAATCTCTGAATAAAGCGAGGACACCTGAAGAGTGATACATTCACTGGTGAGTTAGGAAAACAAAATGCTTCCCCCCCCCCAAAAAAAAAAAACCCACAAAAAACAAAAAACAAAAAACTGCCTATTTTGCTTTAGTAAGGAGCAGGAAAAAAAATAAAGGGAGGAAAATGTTCCTTTCACATGAGTTTAGGAATGAACATCACAATCATAATTCACTAAGTACATGGGAAATCATTCCACTATGCTTAAGGGTCAGAAGTAACAAGAGCATTTTACCAAGATTTGCAAACATTGAAGATACCTAAACTATAATATTAATAATATAAATATGTTTAAAAATTAAATAGAGGGCACTTCGTAAAAAAATAAAAAAGAGTGTAAAATTAACAAGCCATATTGGTAAAGAACCAAATGAATTTTGTAGAAATTTAAAACATGATAATTGAAATCCAAAATTCAGTGGAAGGTTAATATAGCAGTTTACACATAGATGAAGAGAGAATTGATAAATTGAAAGAGATCTGAAGAAATCACCCAACTAGAGAAAAGAAAAACATAAAACAGACATTAAAAGAGGATGAATGAAATTATGGGGTCCAACATGCATCTGACTGGATTTCCAGATAAGGACAGAAATGAAGAAGTAATGATTATAGAATACTAGCTGAGAACTTTTCATAACTATTTAAAAGCACTTCATATTTAGAAGACTCAGTGAATATCTGGCAAGAAAAATGGAAATATATTTATGTCACAGGAAAACTACAGAACGTCAAATTTATCATAATTTTATAATTATGATATTGTGGTATTGTCACAAGGATAAACATAAAAAGAATAAATATTTCAGAAATATAGCCACGCATATAGGAAAACTTTATAATTAATGGGACTCCTATAAAATAAGAAAAAGGCAAACGTTCTAATAGAAAAGTGGGCAAAAAATATAAATAACTATTATATAAATATTTAAGAGGAAAAATAAGTGACTAGTGCATGTAAAAACAAAAACAAAAATTCAATCTTAATAAATAGCAGAGAAATAGCCTGTTTAACGTCCTTGATAAAAATGGAGAGCAAAAGAACTCTTAGACATGACTGATGGGAGTTTAAATTCGTAAAACTTAGGAAAACCATTTGAAATTAGCCACCAAATTTGAACCTACTGTGATGTGGGAAGCCATACATATGGGAGTATCCAGTTTACCCTTATTCTCTTAGAGTAATCTTTAATACTACTCCCTTTAATTTTTCAAAATGTTTCAGGTTGAACAATACACTAACTTATCCTACTTATGACCCAATAAATCTACTTCTAGATATATTTAACTAAGAAAAATTCTTCTTCACATATGCCAGGATAATTCTATGAGGATGCTTCTAGGAGCATTATTTGTAATAGCAAAACTTGAAATCAAACTAAATGTCTACCAACAGCAGAATGAATAAATAAAATTAGATATGTTTTTAATGCTGGAGTACTACGTAGAAATAGAAATAAATAGATCTTTACATACAATATGGAGTAAAAACATTGTTTGGGTGAAAGAAGGAAGTGACTAAAGAATACATGTTTCTATTACCATGACATTTAAACATAGGCAACCTATATATTAAGTCATATACACACATGTAGTAAAATAATTAGCAATTCAAGAAAATAATTCATATAAAATTGAAAATAGTAGTTATTTCTCACAAGAAATAGGAGATTTAAGGGAAAAGTATATGCTGAGGATTTCAAATACACTGGTTTCTTCTTTAAGCTGGGGTGGGACTACTGAATAATAATAATAATAATAATAAGATATACCCTTTAAAAAGTATGATGTATTTCACATTTAAAATCATTATTAAACTGAAAATTTGATAAGATATTATTGATTTTTATCTTTTTCACCCAATACCTATACTTACATGTCTTTCTCAGTTGAGTGGGTAATGTTCATATTGATTTTAATGGCTCTTTTGTGTACCTTGGATAATAACTTTTAACCCATAAATGTGTAGGAAATAACTTCCTCCTGCTTGCTGTTAGCAAAAAGTAAGTTCATAAAAATAATTTTGTTTCCTTTAAAACAATACAATACCCCCCCCCATTATTGTGTGCAATTTAGAAGTTTGAATTTTTGGTTGTTTCATCATTTAGAAAAGTGCCAGTTTTGCTTCTGTACTAATGATATTACCTGAAACTAAATGGCATTCTTTCATTGTATCTTCACATATTGGACTCAAGAATCATCAGTTGCTCATTTAGAAAAGCCTTTTGGGATTAGTCAGAGAAATATCTCTTCTTAGAAACAGCAAACTCAGTCCTGGGTGGGAGTTAATGTGACTGCTTCCACATGCCAAGCCAATGGACCATACAGCTGAAAATAGATGCAAGACTCCTTGACTCCAAGTCAAGGCAGAGAACCATTCACATGAAGAGCTTTCAATGGGCATGCTCATGTGCTTGTTCAGGATAAAAATAAATACATATGTAGCTTTAAACTGCCAAATTAAATAACCCTATGCACTATGCTCTTGAGATGTGAATGACTGGATGGCATATCAACGTTAGGAAATAGGGGAGCCAGGCATAACTGCTAGTTATGCATCAGTGATAAACAAAGTTGGATAAATGTATTAGGACTCAGATTACAGCTCAAAGTTAAGAATGGCCACCAAAGAGAGGAAAATAGCAGGGACTAATATGTTGTAATGAAACAAACCACATGGCCCCACCACACACATGCCACCCTGTGCTGCATTAATTGTTCCTGTAGCTTTCATTTTGAGTGGCTACCTTGGCCATCAGTGTAATGGGTAGTGGAAGAAATTACATATTACATTTAATTGTCACATTGAGCAGCACAGTGATGCAGGCTTTCTTGGAATTTTAATAGAGTGACCTGGCTGGCTTGCCAGCTAATATAAAATCAGCCTCCTAACTACTTTCTTTACTGCTGTCTTGATGACTTCAACTGATAAACTCTTATGACCTTTCTCAATTTAATTCAATTTGTTAGGCATTTCAAATGGAATTTTTCTACACAAATTAATGGTAAATGAGGGATCCCCCCCTCACCAACTACCCCTCCCTCTTTCCTCCAGGAAAGATTACAGTAGATGAATTGGAATATAACTGGCTAAAATTGCATAAATGTTCAGCATTAACTCATGCAAGGCAGCTTGCAATTTTATAGTGCGAAATACTTCCCAAAGTGTTGGTCTGAGGTGAATAACTAAAACAAAATTTGAGGTTACTCTTGTGTTTGATGGAAAATTAAATTCTGTCGTTAATAATATGGCATTTCAGTTCAGACAGACATAGGTTTGAGTCCTGGTATGACTATTTAGCAACTGTGTTCTAAGTAGACAAGTTGTTCAGCGTCTCTGAATGCCAGTTTACTTAACATGAAAATGGGAGCCATAATGCCTATATCATATAATGATTATAAGAATGTAATGAGAAAATGTACATAAAGCACCTAGCATGGTGTCTGGCACATAAAAGTGCTCAATAACTGGCTCGTATTTCTGCTTTCCACTGTTACGCCCCATCAAAATCTATCTCCCATAATCTGCATCTCCTGCTGTCCCTTGGTTCTTCATTTCAGCCAGATGTTCTTAGGTAATACTACATTTAATTAGTCAGGCTGGGATATGTTCCTGTGCAAATAAATCCTATAGCAGCCCCGAGTCTCATAGACATAAGGATTAGTATAGTTTTGTAGGTCTCTAACTCTGGATCCTGTGGACCCCTGGAAGCGGCATTAAGGCAAAGCCACCCAGTTCCAGAGCCTTCAAATGTCTTTTCTTTCTCCAGAGTTAAACTGGTGGATCAGATCTTTCTTTAGCTGAGGCTACCAGGGTGAACATGGACTTGTCTTACAACAACTCTAAATACTGAAGGGATGCTTCCTAATTGTCCTTAGCCTGGAGAACATGGCTGATCTCACCCAATTCCAGATTTTGAACAATCCTAAATCTGAAAAAGACTACCTAGTACAGTTAGGCAAGCTATTACCCATCCCATGCCAGGTGAAAGAAAGCTGGTCATGCTCAACAGTTGAAAAGGAACAATTAGCACAGTAACCATGTTTGTATACTGCCTCCTCTTGCTAGCCTTACTCTACCCTGGTCAAAAATTTGAATTATGGACTTTCCTCCTTGATATGAAATATGACTCAAAAAAATCACAAAACTGTTTTTTATCCATGATCATGAAAACAAAATTTTGAAGGAGGAGACTGGATAGAATTGTGAGTCTTAGTTTAATTAAGGACACTTTCATTCTTCATATCTGCCTGTTTGTCTTTAACCATAGTCCAGTGGGGAAATGGCTACGAGGTGAGATGTTCCCACATTCTTCCTAAGTATTCTCATCATCACTTTCCTCCACTGATCTCAACTACCCCCACAATGCATATCACGCATTTTACCCTCCTTTTCCAATTCCATTCTTCACTTAAACACTTCTTTCTACTAAGCCCAATGAATGCCTCAAACATGTAGAAAGCCAGTGCTATTACAATCCCTTAGTTTTCTTCACTAAAAATAGCAGACACATAAACTCCCTAATATCCCCATCGCCACTAATGGAATTCCAGCCTCAAAGATTTTAACAGTTATCTCCTCTGCAGTCCATGCTACTGAAATGCCTCCTGTTCTGCCAGCTCAGGTGTCATTATTTGGGAAATATTACTTCTCAACAATTTCGTTTTCTAGTTGTTTGCTTTTTTCATTATTTGCAGTTCAGCAGCTATTAAGATCCAGTGCTGTGGAAAACAACAATAACAACAAAATAGCAGCTTAATAACTAAACTTAAAAACCAAACTAGTCAGCAGCGAACAATGCCTTGTCAACATTTCTAAATGGAGCAGAAAGAAGGCGAGCCAAAAGGACAGAGAGAGGGCAAAAGAGAAAGGGACGCTTCCTGATGGATGAGTATGCATAAGTGCTTCAGATAATGGCTAAGAGGTACAGTCTGTAGCACATTAAAGAGGAGGAGGAGACAAAGTGAACAATGGCCTTGGAAGGGGACCCCAGCAGTGTGATATGGACAGATGCAAAACTTGGTGAATTGCTGAAGTCAATACAGGTTTCCCCTACTATCCGAAAGTAGAGCGTTCTTATGAAAACTTTCATAGGCTGAAATGGTGTAAAGTGAAAAGGCAATTGCCATCAATTTATATGGAAAAAATTCTGAGCATTCTCAGGACCAAAAATACCCTCTCTTAGACTTCTCTAATATGTTAGGACACATCTTGCTAATGGATACACAAAATAAATTGAGATAAAGCACAGACACTCACACAGTTCAAAGCTTTGGCAGTTGATGCTGAGATGCTGAATATACTTACCATGAAAGAAATTTGACAGGCCACCTTTGCTGCTCAGGGTGTGCGCTGTCTCTATATACTGGCTTGCTGTAATACAAATGCTCAACACTATTTTTGCTGTTCCTCTTTTTCATAAAAGCAAAAATTTTCTTCCAATTAGCAAAAACAGGCACTAATGGAGGTCTTTCACAAAAATGGAGTGGCATAATACAAACTTTTAAAAAGTGGGGGTATCTGTAGTATCTCTCTGGGGATTCCCTATGCAAACAGCTTTCGTTTTAGGACTCTTTCCCCCTCTGAGCATCCCACCTCCCTTCTGTGTCCTGTTCCCACAGGACTTTGCCCTCAGATAGATAAAATAGATCTCCCAGCTGATGAGAATTTCATAACTTCTCCTTCCCAAGGGTACTTACTGGGGCAGCAGATAGTCTGGGAAACCCAAAACCTTCATGTTCCAAAGTAAAACACAACATATTTCAAGGAGGAGGAGATATTTTGGGCCTGTAGAGTTTTTAAGTCCCTATCAAACCACTCCCCAAAGGCATCTGTCTAATAAGTAATACATTTATTCTTAAATAGACTTCTTTCGTGTTTTATATTTTAAGAGTAAAGGACACAGCAGTGACTCAGTGTGGTGTCAGGTTCAGGATTAGCACCCACCTTCCAATTTCCACTGAATGGCAGGGTGGGAGGAATCCTTCTTCTGGCTTACTGTTAGAGTTGAGGTCGGTTTGAGTGGGCCAAATAGACCACCCACAAACTGCAACAAATAACAATCATCTATTCTTCTTAGGCCATTATTCACTGTCTCACCCAAAGTAAGTGATTAAAAATTGTGATTTCTTTCACATTACAAGGAAGCTGTCAAACTTCAGCCTCTCATCATGGTTTTACAAGGTTGTGTTGAAAGGACAAAACCCCACATATTGAATTTGGCTCTCCACCATTAGCCTGAAATCATCAAATCAATGCTGGAGTCAAAACCTGCAAGAACAAATTCCCTAAACAGCATTTTGTGTTTCTACTGACATTGTCCAATAGCCTTAATTCCGTCTCTTCAGCCCTTTTTTTCAATACCCACCACCATGACTTACCTAACATTTTGCTCCCCCCAAAATTAAACTGTCTTGCCACCCTAGTGTCATTTCCCAAAAATCTAATTGAAAAGCACCACCTTTCTGAAAACTATGCTCAAAACTCGCCTCCAGTTAGACTCCTCCTCTGCATTTCCCCCATATGCTTTATCTGCCACCTTTGTCAACAGAGTAACTTATTGGCCATCTTTAGTTGATCCTGACTATGTGGCATCTTCACATGGATATTTAATAAAGATAATAAACATGTCATTTCAAAACCAACTCACTTTCTCCTAAGTCAGTGGAATCATATGAGTCCAGTAATATGAAGTTCTGAAACAGGTAAAAAGAGCTTAGAGTAGGAAAAAAATTATAAGATTGGTTGTTTCTGGAGGTGGGATGGGCTGGGCTGGGAAGAAGTATAAAGAAATTTTCTAGGGCAATGGTCATGGTCAATGTTTTGATAGGAATTTGGATTACATAGATGTATACAATTATCAGTTCTAATAAATGTACACTTAAGATTGCTGCATTTCACTGTAGGTAAACAAAGAAAAAATCAACTGATTTCCAATCCTTCACACCGGTTTTTCCTTTAGTAATTCTCAGTCTTGTAAAAGTTTATCATTAATTCTTTCACTCAGAGTGAAACATTGGAGTCAACTGTGGTTTATGTTCTATCAACAAATCCTGTTGGCTCAAACTTCAAAATGTTATTGAATAATATTTTAAGTTTTGTATTACTGGTATCCTTGTACAAACCACCATCAACTCTTCCATGAACCACTATAGACCCTCTAATTGGTCTATTTATTCCCACTCTTGTTCCTGATTTCTCCCCCAGCTCCCTTGCCAAGTCTCTAGTTGTGTAACACTTACATTGTAAAGCATAAATCACATCATAGTTCTCCAATTTTCCAATGGTTTCTCATCACAATTAGAATGAAATAAAAATTAGAATATATTTCCTCCATGGATTACAAGGTAGTAAGTTATCTGGCTCCTGACAAACTCTAAACTCATTTCCAACCTCTTACTCTCACTCCACTCTTGACATACTTGCCATCCTATTATTCTATGAAGCACACTGCCACCTCTCTGCCTAGAGAACACTTTCCCAGGTAATAGCACACCTTACTCCCTCACTTCAATCAAGTCTTCATCATCTAGTTTTACCTCTCAAGAGAGGTCCTCTTGATGACTTCCCCTAAATTAGTACCCCCATTACTCTACCTTTACCCTATATCCTATTTTGTTCATAGCACTCATCACACACACACACACACACACACACACACACACACACACACACGAGATAGAGATGGACATAGATGATAGATAAAAGATAGATAGATAATTATAAGGAACTGGCTAATGCACTTATGGAGGCTGAGAGGTCCCCTGATCCGCTTTTTGCAAGCTGGAGATCCAGGAAAGCCTATGGTGTAATTCAATTTGTCTGAAGGCCTGAGAACCAGGGAAGCTCATGGTATAGATAGATTCCAGTCTTGGTATGAAAGCCTGAGAACCAGGAGCTCCAAAGGCAGGATAAGATCAATATCCCAGCTTCAGTAATTAGGCAAGAAGAAAAATAAATTCTTTTTTCCTCTGCTTTTTGTTCTACTCAGGTCTGCAACAGATTGGATGATTCCCACCCACATTGATAGGGACAATCTGCTTTACTGAATCCACTGATACAAAAATGCTAATCTCATCCAGAAACAAACACAGCCAGAAATGTTTAATCTGAACACCTTGTGATAGGTCAAATTGACACATAAAATTAACCATCAAATCTATTGAAGTAAAAACCTTATTTCGTTTGCTGAAATACTGCTATTAAAATTCCTGGAGCATAATAAGTGATCAAGAAATACCCCCATTTTAAGTGTTTTTGAGAGAGAGGCTGAGGGAAGAGAGGGAGAGAGAAAATCCCAAGTGGGCTCCACACTTTCAGCCCACGTCTCAAGAACTGTGAGATCATGACCTGAGCCAGAATCAAGAGTCAGATGCTTAATTGACTGAGACACCCAGGCACCCAAAGAAATACATTTTAATAAATAATACGTTTTTAGTAATGAATGGTTTTTAAAATTCTCTGTGACAGTCTAAGATGCCCACCATCAATTCCTTTCCTCTCTGTAAATTCATATTCCTCCTTATATAGAAAGAAGCTGAATCTCTATCTGTTTAAATCTATACAGCCTTTAGTGACTTGCCTTCACCAATAGAATGCAGAAGAAGTGATGTTTTGAGAATTCCAGTGGTAGGTCAGAAGACATATGAATATCTTAGAACACTCACTTTCTGACTCTCCTTTTAGAATCCTAGTTATTATACTGAGGGCCAAGTTGCTAAAAGAGACCACATGTAAACTACCCAGTTGACAGTCCAGTTAAGATACGGGATGACAGCTAGCATCAGCCAAATGTCTTATGAATGAGCCATTTTAGATGCTCAGCTGAGTCAAACTTTCAGATAACTTGAGACCCAGCCACCTTTTGATGACTGCTGCATAAAAATCCTAAACAATAGCCTCATAGCTGAGTCCAGTCAACCCATAAAATCATGAGAGCTGTTGTTTTAAGCTACTAAGTTTTGAGAATACTTTGCTGTGCAGAAATAGAAACCAGAATACTCTTTAAAGTATACTGTTCCTTCAACTGTTTAACCTCAGTATGTTTTGTAATTGTGTACCTCGATACATAAATATACTGATTCAGTGATATTCTTTACATCTTCAAATGATGCCTATGAGTGCTAACTTCTAGATAGACCACATCATCCTCCATGCACCCTCCACAAATACCAATATTATAATAGGATGTACAATATCTGAATAAACATACTGACTGAGGGAAAAAAAGACTAGAGGGAAAAAAATGACAAATAGGCAAAAAGCCAAAGAGGAAACAAGCTAACTTTGGTCATAGTCTTTTGGATAACCAGAAAACAGAATCTGAGCTAGAAGGACCAAAAACCTAAGTTCAGTCAGGGACTTATATTGGTGCTTGGAATTCCATAACAATGACTTATGAGGTCATAACAAGAAATGAACATATTATGAACCTAGGGATAATCCACAGTGTTTTTTTCACTTTTTGGTCTAAGAACTCTTTACTCTGGAAAGAAAGAAAAGAAAGAAAAGAAAAGAAAGAAAAGAAAAGAAAAGAAAAGAAAAGAGAAAAGAAAGAAGGAAGGAAGGAAGGAAGGAAGGAAGGAAGGAAGGAGCGAGCTGCGGCAAAGAGTTTTTTGTTTATAGGGGTTACAGTGATTGATATTTACCTAGTTAGAAATCAAAACCTATAGAATGCTTAGGGGTGCCTGGGTGGCTCAGTCGGTTAAGCGTCCGACTTCAGGTCAGGTCACAATCTCACAGCTCGTGAGTTCGAGCCCCGCGTCGGGCTCTGTGCTGACAGCTCAGAGCCTTGAGCCTGTTTCAGATTCTGCGTCTCCCTCTCTCTGACCCTCCCCCATTCATGCTCTGTCTCTCTCTGTCTCAAAAATAAACAAACGTTAAAAAAAAACCCTATAGAATGCTTAAAGAAGAAAAAAGAAGGTGATCAGTGCAAACCAAAATGTAGCAGTTCAGTGGGGAGGGAGACCGGTTTTGGCACAACAGTTTGAAGGGGTTTTTTGAAAGATTTGGACCTCATGACAGGTATTAGACAATAGGTGAAATTCGATGGGACAGAGCAAGTCCAAGGGGTACCTGAGGCAATGTCTTGGGAAGACATATATTGAGAATGATACATGCAAAGTTGATAAAGGAGGTTTAATTTCTTGGAGCACTAAGTAGTGCTAGAGAATAATAGAAGATGGGCCAGAAAGAGGACTTGAAGTTTGACCAATTACCGAGTAATAATGTGTTCCTCTCCCTAGAGTGTGCTTATAAATTCCATTTGGCCAACTTTAGAGTTAGTATAGGATATTGGTTGAATATACTTATCCTGCAATCAGACTGCCAAAGTTTAAATCCAAACTTCCACATTTGCTAGTTGTGTTGCTTTGGGCAGATTACTTAACCTCTCTGTGTCTCAAATCACTGTCTCTAAGAACAGGATAACAGTAAGAGTGATCTCTTAAGGTTGTTGTGAGAATTACATATCTGTAATAATGCCTGGCTACATTGTGGGTCCTTGATGAATTTTATTTAATACCATGCCAATACTATGCCAGCCAGGGAGGGAAAAATTTACAGTGAAGTGATCATTTTGCCCTCTATATCACACTCTAAAATCTTGCTGAGTTTATTGTCACCTAAAACATTCTGTATTTTTCAAGTAACTTGCAGAAGCAACTTTGTTTATTGAGCCAATAATTTTTACTGCCCATCTTCATTATAAAAGAATGGCCTAGACAGTAACCACTTATATTTTGTCTTACAAAGGATATTTACAAATTTAAAGCTAAAATTTACAAATGTTTTCCCATGTGTCAGGCATTGTTCCATAGGTGTTTCATGTGATCTTCATGACAACTTCACAAACTGCAAGAATGGATAATCAGGTCTGATCTAGTAACCAAAAGCTATGCAAGTACTGAGAAAATTCTGTGTTATCTGAAAACACCAGCAGCAAAGAGAGAATTGGTGTCTGATCTCACAGATCTTATTTTCTACTATCTGGTTCTTCGACTGGAGAGTCATAAGAACTCTTTAGTCATCCAACACCTTCATTTTATGGGTGAGTAACCACAAGTTCATGAACTTAATGCCATGCAATGCAAATGCTCTTTCCACTCCCTGGCTTTGCTGTGGAATATATTTGAGGACTCATTCATAAAGATGGTTTTATCTGGCATTTGGAGATAGTAATGATTTAATGAAGTTAATGAAGTCTCCAAAAAAGAAAAAGAAAAAAAAATTGTCTTGAAGGATTTCAGAACACTGAACAGCACCACATCTTTTCTATCTTCTTCCCACCTTCTCCGTAGCCACCCCCATTCCATTTCCCTCCATATGTTCTGCAAATTAACTTCATCACCACCTCACCAAACCTGTCACCAGATTTTGAATATTTCCTTCTGAAATCAATACTATGTACATTTGCTGGGAAATAATCCTTTTTTACTGGGAAATAATCTTTAAGAAAAATAATATAAATGTATGTATAATTTATCAAATATTTTGAAAAATTATGCTAAAGGTTGCAAACTGTTGGAAATAGGGTAATTCAGTTTAGAATCTGTTCCCAACTGATTTTACAAAGTGACATTGTAGTTGTTGATGATTATTAGAAAAATCCTTTAACTATTTTGGATTCTGCCTGGTTTTCCAAAAAGGTAAATCTTACTTGAAAAGTACCCAATAATCATTTTAGCAACTTTCAAAAAGTTTGATGGAAAATCTGGAAAGGCTCCCAGGAATTCAACAAGCCTGATTGTGGAAGGCGCCTCTCTTAGCCTGTGTGATCTCCAAACCAGAGCCAAGATAATGGCTTGCCTGGGGATAGTGTGTAGGGAATACAGCAGATAAAAATGAACATCAAATGGAGGAAAGTCAATAAAGGATGTGTTGAGTTGGCCATCACAGGGATACTCACTCACTCTCAAACGTATAGGAGGTTTGAGGGAGCCTCATAAATTGCATTCAGAATCACCTTCTAGACGACAAAAGGGGACTTCCAGGTTGTGTATTCTAAGTGCCAGGCAGAGCTCTGTAAACATATTCTAATGTAGGAGAAGTCCCAGGCAGGAAGGAAGAGATACTTAGCACAGGCCCGAAGGAACTACACCTGCATGATGCTGAGCAAAGCCTCATGCCCCTGCAACAGAGGCTAGCATCAGAATTAGGACCAAGAAGATTTGTAGTAAGGAGTGTATCACACATAAGGAGTGTGATACAGGATCTTAGAAATACTCTAGTTCAACTTGATATTTTTATGGGTAAAGAAACTGCAGGGCAAAGAGCAGTGATTTACCCAACATCTCATACATAATTAATAATGACAACAGAGCTAAGACAAGCTTGGATAGCTCGTAAGCCAGTGATGTCTGCCATCCCTTTACTCCTTGCTGGCAAAACCAAAAAAAAAAAAAATTCACTTTGTATTAACTATGTTCTTTTTGGATGTAAATTTATTAAACTGAATTTACATTTCCTCTGGAGGTGAAGCAGAATTCTGTCATGTGTCTGTGACCAGGTCCAGGTAGTGTACAGAGGCCATAATCTACTCTGAAGTGTAAGGTGAAGTGATAAGACCTCAGGTCCTCCTGTGGAAATGATTTCTACTAGCTCCATATTCAAACTAAGGGCATGGGTTCTGGTGGAAGACTGTATGCGCTCAACTTCTAGCTCTATCCTTTACCACAGGGACCTTGGTGAAGCTAGTTCACTTCTTTAAATTTCAGATTTCTCATTTGTAAGACCCAAAGGCCGGATGTGAAGGCTAAATAAGATATTGCATATCAGCTGTGTGAGACTGTGGATAAAGATTTCACAAATACAGTTATGAAGAACTCCAAATATCTGGAGTAGGCTAAAAGCAAAGTTTCAACAGTGTTAGCTGCTTGCAAAGTTAGGCAGATTTGTCTAGAATATTACCCACAATATGATTCTTACATACATTTCATACATATGTTGTTACATACATCTTATATCACTTTCCTTGAACTGTTATGTCAAAGTGATTAAAGCATTATCACTTGACTATATTTTCTCATCTTCTGCTTTCTATGTGTTCTTCCTCTTCTTCTAGAATGTCCTCTGACTTTTCTGTTGATTTAAATCTTACTGATCTCAATGTCAACACAATCATCTATCTCTCTCTGAATGACTATATCCTGTAGTCTGATCTAGAACAGGGACATAATAGATGCATGTGCACTAAATGAGCTGGATGGCAAATATCACCTTAAGCATTACACCATTTTGAAACTCTAGATAACCTAGTTGAACCAGAAGAGAGGGAGAGCAAGTCATCTTTTCCACACTCACTGATCTCCTATAATGTACTAAGCACCAAATGAGGCTCTGGGAATATAGCAATGAATGAAAGCAAACGTACTCTATGATCTTATGGCAGATTTAGTAGACAACAGGGCAGGCAGTCAATGGTTGTAGCAAAACTAATCTGTTTACAATTGTGGTAAGTGCAAGACAGAAAAATGATAGTGTTGTAATAACAGAAAACTGGAGGGGGTAGTAGATTTGAGTTGTCCAAGGAGGTTAATGGGTATGAGATCTGAAACATAACTGCAAGGTGATCAGATGTGTGTGTATTGGAAGAGATTGGAAAGAGAGTATAAGAAGGAAAGTAACAGGTGAAGGAAACAACATATTTTAAGTCCCTATGAGTGGAAAGACCTTGTTCTGAGGAATAGTTAAATACAGTGGGACCCAGTGATATCAGGGCACAGAAAGCAAAGGAAAATAAGGCATGCCTGATAAGGCCTTAAAATGATTTGAATAGCAATTCCAAAGCATATTTTAATACAACATATCCACCGATCTCACTATTACATGCAAGATATCAATATTTATTTCAGTGCACTATGATTATCCATGGAGAGATCATGAATATGCAGTGGCATCTTTTGGGTGGAACACCTCTCCAAAAGTCAGTAATCATTAACAGGTATAGTTTAAAGTATTGATCATTCCTTCTTATTAGAATTTATTATAGTATATAATCTTAAAGTTTGTAATTTCTACCTCTGGTATGAAGGTATACACACACACACACACGCACACACACACAGGATATTCTATTCTTTATGTATATCTGTATATAGATAAAGATATCTACTCTCTCTCTTATCTCTCTCTACACACACACACACACACACGCACACACATATATACACACACACAGCTGATGCAGGGGTAAGGGGTGCTGATCCCCCACACAGTCAAAAATCTGCATATGATTTTGGCTCCCCAGGAGCTTAACTACTAATAGCCTACTGTTGACTTTAAACTTACTGATAACATGAACATTCAACACATATTTTGTATATGTATCATATCCTGAATTCTTACAACAAAGTAAGCTAGAGAAAAGAAAATATTAAGAAAAATATAAGGAAGATAAAATGCATTTACAGTATTGTATTTATCAAAATAAATCTGCATATAAGTGGACCCATGCAGTTAAAACTCATGTTGTTCAAGGGTCAACTATATATATATATATATATATATAGGCATGTATATATAGTGTATACATATTTAATATATATAAAGCTATACTAAGCTCTACTTCTTACCACTATACACACACACACACACACACACACACTAGAAACTTTACACTAAAAACTAAGATTTGAAGAGCATTTATGTTTTAAGGCAATTTCTGATTTAATAACTCATGTAATAAAATTTTATCAGAAATTTGGCCTCCTCATGTAATTAAGAAAACAAGGCTTGCAGATGGGTACACAGCTAGTAAATAACAAAAGTGGAGGAATAAACTAGATCTCATGGCTCCTCAGCTACTACTGTTTGTTCCATTGCCCAAGAAAGCTGTAGAAGCTTGGCTGACCCAGGACCAAGAAATGCTGCAGCCGCTTCACCGGAACCACAAGAATGAGAAACACAAGCAAAGTTTACAGCACCTAATGTCCTCTTTGTAAGTCTCCTAAGGCAACAATTATCTGTGTGTGCACACATACACACACTCAACATACCAAGGGCTAAAGTGTAGATAAACAGAGTTTCATGAAAATTCCTCCAGTAATGTGATCAAAACCATTCTCTTTCCCAAAAAAGCAAGATGGAATTCATATGAGTGAATGATGTTATAGTAAGAATAATCTTGAATCTACTCTAACATATTTTAAGCAAGTTACCTGTGACACACCTCACAAGATGTAACAGCACATCAAGCGTTCTGAGAGCTCAATTGTGAATTTCTACTTTAAAGACCACTTATCACTTTTCCTTCCCCATCAACTCTTCAATTTCCTTGTTTTCTTCACACCCATGTCCTGCCTCTGCAGATGATTCTCTGTGTCCTAATTATCATGGGATAAAGAATATCCAGGTATTCACAAAAATGCTTACTTTTCTCCTCACAATGGGCATACAAGTAACAGCTGGACACACTGAAAGAAGCAAGCCACCTGCAGGCTTGGAAAAATGTGAACCTTCACTGGTCCAACAGTGTGTGCATGTGTGTGTGCATGCATGCACACACACTTGTGCAAACACACAGAAACTACACCAGCTAAATAAACTCCCCACCTACCTACATTTCCTGTGAGGGAGCCCATTTCAGAAGCCCTTTCAAGTATGGAAAAGGTAAGGCAGGGCAGACAGGCAAGAGAAGGTTATTTTGAGCGTTGGTTTAATTTATGGGGTTTATTTGTATCCTCTATCGTTCAGCGGGAAACCTTGTAAATGATGTTTGCATGCACTAAACTGTGATAACTGAACTGATGAGTTAAAGACTTGACTGAACGTTTAATGTTGCTTATTAAATAATTATGACGAGGTTTGATGAATGGTCCTGATTCCCTGAACTTCCAACTGAGATTTTCAGCGTGAGTTTCATTAGATAGACATGGATGGAGCCTGCTGCAACCCAGCTGCAAATGAGCTTGCAAAACATTTGAACTGGAAGCCTTCAAAAGTGAATAATTCAACTGTCTTGGTCTATCTTCCTTGGTCCCCACACTAGCATTTCATTTTCATTTGATGATGGAGTGGAAGCAAATTATGCTATGTCTATGGGGCTTTCTAAAGTATCATTGCAAGATATCTCCATATGTACTTAATGAAAAATTAATCTGTACTCTTTGTGAAAGAAAAAAAAACTATTCAACTTAAAAATAAATCTTATTCTGCGATGTCAATCACCTCCACGTGAATATTGCGGTGATGTGTGGCCAACACAGGTGAGAGATGAGAAACGTTAGGATTTATTGAAGCCAGTGAACTTGTTCAGTGTCTGAGCCAGAGTCATTTGTTGTAATGACACATGTCATGCACTTTTGAAACCCCTCCATGCACTGATATAAGAGCTCATTAGACCATCCAAAAATTTAATTTCAAATAAAAGAGCATTGCAAATCTGGGATTTTTGTCCCATATCCTAAACCTTCCAAGTAGCTGTCTCTAATTTTGATGGCAGATTCTATTTATCTATCTACAGAGAATTCACATTTGTGCTTTATGTGATGATTTTTTTTTTTATAAAGACAAGCTGAAAGTCTACTCCACAATTGAAAAGGAAGTAGTCTGCAGTGAGGTAAAAGAAAGTTGGGACTGGAGAGAGGTGGGCTGGATTCAAAGGGACAGGAGAGGTGGTAGATAAAGGCATGGGATCTGGAACCTCAATATCTGTGTCTAAATCCCAACTCTACCACCACTAGCTGCAGAATAAAGCACAGGCCTGGAAATAAAAAATCCCTGAGTTCCAGTTCTGCTTATGCAATGGGCCAAAACTGCATCTGGGAAGTCATTTAAAGTTTTTGGCCTCAGCTGCCTCATCTGAAAATAAAGATCTTAGATCCTATACATGTTCATATTTAAAATCATTTAATCAGTTATCAAATAGTTCTCTAGGATTAATTTCATGTGTAATAAGTTAAGAATATTTAATTGCTCCATAAAAGTGCAATATTTTGAAAAAATAATTTAAAATTATTTTAATGTAGTATCTCAAGTTGCAGTTTTGCTTATAATTTTCTGGGCTTCTAGTGGCTTAGAAAAGTTAGTCTGCCTTATCCTGAATTTGACTCTTAAAAAAACAAATAAGTTATCTAAATTAAATTTTTTATTTTAATCCAAAACTAAACTTGAAATAATTTAATAAATGACAGAGAAACACTAGAGGCTATAACTTATAACTGATGTCTCCCAAAATGACCGTGGTTTCTTCCTGATGTTGTTCAACCATTTTTCCTTAGACCCATCTCTGAGGGGAAAATATTTTCCTTTATTAATTAATTATCTTACAGAAAAAAAGAGGATAAAATAGAGGCAAAGTTGATATTAAGGCATCAGTGAATAAGGATGCAGCATGCCCTTTGTTCACATATTTGATACAGCAAACCTAAAGACATGAAGACCAGGTGCAAGTTGTATCTTCACATTTGCTCCTCGCAATTATTATTCTGAATTTCCATTGGAATAGTCTCTCGCCTTTATTTTACCTTTTGGTGTGTATCCTAGGTAGGTCTACCTAGATAATGGACTTATATAGAGA
This sequence comes from Lynx canadensis, assembly GCF_007474595.2. Lineage (NCBI taxonomy): Eukaryota > Metazoa > Chordata > Mammalia > Carnivora > Felidae > Lynx > Lynx canadensis. The sequence goes on along the minus strand of NC_044314.2, from coordinate 29,622,844 downwards.
GGAGATTCCATGAATGAGAAAATAAACTAAAAACATGAGACACATAGAGATTCCTTAGCCAGGAGGTGGAGAACCTTCAGCCCTCACTGATAGAGGGCCGCTAATCCACCCCTTCCTTCACTTCACTGCCAGGAGGTGCACACTTGTTTATTCGCCTGTCATCTGGTCTCCTCTAACATTTTCTTCACCCTCTTTTAGTCCCTAAAAGAGAAAAATTAATCTCCCTGACACTCTGCCTCTAATATTTTATTTTTCTAGACTTCTGAGTTCTCTGGCATCCAACTCTAAGATTAAATAATGGCTTCCTAGAATAACTCCTGTGTTCTTTACATTTCTGCTTCCCAGAAACTGTCTCCCCCGTTCCAAATATATGGCCATTGTGACCTGTCTTGGATTCTGTAATTGCCCTGACCACTTTACCTTGTTGGGGATGATTGATAAATAGCTGAAGCAAGTAGATATCTAAAAAGAGGGGTGGGGGAGGACCGTGGAATGTTCAATTAAAGAATATCTAAAACAGTGGATTTTACAAACCACCTAAAAACTGGCCCTTTGTGGTATTCAGAAAGCAATCAACAGATCATTTATTAGAATTATTTGAGGATTAAAGGAAGTTTGTTAGGTTTCAGGACAGGATAATCTCAGCAACAATGAAATGGTACCAGGTGAGCTGCCACAAATGATTGGGGGTCCCTGCACGCACTGGAAAGACAGACTTTTCTGCAGATATTTCAGCTCAGGTGTTTCTTGATAAGAAAGATTACCCAGTCAACAGGGACTTCCAAATTTTAGAAGAAGATAGGAAAACTATATGAAGATAAAGTTGAAGGTTGGTCAACATACCAAAATTCTGGGCCACAGTTGTCTGGGGTGTGGACCAGTCTACCTTCAGGCAACAGTTTATTCTCACTACCTTCCCTGTCACATTCCAATTCCCAGGAATTTCATTTTCTCCCTGGCCATCCAGGTTCCTCCTTCCCAAAGCTACCTATTCCTAAGCTGTTCCCCAAGTGTCACAGATTTGTGTTTTCCAACAATTTTAACAAATATTGTTTTACCCTCATAAGAGAAAAAAAAATCTTTGTTGAAAAATAGCATTTAAAGGTGAGATCATAGGGGTACCTGGGTGGCTCAGTTGGGTGGGCGTCCGGCTTTGGCTCAGGTCATGATCTCGTGGTTTGTGAATTAGAGCCCCATGTCAGGCTCTGTGCTGGCAGCTCATAGCCTGGAGCCTGCTTCCGATTCTGTCTCTCTCTCTCTCTCTCTCTCTCTCTCTCTCTCTTCCCCCCTCCCCCACTCATGCTCTGTCTCTGTCTCTCAAAAATGAATAAACTATAAAAAAATATTTAAAGGTGAGTTTATATTTAGGTATGGACACAGATTTAGATTTGGACAAAGAACATAAACAAATCATGAATTAGACAAGTGATCTTTTATAACAGGCATATTAAGGCCTGTGGGTTCAGTCTGGCTTGCTGCCTGTTTTGGCAAGTACTGTTAATTTTTTTTTTTTTTTTACAGATAAACATTTGTGAATAATTTTCATGATAGGGAACAGTAATTTTAAAATCCAACTCTTAATTGTTATCCTGCCATACTCAGCAGTATGTATCAGCTTTAGGGGCTGCTATAACAAAATATTGCAAATGGGGTGGCTGAAATAGAAACTTATATTCTTACAGTTAGGAACACCAGAAGCAAGGTGTTTGCTGGGACACACTCTCTCCAAAATTTCTTTTCTTTTTCTTTGCTTTTTCTTTCCTTCTTTTTTTATTCCCAAGTTAGTTAACATACAGTATAGTCTTAGCTTCAGGAGTAGAAGCCAGTGATTCATTCATCTCTTACGTAGAGCACCCAGTGTTCATCCCAACAAGTACCCTCCTTAATGCCCATCACTCATTTATCCCATCCCCCATCAGCCCCCATCAGCCCTTAAATACTCTCTGTATTTAAGAGTCTCTTATAGTTTACCTCCTTCTCTGTTTTCATCATATTTCTCTTTCCCTCCCCCTATGTCCATCTGTTGTGTTTCTTAAATTCCACATGAGTTAAATAATATATTTGTCTTCCTCTGACTTATTTCACTTAACATAATACACTCCAGTTCTAGCCACGTTGTTGCAAATGGCAAGATTTCATTCTTTTTCATTTCCAAGTAGTATTCCACTGTACGTAAATGTATGTATGTAGATGTAGATATATATATATCTACATATACATTATACGTACACACCACATCTTCTTAATCCATTCATCAGTTTATGGACATTTGGGCTCTTTCCATAATTTGGCTATTATTGATAGTGCTGCTATAAATATTGAGAAGAATCCTTCCTTGCCTCTAGCTTCTGGTAGCTTTTGGCATTCCTTGGCTTATGGCTGCATCATACCAATCTGCGTCCATCTTCTCTGGGTCTGAATCTCTGTGCTCTTTTTCTTATAAGGAAAGTTGCATGCATCCCCACCCTTAAATCCAGATGGTGTTATCTTGAGATCCTTAATTTAATTAGATCTGTAAAAACCCCATTTCAAAAAAAGGGCACATTTACAGGTACCTGGGGTTAGAAATTGGGCATATCATTTTTGGTGAACACAACAGTATACCTATTTTACATTAAACAGTTATTACATTTTACATTGAATTTCATCATAAAAGTATGTAGAAAGTTGTTTTCTCTCTCATTATATAAATATATGATAACCTTGATTTTACTTCTTGTCCTATGCAGTAGACATTATTCATATCTAAATATTAGACCCAGATTTTCTATTTTGTCTTTATCATCCATCTATTATATGTGTCACATATGAATAGTTTGCTTTTTGAAAATGGTTCTAAGAACTTACCTATCATACTCCTCAGGTTGTAGGTTGTTTTCATAAAAAAGACACATGACAGAACTACCACCAAAACTACAATAGTGTCCATGTATGCAAATTGGCTTGGAAATTGGTTAACTGTAAACAAACTACCTAATTGAATGTTATCATAAATGTCATAATAAGTTATACTCAAACCCATAATAGTTTAAATTTAACAGGTTCCTCCCACCTCTTCACCCACTCTCAAAAATAGCAGTGACAACAATAAAATATAAATCAAGAATATGTTTTAGTATCATAATAAAATGTATATTTTCTGGTCCAGAAGTTTACTTTGAAAAATGTTTTAAACTTTTTAATCTAATACCAAATTAAAGTGAAAATGGAGAATGAAAATATCCAAAGAGGGGCAATATTTCACCATGAGGGAATAAATTATGGAGTTAAGCATGGGTTAAATTTACAACAGTCACAAAATTCCAGTCCCATGTTAGTGTGTGATACCCACATAAACATAATAGCAAAAAGATCAAGAAGGAGGTGGAATGAGTCATGAGGTCACTGAGATTTCTTTAAGCCTTGAGTCAGACTTCAACTGCCTTTGTGGAAAGTGGGCCAGCAATGTCTTTGAAGAACGAAAGCCATCAATCTTGCAAAAATACCAAGAGAGTGATTAGTGAAAACAAGCCAAGCTTCCATCCTCTTCTCCCACATTCCACTACTACTAAATAAACTAAACATATTATATAAGAGAAAGTCCTGTAAACCAAATAATTTCCCACCAAGTTCTTATCTGATGGATTAAGAAACTTTGTCAAGAGTAGTTGGATACAAAATGAGAAATGAAAATCATCAGTGAAAATAAAGAGACCAAGTGATGCCAGAAGAATACTGTTTCAACAAAAATGGTGACATTTCAGTTGCTACAAAAATTCTGACACACAATAGATAACAACAAAGAGGTTCCAAGTTTCATTTCTATCCAAAATTCTGGGGCAAGTGCTTAAGTCTTTTAGGCAATCAATAAGCAGATGGTTTCACTAGCATTCAAATCCCATTTTTCCCCATTTGCTATCTAAAACAAGGCAGTCAGACTAAGGGTATAGTCATTACAGTTTTGCATAGTTGTTGTGTGCATAATAATCTGACATATATTGTTCTTGAAGGTTGTGAGATTTGAGAAAGGTGTGGCATGTTTCTTATTCCAAACAAAAATATCATGTTTAAAATTACATTGTCTAAATGCCTCATAAAGTGTTCTGTATCAGCAGATAGTGACCCCAGACCTAGGTCAGCAAGGTGAATTAAGGGCAGCAGGAATTCTTTGATCACTACCATGGAAACAATGGCTGCAGGACATGCCAAAATGCCTAACTCCAAGGCATGATCTCATAGTTCAATGTGATGGGCAAGCAACATAAAATTTTTTGTCACAGTTAAGAAAAGGGAAATAGAATTTCTTTCTCCTTTGGTGGCAGTGATTTATTTAATTTTGGCTCTGGATGTTTTTTGGTTCAGGAATTTTTTTTTTTTTTTGACTCCAGTCTGTGGCCAAAATCCAGACTGGCAAGAGCTGCAGAGCCTGGAGATGATGGAAGGCAGCCCAGAGATCAGATCAAGAACAAAGACTGAGGTCTAAACCAGAAGAAAAATAAACTTTTGTATTCCATTCTAGTCCAACTCTTTCATTTGGGGTAATCCAGCTTCCAGAGTTCCTGGGAACTGGTCAAACCTCAAGTTCCTTCCCTTGCCACAAGTTGAGCTAACTAAAGCTGAGCAGATCTGCTAATTTGAGCTATGAGCTGGGTTGCTTGGTTTTTGTGTGTGTGTGTGTGTGTGTGTACACGTGCGCCTTTGTATGGGGGGGGGTGGTGCGGGTAGCATTTTACCTTTGAAATCCAACCCTGTGCTAATCAACATTCTGAAAATCATCTGGCCACAAAGTCATCACACTGAATTACTGTCAGACAATGAGAAGTTTTCCCTTCCACTTTTCCCAAAATGCCCTCACAATCAAGGTAACCCCACCCTAATTGGTGTGAGAGATCTATGAGTATGTATATGAGTGAATGTGCCTGCATTCTGCACGTGTACATTTCATGTGTATTTTAATTCAGAGTAATTGAACATATCAATTTAAGACAATAGTCACATAGGGAATGTGCCAGTAACTAGATCTTTTCTTATATAAAGAATCCTTTCTCTCACCATCTATATACACACTGAAATATAAAATCAATTTCCATTTGTTAACAACCATTGAAGCCATTAGAGGATAATCACAGTTTCTTGGCATAGTGGTGAAGCACATATTTTTAACTGAAAAAAAAAAAAAACAATATGGTATGGTAAGGCAAGTTAAAATAACTGTTAGAAGAGTTCGTTTTTAGTTGAGATAATGTGCATATCATATTAGAAATTTAAGGATAAAGTATCTTGCCACTTTCCCCAAATGTTGTAGTTGTACTATTCCCTTGTTCTAAGATGACCTGATTTCTTAAGGTTCCTTTGCTTCCTTGAAATTAACTCTGTGGTGATACTAGAACTCCAAATCCATTCAGTGGAGTCTTAGAAGGCCTCTGGGTGCCCACATGCGCATGCGTGCGTGTGTGTGTGTGTGTGTGTGTGTCCAGCCTTAGTAGGTGCCATGGAAAATGCTTTCCAGGGGAAAAACAAAGTGAGGTATTTGCCACCAGCAAATGTACAATTCTTGTGAGAAAGTATGCTTTATCTTACATACAAGATCTAGAGACACAATGGAAAGAAGAGCAACGGAAAAGTAAATAAATGAGGTGCCAAAATCAAAGTAAAGACAATAAATAACAACAACAACAACAACAACAACAACAACAACAACAAAAAAGCCCCAAAATGAATAACATGTATGGGGCTGGAAATTTCATAGATTTTAGGGATCAGGGAACACAAAGGGAAAGCACAGTGGCTAATTTCTTTAACTGCCCCCCCCCACAACTGAATGGGGCCACTAGGACTCCTGATTTCTCATAATATTATTAGAACACACTATCTTTTCTGGGTTAAAGAAGTGTAGGAGGGATAGTCTGCCAATGGTAATGAAAGGGTTAAGTAGACTTTGAACTGAATTTAAACCAGGAGACAGAATTGATGCATCTTCTTTGATTGTTCAAAAGCCAATAGAATCCCCTGATCCATTCCATTACATTTATTTCTGTCGTGCTGAGCTAAAGGATAGAGAAGACCTTTCTTACTCTAATAAGTGAATAGCCCTGCCTCTCTCATTGCTGCTGCATCTTTGCTGACCTATATTTCTCGCATATGGATGGATCACCGCTAGCGGGTTCGACAGACGCTATAATATCATTATGCAAATGCACGTTCACTGCCACTCGGGAATCCTATAGACTGATCGCTTCATTATCAGTCTTATCAGAAAATACAAGAGAATTGTGTCCCATACTCAGTGAGATGAGAACATAATTTAAATTAAGTAGTTTACTGTCTGGCTACTCTATTGGCCAGAGTGGGAGATGAGAAAAGCTGATTTTGAAAGCTGGGATATCAACAGGCATTGCTCTGTAAAGGTACAGCCTGAGCTGGTTTCCTATGCTCTTCCTCCTCCCCTGTGCTCTGCCCTCTTCTTTCCTCCAAATCAGAACCTATGCTAAGACACTTGGCAGCATTTAATTTGTTCACCTGCTGTCATATGTCCTTGAAGAGTATCTGCCTTAGAATAGAAGCAGTTTAGCCCTGTGCCCAGAGAGGCAGGTTGTTTAGTGAAAATCTCTCAAACCTTACGATAAGGTGACCTGGATTCTACACACTATGTTCACAGTTTAACCCTGAGCATTTTACATGATTCCTGTTTCTTAAAAGTTACTTGACCTATTTAGGGCTCTTATATATTAAATCAAAGAGTTAATGAAGACTATTGTTTACAACCTCTGTTAATGGTAACATTACACTATTACCTGGAGTTTTAATCTGTTATATTTTTCCAAGTCTTATTTTGTAGAAATAAAATATTGCTATTGATACTTATCCCAATTAGCAATTATCACAACTTTCATTAAAATGGTGCATATAAAACTATAACTCATTCACGTAGTGGATAATTAATGTGGAAAGTTTACATGGCATCATTACTAATGAGACTAATGGCCTACAAAGTGTAAACCTGGGCTCAGATTCCTGACATTGACCAATGTATGCTGAGGTCATCTGGCCCAGGTACTTGGCTCCTGCCTTTACACCTAATCCAGAATTCATCCTCACATATCTCCTTTCTTCAAAGCTCCTATTTATATAAAACCTAGCACTCCGTTGTCACCTTTTCTGTCAAACCTGCCCTCTACTTTGTTATAACCTTCATTATAACCCTCAAAATATGATTTTATTACAGCAGCCCTCCTATTGTAATATAGTTGTTTACATTTTTCTTTATTTCTGGCTGTGGGCTTCTTTAAGAAATAAGTTATGCCTTTCTAACTCTTTACTTCTACAACTGTCACCACAGTATGCCATACCTTGCACATAATAGGGCTCAATAAGCATTTGATCAAGACAGATCACAAGGGACCCAACTCCAAAATTGCTGACAACGAAGTCCTATGAGAAGGTAGTATGAAGGAGATTCCCTCTCAGTTCCTGAGAGAACTAGACACACTTGCTTATGACCTAAAAGGAGGAGTTCCCAGAAAGATAACTCCCACAAATCCCCAGTGCCTATTGGAGGAGAAATTGACTCGTAGACATAGGAAACCTATACCAAGAAGGTCTTGAGCTAACATCTATGTTACTGTGAGTCCCTCTCTAACTTGACAACCATGTTTTATCTGGGATGGCTCCAAGCACAAAAGTTCTGCCAGCAGAAAGCGGAGCAATTTTGACTGGATTGTGGCACAGAATCTAGAGTCTAGACCCAGCCTTTCATCTTGTGAAAGCTCTACCTCTGAAACAGTTCCTCTGGTCTCTAAGTCCCTGGAACAAGTGAGGAGTAGCATGCATTGCCTTCATCAGAAAGTCTAGTTTTAAACATCAGGACAATGGTTGTATCCACCCAAGTGGGAGATTAATGCCAAATTTGCAATGACAGTCCTTAAAACTCACTGTCTCTACCCAACATTATTTTTCAGGATTCTAAAACAAGCCCTACTAGACATACAACATATTGTTGTTTAATAAATACATAGAAGAATGGATATGTAAATATACAGTTCAGCTCCTTCATTATTTAGTTGAGTACCTGAGGTTGTAGGTCATTAAGTGATTCATTTAAAACCAAAGAACTAATAAAAAGGGAACAATACATTCACAAAATATTTAAGGTTGAAAGGCACTAGGAATTATCCCATGTCACCATTCACTTGAACAAGAACAAGAAAAACTGGAAAATTTTCCCCTAGATTCCTTAATCAGTGGCCACAGTACTTCCAGCTTCTCGTCTGGCATTATTATTCCAAAAACCACCAACTCTGAGATCTGCACTTTTGCATGAACTGAACCTCTCTCTGGCTTCAACCACTAATGGCAAAATTCTAGAGTTGACTGAGATCCTCTTAAAGTCTGGACATAGTGTATTAGAAAATCACTTATAAAGGTTCAGGGCATTCCTTCATTCCATAAACAATTATTGTATCCAACTGTTTCCCAGGTATTCTGTAAAAGTAGAGCTATATTCAAAGTTGAGTATGCTGTTTCCCATCTTAGAGATGCCTAAAATTTCACATAATATACAATATTAACTAGTAACTCTTTTTCCTCATTCCCTAGTTCCCTGTTGGCCACACCCAAGGACTAAGCAGAAGATACATGGATTGCTATGATGGGACCTTATGGCTAAAAAAAAAAAAAAAAAAGAAAAAGAAAAAAGATGCTCAGTTCCAAGTGACTGGCTCCTAAGGGAATTGTTGTAGGGAAAAGGAATGCCAAACCCTCCACTTCTTCAAAGTTCCAAGGAAATCTAAATTGGTTTAGTAGCTTTTGCAACCAGGATGTCAAGTTTTAGAAAGTGTGAGGGACCTATTTCCCTGTCCCTATGGGAGTGGAAGAGTGCTGGACATATCCCTTGAGGTCAGGGGATGTAGGTAAGCAAAAGAACCAACACTTCCCCTTCTCTAGAGGTTTCTGGGAGTGTGAAGCTCCTTGTGTCAGTGGGGCATGCAGGAACTGTGTTGCAGTTGCTAGCACGCAGAGGGTAGGGTATTCATGTACTTGTTCCCCACAGATCTCAGGGAGTCTTTGAAGAAGACCATCCTGGTTATTCTAAGCCCAAGGGAAAGACCACAGAGGTTAGCCAAGCAGAGGAGGTAAAGGAATCACAGAACTGGTGTGGACAAAGAGAAATCCAACCACCTCCTCTGTGTGATTTTTGCTGGGAACCTAGAATAAAATTGAATATTGCCTGAATAAACCACAACAACCGTAATTCTTTCTTTCTCTCTTTCCACACGGTCAAAAGCCACACTATGGGGGAAAAAAGGCCCTGTGATCAAAGTATGCCTAAGAGGAGAGAGAAAGAGAAAGGAATGATATATACTAGATACAGGCAGAAGTTTGAAATGACAAATTAGGCAGTCACCAAGATATTAGTAACCACCTTAGACTGCAGAATCCCTGAATTGAATTGACTTCACAAGAAGGAACAGGATAATTTGCCTGATACAATTAAACTGAGGTTTCAGAGGTAAAAGAAAAACTGAAGTCATGATAACAAAACAAATGTCATGTATACCCAGGTCTGAATGGTGACTGCTTATAGCTTTTACAGGAAAAATAGAGAAAGAGTCTGAAAGGTAAGCAAAACATAACAGTTTGGAACTTCATGATAATAAAGGAAATGCTTTGGGGAGGGTGATTAACAAGTATCCACGGGAAGAGAGGCAAAGTGAGGAACAGTTGATTAAAGAAATCATTTGAGCAAACCCTTGAAGACAGAATAGGATTTCACCTTCCACAACAAGTAAGGTTTACTTTTCCAGAAAGTGGCTGGTTATATTGGAACACAAGGTCTCTATATATGGCTAGAGTAGATGAAGCCAGAGAGCAAGGGCCACTAGATTCTGAAGGGTAGCAAAGCAGGCCAAGGAGCTGGGATGCTTACCCTAAGGAAGAGGGAGGCACCGGAATGTCTGCTGAAACCACAGGTCTGCAGGCTGTGTTGACTCACTCATGTGCATTCCTAGTCCAGGGCTCATCACACAACAAACAGTGAATGAAAGCTCCCCACATAATAATAGCAGAATTTCCTGAGTGTGGGCCTGCCATGTGCCCAGCAATTCTCCAAGCATTTTATATATAATTTCACTTCTCATTAACCTCACAGGAAGGTGCTAGTATGATCTGTTTGCGTTTCTTTGCAGTAAAGAAGATTAAATAATTTAAATTCAGAGTTTGTAGGGAACATCTGGATTGGAACCCAGGATGGAGGTTTTTTTTTATTTTTTAAGTTTATTTATTTATTTTGAGAGAGAGAGAGAGAGAGAGAGAGAGAGAGAGAGAGAGAGAAACTCGCACAGGGGAAGGGGAGAGAGGGAGAAAGAGAATCCCAAGCAGGCTTTGCGCCATCAGCACAGAGCCTAGTGTAGGGCTTGAACCCACGAACTATGAAATCATGCCCTGAGCCAAAACCAAGAGTCAGACACTTAACCAACTGAGCCACCCAGGTACCCCAGTGTCTATATTCTTAACTATTAATAACATTCAAATTGATAAATGGACTTATTATAGGTCAATTGTGAGGATGGATGGGTGAATGTTTCCTTCAGAAAGTATAGTGGAGTCTTTCCACTCTTTATTGCCTCTGTTGTTCACATCCCACTCAGTTTCTGCTTTTATTTAAATCCTGACCTCTTGATTTTGTCCAGACCTTACACAAGACTTTGCGCCTCTTGCTTCCAACTTGGATCCTTGACTCTAATGATCTGAAGTATGGTCAGTATTTTGGCCCACAACATGTAATGTAGGGAGAAATACCTTGTTTAGGAAAGAGTCTTTTAGTGGCTCTCAAATTACCCCTCACTGTATTTGGAAAAAGCTTTGCCAAGATCATGTCTGTGAGAGTATTTAGCGAAATACAATGTGTTAGTAGTTAACAAACAAATTTTTTAAAACTAAACGCCACATGGGCATGTTTCTGGTTATTTGCACTACTTGGGTCTGAGTCACAGTGAATCCTCAAGCAGGTTCCTCCCTCCAAGGATGGTCCAAGACCAGCTCATTAAAAATGTAGATTTCTGGAAATCATTGATAATTCCTGAGTCAGTAAAAGTGGACTCAGTCATAGATTTCTTAATGAGTTCCCCCCAAAATCTCACACGAAAATCTCACCATAAAATGTGTCTAACATCATGATCCAGTGTACATATTCACACCAGTATCCTTACCTAAAGCTGAAATTCCATGAAATGTTACTTACCTTACTATATGTAATTTTACTTTTTATATTCTATTTTATGAGGTTTCTTTTTGCATATTTTAAATCACAACTCACAGTTTGAAAAACACAGATCTAAATGATGACACTATGCAGGAAAAGTTACTTTGCCATGGTTTCCTTCCCAGTTCTGTACCATCCCCAGGTGGTGTCTTCTGGGCCTGTCTTCATCCAAATGTCCTATTCCAGACCATTTCATCAACCCTCCTCTATCAAATGTACTTTCCCTTTTATTCCTCAGCTCTAGTTTCATAAAGTCCTTTATATGAAAGTAAGCTAGTCTGAACAAGTTATCTGAGCTACAGTGCTACCTTATTAACATTTGCATTTAAATCCAGAGAAATATTTACCTATTAATCTAGAAATCAGGTAACTATTCTTTTAAGAAGAATGTTATGCTCCAATTTTCTCCATATATACACACACAGCACAACCTACAAACAGGATCTCTGGTGTCTGGTATAGAAGGGACCTATTTGACCTTCACCATGCCCTACTTATCCCACACCCTAGCTTGGGCAAGTCGCTAATCTATCAGTCTAGGTTCTTCATCTGTACATAGGAAGGTAATAAAACCCTGACATTGCTGCTTTGAAGATTAAATGAAATAAGATGTTCATGATAGTGGAAGAACAGATGACACTCTGTGTAGTAATTGACCCCTTTCCCACTGTTCCCATCCCCTCTCTTCCTGCATCCTCTCATATGCTTTTGTCTTTCTTTTGCTTCATTTCCCATCCCACCCCCAACCTTCCAGCATGCATATTTAGTTTTTCAAGACATATTTGATTTGCCTTTTGCCTTGCGTGTTACTCTCAGGGTCCCTCCCCCACTTCCTTGCTGTGTCCCCAGAAGCCATGCTGCACTCCATTCATTCTCGCCTTAATTGGAAAGGGCATAGATCCATGCTCTTTCTCCGAGATTACCTCTGTGCTATCCAGTTGTCATCTTGGAAAAATCTGACAATATAATTCAGAATAGGGGCCTTTGGGGCTGTTGCTTTTTCTTAAGGAACTACATATCTAGAGACGTAAAGGACTGTCTGATCCCTCAATGGCAGAATTTTGGGCAGCAGCAGGTCAGTGGTGGAATTTGGAGAGAAAGAGGACTATAGGGTGGCTTAACAGTTGCCTCTCAACCATCTTGCCCAGGCCTGGTTGATTCTGGCTCCTTTGTAGTTTCTTATATTAATAAGCTGCCTTTGTGAGGATCAGCTTAGAAGGAAGAAGACAAATTGGTATCTTCCTCTGGTTTCACTTGTTGTCCAGAGTCCCTTGGTCCATGATTGCTTAGCAGAGATTGCAGTGCATGAAAGATAGTTAGAGCAGGATAGCCAGGCCAGCCCTGCTGAGGAGCACATCAGTCCATGTAGATACCCACCTTTGAGGTACTAGTGACTGCTTCCCCTCCCCAAGAAATAGCTCCACCCTCTGCCAGGCCCAGGGCTTCATATCCTGAACACAGCAAAGGCTTTTTGGTAAGTACTCCTGGGAAGTAGTAGAGGATAGAAAGGAACACAAAATAGGTGCCAGAGTTAGCTTTTGCAGCTTATTCATTCTATCCATCTTCAAATATTTACTGACCAACTGCTGTATTACTGTGGTTAACCAGAAGAGAAAAGACAAAACATTGACTGAAGTAAGGAGCAGGAACTGCAATTCTAGCATGTAAGGAGGGAAACAAAATTCATTTGTGTAGACCAGCCCTACAACCCTGGAGGAAGATGACTTATTACAGATGTGACTTTGCCAGCTTTACTACAAACATCTTGACTATGTGTATATTCTGGGAATGAGAAGTAAAGACTTGAGCTAATAATAAATCAGTTTTATCCATGTTTTTAGCCCAAGCTGACTTCTTTCCAAATAGACAGTAAATTCTCTGAGTTTCATGACTCAAGATTTGAGATCACTCGCTGGGCTGCAGTAGGCAATTCTGAAACTTTCTATCAATGTGATGGGGTCCCCACGGGTGCTGTGCTACTTCAGGGTGACTTCAGCTGCCTGTTGAGACTCCCAGACAGACTCATCCAAATAGAGAGAGGCATATACTGCTTAAAGGCTAGATGAAGGAGGAGAGGAGAAGACCATGTAAAGATGAAGGCAAAGACTGGAGTGATGTAGCTTTAAGCCATAAAACACCCATAGCCACTAGAAGTCAGAGGAGGCAAGGAATGATTCTACCCTACTCCCACCCCAGAGCCATCAGAAGGAAGGCAAGCTTGTGAACACCTTTATGTTGGACTTATGGTCTCCAGAACTATGTAGGAAATGGTATATGATTGTGAAGCAGCTAGCATATCTCCCTGGAACATCTGGAGATGCATCTAGTATAGTATATATATATATATATATATATATATATATATATATATATATAATATAATATAGTTTATATATTATCTCTAGTATAGTATATATATTATATCTAGTATAGTATATATATATAATATATAATATAGTTTTCTAGTATAGTATATATATATATATATATATATAGCATCTAGTATAGTATATATATATAATATATAATATAGTTTATATATTATATCTAGTATAGTATATATATTATATCTAGTATATAATATAATATAGTATATATAATATAGTATATATAGTATATATATAGTATATAGTATATATAATATAGTATATATAATATAGTATATATAATATAATATAGTATATAATATAGTTTATATATTATCTCTAGTATAGTATATATATTATATCTAGTATAGTATATATATATAATATATAATATAGTTTTCTAGTATAGTATATATATATATAGCATCTAGTATAGTATATATATAATATATAATATAGTTTATATATTATATCTAGTATAGTATATATATTATATCTAGTATAATATATATATATATATATATATGTATAATATAGTTTTCTAGACTCAGATGTTTCCCATATGGAATGTCCAACAAAGAATTTTGAAATGACCACTGTGGCACTTTGTATAAAAATAGAAACAAAAGTAACAGCATTGGCAAAAATCAATCTTCCTGGGGACACCTGGGTGGCTCAGTCAGCTAAACGTCTGACTTCCGCCCAGGTCATGATTTCATGGTTCATGAGTTCGAGCCCCACATTGGGCTCTGTGCTGACACCCATGGAGCCTGGAGCCCATTTTGAGTTCTGTGTCTCTCCTTCTCTCTCTCTGCCCCTCCCCAACACCTGCTTACACTCTGTCTCTTTCCCTCTCTCTTTCTCTCTCTCAAAAAAAAAAATCAAGCTTCCTAAAAAACCATACTTGCAACAAAGGGTCTTCTTTTAGAGGCAAAGCAGGTATTCAATAGGAGCTGAAGCTACCACTTCAGTCCAAGCCACTGAGATACCTTAAACCTTGGTCCCAAATGTCCTTAAGACAGAAGACACATCTCTCCTATTTGACAAAACAAATATATTTTTAAAGAAAATTTGGGAAGTAAGAGAGACCATACTACATGCACAAAGGAAGACTTTCTGCCTGAGTGGAAGATACACATCCCATAATACAGAGCAGAAAACAGTGCTGATGGTGATCTGTGGGACATGGAACACTTGGAACCTGATAGTGGGGCTGGATAGAAGACACAGGCTCACAGGAAGGCAAGGAAGAAGGACACCTGGAACACAGTTGCTAGGAGACAGACACTGATCCAGTTTGATTCAGGGGAACTTTCTGACTTTCCTTTTTCTCCTGAAACAAATCCACTGTAACAAACAACTCATCTTTTGTCTTAGTTCCTTTTTTTTGATTAGTCTGTCTCTTCTGGGGGCAGAAACATGAAGGTCTTGGTCCCCCATCCTGGGAAGAGTGGCTTATCATTTCTGTAGTGAAAAGATTACCAATCCTACATATTCTTCTGGATTGGAGTTTCTCAGGGTCCTTTTTTCATATTTGGAACTAAGCTCCTGTCTCCTCAATGGGATCTGAACCTTAGATCTTATGCTCTGGCCACCCCTGTTGCTCCTGTCATCCAGGTAGATGTAGTGCCCCTGTGAAGCTATCCTATCGCCTCCTCACATGTTCTGGGCCTAGGGCTCTAAGCCCTCAAAAGACAAATTCTCTGAGTCAAGAAACTCTTCAACATCACCATGAGCCTGTCTCTGTTTTTCTCCCACCGATTAGAGCTTTGACTCTCTACCAAAATAGTCTTTCATATATGAACCCCCTAGATCTTGCCCTTCCAGCATTCTTGGTAGTGCAGGGCATTCCTCAGTGTCTGGACCCCCTAGAATACTCAAGTCTCCATTTTGAGTTTGGGAACTTTTCAAGATCACTGGCTCTCAGAATATTTTTGTTTGTAAGCAGTAGATTCCCATTGATGGTTTAATTGTACAAATGCTCTGGTTTGTCTTCAGTACTCCAGAAGGTATGAAGTGTCCTGCTCTCTAGAAAGTAATTCTAAGCCTTTTCTAGAATTCAGTTCATAGCCTTGCTTTAGTTGTTTTAGAAATGATCCCAGATTTCTTGTTTCTTCAACCACATCTGGATGTCTACTTTCTCATGACTCATATCTTAGGTGCTCTTGGACAGTAAGTTAAAGCATAAAGAGGGGCGCCTGGGTGGCGCAGTCGGTTAAGCGTCCGACTTCAGCCAGGTCACGATCTCGCGGTCCGTGAGTTCGAGCCCCACGTCGGGCTCTGGGCTGATGGCTCAGAGCCTGGAGCCTGTTTCCGATTCTGTGTCTCCCTCTCTCTCTGACCCTCTCCCGTTCATTCTCTGTCTCTCTCTGTCCCAAAAATAAATAAAAACGTGGAAAGAAAAAAAATTAAAAAAAAAAAGCATAAAGAAATGACTAGCCTTCACATACCTAGTTGTAAAGTATCCTCAGAGAAAGGCCTGCAAACAATGAAGAGAAAGACACTCTATGGAGAACAGTGTGAGATGGTGGAATGGACAATCTCTTGTTAGATAACTGCCTCCATTAAAAAGCTGAAGTACACAGGCATGAGTTTCTCAGGACTTGGAATGTTGGAGAAGAGGCCAACCCACAGGGACACTCTGGAGATGAGCTCTCTGCGACAGCATTCAATAAAAGGGGAAGCAATTCAGATTGAAACAACATTAAGATGATATCTGTCATGGTGAAGTAGAGAGGTAGGTAGCAAAAAATGGCGGGCAAATGATTTAGTGGCGTCCATAAGTGGATCTAGTATGGTGAGAGGCCATGAGATCAGGTAAGGACATCCTCTCCCATACCCAAATCTACCATGATCCTGAAATAATGACTTTCAACTTTGAATTCATGGAACTCTGTGTTCATTACATGTTATTCACTTTTTTAAAAAGGGTAAAAGCATTTCCTATCATTTCTTTTTTTACAACTAAAAAGAAGGGCTTCCTGTTTGTGATTTTCCAAATATTTTCCAGTCAGTAATGCTCTGCTGAGGACAGGTACAAAATCTCTGACTTTAGATGAGCATATGCTTTGTCAGATAGATTCTGCTCCTTGAGACCAGAGCTCAGCTTTAGCATCTGATCAAAGCCTTTCAGAGACTCAGGCTTGCTCTAAGAATCATTTCTAAGAATGAGTATTGGCCCAGAAACATGGGATAGGGGAAGGAGAATGATGAACA
This sequence comes from Lynx canadensis, assembly GCF_007474595.2. Taxonomy (NCBI): domain Eukaryota; kingdom Metazoa; phylum Chordata; class Mammalia; order Carnivora; family Felidae; genus Lynx; species Lynx canadensis. The sequence continues at coordinate 29,606,023 of NC_044314.2, read as the reverse complement.
CTTATTATATGACTCTGTTCCACTAGACAGATCTTATGCTGTCTTAATAATCCAGTCCAGGGGCAGAGAATCATAATATCTGAGATTTTACCCTGGAGTTCTCCACCACCCCCAGACAGATTTATTTGTGAACTTTGGATAAAACAATCTTCCCTTATCACCCTATTCTTCTAAAAGGAAAATGTTCTCATGTTTCCTGAGAGGGTCCATCTCAGATATCTCAGATACCTATATAAACATAATTGATTTGGTAAAGTGGGAAGAGGAATGGGGAAAACATGAGTCCATCCACCCTGGGTGTTGGATCTAGGGTTCTGTTACTTTAGTTCTGCCTGTTTTTTCCCACAAATTGGTTCACCTGTTGGGAGTACAGAAAAATAAGGAATTTCCTCATAGATACAAAATGTATATATTAGTTAAAATGACCCAGGAATTTGAGTTTTGGGAGTGGAGGCACTGTGGCTATTCAGGAGATAGAAATCTGTCTCAAACTTTTACATGGCACTGCTCCCTCAAGCAGCAATAAGCATGAACTCTGGTCCGGGTCTATGTCACAGAGCCAACAGATAGTCACAAATGACTCTTTTTTTTTTTTTTTTTACTTTTTTTTTCAATATATGAAGTTTATTGTCAGATTGGTTTCCATACAACACCCAATGCTCATCCCAAAAGGTGCCCTCCTCAATACCCATCACCCACCCTCCCCTCCCTCCCACCCCCCATCAACCCTCAGTTTGTTCTCAGTTTTTAAGAGTCTCTTATGCTTTGGCTCTCTTCCACTCTAACCTCTTTTTTTCCTTCCCCTCCCCCATGGGTTTCTGTTAAGTTTCTCAGGATCCACATAAGAGTGAAACCATATGGTATCTGTCTTTCTCTGTATGGCTTATTTCACTTAGCATAACACTCTCCAGTTCCATCCATGTTGCTACAAAGGGAGTACTGATGCATAGGGGCAGTTATACCCCAATGTTTTTTTACTTTTTCAAATCTTTTTAATTTTTTAATATGAAATTTATTGTCAAATTGGTTTCCATACAACACCCAGTGCTCATCCCAACAGGTGCCCTCCTCAATGCCCATCACCCACTTTCCCCTCCCTCCCAACCCCCATCAATACTCAGTTTATTCCCAGTTTTTAAGAGTCTCTTATGGTTTGCCTCTCTCCCTAATTTTTTTTTCCCCTTCCCCTCCCCCATGGTCTTCTGTTAAGTTTCTCAGGATCCACATAAGAGTGAAAACATATGGTATCTGTCTTTCTCTGTATGACTTATTTCACTTAGCATAACACTCTCCAGCTCCATCCATGTTGCTACAAAAGGCCATATTTGATTCTTTCTCATTGCCAAGTAGTATTCCATTGTATATATAAACCACAATTTCTTTATCCATTCATCAGTTGATGGACATTTAGGCTCTTCCCATAATTTGGCTATTGTTGCAAGTGCTTCTATAAACGTTGGGATACAAGTGCCCCTATGCATCAGCACTCCTGTATCCCTGTATCCTGCATAATCCTGTATCGTGTATCGCTTGGGATACAAATGACTCTCAAGGATGAAAGAGGGGACAGGAAGTGGGAGGTAAACTTCCATCCTCTCCCCATTACCCAGATCCAACAGTACATCATGGACTACTAAATCCCTCTACCTTTCTCTGCATCTTGTTATTTTCCAACTCCAAATTTATAGCATGTGTGACATACACACACACACACACACACACACACACATTTTCTACTTATTCCCAAATCAAGATATGAATCAAGTCAATTTTTACTCCTTTGCGTTCTTAGATTTGACATCATCAAGTTCACAGCCCTGAAAATTTGAAGTTTTCCCAGGAATTCCTAGGACTTTATACTTTCAGGATTTCTTCTGTCTCTAGCTCCAGCACCCAAACATAATCTGGTTTTGCACTATCAACCCAAACAGCTACTCCACTTTCACAGAATACATGAATAAGCAATGTAACCTTTAATAAAGTTACTTTAAGAGTGACAAAGCCACCTGGGTGGCTTAGTTGGTTAGATATCTGACTTTGGCTTAGTTCATGACCTCTTGGTTTGTGAGTTCAAGTCCCCCATCAGGTTCTGTGCTGACAGCTCAGAGCCTGGAACCTGCTTCACACTCCCTCTCTGCCCCTCCCCTGCTTACACACTCTCTCTCTCTCCCTCTTAAAAATAAACATTAAAAAATTTTTAAAGAGTAACAAAGTGGGAGGGAAGTATTAACACATTGCATGGAGAATAATGTAATAGTCTAATAATGATAATTAAATAATTAAATTGATAATTAAATAATATTGATAATTAAATACTATTTGTCTATTAAATCTCTTTGGGGATGTTCCATCTCCAAGGCATCTCAAAACTCTCATGCCCGTGCAATGCCCCACTTGCTGGTCCCTATCTCCCAGGCTCCCACCCTCCAACATAATTTCAGCCATAATTATAAAGCAATTTAACTTCCCCAAGTGCCTACCCCAACCTGCCCATCTAAATCCAGCTGGATCTGGAGTCTTGGTGAAGTCTTTTCTTTAAGAGAAGTTGGAATTCTAAAAAGCAATGCATTTGCTTTTTTTGAATTACACTTGTTACTTATCTGTAAAGAATTTTCTGATTTTTACCTTTTACTTTATAAATTTTCACCAAAATTCCTATTGACCTCTCAATAACTCTTAAAAATAATTAATGTGGTTTTAACACACACACACACACACACACACACACACACAGATTTAGATACATATATATAGGTTTTTCAGATTTATCTTCCCATGTTTAGAGGGCATACTGCAGAGTTTTAATACTGGCTTTACCAGTAAGAGTATAAACTATACAAATCAAGCACTGTATAATTTCTTTACTTAATTTCCTCAAGCCCCCTCATTTCTAATGAATCAGCACTGACCATGGGCACCCAAACTAGTTTTTGTAGGATGAACATTCATGCAGCCTTCTAAGGTGAAGAAGACACCTTAGAAAGAAGAATTAGAAGAGAAACTAGCCCATCAGAGAGAAAAAAACATAACAAACAGCAATAATAGTTAAAGTAGTTTGGTACCAATACAGGAAAAAAAGAAAAATAAATGAAACAGAATAGAGTTCAGAAATTAACTTAAAAGCCAATGGTAATTTTGTCTGATATAAGAGGTATTTCAAATAATTGTGGTACAATTTGTAGTCAATATATTTGGTTGAGACAAATGGGTAGCTTTGGATAAATGATGGAATGATAGGAAATTGGAAATTAAGATATTTTATTTAGGAACACCAGGGCACTGGGGCACCTGGGTGGCCAGTTGGTTAAACATATGACTTCAGCTTAGGCCATGATCTCATGGTTCATGAGTCTCAGCCCTGCATCAGGCTTTCTGCTGTCAGTGCAGAGTTGGCTTTGGATCCTCTGCCCTCCCCTGCCCCTCCCCTGCTCATGTTCTCTCTCTCTGAAAAACGAACATTTAGGAACACCAGGGAACTGACCTTGTTCCCCCCACACACACACAAAAAGATAATATAGGTCTGGTGACATAGAGCTTATCCAGGAGAAATGGATGTGTTTATATATTTTCACAAATAGAAATGCCTAATTGTGTGTGTATATGTTTGTGTGTGTGCATGTGTATTTTTCTGCGGGGGGGGGGGATCATAAAGCAGCAGGTCGTAAAGGGCTGTGACATAACAGTCTCTAAATATTCTAGATACACCAGGCCCTGCTGATGTGAGGAGAAAATCACCCATAGCACCTTGGCATCATTCAAGACTCTGAAGGCCAAGTGAAACTCCTATATGCTGTACTATGCCTTCTGACCTGGGTGGCCACCTCTCTTCTGAAAATATTGTGTGGGCTTTTTTGTTTATGTACTATTTCTTCCCCCTAATCTCTGGTCCACCTGACAAGCTGTAGGACCCATCTATAGAAAACTATAATTCACTATATAGTTTTCTATTTTATGCCTTCCATAAGCTAAGTATTCATAAAAATCAAAGATGTAAATATAAAGAAAATGATAAAAAGTATGAGAGACTTTATTTCTTTTTTTTTTTTTTCAACGTTTATTTATTTTTGGGACAGAGAGAGACAGAGCATGAACGGGGGAGGGGCAGAGAGAGAGGGAGACACAGAATCGGAAACAGGCTCCAGGCTCTGAGCCATCAGCCCAGAGCCTGACGCGGGGCTCGAACTCACGGACCGCGAGATCGTGACCTGGCTGAAGTCGGACGCTTAACCGACTGCGCCACCCAGGCGCCCCGAGACTTTATTTCTTAATAAGGTCAGAGGTGAATTTTTTTTTATAAGCATGTCTCAAAAGCTGTTGGAGAAGACAGCAGAATAGAAAAACCTGAGTTCACCTCCTCCCACAGACATATCAAGGCAACAGCTACCTATGATGCAAGTGACTCTGAAAACAATCTGAAGATCAGTGGAACAGATCTTTCATAGCTAAAGACATAAAGAAGCCACAATGAGAAGGACAGAAGGGGCAGAGATGTAGTCAGGAATCAAACCCTAGCAGAGTGATCCACAATGGGAGAGAGATCATGCAGAGATACTCCCTGAGGAGCAAGGGGATCAAGCCCCACTGTGGGCACAACTTGCCTTGGGGACCTACATCAGGAAGATAAGCCCTCATAATGTCTAGGCTTTGAAAATCAGCAGGGCTTAACTCTGCAAGAGCCAAAGGACTATAGGAAACTGAGACTCCACTCTTAAAGGACCAGGGAGCTATATCATTCAGGGTTTGAGACACAGCAGGAATCAGCAGTTTGAAAAGCTCCTGGAAAAATAATGGCATCCTAAAGATGTCCATGTTCTAATTCCCCAAACCTGTGAATACATTCATTGCTTTACATGGTAAAGAGATTTTGCAGAGATTGAGAATCTTACATAAAAAGATTATCCTGCATTATCTGGGTGGGCCCAATGTATTCACAAGGGTCCTTGTAAGTTAAAGAGTGAGGTAAAAGTTCCAGAGTCAGAAGCAGATGTGATGGTAGAGGCAAGGGTCAGAATGATGAGGCCATGAACCAGGGAATGCTGGCAGTCTTTAAAAGCTAGAAAAGGCAAAGGAACAAATTCTTCCCTATGCTGTCCAAAAGACATGCAACCTGCCTGATTATTTTTAGACTTCTGACCTCCAAAACTGAATAAATATGAGAAGGAAGGAAGGAAGGAAGGAAGGAAGGAAGGAAGGAAGAAGGAAAACATAGCACCTGAGTTATATGTGAAAATTTATTGACTAATTTTAGGGCATGTTCCAGAGGGGCATGAATCTGTGGGAGCTTTCTCTAAGAACAGAAGTGCCAGTGGTTGCCATTTAACTTTCCCTCCTTTGACTGGCTGAACACTTGTGGGAGCCACTTGTGACACTATCTACTTTGCCAACACTGCTTGCCTTTCCCTGGCATTCCCACACACACCCACCTGCCCAACCTGCCTAACTTAGGGGGTTTCCCTACAAACCAGCTCCCTCCCTGCCACACCCAGAGGGTAGCCTTGGTCAGGACTAACATCCTCCTAAAGCAACTATCTTTCCACCACACCTGGCAGGTAACCTTTGTCAACACCAATGCCCCTTCAGGGTAGCTCTTGCCCTGGGGGTGGGGTGGGGCAGCTCTGCCCATCAGCATGCTCACAGCAGTTATGCTGGGCCTCTGAGCCAGCCAGGCTGGGAGCTAACCCCACATACCAGCAAGCCCTCAGCAGTTATAGCCATGCTGCTCAGCCAGCCATTCCAGGGGCCACCACTGTTTACCCGTACACCCACAGCAATCATGGCTGATTATTACAGCCAACTGGTTTGGGGCCAGACCTGCCCACAGGCACTATAGTGAGGCAACTCAGTCAAATGTGCCAGGGGCCATCCCTGCCCCAGTGTTCTTGTACTAGTCATGGCTGGTCATTGCTCACAACCAGGCTGAGAGCCACCCCACCCACTAGTGTGCCTGAAGCAGTCACAGCCTAGTCACAATAGGAGGGTGTATCCCTGGAGTGCCTGGTTCCGGTGACTAGGGGAGATTGCACAGTTGGGCCCCACAGGATGCCTTCTACATAAAGCCCTTACTTTCAAGACCAGGAGACATAGTTGACCTACCTAAAAATAGAAACAAACACAGAGGGTAAGGCAAATTGATAAGAGGAATATGTTCCAAATGAAAGAATAAGACAAACCCTGAGAAAAGAACTAAGCGAAACAGAGATACACAATCTATCTGGTAAAGAGTTCAAAATAATGGTCATAGGGATGCTCACCAAGACCTAAGAGAAGAGTAAATGAACAAAGTGAGAATTATATATATATATATATATATATATATATGCACATATATACGCACATATATACACACATACATATACATATATATACAAAATACATATACATACATATACATATATATACATATACGTGTATGTGTGTGTGTATATATATATATATATATATATATATATATATATATATATATATAAAACCAATCAGAACTGAAGAATACAATAATTGAAATGAAAAATACTCTAGAGGGAATCAATAGCTGATTAGATGGTGCAGAAAAACAGATCAGCAGTCTGGAAGACAAAGTAATAGAAAGCACCCAAGATTAACTGCAAAAAAAGAAGAGAATGTAAAAAATGAGAATAGTCTAAGGGACCTCTGAGACCGTGTCAGTCATACTACATTTAAATAAGGCAGTCCCAGAAGGAGAAGAGAGAGAGAAAGGGTCAAAAAACTTACTTGAAGAAATAATAGATGAAAACTTCTGTAACATGGAGTGCCTACAAGAGACTCACTTTAGATCTAAAGACACATACAGATATGAACAGACCTATTACTAGTAACAAATTTGAATCAGCAATCAAAAAAAGAAAACCAACATACAAAAGTTCAGGACTAGATGACTTCATGGGAAAAATCTACCAAATAAATCATACCATCTAAAGGCCAGTTAATAACTATTCTCCTCAAACTATTCCAAAGAATAGAAGAGCAAGCAATGCTTCCAATTATAAGAGGCCAGCTTACCCTGATGCCAAAATCAGACAAAGATACTTTAAAAAAAAGGAAAATTACAGACGAATATCCTTGATAAATGTAGACACAGTATCTCCAACAAAATATTAGCAAACTAAATTCAAAAATACATTAAAATGACCATTCACCACAATCAAGTGGGATTTATTCCAGGGATGGAAGGTGGGTCAATATCTGTAAATCAATCAACCTGACACACCACATTAACAAAATGAAGAACAGAAATCAGATAATCGTCTCAGTAGATGCAGAAAAACTATTTGACAAAATTCAGCACCTGTCATGATAAAAACTCTCAACAGAATGGGCACAGAAGAAATATACCTCAACGTAACAAAGGCTATATATGACAAGCCTACAGCTAACATCACACTCAAGGTGAAAAACTAAAAGTTTTCATCTAAGATCAACAACAAAAGAAGGATGTCCACCTCACTACTTTTATTGTGCATAGTATGCATAGTAGTGGAAGTCCTTACCACAGCAATCAGACAAGACAAAAAATAATAAAATGCTTCAAAATTGGTAAGGAAAAAGTAAAATCATCACTATTTGCAAATAACATACCATATATAGAAACCTTCAAGTCTCCACCAAAAAACTGGTAAAACTAAGAAATAAATTCAGTAAAGTTGCAGGATATAATATTAATACACGAAAATTTGTTGTATTTCTATAAACTAATAATAAAGTAGCAGAAAGAAATTAAGAATGTGGTCTCATTTACAATTACACACACACACAAATTAAAACCTAGGAATAAATTTAACCAAGGAAATGAAAAACACTCACTCTGAAAACTAAGATATTGATTAAAGAAAATGCAGATGACACAAACAAATGGAAAGGTATACTATGCTCATGAATTGGAAGAACATTGTTAAAATATCCATACTAGCCAAAGCGATATTCAGAGTCAATGTAATCCCTATGAAAATACCAACAGCATTTTTCACAGAATCAGAAGAAATAGTCCAAAAATTTGTATGGAACCACAAAAGACCCTGAATGTCCAAAGCAATTTTAAGAAAGCAGAACAAACCTGGAAGTATCACAATGTTTAGATTTCAAACTATACTACAAAGCTTTAGTATTTAAAACAGGATGGTACTAGCACAAAAATAGACACATAAATCAACAGAACAGGATGGAGAGCCTAGATATAAACCCATAGTTATATGGTCAATTAACCTATAATGAAAGAGAAAAGAATAACAATGGGGGAAAAGACAATCTCTTCAATAAATTTTTGGGGAAAGTGGACAGCTACATGCAAAAGAATGAAATTGGAACACTTTCTTATATCATTCACAAGTATAAACTCAAAATAGGTTAGAAACCTAAATGTAAAACCTGAAACCATAAAGCTCCTAACAGAAAATAGGCAGTGATCTCTCAAGACACCAGACTTAGCAATATATTTTTGGAATGTCTCTTCAGGCAAGGAAAACAAAAGTAAAATATATAGTATTGTTATTACACTAAAATAAAAAACTTTTGTATAGGAAAGGAAACCATCAACAAAACAAAAAAGCAACCTACTGAATGTGAGAAGATATTTGCAAATGACATATCCAATAAATGGTTAATATCTAAACTAAATAAAGAACATATACAATTCAACACCATAAAAACAATCTGATTTACATAAAAAGACACATAAAAACATTCCTAACACCACTAATCATCAGGGAAATGCAAATCAAAACCACATTTAGATACCACCTCACACCAGTCAGAGTGGTTAAAATTAACAACTCAGAAAACAACAGATGCTAGCGAGGATGTGGAGAAATGGGAACCCTCTTGCACTTTGGTGGGAATGCAAACCGGTGCAGCCACTCTAGGAAACAGTGTGCAGATTCCCCCCAAAATTAAAAATAGAACTACCCTATGACCCAGCAATGGCACTACTAGTAATTTATCCAAAGGATAGAGAAGTGCTGATTCATAGGGGCACATGTACCCCAATGTTTATAGCAGCACTTTCAACAATAGTTGAATTATGGAAAGAGCCTAAATGTCCATCAACTGATGAATGAGTAAAGAAGATGTGGTTTATATATACAATGGAATACTACTTGGCATTGAGAAAGAATGAGATGCTGCCATTTGCAGCAATGTGAATGGAACTGGAGGATATTATGCTAAGTGAAATAAGTCAGTCAGCAAACGACAGATATCATATGTTTTCACTCATGTGGAACTTGAGAAACTTAATAGAAGACCATGGGGGAAGGGAAGGGGATAAAAATAGTTACAAACAGAGGAGGGAGGCAAACCATAAGAGACTCTTAAATACAGAGAACAAACTGAGGGTTGATGGGGGTGGGGGAGAGGGGAAAGTGGGTGATGGGCATTGAGAAGGGTACTTGTTGGGATGAGCACTAGGTGTTACATGTAAGCGATGAACCACGGAAATCTACCCCCCAAACCAAGAGCATACTGTATACACTGTATGTTAGCCAACTTGACAATAAATTATATTTTATTTTTTTTAAAGTTTTTTTTTTTTCAACGTTTATTTATTTTTGGGGACAGAGAGAGACAGAGCATGAATGGGGGAGGGGCCGAGAGAGAGAGACACACACAGAATCGGAAACAGGCTCCAGGCTCTGAGCCATCAGCCCAGAGCCTGACGCGGGGCTCGAACTCACGGACCACGAGATCGTGACCTGGCTGAAGTCGGACGCTTAACCGACTGCGCCACCCAGGCGCCCCAATATTTTAAAAACAGATGTCACTTCACACATTATTTCTTTTTGATACTAGCCATTCTGACAAGTATTAGTGAAGATGTAGAGAAAGAGGAACCATCATGCACAGTTGGTAGAAATGTAAGTTGGTGTAACTACTATGGAAAACAATATGAAGCTTCCTCAAAAAAATTAAAAATAGAAATATGAGAGGCTCCTGGGTTAGTCAGCTGGTTAAGTGTCATGATCTCACTGTTTTGGCTCAGGTCATGATCTCACTGTTCATGGGATTGAGCTCCACATCAGGCTCTGCACTGACAGTGCAGAACGTGCTTGGGATTCTCTCTTTCCCTCTCTCTCTCTGCCCCTCCCCTGCTCTTTCTCTTGAAAAAAAATAAACTCAAAAAAATAATTTAAAAAGAGAAATATGATCCAGTAATTCCACTACTGTGTACTTACTCAAAAAAAGCCACATTAACTTGAAAATGTATATGCATCCCTATGTTCATTACAGCATTATTTACAATAGCCAAGACATGAAACCAAACTAAGTGTCCATTGATGAATGAACAAGATGTGTTATGTATACACAATGGATATTACTCAGCCATAAAAAGGAATAATACATTGTCATTTTTGACAATGTAGATGGACCCAGAGGGTAGTATGTCAAGTGATATAAGTCGGACAGAGAAAGACACATACAGTATGATTTCACTTATATGTGCAATCATACATACAGAGAACAAATTAGTGGTTACCAAAGGGAAGGGGGTGAAGAGGTCAAAACTCCCATTTATACAATAAATAAGAGGATGAAAATTACAGTATAGGAAATATAGTCAATAATACTATAATAATATATGCTGACAAATGGTAACCATGCATATTGTAGTGACCATGGCATAATGTGTATAAATATCAAACCATTATCTTATACACTTCAAACTAAGATAACATTGTATGTCATTTATAGTTCATTAAAGAAATTGATAAATCTTTAGACTCACCAAGAAAAATAGAGTACTCAAATAAATAAAAGCAAAAATTAAAGAGAAGTTACAACAGACACCACATAAATACAGGGACTATAAAAGACTACTACAAAAAAATTACCTGCCAAAAAATTGGACAACATAAAACAAATGGATAAATTCCTAAATACATATAATCTTTCAAGGATGAATCAGGAAGAAATAAAAAATCTGAAAAGACCAATTACTAGTAACAAAACCAAATTAGTAATCAAAAAACACTCAACACAGAAAAGTTCAGGACTAAATGGCTTCACAGGTTAATTCAAATGAACATTTAAAAAGTTAGTACGTTAAGGATGACATTTGTGATAAGAACTGAGTATTGTATGTAAGCGATAAGTCACTGAATTCAACTCCTGAAACCAATATTGCACTGTATGTTAACTAACTAGAATTTAAATGAATAAAAAAAATTTTTAAATAAAAAATAAAATGTTAGTACATATACTTGTTAAAATATTCCAAAAAAAATAGAAGAAGTAGCGATTCCAAATTTATTCTAAGAGACCCTGATAGAAATACCAAAAAGACACTACCAAAAAAAAAAAAAGGAAAATTATACACCAATATCCCTGATGAACAGAGATGCAAAAATCCTCAACAAAATATTACCAAACCAAATTAAACAATACATTAAAATGATAACTCACCAGAATCAAGCATGATTTATTCCAGGGATGGAAGGATGGATGGTTTAATATCTGCAAATCAATCAACATGATACACCACATTAACAAATGAAGAATGAGGGGTGTCTGGGTGGCTCAGTCAGTTAAACGTCCGACTTTGGCTCAGGTCATGATCTCGCGGACCGTGAGTTCGAGCCCCACGTCGGGCTCTGTGCTGACAGCTCAGAGCCTGGAGCCTGTTTCAGATTCTGTGTCTCCCTCTCTCTGACCCTCCCCCATTCATGCTCTGTCTCTCTCTGTCTCAAAAAATAAACGTTAAAAAAAATTAAAAAGAAAAACAAATGAAGAATGAAAATCATATAATAATTTCAATAGATGAAAAGCATTTAATAAAACTCAACATCTGTTTATGATAAAATTCTCAATAGAGTGAATGTAGAGGGAGCATACTTCAACATAATGAGGGCCATATATGACAAATCCATAGCTAACCTCTTACTCAAAGTAAAAAACTGAAAGCTTTTCCTCTGAGATCAGGAACAAGACAAGGGTGTTCACTCTCACCACTTTTACCCAATATAGTACTGGAAGTTCTAGGCACAACAATCTGACAAAAAGAATAAAAAAAGAAGAAATAAAAGTTATCCAAATTGGTGAAGAAGTAAAGTTGTCATTATTTGCAGATGTCATGATACTATACACAGAAAACACTGAAGTCTCCAGCAAACAAAAACTATTCGAAGTAACAAATGGATTTAGTAAAGATTCAGGATAAAAAGCAATATGTAGAAATCTGTTGTATTTTTATACACTAATAATAAAGCAGTAGAAAGAGAAATTAAGGAAACAATTGCATCAAAAAGAAAATACCTAGGAATAAATTTAACCAAGGAAATGAAAGACCTGTACTTTGAAAACTATAATACATAAATCGATGTATACATCGATGAAAAGACTATAATACATCGATGAAAGACATTGAAGACAATACAAATAAATGGAAAGATCTACCATGCTCATGGAATGAAATCCCTATCAAAATATCAATGATATTTTTTACAGAACTAGATTAAAAAATCCTAAAATTTGTCTGGAACTACAAAAGACCCTGGAAAACCAACTCAATCCTGAGAAAGAAGAACAAACCCAGATTTTAAACTACACTACAAAGTTGTAGTAACCAAAACAATAGAGTATTTGCAGAAAACAGATAAATAGATCAATGGAAAAGAATAGAGAGCCCAGGAATAAGTCCATGCTTATATGGCCAATTAATCTATGACAAAGTAGCCAAAAATATACAATGGAGAAAAGACCATCTCGTCAATGGTGTTGGGAAAACTAGACAGCTACATGCAAAAGAATGAAAATGGACCACTTTGTTACACTACACATAAAAATAAACTCAAAATGAATTAAAGTCTTAAATATGAGACATGAAGCCATAAAAATCCTAAGGAAAACATAGGGACATTGGCTTTAGCAATATTTTTCTGAATCTATCTCCTCAGGAAAGGGCAACATAAGCTAATATAAACAATTGTGATTCTATCATAGTTAAATTTTTGCATGGTGAAGAAAACCATCAACAAATGAAAAGGCATGATCCTTTTATCACTCAACTCCATATACCTAGGAATTTGTGCATGTGTGTGTGTGTGCGCGTGCATGCCCCTGTGTGTAAAATATATGATAAAATATTTATGTAAATAAGAAGAGAAAACCCTGTATAGGAAGAAGGACCAGAAACAATGGTACCAAGAAGGTGGAGGTAAATTCAAGCATCGTGCTTCAGGACTTCTAAGACCATGTGTAAATCACAGCAGTGATTGTGGGCTGAGAGTTGTGGGCTGAGTCTTTGTGGACTTCTGTTGAAACAAGCCCTATAACTGTCATAGGTGAGGCTTGAGGGAAAAAAGAGATGCATCACAGCAAACAAAAATTAACAAACTTCTGTCTTGACCGGAAGTTCCCCTCCACTATACTTGGTACAGGCATACCTTGGAGATATTATGGGTACAGTTCCAGACTACAGCAACAAAGACAATATTGCAATAAAAGCAAGTTCAATGATTTTTTTATTTCCTATGCATATAAAAGTTATATATAGTTTACACTATATATAGTTTACACTATATATAGTTTACACTATATATAGTTTACACTATACTATAGTCTACTAAGTGTGCAATAGCACTGTGTCTAAAAACTACATTTGTTCATTAAAAAATAGGCTATTATTAACAAATGTTAACTGATCTGAGCTTTCAGCAAGTCTTAATCTTTTTGCTGGTGGAAGGTCTTGCCTCCATGTTGATGGCTGCTTACTGGTAGTTGCTGAAGGTTGGGGAAGCTGTGGCAATTTCTTAAAACAATGATGAAGTTTGCCACATCTATTGACTCTTCTATTTCCTCACTATTGAATCTTCATAAATGATTGCTGTAGCATGCTATGCAGTTTGATAGCATTTTACCCAGAATAAAACTTCTTTCAAAATTGGAGTCAGTCTTCTCAAACTCTGCCACTACTTTATCAACTAAGTTTATGCAATATTTTAAATCCTTTGTTGTCATTTCAATAATCTTTACAACATCTTTACCACAGTAGGTTTTATCTCAAGAATCAACTTTCTTTTCTCATCCATAAGAAGCAACTCTTTATCCATTCAAGTTTTATCATGAGATTGTGCCAATTCAGTCACATCCTCAGCTCCACTTCTAATTCTAGCTCTCTTACTATTTTTACCACATCTGCAGTTACTTCCTCTACCAAAGTCTTGAACTTCTCCAAATCATCCATGATTGCTGGAATTAACTTCTTCCAAACTCCTGTTAGTGTTGATATTTGACCTCTTTCCACAAATGTTCTTAATGGCATCTAGAATGGTGAATCGTTCCGAGAAGGTTTTCAATGGACTTTGCCCAGATTCATCAGAAGAATTACTATTTGTGGCATCAATAGCCTTACAAAAAGTATTTCTTAAATCATAAAATTTGAAATTTCTCCTTGATCCATGGGCTGTAGAATAGATGTTGTCAGCAGGCATGTAAACAAAACTAATCTCATACATCTCCATCAGAGCTCTCAATGGTGGGCTTATTTTTTTTTATATGAAGTTTATTGTCAAATTGGTTTCCATACAACACCCAGTGCTCATCCTCAATACCCATCACCCACCCTCCCTTCCCTCCCACCCCCCATCTACCCTCAGTTTGCTCTCAGTTTTTAAGAGTCTCTTATGCTTTGGTTCTCTCCCTCCCTAACCATTTTTTTTCTTCCCCTCCCCCATGGACTTCTGTTAAGTTTCTCAGGATCCACATAAGAGTGAAAACATATGGTATGGCTTTAAAATATTTAGTAAACCATGTTGTAAACAGATGTGCTGTTATCCAGATTTTGTTCCATTTATAGAATACAGGCAGAGCAGATTTAGCATAATTCTTAATTGCCCTATGGTTTTCAGAAACTAAATGGGCACTGGCTTCAATTTAAAGTCACTATTTAGTTGTATTAGCCCATAACAAGAGAGTAAGCCTGTCCTTTGAAGCCAGGCACTGACTTCTCCTCTCTAGCTATGAAAGTCTTAGATGACATCTTCTTCCAGTATAAGACTGCTTCATTTTTATTGCAAATATGTTGCTTAGTGTTGTCACCTTCTCTATCTTAGCTAGATTTCCTCAATAACTTGCTGCTTCACCTTGTACTTTTATGTTATTGAGATGGATTCCTTCCTTAAGCCTTATAAACCAACTTTAGCTTTCAATTTTTCTTCTGCAGCTTCCTCACCTCTCTCAGCCTTCATAGAATTGAAGAGAGTTAGGGTCTTGCTCTGGATTAGGTTTTGGCTTGAGGGAATGTTGTAGCTGGTTTGATCTTCTCTCTAGACCACTAAAATTTTCTCCAAATCAGCAATAAAGCTATTTCTTTTTCTTATTATTTGTATGTTCACTGGAGTAGCACTTTTAGTTTCATTCAAGAGCTTTTCCTTTGCATTCACAACGTGGCTGTTTGGTGCAGAAACCTAGCTTTTGGCCTATCTAGGCTTTTGACATACCTTCTCTACTAAGCTTAATTATTTCTAATTTTTTAATTAAAGTAAGGGATGTGTGATTCTTCCTTTCACTTGAACAGTTAGAGTCTACTGTAAGGTTATTAATTGGTCTAATTTCAATATTGTTGTGTCAAAAGGATTAGGGAGACCCAAGGAGAGAGAGAAAGATGCAAGAACAGCTGGTCAGTGGGGACAGTCAAAAATATACACAACATTTAGCAATTAAATTTGCTATCTTATTTGGGCATAGTTTGTGTCACCCAAAAACAATTACAATAGTAACATCAAAGATCACTGGTCATATTACTATAACAAATATAATAATGGAAGAGTTTGAAATACTATGAGAATTACCAAAATCCAACACAGATACAAAATAAGCAAATGGAAAAATAACACCTATAGAATTCCTTGACATAAGGTTGCCACAAACCTTCAAACTGTTACAGAAAATAAAAATAAAAAATAAAACAGTATCTGCAAAGTGCAAAAATCAAGGTATGTCTGTATTTAAATCTTTTCAAGCATATAGAAATTTTAAAGTAAAGATATGATTAATTTAAAAGCCCGATAAAAATTAACATTTTACCATATTTGCTTTACTTGTGTGTGCACATTTGTTTATAGATTAAACCATTTGAAAAAATTGAAGATATTATACTTCTCTAAAATACTTCTGTGTGCATTTCCTAAAATTAAGAACATTCTTTTCACATAAACTGCAATAGTAATATCACACTTTAAAAAAGCAATATTTCCCAGTGTGCTAATATCTTGTCCACATTCAAATTTTCCCAGTTGTCACCAGAATTTGATTATTTCTTTGTAAACCTGTATATATTCTTTTTTTCCTTAATGAAGCAGGTCAGTTTTTCTACAAAAGTTCTACCTTCCAGAGTTATCTGATTGTCTCCACATCTTATTGCCGAAGTTTTTATTATTTATAGTTCTTAAAATTGCAGTTAGGTCTGAAGACTTGATTCAATTCAGATTAAATATTTTTGATTTTAGAGGTGATGCTGTGGACACCACATTATATCACATCAGGATACAAATATCAGACTGGTAATTATTAGTGATACTAAGTTTGATCATTTGGTTAAGGGAAAATCATCATCTGTCTCTGTCTTAAGATATTTTTTTAGCAACTAATAAATAATTGTTAGAGTGAAGCTTTAACATTTTTTAAATTTCTTGTTTCCCACAAACTTTCACCCAATTATTTTAGCATCCACTGATGAGTCTTGCCTGAACCAATTCTTTATTTGGAGTTTGCTGAAAGGTGATTTTTAAATTTTATTATTTATTCAACATGTCTTAACTGGAATCCTTATGCAAAGAAAACCTTCCCTTATTAACTGTTGTGGACTGAATATGTACCCATCTCCCCAAATTCATGTGTTCCACTCCTGCCCTCCAAAGTAATGGTATTTGGAGATAGGATCTGTGGGAAGTACTTAGGGATAGATATGGTCATGAGGGCCTCATGATGGGATTAATGTCTATCAGAAGAGTCAACACTTGTGTGGAGGTCAAGTAAACACACAGCAGGAGGGTAGATGTGTGCAATCCAAGGGGAGAGCTCTCACCAGAAACCAACTATGTTGGCACCCTGATGCTGGCCTTCCAGAAGTGTGAGAAAATAAATTTCTTTTGTGTATGCCTCTTAGTCTAGGCAGACTTTTTTTATAGCAGCCTGAGCTGATACATCAACTATGGATGAATTATCATTTCTCTTAAAGTCTCAATAAATGCTTAATTCTTTTTAACTGCTGCTCTCTCCTCCACATCCTCCTCCTCCTCACCACCACCACCCTCCTCTTCTTCAGCAAGGAGTTGGTATAATAATCACTGTCAATGGTAACAAAATGTGCTTTTTCCCTTTATAATCTCTCACCTTCTTTCTCCCATGTCTGTCTTCAACTTATCACTAAATAAATGAAATACATATTCAACATTGTTCAATATAGATATTTTTTTCAGGAAATTCTTTATGCCCAAATGTGTCCATATTGGCCAATGGAAGCCCTTGCAAGCTGGCTTCTCATTCCTCTTGATATGCTCTCACTAGATTCTGGGTGCATGGTTCTTTCTGGTACCAGAAGATATTACAAAGTCAACTTGTATTTTTCCCTATTTTATATCTAGTATTAGCCATTTTCGCCCAAATTCCTGATTCCTTTTAGTGAAGAACCAAGATCTGATTGCTAGATGTATTGCTAATTCTTTGTTGTATTAGTTTATTCTGAATATCACTGATTGTACCCACTAGATACCAATAGCACCTTTTAGTTATGACTACCAAAAATGTTTTTTTTTAATTTTTTTTCAACGTTTTTTTTTTTGTTTTTTTTTTTGTTTTTTTTTTTTTAAGACAGAGAGAGACAGAGCATGAACGGGGGAGGGGCAGAGAGAGAGGGAGACACAGAATCGGAAACAGGCTCCAGGCTCCGAGCCATCAGCCCAGAGCCTGACGCGGGGCTCGAACTCACGGACCGCGAGATCGTGACCTGGCTGAAGTCGGACGCTTAACCGACTGCGCCACCCAGGCGCCCCATCAAAAATGTTTTTAAACATTACCCAATATTTCCTAGAGGTCAAAACTGGTCAAAACCAGTTGAGAAACACTGGTTTACATGAATGAAAACATTGTATGAATACTCTTCAGAAACTTGGCTTGCTCTTATAATAATGTACACTGAATATCAAATCAGCATAGAGATTATACCCGTTACATTTTAAGATCTTAGGGTATTCTCTTGTGCAGCAGCATCCAGAGCTCCTTTAAATACCGCCTATTGCACCCCCTACTGCTAAACAGAGAATAAATTTGTGAATATGTTCTTTTGTGCTTGTTGAGGTGTATCTTTAGGATATATTCCTAAAAATGGGATTGCTGAATAAAAGGAAAGGTACATGTATAATTTTGTTGTATTATTGTGAAATTCCTCACAATGCTATTTGTATTATTTTCCATTCCCTCCAGCAATGTGTGAGAGTGTCTGTCTTATAGCAGCTTTGTCAAAGCAGTTTATTTCCTTGTGAGAGTGGAGATGGGGGAAACTAGATAATACTGACTTAGCTCATCTAATAGATAAGAAAATAGTGTTACCAAGGAGTCCTCTCAATATCTCTTATTAAGGTGAAATAAAGAAAAAAAAAATGTTATGCATTTAAAGGCCTTTTTGTTCTCTTTTATTTCCTGTGAAAATGAACTCCATGGTTGTGTCTTTTGTCTATTTTTTTCCTACTAGGTTTTTGGGTTTTGTCATCTCTATTTTTTTAGGACATTTTATATTTTAGGTAGATTTTAATTTTGAGATATTTCTGATTTCTTATTTGTATTTTGACTTTTTTCATGGTGATTTTTGCCATGGAATTTCTTATTTCCTTCTTGTAATTTTTATTATCTTTTTTATTGCTTCTGGGTTTGAATCATGTAAGAAAAAACTTTCCACACTGGCAGATTATTATAGAATTCACTTTTTATACTGCACTTGTTTGGTCTTATTTTGTATATTTGTATTTGAGATCTATGTGAAATTTATAAAGTGTGTAACAATATTTTTATGGCTAGCCTGTATTTTTAAAACCATTTTAATAAAAGTCCATTTTTTCTATAATTATTTGAAATATCACCTTTACCATGTACCTAATTGCCATATATACATAGGTTCATTTTTTGAGTCTTATATTCCTCACTAATGATGGCTAGTGTCTTGTTGGTGGTGGTTTAATACAACGTTTTACATAGAAACATTTTATGGTATATTTTAATATATAGTGAGAATAGTTGATCACTGTACTTCTTTAAGATGTTCCTGGCTAGTCTTATTTATTTTTTTCTATGAACTTTATTTTTTTTCTTCTTCTTTTAATTTAGTATAATTAACACACAGTATTATGTTAGTTTCAGGTATACAGTATAGTGATTCAGCATCAACATATCTAACATAAAAAAAAAAATAACCAACATGGCATTTCTTTATTTTTATTCGACTCTACTTGTGTCTCTTTTGGAAATCTTTAAACATTTCCTCATACAGATATTATACATTTATTATTAAATATTTACCTGGTATTTTATCTTTTCATTTCAATTATAAATGGAGTCTTAAAATAATAGCTTGATAAAGTAGACTTTATCAAAATTATTAACTTTGGATTGCCAAAAGACACTTTTTAGAAACTAAAAGGACAAACCATAGATTAGGAGACAACATTTGCAAAAACTCATCTGGTAAAGGACTAATATCCAGAATAAATAATTTTCACAACTCAATAATAATAAATCAAACCCAATTAAAAAAATAGGCAAAGATTTGAACAGACACTTCACCAAGGAAAATTTAAGATCAAGGTTGAGAAATAAAACCATGAAAAATGTTCAATATCATTACTTATTAGGGAAACACAAATTAAAACCACACCTGTTAGAAGATCTAAAATCAAAAGAAGTCAAAGGGCCTCATCTAACTCCAAGATGCACAGGAAGGTACTATTCTATCATGTTCCCAGACGGAACACTAGAAGTATTTGGTGAATAACAACGACTACCACAGATAGCCTTCAGGGTCTATGTGGTCACTCCTCCTACTACCACTCAAACCAAGTTCTAAAACATCTCCTTCTTGTTTTCTGGCCCTCAGTCTCCTCAACCACTGGAACTTTATACATGCAGGTTCTTCTGCCCTAACTTCTCTTCTCTAGCTTTGCCTAGTTCCATTCTACTCATCTGAAGACACATTGGCCTCCTACTTCTCAGCCTAAATTTTCCTTTTCTTTCAGGATGTATATCACAATTGGAATTTAATATTGATTGTGAAATCATGTAATGAATATCTCTTCACCCACTATCCCATGTAACTCTGAATGAGTGGAGACCACACTTGATTTTACTCCTTATTATATCCTTAGCATCCAGCACAGTTCTGGCACATTTTAGGCACCTATTCAACGTTGTCCAATCACCATATGAATAATAAATGAATAAACAAATTAAAATTTGTGGGTCACTGTACTTATTGCTATGGTATAGCAGTAAATAATACAAATATGAATAAAGTGTGGGAAAAGCCGGATAATCCAGAAAGTTGAGGGCAGAATCTTTAAAGATCTTTTAACTAAAAAAAA